>NC_072419.2:15192500-15817500 GCF_028858775.2 Pan troglodytes | reverse complement strand
TTTGATGTCTGGCTCAAATGTCATTTCCCCCCCTTCACGTTTTCTCTAATTCTCTCTTCCTTTAAATCCCAAGTACTTTATACATACCTCTCCAAGGCAATGAACATTTCTATCTAGCACTCTAATTATTTCAAGCTCATGTCCAAGTCTGAAAGAAGTTTCAGCTGCATGAGAAACTGAATTCAACTTTTACACTCTGCATAATACCTTGCACATAGGAAGCATTCAATGAACTCACAGATAAAGGAATACACAAAAGGAATACATTGGCAAGCAAACTGTTTAATTTTAGGTTTAACTTTGTAATCTGTCCTTAGAAATGTTCCTATTCTTTAACCAAATAACATACCCCAAATTTTCCCCACAGTTTCATAAAGTTATTAGCATCTTGCTTAATTGAGGCCATCCAACATACAACGTATCTGTCTTACCTAGATGTAACCATCCAAGAAAGGAAATACAGTAAAGCTTGTATTTAAACAAACAAACAAACAAAAACTCAGTGGGGAACTCCATGAGGGCAGGACCTGTGAATCTTTCATTTTTGTGTTATCCTGGCACATGGTAACTTCTCAATGCGTACTTATTAAACAAGTGAAGAGAAATGAATGAATAAATGAACAGGCCTTGTGTGAGTGAGACAACCTGCCCTAGTCATGGCCTGTATGGACCACGTCCATTCTATGTGTCGGCTGCCATCATGTACTCACAGTGATTGCTACTTTTGAGGACCCTGGAAGTCCAGCGCTCATATCTGCTCGTTGTGAGATCCAATGCAGCTCCCTCAAACTGTAAACTGAAGGTTATGATATCTATCTGAAGAGTCCTTTTTAGGGTAATATCAGATGAAACCCATGCATAGGGCCCAGCATCTAGTAAAGCATGCCATGAGTTGTCATGAGAGAGCTCGCTGGAGTAACCATGGATAAATTAATAAGCAAACATTTTTGTTCAAACCTTTTTCTAAAATTTAATTTTGGAACTTTGTAAAGATATTTTCTGTGCTTCTCTTGAGTAGAAGTACCTGAAAATGTAGATTAACACAGTTCCTGGATGTCCTATCTAAGCAATGTACACTCTTATATGCAGTGCTGTTCTTATAAATCAAATCTGGTCTGGAAACCTTGCCAATAGAACATCAATACTAACTCTTTTCCAACTGGACTGTCGTGAAATACACTAGCATAAAAATGGCAAACCCTTTCCTGATTAACAGATCATTTCAATTTGTAGTAGAAGGTTACTGACATGCATTAAAGTCTTGCAGTTCACAAGCCGCCTCTTCCCTATCCACCAAGTATTGATAAACACACAGCTGTAACTGGGAGGGTCCGTGCAACTGGAATTCTGTTTGCTCTGAACTTAAGCAAGCTTCTGTTCTCTGTGTTCATATCTCTAAGAAAGCAACATGAAAACATTCACTCTGGGTGGCTTGTGAGATTTAATTGAATACAAATAGCATAAAGTTACCTTCTAAGGCAATGTTGTTGTGGCTGCACATGGTCTTATACTAAAACCGAGGTACTGTTCCTAATTTATTCTAAGGGAAATCACAGACACAGGGCAAAATGATCAAGTGAACAAAACTTGCAAAAAACAGTTTCATTTTATTGTTTCAAAACAGGAGTGCCTGGTCTGTGTGCCCCTTGAGCTGTGGGCTTCAGGCTGAATTCCTCCTAGATAGGAAAGCTGTCTATGGCCTTCTGTCACAGTACTTGGGTACCCTCGGTCATTATGTCCCTTCTCTCCTCCCTTCCAGTGACTGAGTTCTAAAGCAAATTATCATCATGAGACTCACAAGGATACTGGTCTCACCAGAAGGAAGATCCTCCCTGACACTTATCAACTATTAAGACTCTAACCAGCAGTTGCCGTTTTGTAACTGTGGTGCAAGGTTAACAGCTAATAAACTGGTAATTAGACTACTGCAGGAAATCTGGCATTGGAGGTCAGATGGCTTGATACTGTGCATCTTTAATCTGGCTTTGCCCTACCCATATACCCAAGCAGGAAAGCTGCATGAGCTGAGGCTCTAAGAACTCAGTAATCTTATGTTCTCAGGGAAAGAAACAAAGCTGTTCTTTTTAGAAAATCAAATCATCATCCACAAATCAAAATAGCAAAGTTCGCTTTTCCTCTGTTTTGCTCAGGCCTGTTTGGCTTATCTATGGAAACAGCTCATGCTTTTCAAAAAATGGGCTGAGCGGTCTTTCAATATTATGTTGCTAAGTAGTCCTTTCTAGGTTAAACATGTTTACTCTTCAAAAAGGCTGAAATTTTACTCCAGTGGTTATACCCTGTAGCTAACATGCAGTGAATCCACTTCTCCCACACGGAAGGAAGATGACAGTCACATAGCGGCAGTAGGTGGAGAGGCTGGCTTCCAGGAACCTGGTCCAGGGCTTCCCAGACTTTACTGTGCATCCAGATTACCTGGGGGCCCCATTAAAATGACCAGTCTGATTCAGCAGTTATGGGGTAGGGACAAAAATTGCACATTTCTATTTCTTTTTCTTTTAGAGACAAGATCTTGCTCTGTCGCCCAGGCTGGAGTGCAGGGTTACAATCATCACTCACTGCAGCCTGAAACTGGGTTCAAGCGATCCTCCCACCTCAGCCTCCCAAGTATGAAACTGCAGGTTTCTAACTAGCTCCCTGGTGATCTCAGTGCTGCTGGTCCATGGGCCATATTTTGAGTAGAACAGAATAGCTGGGATTTGAATCTTCATTTCTGGAATTGCTTCTTATCAAAGGACTAGACTGTGGCTGTGAGCTAGAGGCAGAAATGACATGTGTGGTATGATGGGAAGAAAGAGCAGGGACTAGGAATGGCACAGAACAAGCCACGTGACCTTGGACAAATCCCTGGATCTCAATTCACTGCTTTGCAAATGAAATAAATAACCCCCTCTCACAAAGCCTGAAAGAATAAAACATATAAAAATGTACCCAGAGGCTTGATTCTAATAGCGGCTTATGACCTACTATTTCCTGAAAACTCAGTAAAATCCAGGTATTCCTCCCCGTCTGAGACTCACACCCGGCTCCTCTTCTCAGGCCCCCACACCTGAGTCCTGGCCCATGACATGTGATTGGAAGTAGCTGTATCACATCTGGGCATGGCCCATAAAATATCCTCCCAGGAACATCCCTTCCTCTTGGTGATTTCGTCCTTCTAGCTACACTGACTCCAGGGTGAATTTGGCAGCTACGTGCTAAAAATGACAGAGCTCTCATCAGCCTGGATTCCTGAATAAACGAAAACATGTGGCAGTCGCATCAACCCCTTCACCTGCCCAGTATTGTTATATGAGCAAAGATAAACATTTTCAAGCCATTACATGTTTGTGGTCCTCTTTGTTACAGCAGCTAGCCTACCTAGGCGACACATTTGCCATCCGTTTCCTTTCCTCCTCACCTTCCCACTCCCTACTGTGCTCTCCCCTGAAACAGCGCCACATGCATCCTAAACTGCAGTGTATGGTTAAAAGTATAAGCTCTGAAATCAGAACAGCTAGGTCCAAATTCACCTCCAACCTTTCCTTGTACAGCACTGGACAAGTATGGTCAATAAGTTTCCTATCCTTACTTTTGTCATCTGTGGAAAAAGAAGGATTGTATCATTGCACATCTTTTGAGAAGGTCATGAGATAATGCATGTAATGGAGTTGGCACCTCACTTGGACAAAATAAGCACTCCATAAACAAGCAGCTATCAACAGCTCCCTGGTGATCTCAATGCTGCTGGTCCATGGGCCATATTTTCAGTAGAACAGAATTAGTTGGGATTTGAATCTTCATTTCTGGAATTGCTCCCTATCAAAAAATTAGACTGTGGCCGTGAGCTAGAGGCAGGAATGACATGTGTGGTATGAAAGTAAGAAAGAGCAGGGCCTAGGAATGGCACAGAACAAGGCTGGAGCTCTGGGTCTACCATTTAACAGCCACATGACCTTGTGCAATAATAGCATCCCATTTGATAATATGCCACTTGTTTCCTCCCCACCAGGTAATGCTGTTTCATAAATGATATGGTTTGGCTGTGTCCCCACCCAAATCTCAACTTGAATTGTATTTCCCAGAATTCCCACATGTTGTGGGAGGGACCCAGTGGGAGGTAACTGAATCATGGGAGTCAGTCTTTCCCATGCTATTCTTGTGATACTGAATAAGTCTTGCGAGATCTGATGGGTTTATCAGGGGTTTATGCTTTTGCTTCCTCATTCTCTCTTGCTGCTTCCATGTAAGAAGTGCCTTGTGCCCTCCGCCATGATTGTGAGACCTCCCCATCCATGTGGAACTGTAAGTCAAATTAAACTTCCTTTTCTTCCCAGACTCGGGTATGTTTTTATCAGCAGCATGAAAACGGGCTAATACAATAAGAAATATCATAAATCATTGTTCATATGGTGGTTGAAACAGTATTTCCTACTATATGGTAAAATTCTAAAGAGTCTCTATTACATTCAAAGAGTTCTGAATTGGAAAGATTTTTTCAAGTATCTTAAGCATGGTTATATTTTTCTTACACTTGAATGACAATTACAAAACTAAAAGGGACAAAGAGGAAAGGGGCCAAATAATTAGTATAGATTTTAAACATTTTAAACAAGGTAGGAATTTTACTACTTGAAAACCTGTACTGTACAGAAAAAGCAAGACTGTCATATAATAAGGGATACTTGTATCTTTATCTGCTCTCTAGAACCATAGAGAAAACCTACCAGCAGATGGAAATTCTCAAGAGAAACACAGTTTCTGATGCTCAGGTATCCCCTATCAGAAACAAAGAGTAGAGGCAAAGCACAAGGCATGGTTTTCGTAGGACAGAAGATATTTTCCTCTTTAACCCTACGTGGGATATTTAAGAATAGAATTTGCCATTATAAAAATGCATTGTCCAAGGCTGATGGAAATAACTTTGCTGTTCCCAAACATGTGTTTACATGTGCAAATAAAATAGGGTCAGAATCTGATAATTTGGGGGGTAAAAGTCAGATTCAGTCTTAATATCTAAGGAGTATGGTGCCCATTAAGATACTGAAGACAAGCATAATTTCTCTCATCCTGCATTGCCCTCTCTTTTTTATGGCAACTTAAAGGGATTGGTATTGCAATTTTTAAGAGATGACATACAAGAAAGTTTACTGAAAGTATTCGCCACCACAAGTAGTGTAAACTCAAGAAACTATAGCATTAGAAAGGAAAGTCAAATGGACCAGGAGTCCATAAAAAATCAGGTACATCTGTTTCTTTAACATTTAATGTGCCTTTTCCTTTCTAAAGAAAAATGAACTGTAAGAACAATGAAAAACTGGCCTGAAGCAGGAACTGTGGAATTCAATTTTTTTTCTTTGAAATACTCTAAATGTGACTCTTCTGTCTAATTCTTCTCTCCTATCCAGCCAATCAGTTACGAAGTCCTGCTGGATTCTACTCCCTGGATCTCTCTGGCATCTGCCCCGTCTTCCCCTGACTCTAGGTTTTGTATTAATCCGTCCTTTCCTGGGCTGCTGCAAAGCTTCCTAGTTAATATCCTGCCGGCAATCTTCCTCCTGTTCTTTCTTTCATTGTCTACACAGAAGCCCAACTAACTTTTCTAAAAATGTAAGTTTTATCATGTTACCTGATTAAAGCCCTTCAGTGGCTCACAACAATACACAAGATAAAAACCCACATTTAGTAATAACATGGCTTAACAAAGACGTACATACTCTGGCTCGAGCATCTGTATCATCTGCTCCAAACAGACACACACACACACACACACAAACACACACACACACACACACTGCAACCATAATAACCAGTTCTGTATTATCATCCGAACACAACATAACTCAACACCTTCCTCTTCCTCCTCCTTCACCTGGCAAATACCTACCCATCATCCATGACTTAGCACAGATGTCACTGACTCTGGGACCCTTCTCTAACCCACAGCTTTGGGCGAGGGGCTCATTTGGGATCCCCTGCTTCTTCCATCTGACCAGTACATACAAGTATGGGCTCTGGAGTCAGACTGCAAAAATTCAAATAGCAGGCATGCCTTTTATAACTGTGTGATCTTCAGCAAGTACTTAACCTCTCCGTATTTCAGTTTCCTCATTTGTAAAATGGGAATAATCACAGTGCTTACTTCAAGAGCCTTGTTTTGAGAATTAAAGGCGTTAATATTGAAATGACTTAGAAGAAGTTCTGACATTTCATTATTGCTCGATACATACTAGGCAAGAGTAATGATAAAAGTGGTAGTGACATCATTCTATCCTCACATTGTAAGTCTTTTACTCTTGATTGTACGCTTTGCAAAAGCAGGTCTATGATTATCCTTCCTGCATGCTACTTGACCTACGTCAAACATTCAACTCATTGTTTATTTTCTAATAAGTGTATACTGAGGATTAAAACCAATAATGCCCCCATTCCTGAAGGGAATCCAGCCTCCTCTGAATTACATGGATATATTTTCTCCTGTGTAACTTTAAAGTATTTTCCAAAAACAAAATATAGAAAGTACCTTCTATGTATCCAACACTGCTAGGTACCAAGGTAGGTAAAATGAAATGAAAAAAAAAAAAATCCCTGTAACCAGAAGCTCACAAGGTAAGTCAAGTTCACTAGTAACAGTGAACAAACTGGGAGAGCCTTTTCATGAGACCAAAGAACAAACTGACCTTGTCTGATATCACCCAAGAACATCTTTTCATTTTAAGGGTATGCTCACCAAGAAATTTGTCACACGTCCCCACCCTGGGGAGCAGAAAAGCTCAAAAACAATTTGATTAATGGCCCCAAGGGGAGAGCTCTGGTAGCTTACTTGCTTTGCACAAAAGAACTGAGTAAATATATGACTTGCCAACATAAAATATACTTAGAAAGTGCTAAAGCAATATTGTCCAGGCTTGCATGTAATTCAGGGTGGAGGAGGAATGAGGAGAGGAGAGGAGATAGGGGTTGAGACACAGACCCTCGATAGTCTAGGTTGGAGACCTGCAGCTATGGTATTAACCATGACAGCATGTAAAGTGTCAGTAATGCCCCATTTTAGACTTCTGATTGCCAGTCAGCATCCTCATTAACATAACATATTTTATGACTACTAAAGCACATGTAAGGTCTTAGGTACAAGGCCCTGATCTGATTTAATTTCTTCAAATTATTTTCAAGTGATACAGCGAACCTCATTGCAACAGCAACAAAGTTCTGTATCAAGAAATTGTTATACCTTCTTAGCCATGGTACCTTGATATTTTCTTTCTCTCTTTTTTTTTTTTGAGGGGGGTGCGTGGGCAGGGTTTTATTCTGTTGCCCAGGCTGGAGTACAATGGCATGTTCATAGTTCACTGTAACCTTGACTTCCCAGGCTCAAGTGATCTTCCTACCTCAGCCTCCCGAGTAGCTGGGACTATTAGGTGCATGACACCACGCCCAGCCAATTTTTTTTTTTTTGGTAGACATAGGATCTTGCTGTGTTGCCCAGGCTGAGGTCCTGAACTCCTGGGCTCAACAATCCTCCCTCCTCAGCCTTCCAAAGTGCTCAGATTATAGGTGTGAGCCCCCACACCCAGCCCCATGATGCCTTCTTAATCAAAGGTCAAATCACATCCCTCTAAAATCCAAAAAGCACAACCCTAAAAGCCCCAACTGATATAGTTAGTCTGATGCTACATGTGACTTCTGACTCCAGGTACAAGTGTTATAAAGAATTCTACTACATTTGCCATTTTGGAAACCCTTCTTGGAAGAAGCTAAATGTTTCTAATAAGCCATCTCATTGATCCACAAAACATTTTATGCAGGATGTATTATTTACTCACACTTCACATTGTTCGGAAACATTTTTTTACAGGGATAAGTAATCTGGACAAGCAGTTGTCATCTTAATTATAGAGGCACATAATTCATGTATAAAAAATAGTAATGACAACGTCAATGTCTTCTAAATGACAGAAAGCTTAAATGCAAAATGGTTGTAAGCATAAACTTTGTTACCAGAGAGTCCTGGGTTCAAAAATTCTTGAATGAGCTATGTAAATCCTGGGAATGGTAACTAACTTCTTTCAACTTCAGCTTCCTTAACTGTTAAATGTTGGTAATACTACTACCTACCTGATAAAGCTGTGAGATAATGAATGTAATATGCAGAATGTCTGGGGTAGAATAAATACAAGCAAACTTCTTGGTTTCTTTACCTCTGACAGTTCAGCTGAGCCTCAGAAAGTTTAGCACTGTCAGGGTCCTGCTTTCAAATAAGATGTAAAATGGACAACTTGAGGTAATGAACAATCATAGAACACTTCAGAAAAGAGGCAGGGGATAAGTCCTCAAAGGCTGGATGAATCCACAGCTGGAAATTACATTCTGCCCAATAAGGCCTTTAGAGACTTAAAACAGAATGTTGTAACCTTTTCTTTTTCTCAGCTGTTGGCTAGCAATGCTTTCTCCTGCTGCAAATAATAAACCAATTTCTACAATGAGTCATCAAAATATGCTGAAATTTGTCTGGAAGAAAGGCTGTCTGTGAATAAGGCCAAAAATGAGTCCATCTTTTCAAATGAAAATATGGGTGGTATTCACTGATCTTTCCAGGATAGTATGGAAATCAACAAATAATTCATCTAAAAAATATTTGGTTTTTTTGGAAAACTCATTGAGGTGGCATAAATGGGCACTTGGTACATTCTAGGTAGCATACTTGATCTATATATTAGACTAGAAATTTCTTGAGATTTGTCTAATTTTCTTGATCCTACCCAGGAATCATAATTAAACTATATAACCTTATTAATCATCAATAAAGAACACTGAGTTTGAAGTTGCAAGTAGGGTTCATAATATCCATGTTATTTTTTAAAAATATATGGAGAGTTTGAATAAAAGGAAATATGTGATTCTTTCAAAATGTAAGTCATGAATGGTACATACACACAATGGAATACTGATCAGCAATAAAAAGAAATAGATTATCTATACAAGCAACAACATAGATGAGGCTCAAATGCATTCTACTAATGTCACATTCAATACACATTGTATGATTACCTTTCCATGACATTCTGGAAAAGGCAAAGCTAGTAGTGATGGAGAATATATCCTTGGTTACCAGGAGGTATAGATGGGAAGAGAGCTGGAATACAGACAAACAACAGACAAGAATTTTTTGGAGTAAAGACACTGTTCTGTATCCTATTACGACAGTGATAACATGATTCAATGAATTTGTCAAATCTAATATATCAAAAAGTATGAATTTTACTGTTTGTACCTTTTAAAATAAATAAAAAGAAAAAACTTTAATTCACCATTTAGTGATGCTTAATATTATTTTAAGCTGTCATAGACAGGTAGTTTCTCTTGAATAAAAAAGGAACTTCATTAATAAAATCCCAGGGGAACCCATTTTTTTAATACTGTATTATGTACTGTGGATTGTCTCTGTATACTGCCAACCCACCCTTCCTTGGTTAGGGAGGCCAGAAGGTTAAACATTAAATTTCCAAGACTCCTATGCATCTGAGTTTCACCAGTTAGAAGCACTTAAATATTTAAAGGGCAGTGGCCATTTTCCTGCTGCTACTGCCCCTGGCAATCACAATTTGACAGATACAGGTTTTAGAGGAAATTACAGCAGCAATAGCAACAGTGGGTGTGCTCTTGAACTCAAAAGTCCAGTGATGGCTACAACATTCCTCATCATTCACCAGCATTTCAGGCCATTTTCTAAGTACCCAATCCCCATGTATTAAATCTTTCCTGTGTGAAATACCTAGAGTGGTTTCTTTTCTTTGCCTTGATCTCTGTTGATATAAGAGTAGTTTATTTATAAAATGTTCCCTGTCGTGGATCTTTCTATGACAGAATTATTCAGAAGTTTCAGAAACATTCAATTTAAATCCAGCAAAATATAGCCAAAGTGAAACAACCTTCTGTTTACCAGATTTTTCAGTAGCACTCAGTCCTTGCTCACTGTGTTGGAATGATGACATAGTTGAACATATTATCTCTTATGGCTAACAGCTCCAGGCTAATATGCCAGTAGTATTAACCCTAGCAGAAGAAAGACTCCACTTCCAATGTACTTCAAATAAAGTCTCAGAATTGAGCTTGTTAATCCTAATTGGTCAGGTCTTGGCATCTTCTCCATTCCTGAACCAAAAGCATTCCATCCTCAGCTGTGGGAGGTCATAGCCAAGGTCACTCTCATCACTGATAAATGAAGACAGAACATAAAACCTATACTCACTGATTAAATGTTTGCATATCCGTGGACTTTAAATGTATCCTTTTCTGTTAACAACTAATCAGATTAGTTAAGCCGAAAATAAGTGCTGTAGACTTGTTTAAAGAAAAACTTCCCATGAGGCTTCACAAGTATAGCCTAAAGTATTAGGAATAAGCCTCATTTTTTTGATCCCATGTGACTGAGCTACCTGCATTGTTGCACCTTTAAGGAGGATATGACAGCAAACTCAATATGCTTACCCACCTTGCTCAATGGCTAAAAGAAGCAGTGCCTTTTGGGCAAGGTAGGTGATGACGAGGTTCAGAGGAGAAATGCAACAATGAGGATAAGGGTCATGGATGTGTAGCTAAAAATACCTTCTCATTAGGTGCACAGAAATTTTATATTAAAGAAATGATTAAGACATGCATGTAGTCTGGGCATTATAAAAATAAAAAAAGAGTTGGCCTGTGCTAATTATATAGTTTCTTTACCTCTAAAACAGTGGTTGCTCATGGTTGTGGATGCTGATAGTCTTTGTCTCTTAACACCATTTCTGCTTCTGCAGTGGATGTTGATAGTCTTTCCCCCTTAACATCAACCCTCTTGTATGGCTAAGAGGGCACTGATGTTCATCTAGAAATCCTTCCTTTTCCTGCTGTTAGTTCCTGAGGTTCCTGTGAAACTGACTCTAAAAGTGAAAGACTGTGACTTGGGCTATGACCTACCACAGCTGGAGATGGAATAATCTTGGTTCAGGAATGGACAAAATACCCAGATATAAGCAATCAAGATTCACAAGCTCAGTTCTGAGATTTACTTGAGATACTTTGAAATTAGAGTCTTTATTCTGCTATGTTTGGAATAATGGGATATCAGCCTGGAGCTGTCAATGACTGAAATATGAAACCAAACACAGCAGAAGACATGGCAGAGAAACAGAAAGAAACCAAGTATGATCAGACTGATCAAGACCCTAGACCCAGCCATGGGTTCAATGAGAACCAAAAAGTTACCTTTGTCTCACTTAAAACTCCTGTGGTGAACATACTAGTTAATTTTGCTAGTTTGTTTTTGTCATCAAAAAAGTCTTTACTGAATTAATTGATTGCCTTAGTCCCTTTTCTGTTGCTTATAATAGAATACCTGAAACTGGGTTTATAAAGAAAAGGAATTTATGTCTTACAGTTATGGAGGTGGAGAAGTCCCAAGTCAGGCAGCTGCATCTGGTGAAGGCCTTCTTGCTGGTGGAGACTCTCTATAGAACTGAGAGAAAGAGACACCTAACCATGTTAGCACACTCAGCCCCCTTGCCATGTGATGCCCTGTGCCACCTCAGGGAGGCATGCTAACATGGTCAGGTGTCTCCAACTCTTTTTATGAAGCCACAGACCCACTCCCATGCTAAGCCATTACTCCATTAATCCATGAACAAATAAATCTATCATGAGGGCAGGGCCATCATGAACCAATCACATCTTAAAGGCCTCACCTCTCAATACTGCCACATTGGAGATTAAGTTTCAACATAAATTCAGGAGGGGACAAATATGCAAATTATAGCACTGACACTGAAGGTTAATCTTCAGCCCAAAATGTATATTTTTCTGCATATTTTCATGTATCTAAGCACAGGTTCTTCAGCTTTCATGAGATTTTCAGATGAGTTTTAACCCCCCAAAAAGGTCAATAACTGATTTTCTAGAGAGAAAAATAGCCTCAAAAATCAAATAAAAACTGCCCTTTTATGATATATTTTATTACAAATAATAATTATTTTAAAAAGCTTGACTAATTTCTACTTCTAAACAGAAAAATAGATATGGAATAACCATAGAAGAAAAGAAGTAATTATGTAAGGCCAGTGTTCTAAGATTCCTAGCTTTAGGAATTTTTCTTGATTCCCCAAATCATAGCAAACATAGTGAAGGCACACACAGCAAATGTAGCTTATAGATAAGTCATAAAGATGATTTAAGTTACGAGTTGATATAATGTCCTAGTTGACAAAATGATTGAAGAAATGTCATATTTGGCACATATTTAATGAAAATCACTTTAATACTGTTGTTTTCTTCTCATAATTTGAAGCCAATAAATTTCCCAGTACCTAGGAACTGTGACTAGAGAGAGTACCTAAGTTTTGGAGGGAACAAATGATTAAAAGAGTTATTTTTAAAAGTTGCTACATAAGAATATACACATAGTATGTCGTGCTCCATTTCCAACCATTTTATCATAAACTTGCTCTGTTCTATTTGTGAAATCTCAGGTTGCCTATCTCTATCCTAAGGTACTGCTGCACAAGGCTAGTTCTCTGTTAATTTAGAAGGTTCTTCTGCAGATCCTTAAGGATTCTTTCCCATACATTTTGCAGTTTAATGTTAACTTAATTTATAATTTGTAACATTTTAACATTAATCTTCTAATTTATAATTTTATTGAGACCCACACAAATATAGAAATGTAGCAATGAATCAAGATAAAATCAAACCCACAGAACAAACCCTCAATATTCTACCCAGTCTCCATTTTAGAAAAGTGGTCAGACACTAGAAAAAAATAATTTAAAAATGTTCAAGTACTATAGGGAGTCAGACTGAAATGGCAGCTTTCAAAAGAGGAAGAAAAGGAAAAAGAAAACAACAGTATTAAGCAATTTTTTTCCATAAGGAATGTTTTTTAAAAAGGCTTAAAAGCCCCAAACAGGTAAAACACAATGAAAATAACAGCTACTAACTATTAAATTGATATAGGTGTGGATCCAACTTACAGGGCCAAAAATTTTTTACTGGATTTGATTTCAGACGTGTGAGGTGGGACAGTTTACTGATAGGTACACATTACAAAAGTAAGGGAAAGCTGACATTATGGTCTTAACATCTTTATCTAGAACAGTGCTTCTCAGACTTTAACTGCAAATGAATTACTAAGTGAACTTGTTAAACAAACAAACATACAAACAAAAACAAACAAACAAACAAAAAACAACAAAAAAAAGCAGATTCTCATTCAGTAGATCTGGGGCAGAGAGAGAGATTCTGCAATTCTCCAGAGATAGCAATGTTGACCCATCAGGAGACCACACATTGTATAGCAAGGCTGTAGATCTCAGTATTTCTCTTAACAGTTACCCTTCCACTTGAAGCTGCTTGCCAACATTTCTTTCTAAATAGTGTTAAATGTTTATATGTTTAGCAAATGATTTCTCTTCACCACAGGTAAAAGAATACTTATCAACTTTCTTTTTTCCAAGTACTATTTTTAGAGGCATGCTCCTCAAATTTGAGCATGCATCGAAATCTCTTGAAGGGCTGGTTAAAACAGCTGGGACCCATTCCCAAGATGCTTCTTCAGTAAATCTGTGGTGGGGCCTGAGAATCTGCATTTCTAACAAGATGACCATGCTGCCGCTTGCCCAGGCACTATGCTTTTTGACCCACTGAGGCAGGGCATCCATCAACAGCACTGCTAGAAGTTTCTGTAAGAATTTATGCTAATGGAAAATTTTTACCATCACAGAATAATCAAGTATGGCAGCTTCAGAGGACCTGAGATTAATATTATCCAAGCCCTCTTTTTGGAGTTGAAGGGAAACAGCACCAGAAAGATTAAGTGTCATACCCAGGGCCACAGAACTGGTAACGAAAACACTGTGAGAATCAGAACTCTATTATTTTGTTGTGACCCCAGGAGTCTTGCCCCTATACCACATAACTGCTGGTCATCGGTTGTTTTTGTTTTGTTTTTTGTCTGTTTTTTGAGACAGAGTCTCGTTCTTTTGCCCAGGCTGGGGTGCAGTGTCACAATCTCGGCTCACTGCAACCTTTACCTCCGGGGTTCAAGTGATTCTCATGCCTCAGCCTCCCGAGTAGCAGGGATTACAGGCGTGTGGCAACATGCCCAGCTAATTTTTGTATTTTTAGTAGAGATGGGGTTTTGCCATGTTGGCCAGGCTGGTCTCGAACTCCTGACCTCAAGTGATCCATCTGCCTTGAGCTCCCAAAGTGCTGGAATTGCAGACATGAGCCACCACGCCCAGTCCCCAGCCTCATCATCTTTTCAAGTACACCTCAATCACTCACTGATGGTCCCTAATACTACAACACTGAACAGATTTTGGTCCCAGTCATTCTCTTTTTAGAAATAATCTCCAAGAAAGGGTTTCTAAATGTGGTGCAAGGGCCTCCTCTATCAAAATCACAATGGGGCTTGGACTTGCTTAAATAGTCAGATTCTTGGAGTTGCCCCAAAACTAATGAATTTGTTGTCTTGGGATGGCATCTGGGAAAATGCATTTTGACAAGCCTGTCTGCCCACATCCACACCTGTTTGGTAAACAGGTCGACAGGATGATGTCTCTTGACACTGGTTGCACATTAGAATCTCAGGGGAGGGAAGGGATTAAAAATCCCACAGTCCAGGCTGCACCCAGAGCAATTACTCTGGACTCTCTGGAGATGGGTCCTAGGAATCAGTAGTTGTCAAAGCTCCCCAGGTGATTCCAATACGCAGCTCAGGTTGAGAAACAGTACTTCAAAGATTTCCAAATACTTCCACATGCCTATTCAAGAAAAGGACATTACATTTCCAGACAAAATGAAACTGTTTTAATAAATACAGAAATTTAGTCACAAAAAAATCAAGTGCATTACAGCAATTGGCTTCAACAATTCCAACATGATCCAGTGAAACTACACATTTCTACTCCAACAACATAAACACTGATGAAAGTTCTGAATTCATGTCAGAAGGGCCCCATTGAGAGAGGCCACCTGATTGCCCACAGAATTAGAAATTCTTGTTATTTCCATCTGATCACTTCTATTACAAAGTAAGGATTTTTATAAGAAAATAATTTATATGGATTTTCCAATCAGGTAACTAAATAATTAAAGCGTTCCTGCAAATAAGCAGATTGATTTAACAATAATGGCAGGTTGTAGGACACACATTAGTTCCCAGGGCCTTTTAGGGAGTATAAAAGAGAAAATGAAGGAAAACAGAGTTCCTGCAAGGTAGAGTGTCAGAAATTTATCTTTTTAGACTTCAAAGTCTGAAACATTAATGGCATGGATTTCTGAATTGCTGCCATAGATGTTCTACCTGGTGAGTTTCTTGAGGGAGTCTGTATTCTAAATAGACTTAATACAGAATTATCTAGTAATTTCTCCTAAATCAAAACTTGTTATTTAGCCCACAAAGAGCTTAAGCTTTATGAAAAGATGCCTTTTCAAAGACGTTAAAAAACTTTCAGAGGCAGAAGTGAAAACAGGTGTAGTATAATGATTGAATATAAGTAACCTCAAGGTAATAACTAATTAAAAGTGAACTTGCTGATATTTGCCTTTTGGACATGATTTTAACACCTTTACTGCTTTTCTCTTTCCTTTTTTCATCCCACTGATCACCCCTTTGGTACCAATACACAGTAAGATGGACACAAAAACTATCTTTCTCTTGAACACAGGCAGCTCTCTCCAGCTCATCCTGAATTCAAGTTTCTAGCAGAAACACCTTAAATAAGAGCTCAGTGAGGGCAGGGGATAGCTCTTAGCTGAAGCTTGGCCAAAACAAATTGGCTGCCAGATAAAAGGAGACAGGTACCTGTGGAAGAAGCCATCTCAGTAGCCCTGGTCTGTGTTGGTTCCTAATTCTCTCCTCCATCTAATTAGCATTTCTCAAAAGTCAGTGCTCTACAATTATCAGGGTATCTTGTTACCACGAGACTCTAACACAATAGGCCTGGGGAAGGGCCTGAGAGTCTGCATTTCTAACAAGCTCCCAGGTGATGCTAAAGCTGCTGGTCCATGGGCCATACTTTCAATAGCAAGGGACTAGATATTCTTGTTGGTAGAAAAGACAAGACAGTGATGGTGAAAGATCATGTCCCCTGTCCCAGACCTGCTAAGATATCATAGGGTAGTGGTCAATTTTAGGTAGTGGTCAATTTTAGAGAACTCCAGCCCACAATTTTCTTCCTTGACAAGTATTATCAGACCCCTATCCACAAGGCTATCCATGGCACCCATATTTGTGCTGGGATCTTGCCCCTGGCCAGTGCTGACTGGACCAAGGAGGGACATGTGCTCAAAGCTGAGCACATGAGCCAATCAGCTTCTTCCTCTCTTGAGAGTTTGGGATTGAACTTCAGGAATGCTAGTTAAGAGCTGCCTGAAATAGGCATGTAAATATCTAGGACAGTCACCCAACCTCATGTATACAGAGAAACAAGGGCAGAGAAAAACAGCACTGGAAGAGCAGAGATAAGAGAGCCGCTGAAAATCAATCACTGCCTGGATTCTTTAAAGCTTTCCAGTTCATATTTTTAGATCCTCCCCTGCTTACTCTGAGATTCCTGGACACAGCCTTGTGTTCTTTCAATACGTTCCCCTTTTTCTCACTTAAAGCAGCTTGAGAGAGTGCCTGCAAATTCCAATGCAAAGAGGATGCAGTTTCACTTTTCATCAGAGAACACATCTAGTCCAGAGTTGTATAAAACATCCTGGCTTTGTCTCAGATGTCAGGATCTTAGAGGAATAAATAGTTCATGTCCATATCCAACAGTACCAGGCAGCTTCCTGGAGCTTCCTGTGAAAAACCATGTAACCTTCTGCAAGTCATTTACAAGGAGTCTTCGTTTCCTCATGGAATGCCAGACAGTGTCAACTCTTCAAACCCCTCTATTATTAAATCTCTGTTTACCTCAAGCTACTTCCTTCCTTCCTACTCTTTCAGTCTCATCATCCTTACATGCCAAGTGAAAAGAAATCCTGCCTCATCCTCCATGCTCTTCCTTTAGCAGGTAACTCCCTTCCCACCCCATGGGAGACAAGTGGCTGGCCTGCAGAAGGCATCCAGGAGGTGGGAGCTATGCTCTTTATAAATTCCGCCCTCTTCTCTCTCTCTCACTCACTCACTCGCTCACTCACCTACTCACCTGACTACCTCATCTATTCTCTCATGTTGAGCTATCATACTCTTTCTTATTATAGTCCTTGTGAATGTCTCTGATCTTCCACTTTTTAAAAAAAGTTAATGGTTCTCAGATGGCACTCGTTCTTGAGTCCCCATAACCCAAAAGAATCGTTCCTCCTCCAACTCAGCCTATCCCATTCATTCAACTAACGATAGAAGACACAATTCCAAATTCCCACTTTCCAGAATGATCACCTTATCCTGTCTTGTATGACATGTATTAGACTTGGCTCAGGTGGAATTCACCTTGATAATGCTGGTTTATGCCAAATGAGTCATTAGTTAAAGGTAAACAATACAGCAAAAAGGAATCTGCAACCTTCTGCCTCCTTGAGACAAGGACAGAATATAGATTCATCTTTGTCTTAAAATGCAAGGGTATATAGCTCCATGTCATTTTCCATTAATGAAGTTTCTGTTTTTTCACTTATTGGAGAGTATCGAAGTGCACAGCCAGTCTGTTCTCATTAACAATGTGTCCTTGGATATGTCTTCCATATCCACAGGGGAAGACTTCCATTCACCTAACATTAACAGCTTAGGAAATCACTATTGATTATGACAAGGTAAGCATTTCATTATCTTTTTACTTATGAAATCAATTACATACTCAAAGTCAAGTAAAAGAAGAAGTATGTTCAGTCCTCACCACAAAGATATATTCATTCCCAATTTAAACTCTTAGAATATTTTTAATTGATTTCTCTAAAATGATCTAATTCAGTCATTAAAACTATGCCTATGAAGAACATTCAATGCCATGAAACAGCACTAACAATATTCTATCAGAAAAGCAATCATATGCACAGCATATTTCCTAAGTTTTAAAAATGGTTATATGTATATGTCTAGACATTCTAGAAATAAATACAACAAAATATTATTAGTGTTTATATCTGGATGGCAGAATTACTGTAAGTATTTAATTTCTTGTTTGTAATTTGAATTTCCTAAAATCTTTTCAATGCACATGCACATATATGGTTAGAGAAGAAGTAAACATTATCAAAAATTATACATGGTCTACACTCAGCAAATTAAAAAAAAAAGAGAGATTCATGCATCCCCTTTGCTTTGACTGTCCTGCTGGAAGCACACATCATTACATTAATGTGATCTGCTCACATGCTTCTTACACTGTGTTAGAAAATGAAGCACATTGGAGGAAGACTGGTGGTTTCTTTAAAAGTGTCTTAGACTGAAAGGATGAGATAAAGAATCAATTTTAGTATTGCTTTGAAAGTGCTAACACTTGCCTCTTGGACTAATATACTTAGGTTGGGAGAGAAGAAAAGTAATGGCTTTAATACTTTCATGCAACTTAGCCTCTTTTTCATTTGTAAACATATTGCTTCTTACCTTCTAAGGCAACGTGTTCTGTTCTAAGATAGTCTCGGGGGCTAGAACATATTTCAACATGTATTTTATTTAAGGGATTTTTACTTGAAAAATACAGAAAATGAACAAATCTAAGTAAATAAAATCATAATTCTATGATCATCTCTCTCTCTGAAAATTTATAAAACAAGAATATGAAGTTCCCTCCTCTGCCGATCCAGTAAGACTTCTGAGACACAAGCACTAGTCCTAGTTATTATATATGCATAAGCTCATGTATATACACATATATATCAAGTAAATGTATACATCAATGTCAGCATATACATGTATATGTAGATCTATAATTATACAATTATATAAACATACATGCTTTTAAAAATTAACATGATGTCACTCTATACATTTTTTTGCAGTCTGCATTTTTCAAAACATACAGAATACATTTCTCAAAGGGAACCACTGTGCCATCAAATGGCACACACATTCTAAAATTTAATACTGACAAATTATTCAACAACCCCCGCCAAAAAACTACACAAGATATCCTTCAATTAGAAACTTTTTACAAAAAGAGAATAACTATGTTTATTAAGAAAATGAAAATCAAAACAGTACAGTAGCCTGAAGTAGACGGAGGAAATGCATTCAAAGTCTATGGTATTTTATTTATTTTTTCTTAAACTGGGTGGTGACTAAGGGTGTTTGTTGTCATAGTATTCCTCATGCTTTTCATATACTTTACAAATAGCCCTTTGAAACTGCTCAGTGTTTAGTATGAAAATTTTCTAAAACATATAAAATATAATATAAAAGCTCTTCCTTTCCCACTGCACCCTGGTCCACTTCTGGGATGGTATGAACACATAAATCATTTCTAATTTCCATTCTTCAAATGTACCTCCAAATCTCTAGATCAGGGACTGCTCAGTAAAAGTATAGTGTAAGTCACATTTGTGATTTTACATTTTCTAGTAGTAATATTAAGAACAATTTTAAATGGTAAAATTAATATTAATAAATTAAATGTTATTTAACCAAATACATCCAAAATATTATCAATTCATGTAATCAATATAAAAATTATTGAAGTATTCTACATTCTTTTTTTTCATACTAAGTCTTGAAAAGTTGGGTATATATTTTATACTTAGAGCCTATCTCAATTTGGACTAGCTGCCTTTCAGTGGCTCAATAACCACACATGGTTGGGATGCTGGGTTGAAGAGTGTATCTTTAGATAATATGCTCAAACCTCTATTTCTTGATTTGTTTACTGAGAAATTATCATTTAACTCCACAGTATGCCATTCCCTCCTTCTCTCCATCTCTGCCAGTTTTATTTCAATATTTCGTTTTTTAATTGACTTTTACAGCCTTGTATTTAAACCTCTCTTTCTTAATTCACCAAACTGAGTTTCTCTTAAATCCTCTCTCTGTAAAATAACAGATTAGAGTCCCTGTATTTCTCTTCATTTCTTTTCCCCTTTCTACTTCCCAATCTTTCTCCATTAATTATTACTTTTACATTGTCAAGGTGATATCATGTTCTGTACTATCTATTTTTTACACGTTTTTAAAATTGAATGAATAACATTTACAATATGAAAATTACATAATTGTTCTCTGCAGAAACAAGTGGTAAGCATAAATGCAGAGAGAAAGCCATGCAATATTATCACTAAAGTTGTGCTGCTCAAAAAACATTAACAAAGAAAAACTGAGAAGAAGCGGCCCTCTTAAACAGTATAAACTACATCCACTCACTCAGACCATTCCATTTCATCACACTTCCTGTTAGGGAAATGTCATTTGCTTTTAGGATTTCTGAGTTCCCCAAAAATCCTATTGTAATTTTGCCAACTTTTTGTTCTGCTTTAAAAGATTTGCCAAATAACTATTGTCTTAGATTTTTTTTATTGCATTCCTTGGTCTAGTTTTTCCACCTGGTCTCGAAACCCATATTTCCCCTTCTTTTGTTTTATTGAGCTTACACTGCATTAATTCTTTTAGGAATGATCTGGGGTGATCAAATAATGTAGATCTTACTTGTCTGAAAATGTGTTTATTTCACCTTCCTGGTAAATGTGCAGTATGTCTGAGAACAAAATTGCAGGTTCAGAATAATTTTACCTCCAAACCATGAAGTCATTCCCTTGTCCTCTAGAAATTATCTTTTTTTTTTTTTTTTTTTTTTTTGAGAGGAAGTCTAGCTCTGTCACCCAGGCTGGAGTGCATTGGCGGGATCTTGGCTCACTGCAACCTCCGCCTCCCGAGTTCAAGCGATTCTCCTGCCTCAGCATCCTGAGTAGCTGAGACTACAGGCACACGCCACCACACCCGGCTAATTTTGGTATTTTTAGTAGAGACAGGGTTTCACCATGTTGGCCAGGATGGTCTTGAACTCCTGACTTCATGATCCACCCACCTCGGCCTCACAAAGTGCTGGGATTATAGGCATGAGTCACCATGCCCGGCCTAGAAATTATCTTTGTGGTCAACTTTCCACCCCACTCCCATTTCTGGACTCTTTTAACATCCTCTCCTTTTCCTTGGTATTCTGAAATATCATGAAAATGTGTTTAGTTACTGGTCCACTCAAATTCTTTTTCTTATCACTTATCAAGTGATTATACATGCATATTATATAACATTTACATAAAAATGTGAATAATGTTATTTAATTTTCCAACTCAGATGGAAAACAAGCTGCTAACACTAGAGATACTTTAAAAGATATGTTGCCCAGGGGAGATGATGATACAATGATTAAAAAATCTGTGTGTGTGTGCATCTTTATTTCCTCCACTTTTTTTTCCCTCTATTAGAAGATGTAGGACCACATGGAATGATTCTGTAATGTCTCCACTTTCACTAATTTTTTTTTCCAACTCTTGGTTCTTTGTTCTGTTTTCTAGAAAAGTTCTGCATCTTTTCTTTCAGCTAATATGCTGTTTTTAAAAGTCAACAATCAGACTTAATTTCCAAGAATCCCTTCTTGCTCTTGAAGTCCTCCTTTTCATAGGAGTCTGTCCACAACTCCCTGATAAAATTTAAATTTATTTTAAAGCTCCGTCTCTTCTCTGATTTCTGTTTCTTCTGAATCAGTTGGTAAATTTGTTCGTGTTAAAATCTGTATTTTAGTTATCTACTTTTCCCAATACTGTTGATTCTGGTTCGTTCAGTCCTGTTAGTGAAAGATCTCGAAGCCAAAAGGAAGGAATCTTGGTCCAAATATGTATCTATGTGGCTTCTTCATTTCTACCCATCAAAATGAAGATCTTTCCATTTCTGGCCAAGTCGGGAATAGTTTTTGATGAGCCTGTCATCTTGGAAGCCCAAAGAACCATGAAACATTTGGATTAAAATTTGGCTTTCTTACTGCAGTTTTCAGAATTATAGCAGATGAGGGTCTATCGTACATTATTTCAGGGTCAAGATTTATCTGGGCAATAAAGGGTTATAGTTCTACATAATTATATGGCTACATTGAAACAGATTCTAGAATTAATTTAGTATTATAATTAGTTGAAGAAAATTTCACTCACATTTAAAGCTTAACCAATAAATGAATGTATTTATTTTCACACTATTCTCACTTGTGTCATTTTAGGACATTCTACTAAAGCAAAAAGACTCAATTAAAATCATGCAGTTACCTCCATCCTTTCTTATTATGGTAGTCTACACCAAAGAAAGAGCAAGTTACATGCCCTGTTTCCAGAAACAGAATAAATACTACCTCTAGGAGGAAAGGAAGTATCCCAAGATATTCAAGTTAAGAACTAAAATGATCTCTGTGTGCCTATTTAATTGCTCTTCTCTCATACCTGTATCAGATCTATATTTTAAGAAAGTTACTGAGTAACTGTTTCTTCTTAAGATTCTCTGAGTTCATAAAATCTTGCTCTTAGATGGAATCATCCTCCATGAGAACAATCACTTGCCCACAAACCTCAATGTGCAAGTTGCCTTCCATTTATGTCAACTTCACTCTTCCCTCAAGCCTTGCTACTCAGCATACTAGAGTCACATGTAAACAAAGTCCTTCAAAACTAAAATCCTCAGGAAAATAGGAAAATGTGTTTCTGAAGAAAACCATTCTCAAGTAATTATATATGCACATTATACAACATTTACATAAAAATGTGAATAATGTTATTTAATTTCCCAACTCAGATGGAAAACAAGCTGCTAACACTGGGGATACTTAAAAAGATATGTTCCCCAGGGGAGAAGACGATATGATGTTAAATATCTGTAACGAAATATAACAGCCACCAAACAAGAACAGATGCCTCAGCAGATGGTGTGCAACTTGCCCACCCAACATCCTTTCTCCTGTTTTTACAGGGTGATGAAAATGAATCCAACTAAAAATACTTGCTTCCTGAGTCTTCCTTACAATTAGGAGTAGCCTTGTAACCTTGTTTAGCCGACAAGAGGAATGTCGAGATTTGCAGGGGTAAGTTTCTACTTCTCTAAGAGAGACAATTCTCCCTGCTTTCTTTTTTTCTCCTTGCTGGGAGTGTGCATTTGACACTGGAGATACAGGATGTATCTCGCAACCATGAGACAATGAGCATCAGGGTGAAGGCTCATCAACTAAGGATGCTGGAGAATAAACATGGACAGAGTCTGGATCCCTGAGGGAATCACTTAGCTCTTGAACCAGCTCTGGACTGCCTACCTCTGATCTCGTTACAAGGGACAACAAAGAAGCTATGTGTTCCAATGCTTTGCTGTTCACAAAACTCATTCCTGATCAACGCACTAGCAATATCTGAACCTTAGTTGCCCCTCCAGACATATGTATACGAGAACTTTAATGCTTGACCATAATAGAGATGACTTTCTCCTTTATAAAACTTCCTTTAAATCTTAGGTACACACTCTTGATCCCTTACTAAACACTCTTCAAGTCTGAAATATTTCAGAATTCAGAAAGGTAATATGGTGTGTGTGTATATATATATATATGTTATGTAATAGTCCCAACAGATCTGAGTATCACCTTTTAGTCTAGGCGGTTGACAAACTATGGTCAATGGGCCAAGTCCAGCCTGCCACCTATTTTTGCAAATAAAGACTTATTTGCACTCAGCCACAACTTCATTTACGTACTGTCTATGTCTGCTTTCACGCTACGAATGCAGAGTTGAGTAGCTGCAACAGAGATGGTATGGTCCACAAGGCCTAAAATAATCACTATCTGGCCATTTACAGAAAATGTTTGTGGATCCTTATCAAATACATAGGTATTTATGGAGTGAAATCTATGGCTATTCACTCTAAGTGGGATAAATAAAGATTATATATTACCATCTGTTGGTTTGGGCATGATTTTGCCATTAAATTTATGCGAAACTTACAAAAAAAAAAACTAAGTTCAAACTTACAAAAAAAAACTAAGTTCAAAGTTTTACTGCTTCCAGAATAAAGAAAAAAAAAAGACTGAAGACCTGTAGTAGAGAGGAGAGACAAGTTAATTAGGCTGGTTTAATCCACCATGGAATGTTCAACTCACTGGCTAGTTCTTTAATGTCTAAAAGCCCAGCACGCCTACAAAATCCTGTTGGCTGAGGGCCTCAAAGAATAAAGAGGCAGCATACTGCAGTGAAAAGAACAGAAGCTAACAAGAAGAATGACTTTGAATCTTACAATTCTTATGACTTTGGGTATATACTGCTTTTCTCTGAGTGTTTTCAAATCTGTCAAATGAAACAAAAGTATTAGGAACTCTGCCTAGGGCCATAGAGGATGATGAGATTATTGGTGACCGCACCATTAACAGGGCAAGGTACAACACATCCATGTCTTATCTATAGTATTGGATAAATTAGATATACTTCACTATATGAGCAGGTATAAATATATATTTTACTAGATATGTGTATTTATTACTATTATTTGGTTTATCTCTTTTACTGACTAGAGTGATTGCAGAAGAATCAAAATTTCTCTGGCCTTCCAAAATTTGAGGTGGTTCTTCTTGACATTTCTTAATTCTAATACTAGAAAGTTGATAGTATACTTTTACTACTTTGCTGTTCTGCACATAATTTGAATCATATGGATATTTCTCAAGGAGCTTCTCTGAAAAGCCATTGGACTATTTGCAATAAACATCCCCACATTTCAAGGGAATTTTACCAGATTCATTTTTATTGCAATATAAATACTAGAGAATAATTATGTAAATGTGATAAGACAATTTTTTTTATTTTTATTTTTTGAGACAGAGTTTTGCTCCGTTGCCCAGACTGGAGTACAGTGGCACGATCTCAGCTCACTGCAACCTCCAACTCCCAGATTCAAGAGATTCCTGTGTCTCAGCCTCCGAAGAAGCTGGGATTACAGGCATGCAACACCAAGCCTGGCTAACTTTTGTATTTTTAGTAGAGACAGAGTTTCACCATGTTGCCCAGGCTGGTCTCGAACTCCTAGGGGCCTCAAGTGGTCCACCTGCCTTGGCCTCCCGAAGTGCTGGGGTTACAGGCATGAGCCACCACGCCCGGCCAAGAAAATAACATTTTTAATCCTACATCAAAACTTTACATTTCAAAAACTGCATTTTCTAGTCTGAGACATTTTTATCATAGGATTTATACACTTAAAACAGGAACTTCATTTTCAAATGTAAGCTGAAGAATTGATTTTGTTGGCTAACTCCTATATTTCTCCAAGTGCTCAGTCTTCAAATAAAAACAGTTATTTTTTAATATAATCAGGTTATTTTATTTATTACACAGCCTAACTTTTATACAGCCTAAATTTTAGATTAGTCTTCTTATTAGATTTGACAGCAGTTACTTATCATGGAAATGTATACTGCACAGAAGCTTCTCTACCAAGAAACAGGTGAGATTTCAAAAGACTGTCAGGCACTTCCTTTGTTCTTGAGCCCAAGGGACATGAACATCATGTATTAGAGCTGGGCAGACCAAACATACTTTTGTTCTAACATGGCTTTGTTTGCACTGATGGCAGCTTCTCAGTTGAAGATTCCTAACAGAGGAGCACTTATTTTTTCATGTGTGTCCTGCTAAAATTCCCTTCTCCAAAGAGAAACCCAGCAGATCCAGCTGGCAACAGAGGCACGTAAATTTGCAAGCCTATGTTTTGAGGTATGTGCACTTTCTCAATCTTCAGGAAACCTGGGAAGTGAACATGGGCAGCTTCCAATGTACCCAAATATGGTCATTAAATCACATCTAAGTTTGGCCTCACAGATTCAGAGCTGCTTTCTATGAACAGACTTTATGCATACCTCATTTGAGCTTATCATCAACAAAGAGGCAAAACATAATAAGCAAAATGACTGCAGAATTATGAGCACCTGAAGGAAACAAAGACTGGAAGTGTGCAAGATGCCATCTAGAAGTGGAAAAAGAGACGGGAACAGGGCAACAGGGAAGGGAAACCCATTTTCCCTGGGGCAAGAGTGGGGATGAGGAGCTGAAAGAAACTGGCAGTCACTGATGGCCTTCCAGATTGGGTCTGAGTAGGTATCAGCACAGAGCAGGAGCCCTACCTTGTTTGCTACCTGGAGAACGAGGAAGGTGAAGAATGAGGAAACTGCTGACAGGCAAGGAGAGGAAGGAGTTAGCCAGTGAGTGAATGGACAAAGACCAAGAATGTGCAACTCCAGCAAGTATAGCTGATTCTAGTCGGGTCCCTCGCTCTGCTGGAAATGTGCACAGGCCAGAGGGAAGCAAAACCCAGTGGGGAAGTCACAGTTGGTTACTCACCCGAGAGCTTCTACCATAGTACTGCTTAGGCTACAATGTGTCTGATTGGAGATGATGGATCAGGATTAGTCTAGGCCAGTGGTTCTCAAACTTAGCAGCTGCATTTACCAGGGCTTTCCAGAGAAACAGAACCAAAGGATATGCAGAGAGACACAGACAGATGTATTACAAGAGACTGATTGGCTCACATGATCACGGAGGCTGAGAAGTCCCACAATCTTCTGTCTGTAAGTGGAGGCCCATGAAAGCCAGTGGTGTCACTCCTGTCCAAACCAGAAGGACTAAAAACGAGGGAAGCCAAGGTTGTGTAGGTACCAATCTAAGTGCAAAGGCCTGAGAACCAGGAGCTTCAGGATCCAAAGACAGGAGGAAATGGATGTCTCAGCTCAAGCAGAGAGAGCAAATTCACACCCTTCCTCTGCTTTTCCGTTCTATTCAGCCCTTCCCCAGATTGGATGATGAAGCCCAGCTCCACTGGTGAAGGCAATCTTCTTTACTAATTTCTTCCTGAAACATCCTCATTGACATATGCAGAAATAATATTTTACTAGCTATCTGATATCCCTTAGCCCAGTCAAGTTGACATATAAAATTTACCATCACAGCTGCATCCTAGAATAACCTAGAAAGCTTCAATTAAAAAAATGAATGCCTGTACCCCACTACAGAAAGTCTGATTCCAAGGTTCTGGGATAGGGTGCAGGCAACAGTATTTTCTAAAGTTCCCACATTAAATCTAAATTAGAGCCAAGATTGAGAACAGCTTAGACTAGAATTTCTCAAACTTTAATATGCATTAAAATAAAATGTAAATTTTGATTTCGTAGCTCTAGCATAGGACCCAAGATTTAGCAGCTCTAACAAGCTCGCAGATGATGCTGACATTGCTGGTCCTTGGACCACACTTTGAGTAGTGAGGACCTATACTTGCAGTGTCTCATATGATAGCTACTAGCCACATGTGGCTACTGAACATGTGAAATGTGATGGACCCAGTTTTCAATTTATTTTAATTTTTATTAATTTGCATTTACATTTAAAATCTGCTACTGATTTGGTTACTGGTTAATTATTACATGGAACAACTTAGGTATGTGAACACTTTTAATTGTGACTTTTATGAGATCTAAATACAGATCAAGAATATCTGATGAACATTTAGTATCTGAATTGAGACGTGCTATAGGCATAAAATACAGACTTAATTTCAAAGACTTTGAAGAAACAGATTATAAAATATCTCGCTGACAATTTTTATATATTGGGTACATGTGGAAATGATAATAGTATGAATATATTGGTTAATAAAATATATAATTAAAATTAACCTGTTTTCTTTTTGCTTTCTCAAAAAATATGGCCACTAGGAAATGTTAAATTATGTATGTGGCTAGCATTATATATTTTTTAAACAACATTGGTCAAGATCAAAGGGAATTGAGGTCTTTATTATTGCCAGTCATTTATTATTGCCAGTAATCCATCTAATGGGTAAGAACTAAGGGGAAGGCTGCAAGTGACCTTCTGAGCAAGAAGTTAGTAAAAAAAGGGAGCCACATAAGAACAAAGTCCTTTGCCTCTGCCTCTTTCCATCCTGAAATTAAATGCAGCTGGGGGAAGAGATAATGTATGGCGCTTTGGCAGCCATTTTACCACCATGAGGAGACAAGCATCCAGGTCCTTGATGCCACTACCGAGTTGCCAATAAAATAGAACGCTTCACCTCAGTATTTCTTGTTAGATAAAAAATAATTGTTCTTATGGTTAAAATCAGTGCTTTTTAAATGTTACACTACATATGAATTACCTGGAGATTTTGTTCAAATGCAGATTCCCTTTCACAAAATCAAGGATGGGGACTGAAATCCTAAATTTCTAATAAGCTCCCAGGTGACATCTATGCAGCCGATATGAGGACCACACTTTCATTAGCAAGGGCTCAAACAAAAAGACTTAGGTATTCTAGTTCTTGCTGCTGAAAGCTCTCCTAACAAAACCAGGTGGCAAAGCCAACCTTTGCCCATTAACAACAGCTCAATTTGCACACCATGGCTGGATGCATAATCATGACTGAGCAACTGGGGATCCAGGACCTAGAAATTTGTCCCTTGCCCAACAGATAATAGCAAGAGGGCAGAAAGCAAGGGTTCTGTGGCTATATCAGTTTGGAAGACACTGGGGTAAAAACAAAGTTAAAACACATTTCTCTGTTGGACATGCATAGTCACTACTATACTAACACACTCTTTAATTCTGAAAGTATTGTTGATTACAAAACTCTTCACAGAGAATATTACTGGAGTAATGTGACATGGAACACATTTTAGAAAATGCTGCATTATTCAGTTCATAAGTTAACAGAACACCTGATGGCCTACAAATCATGATGCCACATGAGATGTAGTTTGTGAGGTACTAAATGTGTAATAAGCATGGAGTTTGAGGTGAAGTAATCTAGATTCATTACTCACTGTGTTGCACACATCACATGCCAGATATGTGATGATGGGCATGCCACTTCCATTCTGTGAGTTGAATCCCTCACCTGCAAGACGGGCAAATAATGCCTGCCTACGTTACAGAACTATAGTAAGAATATGTGCTCACACATCTCAAAAGGACACTTCCTGGATGTGTAACAAACAAACAATTTTTATATATTTAGAACTATACAAATGCATCATGGGAGTAAAATATATAACTCATATGCAGTCTTAAGGTAATACTTGGGGGAAATCTTGGCTTTCTGAACATCTTAGGGGAATTCATTCACTGTCCTTTGTTCTTAAGAGTGCTTCATAGAAAAGCTGCATGTGTTTAGAAGTGTTTTAATGCTGTAAAGCTCACAGAGTTTAAGGAAGGTTTGTGGGTACCACCTGACAGGTGCAGGCTGGCTACCCAATAGGTCTCTCTGCACAGGGCATCCATCACAGAGTGTGTCCGTCACTTTCATAAAGGTAGGATGCCCAGAGCTTGCAAGGCTTCAAGGAACTTATTCTTAGTAAGCCAACACGAGGCTGAAGGATTTTTTTGTGCCAAAATACTGATTTATAGTGAGACAGAATAGGATAACTCTTAAGTGGATCATAACTTTAACAAGTTAAATTATTTGCTGCGTAGAGGCAATGGTGCATATGAAGACACTATTCTCTTATGAGTAGTGCTGATAATAGTCTGTCAATTTCTGCCTTTTTTCTTTTTCTCTCTTTCTATAGCTGACCTCTCTCCCTTATAACTAATGCATTCCTTGGATACAGAATCATTCATTTGCTCAAAAAATATTTACCTGGTTCTTTCAGTGTTGCTATATACTGAGGAGAACATAAATATAATATAGACAGGGTCCTGTCTTTCCCATAGGTTAAATTATAAAGGAGAGATAAAGCATGCACGTGAATAATAGCACGTTGAGATAGTGTTTCCCTAACACCTTATGAAAGACACGTAGATCATTTCTGGTTTAGGGGATGTGATAGGCAGAATGATACCTCCCTAAAGACAGCCATTTCCTAATGCCCAGAGCCTGTGACTATGTTAGGTTATATCACAAAGGAGAATTAAGATGAAAAATGGCATTAAGAGGCCAGGCATGGTGGCTCATGCCTGTAATCTCAACACTTTGGGAGACTGACACTTGAAGCCAGGAGCTCGAGACCAGCCTGGGCAACATAGCAAGGCCCTGTCTCTACAGAAAATTTAAAAAAATAAAAATTAGTTGGGCATGGTGGCACACACCTGATGTCCCAGCTACTTGGGAGGCTGAGGTGGGAAGATCCCTTGAACCCAGGAGTTAGAGGCCACAGTGACCTGTGATTGTGCCACTACACACCAGCCTAGGCGACAGAGAGATACCTTGTCTCAAAAATGGGTGCAGCACACCAACATGGCACATGTATACATACGTAACAAACCTGCGTGTTGTGCACATGTACCCTAAAACTTAAAGTATAATAATAATAAAATTAAAAAAAAAGCTGGCATTAAAATGCTAATCAACTGAATCAACTGACCTTAAAATAAAGAGATTATCCCAGATTATCCACGTGGACTCAATGGAATCACAAAGGTACAAAAGTCCTTAAACGGGGGGAAAGGAAGAGTAAGAGTAAGAAACAGAGAGATGACATTGTAAGAAAGACTTGATGGTTTTGAAGATAGAAGGGAGCTACACGCCAAGGAAAGCAGGCAACTGCTAGAAGCTGGAAAAGGAAGGAAAGGGTCCCCCTCAGGAGCCCCCAGAAAGGAAAGCAGCTCTGCCAGCCCCTTGATTTTAGCCCTTGATTTTAGCCCAGTGATTTTGGACTTCTGACTTCCAGAATTATAAGAAAATAAACTTGTGTTGTTTTAAGTCACTAAATTTGTGAGGATTTTCTACAGCAACAATAGGAAATTAATGCAGGGGATGAGAGAAAACCTCATAAAGGAACCTGCCTTGAAGTTGAGCCTTAGGGAATTTGAAGACATATTTCTGACACTCAATAAATTAGAAATAAATACATAGTTCTCAGTGTGTTAAAAGAGTCAGTAGGTCAGATTTAAATTTTCCACTCAATGAAACAGAAAACAGAAATAAATAATGCAAACTCTTTATGTAATTTTTACTAAGTTAATCTGACACAAAAGGCTGCTGGCCTTTTTTATTTCTAACATGTTTAGCGATGCCAAAATTAATAATCAAAACACTATGTATGCTCCAAGAACTTCAAGTGATTATCACATTTATTCCTAATCTTACAAACTATCCCTTTATCCCATATTAAGAAACTCTTTGAGTTAACCTGGTGTAATAAAAGATTTCCAATTTTGGTATTAGTTTCAACCAAATCAAAAAACCTCAAAGTCAGAGGATTTAGATGGCCTGAAGATAGAAAAATGCAAAGATCAACCACATAAAAAAATGCTGGCGTTCAAGTGAACATCATTGTACATGAGTATTAATCACAGTACATGGATAAACACACATACACATACTTTCGATGTCATGTGTATATACGTATATATACATATATATACACAGATATAGTAATGGGTATAGATGGAGATATATAATATATATGTAATATAAACATTCATCTTATTCTCATGAGAGCTAACCGATCACAATACATTAGAAACATTGTCCACAATACTACAGTTCTCAGTGTGACAGGACACATGCATTGATTCTGCTTAACTCTATTAATAAATATTATGCTGCTATAAGTCAGGGCTTTGTAAAATGAAGAAAGGTATTACAGGCTATTTAAATTTGAAAGAAAAATGTTTTTTAAGAAATAAAAAATATTTTTGTATAATTTCTATTGAGAGGAAATGGAGGCTGCATTAAATGCTTCCCATTTTATCTCCACCTACAGAAATCAGACCAGAGTGCAACGCCCAAGAGTGGAAATCAGATCACCAGGTGCCTGGAGCACCTGCCTCCTCAGGACCTCCAGGAAATCTATGTTTACATAATTACTCTATTCTGCACTTTGTTTCAGAACCCAATCTACCTCAAGCCCCTTTGGAAGTGGGAACAAACTCAACAAATAAAAATCAAAGAGAATTATTCATAGACTACACTATATGCAAGCAACTTATCAATTTAGTACCAACAGGGAAAGGATTCAACTAAACAACTAAACTTAACAAAACAACTACCCAGGAAGGTTAGTAACAGAAATGTGTCCAAGTGAGTGAGTTTTTATTTTCCATCTGCACTTGAAGAGGGTTGTATTTTTATTCAGAAAGAGTTTACATAATGTCTACAATATCTTAGGTGCTATGTTATACATGCAAGTGTTCAGAAATGTCTTGCCTACCCATAACTTCATAAACTACTCAAAATATTTAATCAAACTTATGTGATGACAACTGGGGAAAACAGAGGCTAGAGCTATTTCTAAAAAAGCTTTTCAGGTGCTCAACCTGCGGTCTACAGAATTCAGGTAATTCATGAACTAAAATGAAAACAAAGTTACAATTTCATTTATACCTACCTCTCATTAAAATGCAGAGTTTTCTTCAATTATGGGCATCGGCAACAAACTACAGTAGTACTAAAAAGATCTGTGATTCTGCCACCAATAAAAACCACAGATATCTTAATATCACATTATGATGTTGAAGTATCTTAATATGCTGGGTACTGTCATCACTACTTTGAAATAGTAGTAACTAAGAGGCCTAATGCTATATGTTATTTTATGTATTAATATAAAGATGCACACAGTTACTATATTGCAATTCATAATACTTTGAACTATTGTGCAATACAACTGATTTCTTTGGTAATCCTATATGTTTTGTTCTAGGTATTAATAAACACTATTCTGAGAAGGCTTCTCCAGATGCCAAATGGGTCAATGGTATGAAAATATTAAGACTCCCCTAAGCAACTAAAACAAGGCAATTTACCCAGTCGATTTCAAATCCAGTCATATTGAATAACTGGGATCATATATGACAAGAGAAGACAATTATAAGTATGTTTCCCTTTTTAACTCCTTTATTCACTCATCATGCAGCAGACAGCAGAGTGAGCCATACCTCCAAAACACCAAGGCAGATGATATTAGGATACACAAAGTTGAAAAAAGCAGTGCTGTCCTCAAGATGCCAAAGCCTTACAAAAAAAAAAAAGTGCTATATGACAATTGTACTTAGACAACATTACCACAGGAGTATTAAGTGTTGGATTAAAGAACTAATATTTGAAAGCAAACTTTGAAAGTTTTTAGCTAGAGGTAACTTGAACTGTGTTTTTCATCAGAAAACAAATCTGGTATAGCTGTGTTTGTACATCTGCTGGAGGGAGAGTGAGACCATTCACAGGGCGGTTATAACAATTCCCAGAACTATTAGGTTGGTGCAAAAGTAATTGTGGTTTTTGCCATTGAAGGTATGTGTAGTGGTAAGGGAGAAACTGAATGGTGATTCAGAGCATAGAGATTATGTTGTTTTATGCACAGGGCTTCATCAGAAAAATGGAAGGAATTGTCAATAACAATAAAATGTTCAGCTAGATCAACTCAGTATATATTATGTATTATACAATTATTCAAAATAGTGTTTAACAGTATTGTAATAACATGAATAAATGTTTTGTCATATTAAGTGAAAAAGAGCTATATAAAATTATCTAAGTTTATGGTATATGTAGATTATTGCAAACATGTCTTCAATTCTTTATCCCTCCCTGTATCCACACCTGTATCAGTTTTCTTGGGCTGCTTTAACAAATTACCACCAACTAGACAGCTTAAAAACAGCAGATATTGGCCACGTGCTGTGGCTCACACCTGTAATCCTAGCACTTTGGGAGGCTGAGGCGGACAGATCACGAGGTCATGAGTTCGAGACCAGCCTGGCCAATATAGTGAAACCCTGTCTCTACTAAAAATACAAAAATTAGCAGAACATGGTGGCATGTGCCTGGAGTCCCAGCTACTCGGGAGGCTGGAAAAAAAAAAAAAAACCCACCAGATATTTATTGCCTCTTGGTTCTGTAGGCCAAAAGTACAAAACCAAGGTGCTGGCATGGCCATACTCCCTACAGAGGTTCTAGGGGGATACTCCATTTCTTGCCTCTTCCAACTTCTGCTGGTGGAAGCATTCCTTGGCTTAAGGTTGCTTCAGTCCTATCTCTGCCTCCATCTTAATATCACCCTCTCCTCTTTGTGGGTCTCACTCAGACTTCTTCTGCCTCTCTTTTGTAGAGATGCATGTGACTAAATTTAGGGCAGGGCCTATCTGTTTATCCAGGATAAACTCTTCCCCTCAAAATCCTTAACTTAATCACATCTTTTGCCATAGAAGGTAACATTCACAGATTCCAGGGATTTGACATGGATTTTGTGAGCCCTTTTTTGGCCTACCCCCAAACACCTTTGTCTTGTGATATTGTGGTTCTTCCCATCAAGAAGTGGAATCTATTTCCTCACTCCCCAAAATTCTGGACTGACCTTGGGACTTCCTTTGGCCAACAGAATGCAGCAGAAGTGACTTGGTGCCAATTCCCAGTTTAGCTCTCAAGAGACTTTGCCTACTTCCAGTCTCTTTCTCTGTCTCTCTTGAACTCCTGAACTCCTGCCTCCACCATATGAACAGGCTGGGCTAGCCTTCTGGATGATAAGCGGCACATGGCACAGTTGTCCCATCCTCAACCTACAACTGGCCAACTCCAGAGGTGTGAAGGAGAAGGCTGCTCTTGCCCAGATAGCCACCAGCCAACATGTCAGCTGACAGACATACACATGAGCATAGCTGAGATCAGTCAAGCCTGGTCCACTTGCTCAGAACTGCCCAGCATTCACAGACTCAAGAAGAAGACTAAATACTTAATGTTATAAGCCATGATGTAGGCATTATACTGTATTTTCTTTAATAAAAGAAAAATAACAACCATCACTATTTACTATCAGAATTCAAGCACTGCAAAATTGGGTGCCTACTATTTATTGCAAATTCAAAAGGGAATTTCATTTAAAGAACAAACTTAAACTTTTCAGCAAAACAACAAAAAAAGTCCACCTAAACACTCTTTACTTAACTGATCATGAAGTACATACAGTAAAGTCCTGAATAGACTGACTAAACTGTTGTTTCTAACAGGGGATTGGGATTTATCATTTGACACTTCAATCACACGTAGACAGAAATTATGTATTGTATGGGGCCAATATTACCTTTTTTTTCTTCCCTGCAGGAGTTCAGAAAACAAATCACTTGTTTTCATCTCCAAAACTAAGTTTCTGAAAGTAACTAGTCATAATTGATCCTTAATTTTGATAAAAACTAGTCATCAGATTAATATTTTTCCATGACTAAATCTCTGTCCTTACTAGCAGAACTAAATTGATTTAGAGTTCAAGTTCCTTAAAAAATATTTTGGAAATGTCATTATATTCTCAGCCACGTTATATGGTATTCTCTTACAGCTTTTTAATTGAATTCAACATGCAATGGGAAATGAAACCCAATTATCTTGGGGGTTTCTAGAAAATGTGGGAAAGTTCATCTGAGTAGAGAAAGAGAAATGATTCATGATTAGGATGCAGCAATACGACCATAGAATAACATCACTCTAAGCTTAACCAACACCTCAAGATTAGGGATCAGGGAGAGGGACAGGACATTACTGCTCACAAGGGACAATGCTTCTACCATACATGTCATAGGACTGACCATTCACCAATGGCTTCTGGCCATAACAACCTCTGAATGTCCAGGATATACAAAAAGACTCTAGTCCTTAATAATATAAAATAACTTTTCATGAAGGCTAACCATATTCTAGGCACAATTCTTATATTTTACATGAATAAGCTCAATTAAACCTTACAGTTACCTATGAGATAATAATGAGTAGTTTACAATAATTCCCATTTTACAGATGAGAAATTTGAGGCACAAACTAACCAAAGGTTGCAGGAGGCTAGGAAGTGGCACAGCTGGGATTTGAATCCATGCGGTCTGGTTTTAAAGCATCCTATTAACACCTCTGCTTTACTGCCTCCCCTTTATATCCACGTTTTAAAAAACCAAACTTCCAGATACATTCAGATTTGAAAAATAATCAAAAGGCTATGCGCTTTTCAAAAAAGAAGGATGCAAAAAATTGCAGCTTCAAACAGAGAAGTCATCAAGAGCCTTGAGAAATCACCTGCTCCAACCCCCTGTTGGCAAATGCCTCTCTAAACTGCTCTTTCACAAACACAAATTGGAGTATTGGCTGCATGCAATCCCATGAAATCCCAAATGGATCTGACCTCCTTTGAGAATCACAAAATCATTCAGAACCCCCACTGAAGTCATTTATTGGCAGGAAGTCTTGCCTCTTTCTAAAACAAATTTCTTCTCGATTAATTTGGGCATTCATGAAGACCAGCTCAGCAGCATTCCCTTTAAATAAAATCCTCCAACCTATTAATCCCACCAGTGCTGTACTCTCTGGGTTCATCAGGTTAATTTCTTTAACCTTTCTCTCTAGAATTTCTATTCTGTTAACAATCTTGATGTTCTTTGAACTTTCTGCAGTTTTTCTATACCTCTTTCCAAGGCTGCCAGGTAAAATACAGAACATTGGGTTATGTTTGGTTCTCAGATCAACAATAAATAATGTTTTAGTATTAAAAGTACATCCCAAATATTACATGGAACATACTTACGCTAAAAAATTTACTTGTTGATGATCTGAAATTCAAATATAGCTGGATGTCCTGTATTTTTTATTTGCTAAATCCATCTATCCATTCCACTTCTTTGATGGGCTTTGAACCCATCAATACCACACAGAACCCTAATTCAGCTGCCTCCAAATTGAGCACGCATCACCATCACCTGGGGAGGGCTGTTAACTCGCAGATGCCTAGATCCCACTCCTACAGTTTCTGATTCCATGGGTCTGGGGTGAGCCTGAGAATCTGCATTTCTAACAAGTTGTCAGGTGACATGGATACTGCTCATCCAGGGTCCACACTTTGAAAACCACTACTCTAATTCCCTGAATTAGGGTAAAGCACAAGAAAGAGGCACCTCCAATCCTGTAAAATCCCCAGCTAAACAGCCTAAGCCAAGAGAAGGGCATGAGAGTCTCATCTGTGTCCATTGGACATTCAGGGCCCCTTATCTCAACCCTGTTAGTAAATCAGAAAATGCCTAAATTTAAGAAGGTCCAGCCATTGCTTATATTGGTTAGATTCCCCCAGATGAAATGGTCCCCTTTAATGCTGACGTGAATTATCACCCTGAGGCAAGCTTGTCAAGGGACACAGGAGCCATCCCTTTGTTTTCATTTGCCCTGAAGGAACTTGCCCCTTGTTATTAGGAAGGAGCCTGTGAGGTTTTCTATCCCAAATCCCCTTCTTTAAAGCTGATCTCTTCATAATGACTCTTTCTGTTTTATTCTCTGAACTTCCTCCACTCTGCGAGCACTGGGGACTCTACCATACCCATGAATCTGACTCAATAACTGCCCAGCTTGCGGCAGACTGCTTTGATGCCTCCATTTAATAACCTTCCTGTATGCTTGGCCTTTGTCCTGTAACTTTGACATCTCTTCCCATTCTGACTCTACGGTTCACCTTGGGACTTGTTTTGGCCAACAGAATGAGAAAACAGCACCTGCACCTGCAGTTCCAAATGTAGACTTCCCAAGGCCTTGCATGCTTCTGCTCCTTCTCTTGGAACCTTGTTCAGATGCCTCGAACAAGCCCAGGCTAACCTGAGAGAGGCTGAGAGGCCACATGGAACAGAGCTGAGTTGTCCCAACAGAGGTGATCCAAAATTGGCCAGCCCCCAACTGACCCACTAGCTGACCACAGATGCATGAGTAAGCCCAAATGAGCCTAATCCAAACCAGCAAAAAAAGCCTAGCTGACCCATTAATTTGTGACCAAAAATAAATGTTTATTGTCATAAACCAAGGTTCTGGAGAGTTGATTATGCTGACATTCTGGTCATGCTTCAGCTCCATTCTCTGATTCTACTGACTTTATCAAGGCTCCTGCCTGCCTTCCCATGACCTGCTCTCTAGGGAAGGAGCTCTCCTTATTTTGGCTCCTGCAGGTTATACCCTTGGCTTAAAGCCTCCTATTTCCATTGCTACTCTAGACATAATCTTGAATGCATCTGGTGATTCATCACACAAGTATCCTGACTTGGAAAATTATATTCAGTGTTGGTCAACAATAATCACATTTCTTTCATTTCCTTTTCTTTTATGCTTTGCCAATTTTGTTTCCCATTCTGCTTTTGGTTCATTGGTTTCTCTTGTGTGGTTTGGAGTGAGTGTGTGTGTGTGTGTGTGTGTGTGTGTATGCATGCATGCCTCTGTTGTTACCATTTTGCCATCAGAGGAATAAAAGAAAATTATCTACAGACAGATTTGCTGATTTCAGCTTCTCTGACAGCAGGAAGTACAAGGGAGGTGTGTAAATGGGCAAGATAAATAGAGAAAGGGGAGAAAGGTAACAGTATTTACCCCAGCCATAAAATCATTACTGGTAACAAAGAAATCAGAGAAGCCTTCATTCAAGTAAGCATTTCCTTTGTAGTTAAGCAATAAACCCAAACCCACTACAAATTAATTTTTCATTTACTTCCAGTTTTGCATAAATTTCAAAGAAAACTGAGCCTAAATATTTCTTCCATAGGTCTTATCTTTCCTTCTAAACCATTGGAGACAGAGAATTGAAGAAGAAATATGACTGATTCAATGTATTAGATAGGATTTCTGCAAATCAAACAATTGAGATCTCTGCTACCACCAGGAAATGCAGTAACAAAGTTCTGGTGTGTACCATGATCCATCAGAGCAGAAAACAGTTTACCTAAGTGGCCAGGGTTGTTGGACTGAACTTCTGTGTTTGTTATTCGTCTCCTCCTCTCTCCTTTCCCTCTCATCCTCCCAACCCCCCAATCAAATGAAAGGGAATAACAAAGAGAACTGACAGATAACCAAAGAGAAGAGAAAGGGTCAAGAACAAACAAGAATAGAAGATAAAGACAAAAAAGCAAGGACAAGTGTGCAATCAGAGACCAAGGCAGGGAATGCTACAGACCAGAATATGCCCAGAGGGAACTGAAGTGGGCATGGCTTGGAGCTGGCGCAGGGAATAGCAGGAAAAAATCAAGCTCAGACACAGCACAGAACACAATAATACTTAGGAAAATTCACAGGCTAGAAGGCTGAAGTTGTAAAGTTATTTACAATATACGACGGTTACAGAGAGAATGAAAGGGAAAACTGGGCAGAAGGTGAGCAGAGAGAAATAATATAGTTACAAAAATTATGAGACCTACTTAACATTAGGTATCATTATTGGGCTCAGAACACACTACCCCAAAATATGGCACCTGGAGGTCACTCTCTAATCCTCTCTCATTTCTCTCCCTTGAAGCATGGTCATAAAAAAAATTCTTCGGCCTACCTCCCCTGAAAGTAGGTCATAAGACCCTCATTCCAGAAGGCTACTCCTCTGTACAGACACCAAGAAGAATCTGAACAAACAGGCCTTGCTGAGTTCACCCCAGTTTATTACTATGTGATGGTTAATACTGAGTGTCAACTTGACTGGATTGAAGGATGCAAAGTATTGTACCTCAGTGTGTCTTTGAGGGTTTTGCCAAACGAGATTAACATCTGAGTCAGTGGACTGGGAGAGGCAGACCCACCCTCAATCTGGGCAGGCACCATCTAATCAGCTGCCAGCGCAGCTAGAATAAAGCAGGCAAGAGAAGATGGAAGAGCAGACTTGCGAGTCTTCCAGCCTTCATCTTTCTCCTGTGCTAGATGCTTCCTGCCCTTGAACACTGGACTCCAAGTTCTTCAGCTTTTGGACTCTTGGACTGACACTGTGGTTTGCCAGGGGCTCTGAGGCCTTTGGCCACAGACTGAAGACTGCACTGTCAGCTTCCCTACTTTTGAGGTTTTGAGACTCAGACTGGCTTCCTTGCTCCTTAGCTTGCAGATGGCCTACTGTGGGACTTCATCTTGTGACTGTGTGAGTCAATACTCTTTAATAAACTCCCCTTTATATATACATCTATCCTGTTAGTTCTGTCCCTCTAGAGAACCCTGACTAATACATACCATGATAGCGTACCCTTCCATCCTTCAATCATACTTGAGCACAACTGTCCACAAAAATACAGTTTTCCCTGGATACTTGGGCATTCATTTCCAAAGACTCCTGTATCACAGAAAGGTTTGGTTAAATAAATTTGTTACCTTTTTCTCTTGCTAATCTGTCTTTGTTATAGGGGTATCAGCCATGAACTGTGAGATGGGTGTGGAAAAGATACTGCTTTTTCTCCCCTACAGGATATATCCATTGAAATCCAGTTTATAATGCAATCTATACTGACATGGGAAAGCTATCATGATGTAAGATATGAAAAAATAAGACAAAGAAAATGCTTGGATACTTGACAACGTAAAAGAGGACTGTTAAGAAGTGGGAGTGGAAGGAAGAAAGTTCAAGAGAGGATAGTGGAGCAAATACCACCATCTTACAGGGTAAGGAGTCAAGACAGACCTTCAAATGTTAGAGGAATAAGATACAGAAAAATGCTATTTAAACTAACACGGGCCACAGAAAGAACTATAAATAGTAAGGTAAGTATCAAAAAATCAAGATTGTAGTTTATATAAATCTTTATTCATTAAGTAAGTCAATAGCTAATATTAAAACTGATCAACTGAGTACTGGAAGACTGAAGATTTAACTTAGATTACAGCAATGACCACCATAAGAATTAAAAACAGAAACGGCTATAGTGATCGCCTCCAAAAAATTAAGTGGAGATGCAGGAATTGATCTATCTCATTACATGTGCATACATTACTCTTATTTAAAAATCTAAAATGTTATACTTTCCAAACTGAATAATTATTCAACATAGGTCCAGCCCAATTGGCTATCCAGAGGCACAGGAGGGTACTTTTTGATACAAATCAGAAAGTTTCTCAAATATAACCTAATTGTCTTTGAGTAACATCATTTATTTACAGCATGGAAAATTGTACTAAAAGCCTCAGTCATGAGGAACTGTTAACAATGTCCACTTTCCTTTTATGCCCTGGAAAATCACAGACACAGGTATTGTGATATCAAAATCAGTCAACACAGCAGCCACCCAGAAAGGTGGCCTTGCCTGGTGACAGCGTGATATCAGAAAGGACTCAAATGATAAGACTGGATTTGGAAATCAAAGGCTATGCTGTTCACCAGTGTTCCTGCTGTGCTGAAGGATGACACCCACATATGGATAAGGTGTCCCTCGGGGGGGTCAACTCCACTTCCTCCTCCACAGTGCACACCTGTGCAGCAGCCTGCACCCACTGACCAGGCAGTAACCTCAGGCTGTTGGCAAAGGACTATTTCTTTCCGAAACCATATTCATGGGCCATGAGATGTTTGCTTGTATTGAAGTGACAACAGAACTCCTTCAGAGTTCAATGTTAAAACAGTATATGCTGGCACTATATCCATAGGCACCTAGTTCTTCCTACAATAGCCATACCTCCATACTTCTCAGAATCACCATTCTAATCCAGCTGCTCAGAACTCTCTTTCCAGCTGCTCTGGAAAACTCCAGAGCCTCCCCAGTGGTGTCCAAGTTAATCATTTCCTTCTTTCGCAGTCCCTATCCCTAACCAGGCCGGTCTTCTAAACCTGCATGCCTCTACGTGATTATTCGCAGAGCACTGCTTTCATCATGCTACTCCATTCCTCTCCTAATGAAATGCTTTCTCTGCCTTGTCACTGCCCACCATGATGTGTCTCCAAAGTTCCAAGCAATATTAATTCCTCCCTTGGTTCTTATAAAAAATACTAAGAAAGAAAAAAAAAGATTCCACTATAACTCCCTTTAGGGGATTCACAATCTATATCAGGATACTCTGGGTTCTGAGAATGTCATGGTAAAGAAAAGTGTCTACCTGTATTTAGTTCAGCATTTCACTTCTGCGCAAAGTATCTATTAACACCACTTAAAATTCCTCTTTTCTTGTGCAAACTTTGGTAGCACTACTGGTTTATGTTCTCAGGATCTGTGGTCTACTGTCATGCTTCTCAAACTTGAGTGTGCACAGAAATCCCTGGCAAGTTTGTGAAAACACAGATGGCTGAGCCTCATCCCAGAGAGTCGGAGGCAGTAGATCAGGTGGAGCCCAAGATCTGGCATCTCTAACAAGCTCCTCAGTGATGCTGCTGGTCCTTGGACAATACCTTGAGGAGCAAGCTCCTACTAGAAAAAGTCCAAACTCCTTAGCGTTTCATTCAGGGCCATTGCTGCTTTAATCTAATCTTCATCACCTACCTTTCCTCCAATAACTTCACTTTGGTTATCTCATGCTGCAGCTAATAAAGATTAGGATATATGGGGGTGTGGGTTGGGGGATGTGGATGTGTGTGACAAGCATATAGTCATTTAAACATACGTATGCACACACACACATCCTGATCTGAGAAGTGGTGATATGGGTATACTACATATGAAAAGTCTTGACCTAGGATTTGTACATTTTCCCACATGTGAATTATACCACAATAAATAAAACAGTAAAGAAAAGTGAGGAAAAATAAAGTATAATACAGAAAAGCCGTCTTTTTTTTTCATTCATTCTCTCTTAAGACCTGTGGGAGAATGTCACATTATTCCACAATCTGTATTTCTGTGACACAGTATCATGAAGGTATCATTTAGAGAAGTTATTAGAATAAAACCTATCACATAGGTGTCATGATGTCCTATGTGTTCAACACGTAACAGGAGTAATCTGTATGTGGCTGGGTAAATAAATCATATTTCAGTTGTCTGTTCCCATGAAAGAAATGATCTTTTCCTTTGTTTCTTACAGGACAACTTTTATCCAAAATCACATAACCTAAGCTGCCTTTGGATTAAATAGCATTCAGCTGTTGATCTCATCTGACATTGTTAGTTTCCATAGAAACTCACGTAGAATGCTACCGCTTGTCTGAAATAAGTGCCTCTCCCATCAATCCAAAATGAGTCCAGGAAAGCTCTGCCTTGGTGTCTGACATCTCCCAGCACTGATCTGTTGCAGAAGGACAGACAGCACTTAAAAATCAGCATCTGTTACCATTATCAGGAGAGAGGTCTCCACTACAGACACACACACGAAAGATTAGACACTGCCTTGTGCAATTAGGCTCAGTCTAAGTAGGCTCTTCTCTGCAGGACTCTTGATATGAATGTTCCAGAGAGTTGTATTTGCAAAAAAACACACACACACAAAAGGAAAGGCCTGAAAAGATCTTGTGTCCTATCAATTTATATCATTACATAATTACCAGCAGACTTTGAGGGTAAAGTAGTTCTTTATGCTAGAAGGTTATTCTTCCTTGTTCTGGAAGGCGGCAGTTGGCAGGGTTGGAGGGGTGGAGAGCAGCAAGGGTTTCAGGCCTTGGAGGAAGCACTAACCTATAGGTCACTTAAACATTCTTGGTTTTATCTGTGCCAGAGTACCTGCTTACCATAAGCAGATTTTCCTGTACAAACATCAAGACATCAAGAGACAAAATTAATCTAAGGTATAAAAAGTCAAGAAAGAGATTACGCTTAGGGAAGGAATGGTGACCATGGAAAGCCCTGAAGGGGGATCCCGCATATTGGGAATGTCCTGTTTCTTTATCAGGTTACCTGGGTTCATTCACTTCCTGAATATCCAAGAAGCTATCCCCTTATGATTTGCACAACTCTTATAAACAAACAAATCACAGACAAGCCAAGGCATCTAGGCAACAAAGATATCTGGCCTGGAATAGATAAAGACAATCACAGCCTGCTAAGTTTCCTGCTGAGCTAAACCGGAAAGGTAAGTTAATAACAAAATCCAGACCACTCGTGAAGATGCCAAAAACAATGACTGTGGAGCTTAAATTACATTCATCCCTCTTCAATAAGAGTTGGTTCATGAAGTGTGTCTTGCCCAAGCATTTCTTACTCACTTACTGATGTAAACCAGCTGGTGTCTGCAAGGGGCATTTACAGGATTATCTGCCCAACAACCCACTTCTACATCTGAGAATTCTGCCAGTCAGAGCTGACTGCTCCTGCAGAGGCCTCACAATCTATGCTGAGCGAGTCATTGTCTTCTCTGAGATTTTTGAAAGCGGGATTTGGAAAGAGACCAGTCTTTCTGAATGCCTGAGGCTACAATATGTATAGTTTGTTGTCCACTACAGAAAAAGAGTCAGTTTACATCAACTACAGTCAAAGGAAACTTAGACACTATTATACATTTTTCTATAATACTATGGATCAATACATTTTAACATTTATGGCCTAACAGGAGCACAGGTGAGGTCAACACCCTTGACTTTTTAACTTCCAATTGTATATTTGTCCATTCAGCTTCAGTCAGCCATGTCTATGTGCATTTGCTTGACATCATCATCGCCAACAACTGTACTTCCTTTCAAAATCAGATGCAAGCACCCCTTCCCTGCCCAATGATTGTCCTCTTCTCTATTAGAACTCCAAGTCCATCAATGACCAATCTGAGACCTACACTCCACTGACCCTACCACACTTTCATTATCCATCACAGTCCTTAGGTGTCCCTTTCCTTCTTACCCATCCTATATTCCATTGTCCATCACATCTTACAACCACTCTTCACTCCCTTGCCTCATTCTCTTTCCAGAATACTTGCTTTGTTAATTCCCCAAACATGGTTACACTTCATTCTCTACTAAGCAACTGCAGTAATGGAGTTTGGCTGGAGAAAACTGATGGCCAAACAAACTGGTCTTTACTTTAAATGCATGAGGACAAATCTCAAATGAACACTCAAGCATTGTCCAGTAACCCTTCTTTGGGTATTTACATTTCCACTCTCTAAAATGATTATATCATATAGTAACCTCAAAGAACCAGCCTCTTTTTCCTATGCCCTTTCTCAATGATAAAATTACCCCCAATCCAACATCTTACAAGTGTCAACCTATGAAAATTTCAGTTCCTTACGTTCCTTTTTCCTCAGGCCAGTCAAATTACAATTCTTCTTTCCTCTCGTCAAGGTCCTCAATGATCTCCAGGTTTTGAAATTCAACCATCACTTTTCTGACTCCATCAATCATCTTGACAGCATTTGACCCAATGAACTACTCTCTCTTATTTGAAACATTCTCTTTCTTAGTGACAGTGATTCTACAATCTCCAAGTTTTTCCTGACCTCACCCACCACTTGTCCACAATCCTGATCTTTTTTGGTTTGCTTAACCTCTACATGTTTGAGTGACCCACCTCTAAGTATTTTCTCTTCCTAGGTGATCACAGATGGCCCCAAAGCTTTAGAGGCTGTCTCTATTTCCATTAATCACTTCTGCATCCCCAGCTCTCATGGATCTGACTGTTCCAGACTCATATATCCAACTGCTTACTTGCCATTTACACTCAAACACTCAATAAGCATACAAAGCTTTAAAGTTTAAAGCAGAACATTTGATTTTTTATCCATATTTTTCCTCTAGTCTTTTCCATCTCAGTAAATTTCCTACCTATTGTTCAATCTGGCACCCTGGGAGTCATCCTCACTGCCTTTTTTTATTCACCTTACCATCTGTATCCAACTCATCTGCTGCTGAAGTGCCTTGAAAATAGTTCCCAAACTTGCTTATTTTCTCTAGGTCACCACCTCCAGCACTTAGGTATAAGCCTTTACTCTTGTGTTAATCCAATAGCTACCTAACTGGCTTTTCTGCTTCCAGTTTATCCCCAACTGTACACTCCCAATTCATTTTCCACTGCAGCAGTGATTTTCTAAAATAGAAATCAGAGCATGCCTAGCGATAAATTCCCATTCCATTTAAAACAAACAAACAACAAACAACAAACATCAACAATTTTAAAAACTCCTTCCTACGAAGGTCTAAAGGTGATCATGCATCTAACTGCTGTCTACCCCTCTGACTTAATCTACCACTTGCTCCCCACTGGCCACTGTTAGTTAAACATAAGTTCTTCTCAAACTTACTTGCAACCTTATTTACAAGCAAACTTACTTGCTCTTGCCTCCATCTAGAAAGTGGTACTCTTAGTTCACATTCCTGGCTCTTTCTCATCATTTGGATCTAAGCTCAAACGTTACCTTCATAGTACAATCTTCTTTGACCATAAATCCAAATGAATCACCTATCCTACCATAGCCTCTACCATACCACTTCCTTTTATTTTCTTAATGTTTATCACTACATGAAATTATCCTGTTCTTTCACGTGTTTACTTCTTTTTATTATCTATTTCCCTCTATTAGAAAATGTTCCTTTATGAGATCAGGGATGTGTCTTTGTACATTGCTCTCTTCCAAGTGCTTAGAACAGTGCTTGGTGCATGGTAGACACTCAATAAATATTTGCTAAATGAATGAACAAATGACAGAAAAAAAAATACAAAAAAGTGACTATTTAGCAAACACTAATGAGGACGGAAACATAAAATTTTTTTAGGTCATTATCATTATCATTTATCATTAAAACATTTAGAAGATGAAATCTGAAACTCATTTTTGGATAATCAAAATGAAACTAAAATGAGATACATTTGAGTAATTTCAACTAGACTATAATTTGGCTTAAGAAGTAAAACAAAATCTGCTTCCATTTTGGCATTGTTAGCCTTTGACAATATAAATCACTGTCTCTAGCACTCTAGGGAATGAATGACATCTGGGAACTAATAAACTCTTTGATGCTAAAAGCAAAGAATTTTCTCTTGCTAAGTTACATCAAGCATTGAACCCAAATAAACATATTACAATCATATTTTTTCTCTCAGCTTTATCTTTTAAACTATCGGAGACTGAACAGCCAAAATAGGATTTTGATAATTCTAAGGGACTATTTTTCTCCTGTTCTTATTTACTTTTGTCTCTTCCAGAACTCACATAGCATACACAAAAATTTACCCACTTGTACCACTCAGTTTTCATCAAAGAAATAATATTTGATTGACATAAACATATGATCTATAAACCATAAACCGGATCTTTAGTCCTTTGCACTGCATCAAATGTTGAAAATTACCTACAAACTTTACCCAGCTGTAGCTACCATAATTCAACTAAATAAGTGAAGTTTCCATACTTCTGTTGAAGAATTCCTAAAATTTGGTTTTAATTTAGAAGATATTGGCTTAGTCACATGAGCCAGGTATATAATATGATAAGACTCTGAATGGTTTTCTTGTTTATTCCTGCCCACTGTTTTCAACAATAGACAATTTAGAGACAAATGAATAATCCCTAAACTAAAGGTAGATCAAAGCTTTAATCTTTAATCAAACCCATGTTCCCTTTTGATGATCATAAAGATTTTATATTGTTCTAGGGTAATGATGCCTTGTATTACAAGAAACATAGGCAATTCCTCCCAAATTGCCAAACTTATTAAGGTATGTGCTATATGCAATAAAATGTATCTATGCTAACTGGCATCACAATCAAGATATTAGAGGCCTGTCCATCAACCCAAAAGTTTCTTTGGACTCTTTTGTCATCACCCTCCTTCAATACACACATGCCAGATGTAAGCAACCACTGATCTGCTTTCTATCACTATGGATTAGATCTGCCTTTTCTAGAACATTTTATAAATTAAATGACCCAGCATTTATTATTTTGTGAGGTGCCTCTTTCACCCAGCAGAATGTTTTTTAGGTTCATCCAACTTGTTGTTTGTATCAATGACCTATTGCTTTTTTACTGCTAAGCAGTACTCCATGGCATGCACACATCATAACTTTTTTATCCATCACCTGTTGGTGGATAATTGGTTGTTTCCAGTTTTTGCTATTATGACTAAAGCTGCTATGAACATACGTTTACAAGTCTTTGTGTGGATGTAAGTTTTCATTCTCTTGGGAAACAAAACCTAGAAGTAAAATTGCTGGAGTCATATGGTTAGTATATGTTTAACTATATAAGAATCTGCCAAGATGTTTTTTATGTAAATGTACTGAAAATTTTATGATTGCTTTCCAAATATAAAACTTTAATACTGAAATTTTCAGACTCTACACACAAGTTTCCTCTCTCTGCCCTATAAAATGCTAATATGTTCTTCCCCATCTCCATAGAAATTCAGTGCACTATCCCACAACGAGGCTAAGGAGCACTGCTATATACATCATTTTGTATATAACACCTGAACTAATTAGATGGGGGGGCTCCCTTAACAGAGCCCCATGTGGATACCAAGGACTAGTGAATATGGCAAGAAGGTGGCAGCTCTCTTCAAGAGGGTTTATATGCAGCATAATCTCCTGTATAAGGTGTTATGGCTGAATTTTCCTAAGTTACCCCCCTACACAACACCCTAAAGACCCAGTTCTCCTGTAAGAGCTTCATACGACCTGACCCCACAAGATAATAGCTGGAGGTTTCCCCTGGGCTACCTCATCCATGGAGGCTTCATTCAAAGTAGGATATGGGAAGAAAAGGGAACTATCACCCAGACTTCTGAAAATGGAAACTATCACCCAGAGTTCTCCTAGGATCTCTCCCAGTGTTCTGGATGACAAAGCAACACAGGAAAATAAAAGCCAACCAACGTTGTTAAGAAATGCTCTGATTAAACTATGTCTCCAAATTTGGGAATACAGAAGTACCACCCATAAATAAATACACTTGTAATTCCTTTCCAGGTTATTATTCTCTGATACATGAATATAAGCAAAGTCTGTTATTAATATAAAATATAATAGGCCATGGGACTTTGACAGTCAAATAATCCTTGTCTCCTAAAGCCATCACCTAAAAAGGTCTATTTCCTCACCTCTTGAATCTCTGGGCTGGCCTGTGACTTGCCTTGGCCAATAGAATTGTGGCAGAAATTATGGCATGGTTTTGCTCTCGTACTCTGGGTACTTTGCTGCTGTCATGTGAACAAGCCCAAACTACTCTGCAGGAAAGCAAGAGACACATGGAGAAGAAATGAGCCATGCCAGCTAAGACCACCCTACACCACCCAGCCCTCAGCATACTTGGCAGTTGAACAGAGACCCATAAGAGAGCCCAATGGAGACCAAAAGAACTTCCCAATCAAGGCCAGCCCAAATTGCTGACCCAGTGAATTGTGAGTTAAATGAGGGGCTACTGTTTTAAGCCACTAAATTTTGAGGGTAGTTTGTTATTTTGTGAAAGCTAACTGAGACACTGGTCAGTCAGGGAAATCCTTTCTTTGCCATTTTCAGTCTACAGATTCCCCTCCTAAAACTTTTTCTTAACTTCATGGCCCTGAACTTTGACCCACTTTTCTGGTTCTTAGTTCCTGCTTTATCTATGTTCTCCTTTACCCCTATACTGCTTATTATGGACAAAATTGTATCCCCCACTGCCCTCAAATTTCATATGTTGAAGCCTTAACCCCCAAGTACCTCAGAACATGATTGTATTTGTATTTGGCTGTATCTTTAAAGAGGTTATTAAGTTAGAATAAGGCTGTTGGGGTGGGCCCAAATCCAGTGTGATTGGTGTTTTTATAAGAAAAGGAAATTTGGACACAAAAAGAGGCATCAGGAATGTGAGTGTACACAGCAAACACCACGTGAGGACAAAGAAAGAAAGCAGCCATCTGCAAGCCAAGGAGAAAGGCCACAGAAGAAACTATACCTGCCAACACCTTGATCTTGGACTTCTGGCCTCCAGAACTGTGGGTTTAGGCCATCCAGTCTACGGTATTTTGTTATTAGCCCTAGTTCATTTTCATTACCAGTGGAGAAAAAAAGTGTAATACATTGCCCAGCTTTTTTCCCTGATAATCACTCTGATAATTCCTTTTTAACCTTCAAAAAAAATGTTAGAGGGCAGGGAGTAGGGGGAGGGAGAGCATCAGGAAGAATAGCTCATGGATGCTGGGCTTAATATCTAGGTGATGGGATGACTTGTGCAGCAAACCACCATGGCACATGTTTACCTATGTAACAAACCTGCACATCCTGCACATGTGCCCCTGAACTTAAAATTTGAAGGAAAAAAGTTTTAAACACAAAGAACCCAGATTTGTTGTAAAAACTGTTTTTAGATGTATTAAAAGGTACCAAATAAAAAAAAAATAAGTTCACCACATCTTGAGAAAACATAAAATAAAGAGGTAAAACTTCCAACTCCAATGGAACCTTGAAAGGGAATCCCTGTTGACAGTTTGGTATTTCTCCCTGCAGCATGCACTTTGGTTACTGACCTTCCATACTGCACAATAACCTCCATGAAAGGCACTGAGCACAAGCAGGAGACATGTGGCCTTTTTCTGGCTGCACGGCATCCTAAAATCCTTCCTTTGTTTGCAGAATTTCTGAATCAATTTTAGTGGCTAAAAAATGACAACTACTCACACTTGTGATAGATCTGAAAGCACACATCCACTGAAAGGAGCTTCATTCTGTACCCGTTTAATGCGATTTTACTGTTGCTAGTCCTTCCACTCCCGTAGGGAAATAAACTCTCACAGTGGATGAATCAGACAGGAGACTGTAGTCCACACTTCCTCTGGAGATCCTTAAAAAAGGCTGCTTTATGGGATGACCTTTAAGAACCACTCTTTTTGTATATTAAACAAAAATAATAGCTATCATTTATTAAACATTCACAATGTCTCAGGCACTCTCTAAGAGCATGGGGTTTGTTTTATTTTGTTGTTTGCACCAGATGAGAAGGTTATCCTCACAGCGATGCCAAAAGCTCCTGCCAAACCATGAAGACCAAGGACTTAGTGGTGAGTTCTGGCTGGCCCGAGTCAGGCCTGTTGATATCAGCTTCCTCTTAGGAATCTGCTTCTCAGCATTCTCTCCATCTCAGCTTTAGGAGGTTCTGCAGGGGCCCAGAAGTCAACCTTCTCTACCCATGAAGATGGCCCTGGGCCTTCTGCCCTAGCCCATTTCTTCCTTCCTCCTTTAGTTTGTCTAATCCAAGAAGTTCTCCCATTATAGTTACTGAAGTGTTTCACTCAGTGCTCTAGGCTCAGCAGTGTCTAATACATATACACATAAACACACAAACACACATATACACATAAACACACATATGTACCTACTTCTAATTGTATTTTGATGAGGGTCAGCTGAAAAATACATGTGTCTCCTTCTTATAGCTTCCCATTGTCAAGGTATCCAGTAGTTAAAGCAGTTTTCTATCTCCACCCCCTAACCCCCAGGAACAATCTCTCAGCTTCCATTAGATGAGGACTTTAAAGACCATCTGGAAGTGCTTAAAGAGTAGTTGCTGAGGATCCACAGATAAAAGTTCTTTCCAAAAGGAAAATCCTACATAGTCTCCTCTACTCAAAAAGGAATGGTCTAGAGGTCAAACATACTGGAAACAAACGTGACTTATCCCAGGAAAATCACCTGCCTTCTTCCTTACTCTGTCTCATCACAATTCTGATTTTTTTCCTGATTTTGATGCCTGTATCACAGCTTTCTTTTACATAAAAGAAAGTTGTTTTCAGAATTGCTTCTATAATTGAAGGCAATAACTAGTACAGGCAAACATACGCATAAATCAGGACAGTGTCTAGTTATCACTGCAAATGAGAAGCTCATACATTTGCTCTTTTCCAAAAGGCTGCTGGAATATGGCTCCTTGGAATGCTAACAAGCAGCTTTAACAGCAGTCTGTGCACTGGCTTTGCTTTGAATACCACTGATGCAGTTCTCATCAAGGTTTCCAGGGCTTCTAGAATGTAAAACTTTAAGCAAAAGAAGCCCTTGGATTGTAGCATGCCTATAATAACCCCATATGCAATCACATGATTATTTACTGGAGTTGCTGCTTTCTCCTGAGCTATAATACCATAGTTGAAAAATCACTGCAGGACAAAACAATAATAAAAGTATTACATTTTTATTTATAAAATAAAACTCTTCCTTCAAGAGGAGCCCCAAGTAGCCAAAATAATAACGGAAAAGAACAAAGCCAGAGGACTCACATTTCCTGAATTCAAAACTTACTACAAAAGACACAGTAATAAAAACAGTGTGTCACTGACATAAGTATAGGCATACAGAACAATGCAATGGAATTTAGAATCAAGAAATAAACCCACAAATCCACAACCAATAGACTCCTGACAAGGGTGCCAAGATGATTCAATCTTGGAAAGAATAGTTTCTTCAATAAATGGTGCTGGGGCAACTGGATATCTACATGCGAATGAATGAAATTAGACCCCTACCTCACATCATATTCAGGATGGCTCTATGACTTAAATATAAGGGCTAAAAATCATAAAACTGATAGAGGAAAACACAGGGTGTAAATCTTAGGGTAATTCTTCATAAACTTGGATTCTTAAATATAACAACAAAATATGAAGGGATCTAACATATGACAAGAAAAGTGGGAGAAAAAGAAAAAATAGATACATTTGACTATCAAAATTAAAAACTTTTGTGTATCAAAAGATGTTATCAAGAAAATGAAGACAGTCTACAGAATGGGAGAAAATATCTTCAAGTCATATATCTGAAAAGGATCAAGTGCCCAGTACATATAAAAAAAAAAAAAGTCTTACAACGAATTCAACAACATCAAAAAAGCAGACAACCCACTTAAAAAATGGGCAAAGGGCAGAGAAGACGTATAAATGATCAGCAAGCAAGCGAAAAGGTGAACAATAGCATCAGTCATTAGGGAATATAAAGCAAAACCACAAGGAGGTACCATTTCATACCTACTAAGAAAGCTCTAATTTAAAAAAAACAAACAAAAAAACAAAAAATTAGTGTTGGTGAGGATGGGAAGAAATCAGAACACTTGCTGTTGCTAATGGGAAGGTAAAATGATTAGAATCCACAGAAATGTCACTGTGTAAAGTCCCAGGGACAGAGCACTATTAGGTAGGAAAAGGGTCCCAAAATGAGAATAATGTGATACCCCGAGCTCCTCAACATCGGTGCCTTGCAGACTCTTAATTCCTTTCTACTTGTACAGAAGAAAGAGCAGAAGCCCACAGAAGAGGAGGAATAAGTGAATTCACTAGAAATTAGTTCTGAGCCTCATGAAAATCTTGTTTTATAATATCAGCATCTATAGGAAAGGAAGGAAAATGGGGACGAAGATTCTCAGTATCTGCAATAAGAAAAGTCCTATATATTCACCATCTCCCTGTCAATACTTCCAAAACCAATGAAAAAGGTAATACTGTGCTCATTTTACAGATGGGACAACCCAGGTCCCAGGTTTCAGAGCTCACATTCTTCCCACCACACTGTGATGTATCCAGCCAGGTGACAAACTTAAAAATCACCAAGAGCCATCATTCAGTTTTTCAATAAACTTCTACTTGCTCAGAAGAGTGGGTTAACTTCTATTTTTCTATTAGCTCAGTATGGGCTCTTTAACATACCTCCAATGCAAAAATGTAACGGCATCTATCCAAATTCTAGACCGCTTTATTATTACATGAGGAGTATAAAAAAACACAACTGTTGCAACAGTTTCTTACAGCTTATTTTTCACAGGAGGACTGCTTCCTCCCAGCTACCTGAATGGTCACTATAAAACCACCAGTCCTCCAGCCATACGGAAAGGGTCAGGAGATCACGTCAGCACTTTTACCAGCAGCGCCTCTGGAGTCTTCCTCAAACTGCTCTCTTCCTGCTTTTGTGACACTTGATTCCCCCCACAGGCCACAAAATATGGAAAGGAATGAAGCAGCTGATCTGCAAGGTGGTTGCAGCCAAGGTCACCGGCCGGTTCCTCTCCTGGGAGGGTTTATTTTAGTCTTCAGTCCTCAGCAAGCTGCCCTTTCCCACCTGAGGACAGCAAAGACAAGATGCCTGCTCTTCTTTTCATTTCAGAAAAGTATAATAGTTAAGAACTTTTCAAATGCAACAATTTCCAATGTCTTTAAACATTTTATTGATATATCAAAAAATAATCCAGGGAGCTGAATTGGATTTATATTTTTCCCTCTCTCTTATAGAAGCAGATAAAACAAAGCAAACATGCCCAATGCAGGGGAAAAAATCCATATTTCAGTTCTGGAAAAGATTCAGAATGCCCAATTTAACACGGGAGTGTGTGGAACAGGTGAGGAAACAAGAAATCCTATCTTTGGAATAAGACGTTCTTACTATTGCCACCACAAAGGCCCTCAGGAAATGACACAGAAAAACAACCGTAATACAATGACTTCAATAGCATACTCACAAGCAATATGTGACAAGCTCAAAGAAACTACAAAATCTAACGGCAACGGCTAGAATTTTAGACTATTTTTCTAGACTCGACTGTTAGATCTTTTCCAGCTCCCTTAAACCTTGAAGGTAAACTGAAGGTAGAACAATTAACAATGCTAATACAACCTTTTAAAAAGTTCAACTGAAAACCAAGACAAGCCTTAAGCATTTGTTAAGTAGGAAATGAACATTTTGTTTTCAAATGTATCCCACTACTATAATTTATGGTTAATGCTTCTCTTCTCTAACTTTTTCTTTTACAAAGTTGAAAAAAATTAAGATTATGTATATTTATACAGCGTAAGTATATACTATGTGATATATATGGGTAGTATACCCATATACTTACCAGCTAGATTCTACAATGAACACTTTACGCTACTAGCTTTTTTGAATATCTAGCCCTTCATTCATCGGTCTATCCATCCATCAGCTTTTTTGAATCCATTTCATAGTAAATAAGTTGCAGAACTCAGCATGCTTCCCCTAAACTCTTACACAGCTGGCATTTCAATCTTTTCCAGTTGAAAGTATGACTACACAAAAGAAAGGAGGGAAAAGAAAGCAAGTCAATGCTCACTATGCACCTAGTTTCAGAGCCCATGTTGAGGTAAAGATGAGATTCTGGCAAAGGAGAGGGATTTTCCTATGAAAACCAGAGGGAACAGTATTTGGTAGAATGTTGAGCTTAGCAACTGTTAGGAAAGTTCTCTCTCAAAGGTCATGGCGTTGGCCCCATGCTTTTCCCCTTTCCTTCTAATCACCTTGGGAAGAGAAACCCAGTTGGCCAGGGACAGCAAGAGACAGAGCGAAGGAGAATCAACCTAGAAATGGAAAGATGGTGAGAAAAACCTGGCAGTTGGCCAAACCGAAGAATTCTGTCTTCTGGAGATGACATCCTTAGGTGGAGAAGGTAAGACAAGTCTTTTCAGTAAGACCAGTAAGGGGTTAGAAAATTCTTCCTCCTTTTTGTTTTTGCTCTTTCTCTCTCCTCTCTCTCAATTGCTCCACAAATTAAAAAATGAGAGAAGAACAGCTGGGGTTGGTGTTTGCCCACTGCTTGGGAAGGCCTCTAACAATAAAGAAGGAAAGATAATGAAAAATAAACGGAGGGCCAGGGTTGGCCATTTAGTGCCTAAGCAGAAGACTTTACATTTTGTTAAGGACTGTCCAGTCCAGCTTACTGGGTAAGGAGAGAAGAGAGAGCCACTGTATAGAAGGGTGCCCAGGAATGAAAGCTGTGCTCATACCACAGCACTCCCAGAGCACAGCTCAAGAGAGCAAGATGGGTACAGAAGTGACAATGGAGAGGGTCCCTGAGGCAGATGATATTGCCCAAAAATAGCTGCAACATTATCTTCGCACATTGTGACTTCAACACTCCTGTCTCTGAGAGTTGAACTCATAAGTCTCTTCCCTTTGAAACTGGGCAGACGCCATTTTGCTTTCCATGATTTCAGGTACCCAAGGTCAACCACAGTCCAAAAATACGAAATGGAAAATTCCCGAGATAATTCATAAGCTTTAAATTGTATCCCATTCTGAGGAACACGATGCAATCTCTCACATCCAGAAGCATCCTTTTGTCTAGCTTATCCATGCTGTACACTCTAGCTACCCACTCATTGGCCACTAGTAGTTATCTTGATTATCAAATAGAAGAAATGTAACATATATAAAATTCGGTACTTAACACAGTTTCAAGCATCTACTGTGGGTCTTGGGACGTAACCCCTACAGATAAGAGAGGACTACTGTAATGTGATAGACGTGACCATGCATGACGTCCAAGGCCAAGTCATAAAGCAATGTTGCTTCCACCTGGTTGGACAGAATAATCACACTGAAGCCCAGGCAGGCTGTTCCCCTGCTCTGAAGCTGCCATGCTATGAGAATAAAGCTGCCCATGAAGAGAGACCACATAGAAAAGACCACATGAGACTGGGTGAGGAGGAAGAAACGCTGAGCCATACCAGCTGCCTGCTCTTCCAGCGTCAGCTGCCACCTGACTGCAACTGCATGAGAGAACCCAAGCCAGAAATGCACAGCCGGGCCCTTCCCTAACTCCTGACCACAGAAAAACTGAGAGGTAAAAAGGTGACTGCTGTTGTTTGCAGCCACTATATCTTCAAGTGACTTCTTACACAACAATAAATAACCAGAATAGGTCCCAACGTATATACTATGTCATGGTGATATCTCATTTCATGTACTGCAAAATTCGACTCTTTGAGTCTGGTATCAGTTTGGCCACTAACTATACCTTTCTCATTGTGTATGTAACACTCCAGCCCCATGAGTTTGCATAAAAGTATTATACCCAAACTTTTCTAGAATCCTCCCCCAAAACACACTATATACATATATAGATTTTTTTTCCCATTGAAATTCCCTCCCTTTCCTCTTTAAAATTTTTCTACTTTCTACCCTCCATTCAAGGCCCACTATCTTCTAAGTGACCTTTGAAGGTTATCAGTGACATCTGAGCTGCCAAACCTAAATGTTTTAATCCTAATTCATGTACAACAGGGCACTAAATCCAAAAATGGAAGTAGCAATAGCACCTCAAGGACAGATCAGCTCACTCTCTCTGGACCACGGTGCTGGCTCATTTCCTTACTGAGTAGTGTTACCAAGCTGGGAGATTCAGAAGCACTGACTAAGAGTCTTATTCAAAGAGAATAAGGCCTTTTACCAGAGTTTCTCTATAATATTCTAAAGTTGCACTGGCCAATATGGTATCACAAGCCAAATGTTGCTTTTGAGCACTGAAATATGGCTAGTCTTGAAAGCCATTTTAAGTACAAAATATTCAGTGGACAAAAAAAGGTAAAACCTCCATAATGTTTACATTGATTAAATGTTGAAATAATTATTTGGATATGCTAAGTTAAATATGTAACTAAAATTAATTTCACCTGTGATTTTGGACATTCCAGCCTCCAGTTTAGGCTGCTGTAACCTCTTTCTTTTTGCTGTCTTAATGAAGCTACAAGAAAATTCAAAATGTTCTATGTTGTTCACATAATATTTCTATTGGACAGTGTTGGCTGGTCTAGGACATCAGGTGAACAATCATGAAATTTTGTGCTGTACTGAATCGAAGGCACCCAAGAGGGCTGGGCACAGTAGCTCATGCCTGTCATCCTGGCGCTTTGAAAGGCTAAGTTGGAAGGATCACTTGAGGCCAGGAGCTCCAAACCAGCCTTGTCAACATAGCTAGACCCCATCTCTACAAAAAAAATTTTACAAATTAGCCAGGTATGGTAGTGCATACTTGTAGTCCCAGCTTCTTAGGAGGCTGAGGAAGGAGGATAACTTGAGCCCAGGAGTTCCAGGCTGCAGTGAGCTATGTCAAGCCACTGCACTCCAGCCTAGGCAACAGAACCAGACCCTGTCAAAATAAAATAAAATAAAATAGAATAAAACAAAATAAAATAAATAAAATAAATAAATAGAAGGTGCCCAAGAAACACTATATATTTCCCTTAAAGGCTTATGAAAAGAAAATACTTCCAAAGGCAAAGGTGAACTATTAGGAAATAAAATAAAGGATGGCTAAAAGAGATGAGAATGAAGAATAATAAAGTTAACCTGTGTGCCTGGAAATGTTTCTAGTAAGAATAATCTCCAATCATACAATCACATGACATCCTCACCTCTTCTTTCAGGGCACTGAAATCATTATCCATGATTTTACTAAGGAAAGCTTTGAAATGTCAAGTTTTCTATTTCTAAAACTCTAATATATGTAGAAATTCTACTCACTGAAAATTACCTAGGTGTCTCCCAACGCTGCAATTACTTTAGGACTTAGCTCTTTGAACCAGTAGCTGACTCCATTCTCAGAGGAGGAAAAATAATCCTATGCAGCCTCTGAAAGTGCTTAACCTACACCAGGAAATGGGCTAAGGATTAAAAATGTGCCCGCGGGAGTGAGGAAGGGAGGAAGATGGAATGTGGATTGGTAAAGCAGACACTCTAGTGTCCTGCCCAGATAACACTGGGTCCCTTTAATGGTCTTGTGTGCCCTTTCCCGGCTTTTGTGTGCTTTGCTGCTAAGGGATGGTACCAACATTTCTTAAGAAAAACCTTCTTCAACCACCGAAGCTGCTTCACATGCAGATGAAGACAGCAGAGGTGCTTGGAAGTTTATAGCCCTCTCTTACCTGCCCACAGTCAGTGACTGATGCAGGAGTGGAAAAGCCCAGCTCCATTGCCTTGATGTGGAACAGACTCTAGGGAGCAATTATGTTCCAGAGCTGCCCACTGCACCCCCCAACTCTGCCCCCAGGATCAGGCTGGGGCAGGCACATTGCTTGAATCATCCCCTGCTTGGCTTCTTCCCTTTCCCTTCCCTTCCCCCACTCACTAGTTTCTCCTGGGAGCCCTGCCTTGATAAACCACTTGTGCAGAAATCCTCTTCTCAGTCTGCTTCTGGAGAGCTCATCTCACGACTCTTGGCAGGCATGAATGTGCTCTAAGAAAATGTGAAAGAAACCACAGGTTTTTGTGCTTGCTATTGTTGTACCATGGATAAGAGCTTCTGTAACACTCAAGAGTTTGAAATAACTAAAGTATTTACAGGGTAATAAGAAGCATCCTCATTCCTATAGAGCACTGCAGCAACCTTAGGCCATAGATCTTAGATCAAGAAAAAAATATGCTAATAGCTGGTACAACATATCTATGTCTCCAAGGTGTAAGAGAAGACAGGACAATGAGTAAGGCTCTAAAGTAGAGGCAAAATGAAAGAAAAGTCAACATTAAGTTTGGTGAGCTGCATGCCTAACACTAATGTTATAAATTCTGTATATAATTAATATAAATATTTTTTGAGATGGAGTCTCGTCTGTCACCCAGGCTGGGGTACAGTGGCGCAGTCTCGGCTCACTGCAAACCTCCGCCTCCTGGGTTGAAGCAATTCTCCTGTCTCAGCCTCTCGAATCGCTGGGATTACAGGCATGTGCCACCATGCCCAGCTAACTTTTTTTTGTATTTTTAGTAGAGACGGGGTTTGACCATGTTGGCCAGGCTGGTCTTGAACTCCTGACTTCAGGTGATCCGCATGCCTCGGCCTCCCAAAATGCTGGGTGGCGTGAGCCACCGTGCCCGGTCTATAATGAATATTTAATCAAAACAATTTAAAAGGAAGAAAGCACCCCCAACATTAGATAGGTTTTTCAGAAGAACAGTGTATCTTCCAAACTAAAATGCCACAGGAGAGAAGTTATCAAGGGTTGTTTACTTTCTTTTCCTGAAACTTGAAAGCAGTTTTTGATTGGACTAAACTAAGGCATTCCTCTTCAGCAAGAGCCAATCTAAAGCTCCCAATGCAAAGGTCACTTAATGCAAGGGTGAGGATAATTCATTCAAAAACAGTCATTTTGTTCTCTAAATAAATATTTTCTATTTTAGGAGTTTATTGACCAACACTGATTCGTTTTGTTTTTTTTTTTTAAAAAAAAAGCTAAATTGAATGTGACATATAAGCAAGATCCAAAATATACCTTTTGCCTTTATAGAAATAAGAACATATTCTGAATGCCTACTCTGCATATAAATAGGCCTTAAAAAATACATTTAGAACTGACATAGAGTCAGAGCTGCTCACCGTTGGAAGTGTGGGGAAGTAAAGCAGGCATTTCAAGACAAAGCCAGAAATGCTCAGGTTCCAGAGTTTAGATGTTTCCAATTTTGAGTATGGGAAGATATTATAGAAGAATCAGATTTTAGTTCAGTGTTTTAAAAACAACTCACAATTCAAGATATGTAGCAAGTGAATGATGCTAGAGTAGAGGCCAAATGGTTTTATTTTTAGGAAAGGATGGAGGGACATATGGAAGGATTCTCTGGAAGGAAGGCAAGCGTAACATAAGCAACCAACCACCAGGTGACATCTGGGGCTCCAAGTCTAATCAGGTCCTATTGGGTGAGAACGAGAGTACACTGCCCATGTACTGTTTCCGCCCCAGGATCTGGAGCCATCCAAAGCCTTTGTAAAAGTTTTTTTTTTCGGAGTCTCCCTCTGTCGCCCAGGCTGGAGTGCAGTGGCGGCGCCCTCTCGGCTCACTGCAAGCTCCGCCTCCTGGGTTCATGCCATTCTCCTGCCTCAGCTTCCTGAGTAGCTGGGACTACAGGCGCCCACCACCATGCCTGGCTAATTTTTTGTATTTTTAGTAGAGACGGGGTTTCACTGTGTTAGCCAGGATGGTGTCAATCTCCTGACCTTGTGATCCACCCGCCTCGGCCTCCCAAAGTGCTGGGATTGCAGGCGTGAGCCACCACACCCAGCCAAGCCTTTGTAAAATTAAATGCATGGCATTTATACTCCTTAATGTAGAGGAATTTCTTCTTTGAACTTAACATATTTAACAAAACTTCTGAGCTCTGCTGGGGTTCTTTTTTTGGACTCTTGAATCAAGTGTTTATATTCAATAAGCACATAATTCGTCATAGGAACCATTTATAAATACAGCTGATGAAAAATGACCTATTTAAGGATAATACAACTCTTATACAGAGAAAGTGGATAGTCCAGATTAATGTGATGAAGGAGTGAAAAGCAGATGATGTGTCCACACTGATTTAAAGTCCCTAGAGAATTATTCAGTCCCTCCTACTCCCCAACTCTTCTTTGCCTACTAAGACATGGTTTATGAGTCATCCTTGGGGAGTAGTAAAAGATAGCGCACTTGACTAAAAATTGATAGGAACATTCAATAATAAATCTACTTTCTGGATATCTCTTGTCATCATTAAACACTGACCACTTAGAGAAGCGTCAGGTTGTGCGATTCTTCCTTCCCCTCATGGAAAGGCCGGAAGAAAATCAGCCACAGGCACTGCCAGAAGATAATGAAGTATCTCACATGATATGCAACACGCTGGAGGAAAAAACTCTGCCATTAAATGCCAACAGCCCAGAGGAACAGATCCTCCAGGAGGACCTATTAGGAGAAACAATAAAGTTGCTGGTTCACGCCATTACTATAAAATGAGCTCTTGTTCCTGAAGGTAAGAAATGATACATAGTCCAAATGCTTTACTTGTCACAGCAATTAAAAAATAGCAATTTGAGCCAGGTTCGGTGGTTCATACCTGTAATCCCAGCACTTTGGGAGGCCGAGGTGGGCAGATCACGAAGTCAGGAGTTTGAGACCAGCCTGACCAACATGGTGAAACTCCGTCTCTGCTAAAAATGCAAAAATTAGCCAGGCGTGGTGGCATGCACCTGTAACGCTACTCAGGAAGTGGAGGCAGGAGAATCGCTTGAACCCAGGAGGCGGAGGTTGCAGTGAGCCGAGATTGCGCCACTGCACTCCAGCCTGGGTGACAGAGCGAGAATTCCGTCTCAAAAATAAATAAATAAACAAACAGCAATTTGCTCAAGGGATTATAAAAGAACATGTCTCATATTCACTAGGATTCTGGCTCTGGAATACAAGTATTGGCAAGTTACAGTTTATAAATAAAACAAATCAGCCATATAAAGATATTTCCAGTTCCCCTTTTTGCGTTTCTTTAAAGGTTTGTAAAATGAACCATTAGGGGAGCACTGGAAGAATTTATTTACATCATCCCCTGGTAGTTCCCCCCAAATGGAGGATTTTTGCTGATAATGTACACAGTTGTGATTTTTCACATCAGTGGGCATCTTCTTAAGCAAAATCTGCACAGGACTGAAAACAAGTCACATAAACATTTCTCCCCAGAAAGAATTGTAGACAATGATCACTTCAAAAACATGTGATGCTTACTAAATGCGGGCAACACTATTGCAGAGAGCAAGTAGAAAATCTAGCAAAGGGTAAAGTGCCCAAGGTTAGTAGTGAAATTAATAAAATTGAACCTAGAAAGTGCTGGGAGATCCTGCTTAATGCTCTGCCGCATCAAGGAAGATGTCTGTGAATCACTTTTGAGAGGCATTTCAGAAGCAGCATCAGCCAGAATGAAGGGATTCATCTTACAGACTGAAAGTTCTAGAAACCTACAACCAAAGACTCTCCACACAGGCGGTAAAGTACTCACTGGGCAGCTCTGGACTGACTGCAGGTGATGTCCACTTCGTCAAACTCACAGCAGCACTGTCCTCTGAAACAGACACAGACAAGACAAATCGATGTAAAGGACTTTTGGAGTTTTCATGGAGAAAAACAGTCCTTTGCACTTCAAAATCAGAATCTAATGTAAATTTAAAAACGTCAGAAAAACAAAAAAAAATTAGTGGCATAAGTTGCAAACAAATGACACAGACACACAGTCATCATATCAGAATTATTACTGCTATACTCAGCCAACAGAGTTTATACACTCTCTCTACAATGCTGCTAATATCCTACTCACCCTCTTAATCTATTAAAATAATTAAGCAGCAATAGAACAACAAGGCTATCTAAAACCTTCTCAAAGTAAATATAATTATCTTTTCCTGATTAGCAGTATAATGTCCTTAGATGAACTGTAATTGGAAAAAACTCTTTTTATAACAGAATTACATCTATCTGCAAAGAGAGTCTTTTTTTATGGCTGTTTCCGTATTGTCTTTGTTATTAAGTTGTTTATGTTGATTCTGGATTTGACATTGGATTTCTGATTTGGCTGAAATCTAGATTTCAGGATCTTTTCAAGGTGGAGTGGGAGGAAAAGTTCCAGGTGGTGTCAGAAGTACACAAAAGTGGCCGGGTGCAGTGGCTCACACCTATAATCCCAACACTTTGGGAGGCCAAGGCAAGCAGATCACTTGCCTCAGGAGTGGAGTTCAAGGCCAGCCTGGCCAACATGGTGAAGCCCCATATCTACAAAAAATACAAAAATTAGCCAAGTGTGGTGGTGCGTGCCTGTAATCCTAGCTACTCAGGAGGCTGAGGCAAGAGAATCGCTTGAATCCAGGAGGCAGAGGTTGCAGTGAGCAAAGATCATGCCACTGCACTCCAGCCTGGGCAACGGAGTAAAACTCCATCTCAGGCCGGGCGCAGTGGCTCACACCTGTAATCCCAGCACTTTGGGAGGCCAAGGCGGGCGGATCACGAGGTCAGGAGATCAAGACCATCCTGGCTAACACGGTGAAACCCCGTCTCTACTAAAAATACAAAAAATTAGCCGGGCATGGTGGCAGGCGCCTGTAGTCCCAGCTACTCGGGAGGCTGAGGCAGGAAAATGGCGTGAACCTGGGAGGCCAAGCTTGTAGCGAGCCGAGATGGCACCACTGCACTCCAGCCTGGGTGACAGAGAGAGACTCCATCTCATAAAAACAAACAAACAAACCAACAAAAACTCCATCTCAAAAAAAAAAAGAAGTACACAAAAGTAAGGGGAAGCCCATTTCCATATGGTAAGAAGGCAGAGGCAACTGATGACACCTGGGAAAACTGTGTCTATAAAGTTTGAATTGAAATTTGTGAAGGTCACGATCTATGTATAGAGATGACTGCAGCACAGTCCTTTAATAAGGTCTCAGGTAGGTTGGTACATTCATATAATACAAGACTACACCATGAAAAACAAGAGAGGAAATCTGTACCTATATGAAAAGACATAGAAACAAATTCTCAGGTCATTTTATTAATTTAAAAAGTCTGAAGTAGTGTAGTAATATGGATACTATGGCTCCATTGTGTTAAGACAAACCTCACTAATCTATATGTAAATACACAGACATATATATCGTTATACACAAATAACGCATCTGGAGGGAAAACAAGAAACACTGAGTGTGGCTATCTCTAGCTCCCTCTAGGGGACCAGTACTAAAAGGAGATTTTTAAAGGGTAAGGTCTTTGACTTTAACCTAACATTTAACCATTATGTAATATTTTACCATGAAGCAAATTATTTTTATAATTAAAATGGAAAAAAAGCCAATTCACTCCAAAGTCTCTACAGAAAGCAACATCCCACTTCAAATATACAGAATTAGGGAATACACAGCATCATGTACCCTGACTTTACTAATTTAGTGACTATTTACTATGATGCAGGCTGGCTCTAAGCATGGATTGAATCATCATTTATAATCCACATAAAAACTCAAAAATGTACGTACTCTCATTTTATAGAAAAGGGAATGAGGAAGTTGAATATTCAAGAATCCCACAAAGCTGGCATTCAAACCCAGGCACCCTCACCCATGTTTAGCCCCTACAGTGCCACTTCTTCCATGACATTTACCAGATTTTCAATATTACATTTATATTTGTAATTATGTATTAATAATGAAGATACGACTCCCATGAAGACAGGGATTATGTGTTATTGAAAACCACTAGGTATTTCCCCAATACCTACCATAATGCCTGGCACGGAGTAGATGCTCAATAAATCTTTGTTGAATGCTGAATAATTAGGTGGCCTACCTACAGCTGGAATGTTAAACTATATGACTCTTTTATGTCTCCTGAGGCTATGAAACAGGCCGAGTTCCCAAAAAGCTCATTGATTAATGATCCTGCCATACCATGCTCCTCGTTTTGAGAAACCACTTGCTGCCCAAGTCATTTCGTAATCAAAGACTTAGAGACTGGACACATGTTTTCCCTTCTCTTCTTTAATTCCCTAGCAACGATCTAACATAAACTGCCTCATTGTTCCATAAACCTTTCTAATTCTGGGCATATATAAGATATTGCAACATGTGGGGAAGGCAATGTTGAAATACTTAACTACAAAGAAGTTAAGCAGTATAAGCAATTTGTCATGAACTATTTAGCTACTGGCATATCATAGCCAAACTATTGCAACTGACTTGGAGTTGTAGTAATATGTGAATGAAGACTCCAGCATACCAACTTTTCCTTTCAAATACTATTATTCTGGGTCATGAAGGGATTACATGGGGCTTTGGCAAAGAAGGGACTGTGTGCATGAGTGTGTGTGTGAGAGACAGAGGCTGTGTGTGTGTGTGTATGTGTGTGTGTGTGTGTGTGTGTCTGGGGTGTTTATGTATGTCTTCCCACGTGTTTTGGTCTTTCAAAGAAGAAAGATATTTTCCCATAATAGGTAAACAAAATTGCAAATCCCAGAGTTGTATCAGTGTTAATGCAAACAAAAGCTGTTTCATTCAACAAAGGTATCAAGACCATTCAATGGGGAAAGACAGTCTATTCAACACACGGTGCCAGGACAACTGGCACAAAGACCACATATGGTATCTCGCATGCAAAAGAATGAAGATAGGCTCCTACCTCACAACATGGACAAAAATTAGCTCCAAGTGAATCACAGAAGTAAAACTATAAAATTCTTAAAAGTAAATATAACATAGGAGTAAATCTTTGTGATCTTGGGTGGCACCATCCTTGTGACCAGAACAATGGTTTCTTAGGTGTGACACCAAAAGCATGAAGAACAAAAGAGAAAAGAAGATAAGTCGAACCTCTTTAAAAACTTTTGTCCTTCAAAGTACACCGTCAAAAAAGTGAAAAGAGAACCCACAGAACAGGAAATCTGATAAAGAACTTTTATCCAGGATGTAAGAACTCTTAGAACTGGACAGGAAAAAGACAAATAACCCAATTTAAAAATGGGCAAATGACCTGAATAGACATTTCCCAAAAAAGATATATAACCATGAAAAGATACTTAACCATTAGGGAAATATAAATCAAAGCCACAATGAGACACTGCTTCACAGCCACTAGAAAAGCTATAATCAAAAGACATAACAAGTGTTGACAAGAATTTAGAGAAATTGGAAACTTCATACACTGCTGGTGGAAATGTAAAATGATGCAGCTGCTTTGGAAAACAGTCTAGCAGTTGCTCAAATGGTTAAAAATGAAGTAACTGTATTACCCAGTAATTCCACTCCTAGATATGAACCCAAGAAAAAATGAAAACATATATCCATATAAAAATTACATGTAAAATTTCATAGCAGCATTATTCATAATAGCCCAATTGTAAACAATCCCAATGTCCATCAACTGATAAACATATTAACAAAACGTGTAGTACGTTCACATAATAGAATATTATCCAGCAATTCAAAAATGCAACACAGATACACAAGACTACGTGAATTAACTTCAAAGAAACATTACGCTGGCTGGGCATGTTGGCTCACGCCTGTAATCCCAGCAGTTTGGGAGGCCAAGGTGGGCGGATCACCTCAGGTCAGGAGTTCAAGACCAGCCTAGCCAACATAGTGAAATCCTGTCTCTACTAAAAGTACAAAAATTAGCTGGGTGTGGTGGCACACACCTGTGATCCCAGCTACTTAGGAGGCTGAGGCAAGAGAACTGCTTGAACCTGGGAGATAGAGTTTGTAGTGAGCCGAGATTGCACTGCACCACTGCCCTCCAGCCTGGGTGATAGAGTGAGACTTTGTCTAAAAAAAAAAAAAAAAAAAAAAAATTATGCTAACGGAGAGAAGCCAAGCACAAAGACCACATATGGTATGTTCCCATGTATATGAAATGTCCACTACAGGCAAATCCACAGAAACAGAAAGCTGACTAGTGGCTCTCTATGACTAGAGGAGCAGGATGGGATTTCTTTTTGGGGTAATGAAGATTCAAAGGTTAGATTGTGTTGATAGTTGCACAATGCCGCGAATATATTAATACTAAAAACCATTGAATTGTACATTTTAAGTGAGTGCATTCTATGGTATGTAAATTATACTTCATGAAAGCAGTCTTTTAAAAAAAGGCTATAATTCAGTGAGTTTGCCAGTCAGCTTTTTCCAAAAATGAGAAAACACTCACATTCTTCAAGAAAACACAGTAAGTGATAAAATTTATATATATTAAAAAGTCTTATTGTGATTCTTCAGGGGATTCCTTGTGATGGAAAACATCCAATTTTATTTTACCCTGACAAAAGAAAAGCATACATATGGAACTGCCTTCAAGCCATAAGAAAACACCAATATTTTACTGTAAACCACCACTAATCATGCCACAGTGTTTTACATAGTCTTATTTCAAAGCGATGGGGAACTTTAGCCAAGGGTGAAGCTTTTATTTCTCAGAGGAGGAAGAAACGTACAAATATTTAAAGGTGACATTGCCATGCCTGTTTTAGTGAATCTATCTATGTACTGAACACAAAGAGACTAGCATGTGATGTCCTCCCCCAAGATATTCAATATTTAGATTTTGTTTTAAAGTGAAGAGTAATTGGGCAAGGTTGAACAAAAACAGATCATTTTACTCTGACTTAATACTGAACATGGAAATGATTGTTTTGCAAGCAAACAGAATGTTGGAAAGCAGTTGTGTCAGTGAGATTGTGCAGTATAACAAAGACTTCAAACTTTTGTAGCTTAAATCAATAACCACTTATTTTGGTGTTCTCTAGTTTGCAAGAGAAGCAAGAAGGCAGGCCCCAAAGCACAAGCACTTTCCAAGCCTCTGTTGTATCGCATTGGCTAATATATCATTTGGCAAAACTAGTCACATGGTCAAGCCCACATTCAAAAGATAGAGAAATGGTCCCACCTCTTGATGGGGCACTGCACACTGCAAAGGCATGAATGTACAGTGGGGAAGACCTTGTGGACCTTTTTACAATCGACCATAGCATTATTTCCCAAAGTGGAACACACTCCCACTAATGGTCCATGAAGAGATATTTTATGGTTTATTACACTTTATTATTAATGGTACAGTTTCCATGTACCATCTTAAAATACAGACATTTTACAATGGTACATGGAGAGGTAATGTAGAATGCATGGGCATTAGCACTTACCTTCTATTTATAGAAAATGGAATCATTCTTCTATTGAACGGGTACATAACTTCTATTGGGTACATAACTATAATTATTTACAGCTACTTATAATAGTAATGTTACCACATTACCATCATTATTTATCATGGTTGTATTTTCTTTTTAAGCAAATACATTTAAGTGGAAAAGATGAGTCATAAGTTCTGGTAAAACTCAGATTTGGCCAAATCCATAAAAGTGATTCAGGAATAACCCAAGTTTAGAACCTAGTGGGGTAGGACAATGCTTCTCAAACTTTAACATACAAATCACCAGCATATCTGGTTAAAATGCACATTCTGTTTGACTGTAGGTCTGAGGCAGGGCCTGAGATTCAGCATGTGTGAAGCTCAAGCTCTCAGGTGATGCTGACATGACTGGTTCCAATGCATGCTGGGTATCAAGCACAGAGATGAAGGGCAAAGACCTGGCAGTCAGAAGAGCTGAGCACCATCATTGACCAGCTATGCAGTTTCAAGCAACTGTCTTCACCTCTCTGAAACCAGCTCTTATCTGTAAAATGCAGGTGGTGTTAGGACTCATCTTAGAAGTCAGGGTCAGAGTGAGACAAGATAAGAGGAGCAAGGCACCCAAGCAACACAGAACGGATCAATGCCTGCTTTGTTCTGTAGCAGCTAATGACTTCCATAAAAGCCCTCAAATGAATCGCAGGTTAAAAAAAGAAAGTGGGTGGGCCAAAAGGACACTGTGTTAGCCCAAATCATACTATGCCTAGACATTAAAAGTAATCAAATCTTAGAAACAAGTTTTGCCAATGCAGTCATATTTTCTATATCCATGTAAGGTATTAATATGTTTATGTTTCCTCAAGTTCGTGCTACAATATTTATTGAGCACCTACTGTGTGCCAGATGCTGTTCTCAGTTTGAGTATATGGCAGTGAAAAAAACAGACAAAACTTCTAGAACTCATGGCACTCACCCCCTCCAATTCTCTCAGTCTCTGGAACTGCCCCCATATACTAATTCTCTAGGCTGCATTCACAGAGAGGCTGCCCATGGGCCTGATCTGGCCACATATATGTTTATATGAATCCATGGTGATCTTTTAAAGTTTGAGCCGGTTATTAACATTAAAAAATGAGAGACTACACATAAATATACAGACTCCCAGCTTCTCTTAGAAATTTGGATGATGTGGCAACAGAATGCTGCAGACAACTCAGCCACAGCTGAGAGGCATCTGTCCCCTCAGAGAAAGCTTGGGTTTTCAGATCCCCACAGCCCCCACCCTCCAGAGCACTTCCACCCAGCCAACTCCGTCACCTATGTTCTCCTCTCACCAACCCAAGTGAGTGATCCCTAAATGAAAGCCCTCATCAGCAACATGTATAAGCATGGAAGGGTGGGATTCCAACTTCCTATTCTGTATTTTTTCTTTGCCGTCATGCAGTAAACACCAAGAAAAAGAGCTACTTTAGCCATTCATTTCCCCTCCTGAGAAAGCATCTAAACTCTGCCCAGAAAACTTACCTCTATCTGTCATTTACTGTGGCCAACTGGCTCTACAATGCAAAACAGGGCTCTTTAGAGGAGTTCATTACAAGTTTTTTATGGGTGTTATTTTTCTCTAGATAATGGTAATGGCTTTGCAATTGCTAACCTACATTCTTTTGCCTGGTTTCCTTCATGTATTAGTTTTCTACAGCTGCATAACAAATTGCCACAAACGTAGTGACTTGAAGCAACACACATTCATTAGCTCATAGCTCTGTAGGTCAGGAGTCCAGACATCGTTTCTGGGTTTTCTTTTTCTTTCTTTTTTTTTTTTTTTTTTTGAGACAGAGTCTTGCTCTGTCACCCAGGCTGGAGTTCAGTGGCTCGATCTCGACTCACTGCAAGCTTCGCCTCCCGGGTTCACGCCATTCTCCTGCCTCAGCTTCCCGAGTAACTGAGACTACAGGCGCCCACCACCACACCCGGCTAATTTTTTGTATTTTTTATTAGAGACGGGGTTTCACCATGTTAACCAGGAGTTTCTGGGTTTTCTGCCCAGCATCTTACAAGGCTAAAATCAAGGTGTTGGCTAGGCTTCATCCTTTCTGGAAGCTCAGAGAAATAATGTGCTTACAAGTTCACTCAGGCTGTTGGCTGGGGGCCACTCTCACCTCCTAGAGGCCATCAACACTCCTTGTCACATGGCCCCCACCATCTTCAAAGCCAGTCATGGAGAATCTCCCCTGATGGAATCTTTCTCTCTGAATCGGTCTCTCCAACCCCTTTTAGGGTCCATCAAGGACAAACTTTTATTCTTAAAGTAAACTGTGCCATGTAACATAACCTAATCACAGGAGTGACATCCCATCATAGTCACAGTCCTGGGGATCATACAGGAGGTGTAAACCAAGGGGCAGTAGTCTCGGGGGGCCACCTTAGAATTCTGCCTGTTACCACCTAACTTAGCACACATTTGTCATCTATGTAACTCAGTCTTGACTCTGCAGCTATGTCACAAGAAAAGCTAACTGACCAGCAAAGAGCCTAAATAAAACCAGTCAGTACATTTTTAACAATTCTCCCAAATGTTCTTGGACTTCCATATCTAATGCAAAGAATATCTGTACTCTACCAAGTTCTAAATCTATAAGAGATGTTTCTCTTCTTTACCTTAAACTAAACCTTATGAAACTAGATGTCTAGAAAAGTGACATTCTTTAAAAGCAGCAGCAAACACACACTCAGTACCTAGAAGGACCAAAAATTTCGGTTTCCTTTGTTTTGCTTTGTTAGGACAGGGTATCCAATTAATAACATGGGCCAAAATGTTTTAATTAAATTAGGTTATATTTTGTACATGGTGTTAACCAATTTAAACTGCTCTTTCATTCAACTGACTTGATTATTGGGAAGTTACACAGAGGCAGCATATACATAACCACACTAATATTTAAAGTAAAAGCAGGTCAAGTGTGGTGGCTCACGCCTGTAATCCCAACACTTTGGAATGCCAAGATGGGAGGACTGCTTAGGCCCAGAAGTTTGAGATCAGCCTCGTCAACATAGTGAGACTCCATCTCTACACAAAATACAGAAAATTAGCCAGAAATGGTGGCACATGCCTGTAGTCCCAGCTACTTAGGAAGCTGAGGTGGGAAGATTACTTGAACCGAGGAAGTCAAGGCTGCAGTGAGCTGTGATCGTACCACTGCACCCCAGCCTAGGCAACAGAGCAAGACCCTGTCTCAGAAAAAAAGAAAAAAAAAAAAGTAAAAGTTTAAATATAATTAAAATCCTGCTTAATATATCCACTAGTACATGGCTTATTAGATAAGACTTAAAAAAATGAGAATCCTCAAGAAATCTCCCTTCAGAAACATGTTTGGTTAGACAGCAAAACTGTCAGAAGCAAATAGTAATAACTACCAATCAATGAGAAATTACTATGTCCAGGTACCACTCTCAGTGTTTTATGTATATTAACTCATTATATCTCATCAAACTCTATGAGATAGAAATGGTTTATAGATGAGCAGACTGAGGCACAGAGTAGTCATCTCACTTATCCAGAGTCATATGACAGGTAAGCAAAGGAGCATGAATTCACCCCTGATGCACTGGCCCTGGGACCCTTCCTCTTAAGGCAACTGTCTGCGCATCCATCTGTGCTTCCACAGTATAAAATAGGGGCTATTTCTGCATCTATTATGCAGCACAAGATGGTGGCCAAGCACACATGCATTGCACTCAGACAGATATGGCTCATGTCCATGACCAAGAGGTGAGTGAGGCCTGCAGCCCTGGAAAGGGGTACATTTCTGTAATTTGCATTAAAATACCCTATATACCAGCAGCTGCCTTGTTCAGCAAGTCTATGAAAATCTCTTTAAAAAAGAAAATAATACAAGTATTCCTCTACCCCTGTGTTTTATTTTGAAAGAGGAAAGAGAAAAAATATAATCGATTCCTTTTTCTCTCTTTTCTTCCTTCTAAACCCTCTTCCACTATGCGCCATTTTGAAATTGAGAGATTATGAAACAATGAAAACACAGCAAAAGCTAACACTAGAAGCAAGTAAGAAACATGACTGGATCCCTTTCCTATTGTGGAGCAGATGGTGGACCCTCCTCTAGGTAATGAGAAAGAAAAAATCTATAGTTCAATAACCGGAAACCTTTTCCATCGATTCTATCCCCCCGTAGCAATGGCAGCATGGCACCACGTGCCACCAGCCACAGGCAGCACAGACCCTGAGAAACCATGCTTAGCAGTTGTATAATAGTAATAGGTCACTGGAGGTAGAGCTGGGGTGGGGAGTACAGTACTAAATCTTGACATTTGCATTCAAGGCAGATTTGCTTTCAATGACTCATTTGCACGACTAGGTTGGACAAGTCCTTGTGTTAGGACATTTACTCAGTGATGTTTCTTGGTACTTGTAAGATGCTAACCAAGGACTGTTAATGTACTAGGGCCCCTTGCCTAAGGAGGTAAGAGACTAAAACTATACTTTAATCAGTCCTCTTCATGTTCTCCTACAGTTCAATCTCAGCCCCAGTGTCCTGTTGGTTACATGGCTGAGGTCACAGAAATGTATATTTATTTTGTCACAGAAACCTCCTTTAATCTGATGCTTTGTGGTATCGTTTGTTTTGGGTATTGGTTTTTGGGTTTTGTTTTGGTTTTTGGTTGTTTTTTTTTAAGACAGAGTCTCGCTTTGTCTCCCAGGCTGGAGTGCAGTGGCACGATCTCGGCTCACTGCAAACTCTGCCTCCCGGGTTCACGTGATTCTCCTGCCTCAGCCGCCCGAGTAGCTGGGACTACAGGCACCCGCCACCATGCCAGGTAGTTTTTGTATTTTTAGTAGAGATGGGGTTTCACCATATTGGCTAAGCTGGTGGGGTTTCACCATATTACCTCAGCCTCCCAAGGGTATTGGTTTTTATAGGGTTTTGTTAGAACATCTCATGCTATATAATTTGACTTAAAATAGCCATCCATTGTATCCAGAACTCTTGAATACATTTGAGATGAGACATAAACTTCAAGGTCCTTGGCTACTTGTGGTTGTCAGTGATCCCTCAGAACATCCAAGCAGGGTCTTAGTTTCAGAAACTTGGATGTGTGCCAACCCAGGTAATTATTCTCTGCCTACCTAATTTCCCCAGGCAATTTTAATTGAAAATGGTATTCTCCTTTACCTCAGTTCTAATCTGCTCTGAAGTGTCCCTGTGTCCTGTTTCTTCCCTCCTTCATAAGCTAACTGAGCTGGTTTCTTTTTGAAGCTTCAGTTGAAAAAGAAAAAAGTTTCTGGAGCTCCCAAGAGGGAAAATATCAGATAAATATGAGCTATTTAATTAGTCTCAAACCAGTGTGCTGAATGCCATGGGAGTGGTTGCAAGATGCCCCTCTGCTGCCTAACCTGATGAAAAACTTCTTTTGTGGATAGAAATACAAAGGGTTTCTTACTGAAAAACTGACAAAAAAAAAAAAAAAAAAGAAAGAAAGAAAGAAAGAAAAAAAAGGCAGGAGGAGGGATGTGGGAGGGACACAGATAATTTTACTCTCTTGAAATGATTTTTTTAAAGCCACTGCTCCCTTGCTTATTTCCAAATAACCTGATTTAAAGTTAGCAGAACAAAATACACCATTTAACACAGGAATACCTAAAGTTCCATGAAAATCTGAACAGAAATATGCTTTTTAATTACTTCTAACAAACATTCCCTTAAACCAATGCTGTCCAATAGAAACACAATGAAAGCCAGAAATGCAAATTACATATGTAATTTTCAGCTTTCTAGTGGCATCATTACAAAGGTTAAAAGAAACACGAAATACTACTCAACAATAGAAAGGAAATAACTATTGATAACACAACTTGAATGCATCTCAAGGGAATTTTGCTGAGTGACAAAACCTCATTTCAAAAGTTACATACTATGTGATTCCATTTCTATAACACTCTTGAAATGACAAAATTATATAGGTAAAGAACAGATTAATGGTTCCCAGGGGTTAGAGAGGAGAGAAGGAAGGGAGATGGTTGTGGCACAGAGATCCTTGGGATGGAATTCCATTTCTGACTGTGGTCGTGTCATAATGAATTTACAAAGGTGATTAAATTGCATAGAACTAAAAACACACACACACAAATGAGTGCATGTAAAACTGGTAAAATCTTAATAAGGTCAGTGGATTACATCAACGTCAATTGCATGGTTCTGCCACTGTACTGTTGTTTTGTAAAATATTACCAGTGGGGAAAACTGGGTAAAGGATATATGAGATTTCTCTGTATTATATTTTACAACTGCATATGACTCTGTAATTACCTCAAAATTAAAAGTTAAAAAGGTAAATTTAATTTTAATAATATACAGATGCTCTAGATTTAGAATAAGGTTACATCCTGAAAAACCCATCCTAAGTTGAAAATACGGTAAGTCAAAAATACATTTAACATACCTAACGTGCCAAACACCATAGCTTAGCCCAGCCTACCTTAAATGTGCTCCGAATGCTTACACTGGCCTACAGTGGAGCAAAATCATCTAACACAAAGCCTATTTTATAGTTAAGCGTTGAATATCTCATGGTTGTTTACCCTCGCAGTCACACAGCTGACTTGGAGCTGTGGCTCACTGCCACTGCCCAGCATTGCAAGAGAAACTCATTACATATGCTAGCCTGCAAAAATATAAAAATTTGAAGTATGATTTCTAAAGGATGTGTTACCATTTTTGCACCATTGTTAAGAGAAAAAATTATAAGCAGAACCATCATAAGTCAAGGACTGTCTGTATTTTATTTAACTCAGTATACATAGAATTTTAAAATATAATCAATGTACATGTAATCAATATAAAAATTATTCAGAAATTTTAAATTCGGGTTTTTTTTTTCATTCTGAGTCTTTGGAATCCAACGTATAGTCTGCTACAACACATCTCAATTCAAATTACCCCCATTTCAAATGTTCAATGATCACACGTGGCTCTGGCTTTCATTATGGCGCGGCAAAAGTTCTTTAAGCCTAATATACATTCCCCAGTCCCATCCAGTGGCAGTCTCTTTAACATGACACATAGCTTTACTTCTTAGACATTTCTTACGTCACTGGTTCATAATGAAAGTCTTAGAGCGGCCGAGCGCGGTGGCTCATGCCTGTAATCCCAGCACTTTGGGAGGCTGAAGCAGGCAGATCACCTGTGGTCAGGAGTTCAAGACCAGCCTGACCAACATGGCAAAACCCCGTCTCTACTAAAAATACAAAAAAAAAAATAGCCAGGCATGGTGCTGCACTCCTGTAATCCCAGCTACTCAAGAGGTTGAGACAGGAGAATCACTTGAACCCAGGAGGCAGAGGTTTGCAGTGAGCCGAGATTGTGTCACTGCACTCCAGCCTGGTCAACAGAGCAAGACTCGATCCCCACCCCCCAAAAAAAAAAAATCTTAGAGCTTGGATAGTGACTGGAAAATTTCACAAGTGGTACCAACTTGAATCTGCTTTGAACTACAGTTCCAATGATAAATAAAAGTAATCTCTATGAAAAAAAAAGACTTTTACTATCTTTTAAGAAATAACAACTAAGTTTCAGAAACTATGTAAACTGGGCTCAACGACTCAACGACTAAGATTTTAACTATTTTGAATCTTTTTAATTTGTTTTTTTTTCTTCTCTTTGCTTTCCTATTTCCCTGTGGTGATTAGAGGTAGAGTTATTAAAATAAGAAAGCCTTATGGGTTTCCTGTTCAGAGCCACGCAACTGTGGGACTCAATTTTCCTCTAAAGGCAGTCATGGGGGAGAAAGAACCAAGTGATCAAACGTGTGTAATGGCAGATTTTAAGAAATACATAAAATTAGGCCAAATCTCTTGGGACTCTGAAAAGTAAAACAGGGAACAGACATGGTTCTCAGACCAGGTCTAAGAAGAAGCTCCAGGTCTCAATCTCAAAAGACCAGTGCAATCTCCATCCCCCATTGCAAGTGACAAAGAAATGGGAAAAAAACAAAACAAAACAAAAAAAACAAAAAAAAAAAACACTATTCCCAAATGGAGCCTTCGGAATATAGAGTGGTTTTGGGAGTGAGAGAAACCTATCTTTGAGAATATAAGTAAATTAACCTCTCCTGGACCTAGTTTCCTTGTTTGTAAAGCAGCAAAATTATCTACCTAACTCATTGTTGTGAAGTTAAATGGAATAATACACGAAAAGTGCCTATCACATTCCTGAAACCTGGAGTGAGTACTCAATTACATTCCTCTCCCACTCCTTTATTTCTGCACTGACATAACTATGCATATAGAGAAAATGATCTGTGCAAATTAAACTAAGAATAGTAGCATAGGAAACTCAAGAGCTGTTGCTCCAGAATAATGCCAGAGAGAAAAATATCTCATTTTAGTTTATTGTAAGTCACTTCTAACCTGCTGGTAGGAAGCTGGTTTCCTGTTCAATCTAGGTTTATAGCACTCTTAAGACAGCTGTATAGAAGCAGGGTGATATACCTAAAACAGAGGATCCAAAATAGTCTAGAAAACTGGAAACAGGCTGGTTTTACAAGAGATTCATGACTTCAAGGACCTTTACATTAGTCACATTCTCAACAAACATAAAATGTATCTACTAGCCAGTAAGTGAGAACAGAAGAAGAGTAAGTACAGCTTACAAGAACCCCCAAATGCCTAAAGTTCTCTAGTTATAAATTATATGTTTAGATTAGTATTTATATTTGTCATATATATATATATATATTTTTTTTTTTTTTTTTTACCAAAGACAACTGGTCAACCATCTGTTCCATGAGACATTACCTCATATGCTGGCCCACTGGGGCACAACACAGTGCGATACAGCAGTTACTTGGTTTTTGTTTTTGTTTTTGTTTTTTTTGATGGAGCTGGAGTCTGCAAACTTTTCATGACCCAGAACACAGCTGCTGATGTCAGAGCCCTGAGACAGGTACCATATTGAAAACAAGGGCCCCAGATGCATAGCCTGGAGTAATTTCTTTGAAAAACAGCCTGCTCTGATTCTGTTTCCTATTCATTTCTATTTGGTTTTTATAAAGGAACTAAAGCAGCTGATATATCTACAAATTCGAAGTTGCAGGACAAGATCCCAGCCTTTGTCAGCACCACTACCACTGAGCTAGACCAGTCAGCTGGCAAGGTCCCTCTAAGGATATGAAATTGCTTCTGGGAGAATGTGGGAAAGCTTTCCACCATTGCTACCTCTGACATCAGAGCCAAAGTCCATCATGCCATGAATAATAACTGAAGCAGGACAAAGCCACACCAGGAAACCACAGCAACTAAAGTAAAATAAAATGGGGAACTAAGAGCAGATGTGATCACCCACCTAGGACATTTAGGATTCATCAATGCCTGGCGTCAGAGGTATAACTGGTTTTAATAATCAAGATAATTATTTATTTTTATTTTTAATTCACATGCAATAAAATAGACTCTCTCATGTGCAATGCTGTGAGTTTGGCAAATGCATACAGCCATGTAACCACCACACAATCAAGACATAAAACAATTCTATTACTTCAAAACTCCCTCAGGCTGCCCCTTTGAAAGTCAGTCTCTCTTCCCACTCCCACACAACCACTGATCTGTATTCTTTTCCTACAATGTTGCCTTTACTGCATGGAATCACATAGTATGTAGCCTTCCAAGTCTGACTCCAGCTTCTTTCACGAAGCGTAATGCATTTTGGGATTCAACTGTGTTGGTGCACGCATCACTAATTTGTTCCTTTTTACTGCTGAGTAGTATTTTATTGTATGGATATGCCAGAGATTATTTTTTCATTCTCTAGTTGAGAGATACCTGGATTGTCTCCAGTTTCTGATGACTCTACATAAAGCTACCATAAACACTAGTGTACAGATTTTGGTTTATGCATAAGTTTCCATCACTTAGGTAAATACCCACAAGTGGCATGGCTGGGTTATATGTATTATATGTTTAACACTGTAAGAAACTGTCCAACTGTCTTTCAAAGTGGTGGCACCATTTTGCATTCCCAGCAATGCATGGGAATCCCAGATACTCTGCATTTTCACCCACTTGGTACCATCTAGTTTTTTTTCTTCTTATTTTAGCCATGCTCATAGGTGTGTGATAATATCTCATTGTGATTTTTTAAATGATGACTCTTTGCAATCTGTCAAATGTTAGAGTACCATGTATTTCTACCTTTCTACCTTTAAATAAGTAATGTATTATTATGTCCTTTTTAAAAACAAGGCAAGAAGCCCAGACAGTTAAGTAAATTCACACAGTTATAACATGCAGAAGATCTGATTCCAGAAGAAATATTCCGTCTACAAGGTTGCATATATGTGCCTAATACCTACCAATATTAATATTACACCAATAATAATAATCACAATAGATTCCCATTTAGCAATAGAAAATAATTCTAATACATCATAACTTTTATGAGTATAAAAATCATACATTATTGATAATGCAAACACATGCATATGCAATTATATATATACAGTACTATACACACAGGTACATTTTATTATAAAAGGCAGTTTGTCAAGCATATTGATAGTTTAAATTTAATCGCAAAGGGAGGAGCATTTAATATTTAGAAAACACCAAATTATACCAGTAACATTACATAATTGCATAATAATGATCTGATTATAAATATTAGCTGTTCCAAGGAAGATTTCCATTTTTAAACAACTTATTCACTTTTTATTCTGTTACTGTTTGTACTTTAAGAAAACTAAATATATGATATGGAATTTTTACCATGTCTGATTTCTTCCCACTTTGTTGTCATGTTTACCTGCCTTCTGCTGCTGAGGATCATTTTATGCATTCCTTATCTATTCCCATAGATGGAACAGGAAATTAAATGTCTTTCCATGAAAAATAGTTATTTTACTCATTCAACAAATATTTATTGCATTCCTAGCAAGCTGGGGGGAGGGGAGGGGTAGTGGTTACCACTTGAGATAACTGGCCTTGGCAAGGGTGTCACTCATGAAGTGACTTATGAGCAAAGACCTGAGAGAAGTGAGTGAGTCAGCCTCAAGAAGACTGAGAGGAAGAGGAATCCAGGGAGTGGGACCAGCAGATGCAAAGGCCTTGAGGGGAATGCTGTATTCTGCAAGGGTGAAGAGACCAACGTAGCTGGAAAACAGCAAGTGAAGGAGGAGGACACCAGAAGGGATGAAATCAGAAAGGTAAAAGGGAGTCAGATCATATAAAAAGACAATGATTGGATCTGATTTTCAATTAAATGGGAAGCAATCAGAACATTCTGAGCAGTAGTTGCCTGGTCTGACCTAAGTTTTAAAGGAACGCTTTGTCTTTTGGAGAACTGACTACGGCAGGGCAAGAACAAAGCACCGAAACCAGTTAACAGGCTACTGCAAGAGTCCGAATGAGTGATGACAGTGGCGTGGTCAAAGGCGGTAACAGTTAACATTGGGAAATGCTGTTGGATTCAGTACAGATTTTGAAAACAGAGACAACAGCATTGGTTGATGGACTGCATTCAGACGTGTAAGAAAGGGAAATGATTTCAAACCCAGCATTGAAAAAGTTAAAGAAACTACAATCACTTAGTCTGAAAAACAATGAATAGTTTTAACATGAATCTTTAAAAAGCTAAAACACAGTGACATACTAAGTAGCTGGTATCCATTTTTGAGAGTCAAGAGTGAAAAACGGGAAACTGAGACTGTCATTTTCAATAACTAACTTTGGGAACATCTGCTGCTATCACCGAGGGAAAGCCATTGAGAATTCTGAATAAAGATCAAAATCAGAATACCATTCTCTCTCTCCTGCCCTTGATGACTTTTATGTAATATATTCCCAGTGAGCTATTGTAGGCTGAGATTGACAGGAATCAGCCAGAAGATGGATTAACAACAGATAAACAGGTTGACTGAAATGTAAATAGATGAAGATTAATGCATGAACAACAGAGATAAGACTCAAAATAAGTAAATTGTAATTTTAAAAATTTTAAAAATTTTGCATGCTGCGACAATTGTCTGAAATAATAAAAATCTGGGAGACCTGGCATTTAGAATACCAATTTTTGTTCATTTCTCTCAGAAAATTAAGGATGCTGTCAAGATCAAAACCATTTGTTATGAATATAACCTAGTGTTTCAAGACTAAGAATAATGATTTTAACGAAATTCAGGACAATTTCGAAGAACCAGAGAAACTGGAATTGTAAGTGGTACCGGACAACCTTCCCCTAGATTTCAGTGTCCCCACCATCTGAGATCCAAGAGTGAAAGAAACAGTCAGTGCTAGGCTAACAGGGTTCTCAGGATTCCATCAGCGATGGGAACATTGAAAAAGCCAACTTGGAATCAAATACTCAACGTACTGTCCTTTAGGTTTATTCTCAAAGTTATCTCACATGGGCTTTCTACACTGTTTAATAAATGCTTATTGAATGAATAAATGAAACTTTCCACCACTGTTGGGATGGGGAGGGTAGGAAGAAAAACACACCTCCATTTTTATATCATTCTTTCCCAAGGCAAACCCAATGTACTTCCCTAGTTATGATTCTAGGGACTTGTCAAGGTGATTTAGTGTTACAATCCAGAGCTTTGAATCCTATAGTTCCAAAAGAAATGAACACACAAAAAAGACTAGAGACTATTTTGGAATTACTTTTAAAAGTACTTCAACATTTATTAACACTTACTAATAGAGTCCCCATTGGCAATATTATCTTCCTGCTCCTCACACCATGTTAAGAGTATAGACCAACCTTATCCAAGCACTTCTGAAATCCTAAACCTCTCCTATGAAATCACAAGCCATGTGATATCCCTCTCAACTTTGAAGATACAGCAAAGATTAAATGAGAGTCAAAATAGCCCTCTACTATTTTCATAGGTGGCCTTTAAGAAAGAGAATACAATGGTAAATCAAAATTTGGGAACACAGTGATATGCTGGTGAAAGAATTCATTGCTCATTCTTCTATTCCAATTTGACACACTGTCTCCTCTATTCCTCATGAGTAGGGTACAATCTTAATCATTCCCATCTCTGGAACTGAGATAATCTAAGGACAAGTGAGTGACCAAAAATATCCTATTAATATGACTACTCAGCCACATCACAGTATCCATTCCAAGATAAAAACCATAACTCTATTTAATAGCACAAAGCCCTACATTTATTTGCATCTTACAAGTGATCATTCAGGAGACTGAAGCAGCTAGCTAAATCATTTTGACCTTATTTAATTTACCATTCTCCTTTCACATTAGTTCTGCTGCAGAAATAGGACTGCAATTCCCTTTCAATAACTCCCTGACAACTTAGGATCAGAAAGAATAAATTTACTTTGTTGATTCCCCATATTCCACAAAGAAACAGAACCAGTAATTGTAATACCATTTAATAGATGCCAACCTACCTTCTTCTCTTTCTTCTATTTTTACAGCAAGATAAATGTTGACCAAAAGTACACTATGTGATTTTTCTTTTGTTTCAGTGTTCTTCTACTGTATTTGTTTTGAGAGGGGGGGAATGTGTTCTAGAGACAGACACCTTTGAGATAAAACATTGCTTTCTAGATAATAGTTGGCAAATACTGACTTAGAACAAAGTTAAGAAAAAGCTAAGTATAAACGATATAAAAACCTTAGTTATATCACTGAGACTATACCTAGAGGGACCTAACATGTTTACCACAGGAATTCAGTTAACTTGCTCATGCAGAGTCCTTTTGTTGAGAAATGACAATGGTTCTCAGCTCAGAAGTTCTCCTGAATCAGCATAAGATTTTGTTTTTTTTTTTTTTATTTTTTATTTTTTTATTTTTGAGATGGAGTTTTGCTCTTGTTGCCCAGGCTGGAGTGCAATGGCACAATCTCGGCTCACTGCAACCTCTGCCTCCCAGGTTCCAGCAATTCTCCTGCCTCAGCCTCCCAAGTAGCTGGGATTACAGATGCCCACCACCATGCCCAGCTAATTTTTGTATTTTAGTAGAAACGGGGTTTCACCATGTTGGCCAGGTTGGTCTCAAACTTCTGATCTCAGGTGATCCACCAATCTCAGCCTCCCAAAGTGCTGGGATTACAGGCATGCGCCACCGCGCCCGGCCTGGTTTTGTTTTATTTCTGTTTGGCAACAAGGGAGTTTGATTTAAGCCTCTCCAGGAAATTCCTATACAGGTCCCAGGGTGGTCTAGGCAGCAATATTCAATAAAAATAAAATGTGAACTATATGCATAACTTTAATTTTTTAGTTGCCACATTCGACAAGGTAAAACCAATTTTTAATATTAATATCTTTCATTAATCCGCTATATTCTAAATATTATTTCAACATGTATTCCATATATTACACAAAAATTAATGAGATATTTTACATTATTTTTTCATTCTCAGTCTTTGAAATCTGGTGTGTATTTTATACTTGCAGACACATCTCAACTTGAACTGGCTACGTGGTGAGTGCAAAATAGCCATATTGCAGCAAGCGGTGCCCATATTGGACAGCACGGGTCCTAGGAAAGAATCTGTGGAATTGCTTAATGGGTAGGCAGTGAGTTATGGGTTGACAATAATAAAGTCTCTCTGCTACAACCAGGTGATCAGAAGAAAGACAACTGGAGAGGCCCACATGGTCTTTTACCTGGAGGCATCTAATAATTCTCTAAGTTCTGGTTATTACAAGAATTTAACTCTCCTCTAATCATTACAGCCCCAGGCATTTCACCCATTAATGTGCCAAGAGCTCTGTAAATAAATTTGTATTTTGTCACATCTGTGGAAAATACTAATCTACCAGTTTTCTTACTACACTGAGCATCTTGCTTTCTTGCATTTTACATTGCCTACATCTCTTATATTCCCTCTGGGCTTTGTCGCTATACTGTATTGATGAAATTCAAGTTTAAATTCAATTCAGAACTCTAGCTCTCATCTTGAAATCTAATCATGAGCTATACCTCAAGATAAATTTCTAAAATAACACCTCCGCTTACTGAGAACCTTTGTACTAAATATTCTGCTAGGCCCCTCATAAATAAAATCTCTAACCCACCAAAGATAGGCCTTATTACCCTCATGAAAGCAGACTAACCTGATGCTAGAAGAGGTTAATAACCTGCTCAAGGATCACATGAGTAGTTTTGGCTACCCCTAATCTTCATGACTTTCCACAACCCTTCTTTGCCTTGGTTGAGTAACAGCAGCCAATGTCCTCTTATACCTAAATTGTCCACCCAAACATCAGTATCTTTCCATAGCCTGAATTCTGAACACCAATTCCTACTTTATTCCTCTAGGAACAGAAACCAGCAAGGAAGCAACAACCATCTGTCACTACCGAGCTTGCAAGGAGCAGGGGAATAACTTTCCTTCATCAAAGTCTAAGATAAAGAAATTCACTGAGTGCCACCCACATTACACAATCCTCCCACCCAGTTGTCCATTTACATGCCCAGAAGTCATTTTAATTGCAAATTAGAGGTCACCCCGATAATATGGCCCTCCTGTTCCATTGTCAGGGCACTCTGGTCCCCAAAGTCATTAGTGCAAACTTGTTTCAATTGCTTTTGACTCTGCCTGCACACACAGATTTCTCTGTAGGGACCTCTGCTATAACAAGCTTCTGCTCCCCACACATAGACTGTTGCTAAGGAGAAAAGAGTTCTGCCTCTGTAATTACTACAGTACCTGAAATTCTTCTGTAATCTCTACCAGTCCTTTACTTAACATCAAGAGCCCCTTTCTGCTTAACACTGTAACATCTGCTTTTTGCACTCCTAAGCAAGGCTCATCAAAATTTTTCTGATGCAAGGTTGTCTGAATCAGAAAAATTTTCAGGCTAACTTTATCTCCAAAACCTCTTTGTTTTTCAAAGCAGTCCACCCCTCCCCAGGCATGGTTTTGCCCCCACAGTTAGGCAAGATGAATCCTGAAGCCAGTTGTCTGAGACTGTATTAGTCAGGGTTCTCTAGAGAAACAGAACCAGTAGGATATAGAGAGATATATATAAACTGAGATTTATTCTAAGAATTGGCTCATGCAGTTAGGGAGGCCAAGAAGTCCCACAATCTGTTGGAGAGCCGGGAAAGTTGGTGGTGTAATTCAATAAGAGTCCAAAGGCCTGAGATAGGAGGTCAGGAGGATTGATGGGATCCCAGCCTGAGTCAAAAAGCCCAAGAACCAGGAGCACCGATGTCCAAGGGCAGAGCAGGAGATGATGGATGTCTAAGCTCAAGCAGAAAGAGAAGAATTCACCATTTCTGCACTTTTCTTCTATTCACCCCCTCAATGAACTGCTGATGATACCCACCTGCACTGGTGAAGACACTGTCTTCTACTCTGTCTACCAATTCAAATGCTAATCTCTTCTAGAAACATCCTTACAGACACAGCCAGAAATAATGTTTTACCAACTATCGAGCAACCCTTAGCCGAGTCAGGTTGACGTATAAAATTAACCAACACAGAAACCTTGCTCCTCAAAGGTGCCCACAGACCAGCAGCATCTGCATCATCTGGAAGCTTGTTGGACGTGCAGAATCTACATTTTAACACCAACTCCAGGTGATTCATATCCACATTAAAGTGTGATAAGCCCCAGTTCCACACAAAGCTAAAAAGAATATGCAGGAGGATTTTGCGAAAAACCAGGAAGTTGATGCAAACTGTAGTTTTTCATTTAACTTCTGTTAAGCAATGAATTATTAGGCTTTGTTTGTAACCCTATTTTTCTAGACTAAAATTGGACTAAAAATGAAATAGTTTCCAGAGAAAAACCAAACTTCCTAATTTGGTCTTAAAATCTTGCCATCGCCTCACTTAGTAAAGTAAAAGTTTACAGTCTGATCCATTGCTTACTGCACAAAAAGAGAGGCACTAACTACTAAAAGATTTCTGCAAAGAAGCATTAGGACAATGCATGAAGTAACTGTTAAGCAAGCAAACAAACAAATGTCTTCTCATAATTAGCAAGCCCTATGTATTTTCCTTTTATAATCACCGCAAATATTATTAGAATGATTTATGAGAGATACAATTTTACAGATGCATCCATTTGGGTTGAAGTAAGGAAATAAAAAAAAGGTTCATTTTTTTTTTTTTTTTTTTTTTTTTTTTTTTTTTTGAGATGGAGTCTTGCTCTGTCGCCCAGGCTGGAGTGCAGTGGCGCAATCTCCACTCACTGCAAGCTCCGCCTCCCGGGTTCACACCATTCTCCTGCCTCAGCCTCCCGAGTAGCTGGGACTACAGGTGCCTGGCTTGCCACCACGCCCGGCTAATTTTTTGTATTTTTAGTAGAGAAGGGGTTTCACCGTTTTTTAGCCAGGATGGTCTCGATCTCCTGACCTTGTGATCCACCCACCTTGTCCTCCCAAAGTGCTGGGATTACACGTATGAGCCACTGCGCCCGGCCCAAAAAGGTTGATTTTAAAGCTATGTGAAACTATGTTTTACAGGGGAAAAAAATGTAGCTAAAATTACCTGAGTTCACCCTCCAGTGGTTTTGTGTTGGAAAATACATTTGTAAAATACAAACATCTAAACAGTAAGGCCTATCTATTAATTAGACAAAGTGAGTCAATTTGGAGTCATTTTATCATAAGGAACACTCTTCACATTCTTGTCCCAACAAAGAAGTGGGAATCATTTTTTTCTAATGTGAAAATTTATATTTCACTTCCTATTATTTCACTATCCTACTCAAGGCAGTCATTTCCTTACTTATAATCATTCAGTTGTTTAAAAACACGAAACACCAAGTTCACAATGAACGTGTATAAAAAGAGTGATAGCTTCCAATTTAAAAAAAAAAAAAAAAAGCAGTTCATGCCTAAAGACACTATATCCCATACTTTAAAGAAGACAGTAACTTTGGTTTTGAAAACTGTAATATTCTGATCATGAGGTCTAATGGTCTAACACTGAGAAAACCTAGAATATAGACGAAAAGATGCCACAGTATTCAAAAAGAGATTGTCAAGAAAATTAGCAACCAAATAGCCAAATACTCTCTGAAAGTTATAATGTTTTCAAGAATATAAACATTCCCAAAGATCAAAATATATGTTCATTATTTGTCTATTATATACAACATGACTTAAGAATCCTATTTTTCTTGATGCATGACTCCCATTTTTGAAATAGTAAAATTTTAAAAAGACATAGGTCTTTTTTCAAGAGTCACCTCTTCAGAAAGCTCTGTCCTACCAATCTATTCAAAACGGTGGCCCCAACTTGTCACTCTTCATCCCCTCACGCTTAGCACCCACTAATCTAATATTCACATACAGCTTTCTAATACAAATGCTGTGATTCTTTGCCTAAGAGCTTTCTCTAGCTGAGGAGTTGTGTTCATTCTGGCACAGGGGGCAGGCTGGAAATAACCCTGGGCAGCTCTCAACCAGATGTATCAGAGTTAGTGGGAAAGGAATCAACCTGTGTCTTTCTACCGGAAAATTCCGAGGCATGTTCTACACTGGTCCTCAGTGGATTAGGCCCTAGTTGCACATAGTTGTAGTTTTTCTCTGTGAAAACAAACCATTTATTGGCTTCCTTCAGGTCTCTGTCTTGCTTTCTTACTCTTCTACCAGTATTTCCTGCGATCATCTTTCCAATAAGTCACTTGCACTCAAATCTTTGTCATGACGTCTGCTTCACAAGGAACCCAAGATAGCATCCATCGCAGCTCCTAGCACATTGCCCAGCACATGGTAGGTGCTCAATAAATATTTGTTGAATGATGAGTGAACATGCATAGTTAACTTTCACCTTGGCAATGCTGCTGATCAAGAAGCATTTTGCATGTTGCCTGAAAGCTTGTTTTACATACAGATGATTAGCCCTTGTTTCCAACTAGAACATAGATTCTGAGAGGGGCCTGAGATCTGCATAGGCCCCTTTTGGGCAAAACTGCTAATTAACGGATAGGTGCTCCAACCTGAGCTATAGCATATAAAGGCTCTGTGTTTGAATTAAAGCTCTGCTATTACTGTCTTGACATTTTTTTTTCTTTTTTTGTTGAGATAGGGTCCTGCTATGTCACTCAGACTGGAGTGCAGTTCACTGTAGCCTCAACCTCCCAGGCTCAAGCAATCCTCCCACCTCAGACTCCTGACTTGCTGGGACTACAGGTGTGCGCCACCATGCCCAGCTAATTTTTTTGTTTGTTTTTGTAGAGATAGGGCCTCCCTGTGGAGACCCTGGGAGGTCGAGGCTACAGTGAACGGTGATCACACCACTGCACTCCAGCCTGGGTGACAGAGCAGGACCCTATCTCAAAAAAAAAAAAAAAAAAAAAAAAAAAATTCAAGACTCTGACAGCTATCTTTAAACCAAACACAAAACACAGGCAGGACCTTTCTGAGTCTAGAACCCTGTGCAATTCCACAGGTCACACATTCATGAACCTGGCCCTGCCAAAAACTCATCAAGAATAAACTGCCAAAGACCTCCTAAGAAACCTCCCTTGTCACTGATTATTCTCAAAGAGAAATGACAGTGTGATCTTTTATATTAGGTTAAGTCATCACAAAACTATACAAGGTGTAACAGCAGAGATACCTGTGGGCAACTCTTCAGAGCAGTTCGGCTCATATCACCTCAAATTTCCCAAACCCCCACGGAATCAATCATGGCACACAGCTCCCTACTGCCGGCTCGATGGCTCACTCTGCTAGGAACTCCAAGACTGCAATTACCTTGTTGAGTCCCACTGTTTAAATACACAATTATATAGCTGAAAGAGATAGGGAACCTGCTTTTAGATGCAAAAGGTCTCAGGATCTATTTCAAGAAAATCCATTCACGTTAATCACTCAGTGGTCTGGTGGTAGCACAGCTAAAAAGTCAGAAGGGTTTGGCAGAAAAATGACAGAGGAGCAAAATAGCCTGCTAGCATCATACCTAAGCTCTAAGGATGTGTATATTTAAAAAAAAAACCATACAGAATGAATTAATATCTGGACATAGCCATGACCATAGCAGACCTATAGAAATATATTCGAGATGGAAAAATGGTTTAGCACCACCTGTACCTGTGAGATGCTTAATATATTTTGGAGGTGCTGGAGGGGAGAAGGGAGAAGTAGTCTGTGTATTATAGATCCCTAGCAGAGGGACTCGGGGTATATTTCCAAACAAAACTGACCACAGACCGTTGATTTGCCATATAACTGGTAGGACTAGGTACCAACAGGACAGATGGAGAAATAGCAACTTAGAACTCACTTAAAATCCAACTAACCACTGATTGTGTTAGTCTGTTCATGATTCTATAATAAAATAGCACAGACTGGGTAAGTTATAAATAATAGAAATTTATTTCTCATAGTTCTGGAGGCTGCAAAGTCCAAGATCAAGTTACCAGCAGATTCAGTGTTTAGTGAGGACCTGGTCTGTGCTTCTAAGAGGGCCCCTTGAACACTGTGTCCCTACACGGTGGAAGGCAAAAAAAAAAAAAAAAAAAAAAAAAAAAAAAAAAAATGCCTATCTAGTTCCCTCCAGCCCTTTCATAAGGTCACTAGTCCTAAAGATCACTTCTTAAAGATCCCATCTCTTCATCCCATCACCACACAGCAGTGTTTAAGTTCCAATGTATGAATTTTGGACAGAGATACACATTCAAACCATAGCCCTGATATTCCATGTAATTTATTTTACTACTGTATGCAAAATACTTCCTAAGGTTCATGTTTGTGTTCTATCCTGCTATAAAATGCAAAAGAAACAACTGTCTCTGTTTTGAAATGTTAGTATTTAGCAGAACTGCATTTCATGAAAAATTAGTCTACTGAATTAAACTCTGCAGGGTATAAAATACTATACTATTACTTCATACTGGAGGCTTCTAAACCATACAAAATCACTTCAAAGTATATCAAGGAGGAGGGGGTTAGTAGTTAGACATGTCTGGATTTAAGTCCCTTTCTGTCTTTTACAGATTGTGTGACTTTGGGCAATTAACCAAGCTCCATGAGCTTCAGGGTCCTCTTATTGTAAAAGGAGAGCATACCCACCTCTCAGGGTTATTGTGAGGGAGAATACAGAGAATAATCAATATTCTCAAATACAAAATGTTCAAACCAAGCTCTCAACGTCCCCAGGAACCTGCTCCTTGCCTGCATCCTCCCTGCCCAGGCCCACATCCTCGTAGTTATTTTTGACTCCTTCTTTATACCTGGTCTCCAGTCTGTCAGCAAATCCTGATGGTTAATCATTCAAAATATCCAAAATCTGATTCACTCCTGACCAACCCCAGCTCTGTTAGTCTGTTCTCACACTGCTAAAAAGAGCTGCCTGAGACTGGGTAATTTATAAAGAAAAGAGGTTTACAAATTGACTTACAGGTCCATATGATTGGGGAGGCCTCAGGAAATTTACAATCATGGCAGAAGGCAAAGGGGAAGCAAGGACCTTTTTCACATGGTGGCAGGAGAGAGAAGTGTGAGGGAAGGCAGAAGAGCACCTTATAAGATCTTGTGAGAACTCACTATCATGAGAATAGCACGGGGGAAACCATTCCCACAATCCAATCACCTCCCTCCCTTGACACGTGGGGATTACAATTTGAGATGAGAGTTGGGTGGGGACACAGAGCCAAACCATATCACCAGTCAGCCCCAGTCAGCTTCTAGGTATCCTCACCTCCCAAATGGCCATGTGCTAATTTTCTTCCTTGGTCCCATCTTTGTTCCCCTTCAGCCAGCCAGAGGACTTTCCTTAAAATGAAAGAACCACTCAAATTAACAAAGTCCTTACTTTGATGTAAAGCAGTGGTTCTCAAGCAAATGTGAGTTTGTGCCTCTGAGGACATTTGCCAATGTCTGGAGACATTGTTAGTTGTCACACCTCGGGGGTGGGGGAGAAGGTGTGCTCTATGGTTTAAAAGTTTGTGTCCAAAATTCATGTTGACACTTAATCCCTAGTGTAACAGTATTAAGAAGTGGGGCCTTTAGGAGGTGACTGAGCCATGATGGGTCTTATCCTCATTAATGGGATTAGTGCCTTATAAAGGGGCTAGCGCAAACTAGCTAGGTCCTTTTGCCCTTCTACCTTCTGCCATATGAAGATGGAGCAACAAGGCACCATCATGAAGCAGAGAGCTTCACAGACACTTAGTCTACTGGCACCTGGATCTTGGACTTTTCAGCCTCCAGAATTATGAGAAATAATTTTCTGTTGTTTATAAATTGCCCAGTCTGTGGTATTCTGTTACAGCAGCATAAATGGACTGAGACAGTATGCTCCTGGCATCTAGTGGGTGGAGTCCAGGGATGCTGCTAAGCATCCTACAATGCATATGACAGCCCTCCACAATGAACAATTAACCAACCCAGAATGTCACTAGTGTCGAGGCTGAAAAGAAATTGAAGTGGTCTGAATTCCCCTCCACCTCTCTGAATCAACCAGTCCTACTCCCCAACCCTCTCCAAGTTGAAGAAGGATGTCCTTGCTGTTCCTCGCACATGACAAGTGACTCCCACACAGTGCCATTGTTCCATCCGCCTATAATGTTCTTCCCATCGTTACCTATAGGGCTAATTATTTCACCACCTTCAGGCCCCTGCCAATCACCTTATTTTAAATTACAATTTCCCTGGCTTTCCATCCTTCCTCCCCTGCCTAATTTCTCTGCATCACACATTACCATCTGGCACACTTTTCATTTTATTTTTTGTTCATCTGTCTCCACTCCCTGGAATGTAAGCTCCACGAAAGCAGGGACTTCTGTCTGATCAATTCATATTATATACCTGGCACATAACAGTCACTCTTTGCTGAAATGAATGAAGAAATGTGTGAATGTTATCTTCTAGATGTAACTGAATTGTGGCTGGGAGAAATCTTCTAGTTTGAGAGATTCACTACCAGAGCCATATTTATAACCCATTTTGTATTAAAACTGAGAGACCTATAAGAATAATTCCCAAATGAACGCAAAATGCCATCATGTAAAACACATGGAGAATAGTAAGAGGAACATGGACAACCCACCCTTGAATCTTCTTTCAATCACAATTCACTCATGTGAAGGGTTAAACTATAGGATGATATTTGCCTACGGAAATTATCATTTTCCAACTAAAACTTAGTTTCTATCAGTGGAAAAATACAACTATAATTTTCAGAAGATAAAAGGACAGAATGTTTAAAAATCTGGACAGTTCTAGAACTCTGGCCTATACAGTAGTTTTATTTCCAGAGCCCATTCAACCAGTAATGTTTCATGGTCCTATGAAATACTTACTGAACCCATACACAGCAAAGTTTTACACATAGGGTCAGATACAACGTAATCCTCACCCTCAGAGGGTTTACAGTCTGGCATGGAAGTTTACATAGTTATGTCCTTGAAATGAAGCAACACACACCACGAAAACAGAAGACAGAAGAGTAAGTGTCTGTGATAAAGGAGGTACACAGACAGTGTCATTAGGGTTCTCAGCAGGGGTGTGCAAATGTTTTAGAGCAGGAAGTGGTGCTGGTGTTTCTTGAAGAGAGAGCACGGCAGTGGGTGGAGGCATGGCTGTGTTTTAAAGCGACAAGTAGGCCGGGCATGGTGCTCATGCCTGTAATCCCAGGACTTTGGGAGGCCGAGGCGGACAGATCACTTGAGGTCAGGAGTTTGAGACCAGCTTGGCGGACATGGCAAAACGCTGTCTCTACTAAAAAAAAAAAATACAAAAATTATCCAGGCTGCTGGTGGGCACCTGTAATCCCTCAGGGAGGCTGAGGCAGGAGAATCGCCTGAACCCAGAAGGTGAAGTTTGCAGTAAGCTGAGATCACGCCACTGCACTCCAGCCTGGGTGACAGAGCGAGACTCCATCTCAAAAAATAATAATAATAAGTAAAAAATAAAACAACAGGTAGGGAAGTAGCAGGAAAGCAAATAAAAGGGTCACTGTGGCCAGGGCACCGAGGTCTAAGCGTCTGAGGCAAAGGACAGGCAAACCATCAGAGGCAGAACTGATGGTTTCACTGGGGGTTTCCTGTACCTTCAGGAGGCAGCTGGGCTGGAGGAAAAGAAACTCATTTAGATAAACAGGCTGGGAAGAGAAGCACAAGATAACTAGCTAGAAGTAGAAGGCACCTGCAGAGAGAAAAGAACTCAGTCTGCAAAGTGGACCTGGACCACCCCACTGGAAAGGAGAAGAGGCAGCAGCTCGTTTGGCACATGGCAAACCGCTTGAGTTGTTCACACCCAGAAGGCACAAAAATGGCCAGACAGGAAAGACAAAGAAGTGAATTCACTGGATGCCATGACCTCGGGACAATTCAAGCCACTTCAAAAAATTAAAACACCCAGTGTTTTCTTTGGGTTTACTAGTTGGTTTCAGATAAGTGGAATTAAAAGTACATGATTATTTTTCCATAGATGTTAAAGTGGCCCTTTCCTGAAAAGAGCCTCGTGCCAATTAAAAACCTCTGAGGATCAAATGGAAGCTTCTGGAATGAGTTGGCAGAGACTAATCTGTCATTATAAGAAAAAACAATCAGAATGGGTTTTGACAAATACTATTTTTTAAAAAACTTTCTTTTGACTCTTATCTCATGAGTAGATATGTAAAATGTGAAGTCTGAAACCCATACCATAAAAAAATGGCTTTAGGATTTGTTAAACATGATTTTTTAAAACAGGCATCCAAGGTCAAGGGACAATAAGGGTTCACCCACCACACCACCCTTGAATGGGCGTTCATTTATTCAACAAATATTTACTGAATCACTACTATGAATGAGGCACTTTTCTAAGTGCTTGGTGAACATCAGTAAATAAAACAAAACTGCCACCACTATGGTACTTACATTCTAGAGAGGGAGTAAACGCTAAACATGATAAATAAATTATACCATATATTAAAGGATGGTAAGTGCTGTGGAAAAAGCAAAAATAGAGAACAGAGTAGGGGTTAATGTTAATAAGAAATCTAGCTTTATAAATGAGCAAAGACTAAGGAAATGAGAGATTTAGCCATGTGGATGAGTGGGGGAAGGCAGAGCATTACTGGGAGAGGAAGCAGCCACAGCAAAGACCCCAGGATGACAGCAGAGCAGCGAGGAAGCCAGTGTAACTAAGCCCAGTGAGCTAGAGATGAGGTCACGCAAAAAGGAGTCAGATCCCACAGGCCTGGTGGGCCACAGTAAAGACTCTGGCTTTTACTCGGAGTCAGATGAGGACCCCTTGGAGGGCTCTGAGCAGGGAGGCTCAGGAGCTGACTTACACTTAGTCAGTCACTTTCGGTGCTGAGTGCAGAACAGTCTACGGAGAGGGGTCAGTGTGGGAAACAAGCCAGGATGAGAAGAGACCAGTCATCCAGGTGAAAGAGAACCTGGCTCAGACCAGGATGGCAGCAAGGGAATTAGTGAAAAGAAGGTGGGTACACTTTGAAGGTAGAGCAGACAGAATTTACCATACCACGTGTGAGTGTGAGAGAGAGGAGTCAAGGATGATTTGAAGAACAAAACTGAATAATATGCCCTTTCTAAATTTCAGTATAAATAAAAAAATAAACTATAGAAAATGTTATCACTCAGTCAAACACTAGGTTTCTATTTAGCACCTGCTATTTAATAGGGGATTCCCTTCCAGGGAGTTTTTCCACAAGGAAGCAAAGTCTTAGGCTGGGCGTGGTAGCTCTCACCTATAATCCAAGCAACTTGGGAGGCCAAGGCAGTATGATTTTTCAAGGCCAGAAGTTCGAGACCAACCTGCACTACATAGTGAGACCCCTACCAGTGGGGCATGGTGGCACACACCTGTAGTCCCAGCTACTGGGGAAGCTGAAGCAGAAGGATGGCTTGAGCCCAGGTGGTCAAGGCTGCAGTGGGCTATGATTGTGCCACTGCACTCCAGCCTGGGTGGCTGACAGAGTGAGACCCTGTCTGAAAAATAAATAAATACATAAATAGGTAGTAAACTATTCATGGGCAGATGGGCAGCTAGCTGCAAGTTTCACTTAGGTGTGGTTCTGTCCCAACAAAAAAACTAGAGTATTTTACAGTAGGGCTAGCATTACATAAATTGAATGTACAACTGTCAAGATTTTTAAAACAGCTCCTAGATGTGTGTGTTATATGTATACAACACATAAGATCACCTGACAGCTTATAAATCGGTTCATAGTGGCGATGTTTTATTTCCGTAAGAGTCAAAACTAGTTGAATAAAAAAAAATTGCCTCCTAATCATAAAAACCAGAGGGTTTTTTTTTTTTTTTTTTTTTTGAGGCACAATGCTGGGTCACCACCCTCAAATGGTTCCTTTCTATATTAATTTAATTTCAAAACAACATAAAACCTATGAGCATAGTAATGTTATCAATCTGAAGCATTTCTAGAACTGAAGAAACCATGGATGGCTTCTCAAATAGAGCACCTGCAATGACATCACGACATAGTGTCCACCATGCTGGGGGTTTCACCTGGAACTTTAAAGAAAGTGCTTATGAAGGTAAAGGAAACATTCACCAAAAAACCACTTTGACTCATTCTGAGCCAAATAAAGCTATCTACTCAAGTAAAATTTGAAAACCCAGCTGAAATAAAGCCATAAAAGGAGCTAAAGAATGCTGATCCCTTTTCCATTTTTTCCCATGACCACAATACTGAGGTGGTCATCTTTGAGCAAGGATCGCCTTCAGAATCATTGCAGAAGGTGGTGGGGGTTGAAGTCAATGTAGGAAATAGGATGCCTTCTACCTTCAATTTAATTCCTTCTTTGAAACGTCCCATCTTCTGGTACCTTCCAATGGCTTTAGATTTTTAAAATTAATTTTGCCTCTTTTTGCAGGAAAAAAATGTAAACTTGCAAAAACTGATAGTGCAGGGAAAGCAGCTCACGTTAAACCAGATTCTTCAGTTTATAAATATATTTACTATAGAATTTTTTAATAGCTTCATAGATTAATCCACTTGTCTCTGGTTATAAAGACCCAGGGTATAAATATGTTACAATGAGCTATATGAAGTAACTAATATTTAATCATTTTGATCAACAAAAACAGCAATTTCATATGGTTCAGCCTAATACCAGTGAGGTATCAAGATATCTGATGTAAAATTAAAATAATATTTTTCAATAACACATACAAACAGGAAAGTGAGATTCCATTTTCCCTAATTCAATTTGTATACAACTTTAAACATCTGTATACAATATTTCCAAAAACCATTAAAAAACACTTAAAATACTACTTATCACTAATTATAACTACAAGCAAGAGAAGTTGAAAATAATGATAAATTAGACCAGCATTCTTATCTAAATAAATATCTCCAGCTTGATGGTCCTTTTTGATACTACTCCAAAACTGAAACTTAAAAATCTAGCAGCTTTTCTTCTTTCTTATGTGTGGTGATGGAAAAGAATTTCTACGTCCTCTGTGGTATCACAGCCCTTTCCCCCATGCCTCCCGCTCTACCTGGTTTTAGAGTTGCATCTCCATCTTGTTCTGGAGAAGCCTCACCAGCCCTCATCACTTCCTCCTCCCCAGAACTAACTGAGGGAGGGAGGGAAATGTGGCCGTTGTGTAGTGGGAGATGGGCTTAGTGACCCAATCTGGAGTTACCCCATTATGCTTGGGGTACCTTGGCTGGGACACCAACAATACAGCACATTTTCATGAGGTAGGTGAGCCCCAGGCTTCCCTGGGCTGTAAGAGGGACTTGGGCTGGAGAGTTAGAGAAAACTCTGGGACACCACTTATGTTTGGACAACATCCTCCGGGGCAGGGGAGATTTCAAATGGTGCTCTCCCTGTAGTTTAATAGACACAGACAGATTCTTCCTAGCTGTGCTGTGAGGCAGAGCAGCGTGACTCCCTGACCCCTGCAGAAAGACACGTTGAATCCTGAAGTCACTGAGTGGTAGCTTCAGGCCCTGTAAGCGTATTCTTCCTTGTAAATATGATGAAAATGAGCAATTAGATGTGACCAAACAGAATAGGTATTTATTACTTTTCCTTCACATGATCCCCAAACTGTTGCTGCTGGTGGTATCTCAGAGCATGGGAAGGACATGGCTGAGACAGCTGAGAAGGGAGAGCTACACCAGGAAGCCCCTTAGCCTGTCAGCAGAGGGCCAAGGTTTCAGCACTGGGTGACCCAACTAGTCCCAGTTTAAAAATCAGAAGTCCCATGTCCTAGGCGCCTGAGCTGGGAGCTCATTTCCTAGAGACAACAGGTCAACCACCTGCCCTTCAGTCTCTACCTCTGCCAGAAGCTCCCTGTCACTTGCTATTACAGCCCTGCTATTTGTTGAGGAGAAGTCTGTAAACCACCCATCCATGCACTCAGTAAATACTACGGATGCATCTTCTGTAATAGCTCACAGGTTCCCGGGTTACTGAGACTTGAGTTAGGCCTAGGGATGATTGAGCAAATTCCCCAAAACCCTCAATTTTAGACAAAAAAGGAAGAACATGCCTCCCGTAGACACTTCAGTCTGGTATAATGGGTAGCTTCCAGCACAGCCAACTTTAAAGAGTTCTTTTAACTGTGAGAGCCCCAGAAGCAGGTGATTGATAGCCTAAGGATAAGAAAAAACCCTCAACCCTTTACTCACTTTACATGGGGTAAACCAATAGTCAGCAGCTAGCTACAAGAATGGAGCCCAAACCTGAAGACATTTAAATTGTGATTGTGGTGGTGGTGTACACATTTGCTAAGACTCACGCAATGCAAAATGAGCACTAAAGATGGATCCATATCATTCCGTGTAAATTATAGTTCAATAAAGTTAAGATATTTTAACAGGCCCAATGGACCTTTCACCAAATTTGGAGATAATGTCAGGGATGATCTGATTTGCTATGAATATGGGATTATGTGGTAGATGTGGGGTTTACTTTGAATGACTCTGCAGGAGGCAGATGAGGGGAGGGAGTAGAGTTTTTTTCTATAGAGTGAGCTGTCTATTCATTTTAAAGATTGCAGTGAGTTGATATCATATCACTTATTGGAACTGCCATGATTTTATGGATGAGACACGGACCTGAGAGGAATAAATTGGTGCACTCCAGCATAACATTTGTATTTGGTTTGGCACAACTTGGGCTTTAAGCAGTATGGGTAGACTCTTAAACTAAGAAGGACTATTTCTTCCTGATGCCAATCCACAGATTATTCTTTCCATGGTGAAATAAGGTTACTTGGACAGTTTATTGGAACTGAGAATCTTTAGTGCACTGTTTATCGGAACTGAAAATATTTGGAGAATGTAGTTTATTGGAAATGACATCCCTGGAAGCTAAACAAATGAATGCATAAACTGATCTAGAGAATGAGACCTAGAAGGGTTCACCCTTCTCCCCAGCACCCTAGTGTGACAATACAAAACACTGATGTTTCTTAAACTTGATTGCACTTCATCATCTCCCGGAGAGCTTGTTAAAACATAGATTTCTGGGCCCCATCCGCAGAGCTTCTGATCCAGTAGGTCTGGGGTGGGGTCTGACAACATGCATTTCCAGCAATTCCCAGGTAATGCTGATGCTGATGGTGACAACCAATGCTGTATACCCGGTCTTCTGGACCTATGTCCTACTATAGTTCTGGAATGGCATATCTATGAATCAACTAAAAAGAAATCTATTTATTTCACTAGCTACACCATCAGTATTAATAACAATAAGACAGGTCAAAAGAGAAAATGTCATGATTCTTAGAAACAAAGATGGACAAATTGTTCCTGCCTCAAATAATTTGTGGATAGATGAGTTTTTCTCAATTCTTAGATTACTCAGTAGCTTCTGTATTTCTGACATTAATTTTGCCACTCTCTTATCAGCAAACATGAATATTACACTATGTTCTGCTGATAAATGACAGTCATAAGTTCAAAATGTATATCATTCTCCAGTGTCAAATGACAAAGATAAGACAATTGTAAAGGAAGGACTAGTGATTAAAAAGAAGTTATATTAAAAGTTGGAAAAACAAGGAAGAAAACCACAAATAGCAATAGCAGCAGCAATTTCCCAGGGGAAAATAATTAGGCTTTAAAGAGCTTAATAGTCAAGGGACCAAGGAGGGAAGAAACATCTTAATTAGTAGGAAATGTAGATGAAAAGAAAACTACAATGTAAAAAAGGCTTGAAATATACAATATTGCCAGGTAAAATTGAAAAGAAAAAAAAAAAAAAAAGAAGAATAGGCCAGGTGCAGTGGCTCACACCTGTAATCCCAGCACTTTGGGAGGTAGAGGTAGAGGATTTCTTAAGCCCAGGAGTTTGAGACCAGATTAGCCAACATAGTAAGACTCTGTCTGTACAAAAATAAAAAATAAAAAATAAATTAGCTAGGCATGGTTACGTGCCCTTTGACCTAGCTACTAGGGAGGCTGAGGGAGGAGGATTCCTTGAAGCTGGGAGATGGAGGCTGAAGTGAGCCATGATCACGCCACTGAACTCCAGCCTCGGCAACAGTGAGACCCTGTCTCCAGGAGAAAAAAACAAAACAAAACAAAACAAGAAGCAGCAGCAGCAGCAGCAGCAAAACCAAGCCAAGAAATAAAGGAGAGTTGTTTTATTTTTGTGCGATTATTTAATATAGCATTTAAAAATAAGATATACCTAGATACGGTAATTTGTGAAAGGGGAGAATCAGTTTTTTAAATAAATATTCTCATCTTATTTGGTGGATAAATATCCAACTCCAGGGAAATAGAAATCAGTGCCAGTTCCTCAGCACTGTAGAGGTCACAGCCTGAAGGAGTTAGATGCTTCACTGAAGGTAGAAGTGGGGAAGTGAATTTGGGGTGTGGAACATGGAACCTGTGAATAGTCACCTTACACAGCAAACGGGGCTTTGCAGACAAGATTAAATTAAGGATCTTGAGATAGAGAGGTGACTGTATTATCTGAGCGGGCTCAATGTAATCACAAAAATCCTTTAAAAATGAAAGAGAGAGGAAGAAGGATCAAAGAAAGACATGTGACAATAGAAACAGAGTTCAGAGCGATTCAGCCATAGTCACGGGATGTGCACAACTTCAAGAAGCTCGACAAGGCAAGGAATACATTATCTCCCCCAGAACCTCCAGAAAAAACACAGTCCTGCAGGCCTATTTGACTACCAACATCAAGAGGTGTAAGATAATAAATCTGTGCTTTAAGCCACTAAGTTTACAGCAGTTTGTTACAGCAGCAACAACAGGAAACTAATTCAGATGTCGGGATGCTGGGTGGAACTGGAGAGCGTGTTTCTCCTCTAAAGGAAGAACACAAGTCTGCATTTGGCCAGATCTTCTAACTTATCAGGAGATGAGGTAAATCTGTTTGCATAAAGTTGGCAACTAGTAACACTGTGCAGGACCAAAAGTATGGTCAAAACATTGACTACTGCTCTTTATTTTCTTATTGGGTAGATCCAATCATGCGATGCATCTAACTAAGGACACAGGATGGATAAAACAATGCAATGCCTTTTACTGGCTCAACGCTACACCCCAGACCACAGACCACACCAAAGCTTTGCAAGGCCAACCAAGAGTTCAGCAGTTGACAGAGCTCCTATATTTACAGCCAGGAGGCACTGCAAGCAAAGCATAGTTCATCATCTGTTCCCAAGTCTTTGGAAACTGAACTTCAGAGTGAGATTTTTCTTATATTCTAGATCATGGATGGGGTCAACCTGCACTATGGAGTCATTCTACAAAATGAAATTATTTCAGAAAAACAATTTGCTCTTTGCAGATGACAGGAATTATTAAAGTGCCAAACATTATTACTGAAACATGGCCAGACATATGGAAGTAACTTTTAAAAACAAAGACAAAAACAAAACAGAAAACCCCAGATTATTTTGCCTTAATATAATCCTCCTGTTAATTCTGTTCTTAGGGCGAGTTGACAGGGGAAGGGGAAAATGAGGTTTATCATGTTTGCAGAGACAGTGGCCTCTCTTAACATTCAGGCACTCGGCCAACAATATTTATTAAATGACAGCTTTCCAAAACACTAAACAAGAAAAGGTTAATGGAAATGCAAAATAAGTGTTAAGATGGTGTTTCTGCAAAGAGGACTTACATTGGAAGACATGGGAAGACTAATATATAAAATATAATTAGAGAGTAATTAACAGTCTTTATCTACACAGGAGAGTAACACCAAAAGGTTTATAAGCCAATGCAATATGCACTCAGGAAAGGGAGAGATGGACAGGGATTTGACTTATAGCAGTGAGGAAAGCTTCAGCAAGGTGAGGTTTTACGCTGAACTTTCAAGGATAGGTAGGATGTATGTAGAAAATGAGTAAGATATTCCACTCAACAGGGAATTGGCTTGGTGACTTCTCTCTTATTATGGAATCTTAAGTTTTTAGTTGAAGCTGAAAACATACTAAAACTGGCATTAAATGGTGGTCCTTTGTTATATGATGAATTCTTATATTCCAGATCATGGATGGGGTCAACCTGCTCTATGGAGTCATTCTACAAAATGAAATTATTTCAGAAAAACAATTTGCTCTTTGCAGATGAAAGGAATTATTAAAGTGCCAAACATTATTACTGAAACATGGCCAGACACATGGAAGTAACTTTTAAAAACAAAGACAAAAACAAAACAGAAAACCCCAAATTATTTTGCCTTAATATAATCCTCCTGTTAATTCTGTTCTTGACAAGTTGACAGGGGAAGGGGAAAATGAGGTTTATCATGTTTGCAGAGACAGTGGCCTCTGCAAGCACTCTGCCAAATATGGAAGATCGATTGATATTTCTTTCTATTCCATTGAGGCTTAAAATTATGAGGAGGGGGGAAATAGTCACTATTTCCCACAATTCTCCACTTACATAATACACAACTGCACAAATAAATGCAGATAATATGCTTCTGCCACCTCCAATTACATCATCAGATGAAATATTTAAAGTAGAAGTCTCAGATACTGTTGCAACCCAGTAGAATGATGCTTAAATTTATAACCTGAATTTATTTTTCTTAAAACATGGCTCTCTGAGTTATTTTTTTTGCCAAAACTGACTTTAGCAAGTGTTTGCAAAACTTGTTCTGTCCTTTCCTCTCAGAGAAAAGCAACTATAAATTAAGTAACTTGGAAAACAAGATTAGAATAAATATGCACATACAGATTCTTGTTGTTCTGGTCTATAGTTTGACAACTATACATTAGCCCTAACAAAATACGGTCTCTGGTTTTAATTTTTGAATAGATAGCTGCTGAATATTTGTGCAGTTTGGTTCTAAGGATTGCATACTGTACTTTTTGAAACTACTGGAATATTCTCTTGCATTCTTTTGTGAGCAAGGAAACGTAAACTGTCTACTAAATGATGTACCTTTGAAAATCACTATATATTTCTTTGTAGCATTCTAAAGGGGACTGTAAAAGAAGCTTCTGAGCGCCTACCATATGATAGGTAACTGCAAGTTATACAATGTGGATTTCTTACAGAAAATACCTGAATAAACCCATTGTTTATAAATCATATTCACACACACAAAAAAAACTATGTCAAGGTGTGAATAAGAGCTTAAGGAGCTGTGTGAGTTTTCAGAGATGAGTCTCATATTCCACTGAAGTAGTGACTTGTGAAAAGGAGCAAACCAAAAATGGGAGTTTCATGGTACCGTCAAAGAACTCAATGTGAGCACTTTACAGCCCCTAAACAACTTTATGGTGCTGGTATAACTCATTCATTTTGACTATATCCCTACCGCTATGTTAGATATTCAAAAACTGCTTCTTCATGACCAAAGAGATTGTGGTACATTTTAACTTTCTGCCTCCAGGCCATTTTGAGAGTCTGGCAATTCAGACAATTAGCTTTCTGGATAGCTGAGGTTTTACCGACTCTGTGAACCCACATCAGGGCAGATCCAAATCAACCCCAGACCTTGTTAGGTACCTGAAGGTAAAGCTGACTGAAACTACTGCCCACAAACATGGAATGTCATGAATTATCATTATTACAAGGATAGAGCTTTCTGTTTCTGAAGAAGCAGTGTGAACCAACTTATATTTCAGGCTAAATGATGAGGTGACTGCATCCTCAAACACAATCTTCGTAGGAAACAGCTGCCTGAAAGAGGAATTTTTTTTCTTTATATCCAGAGAAACCAGGTGTGTCAGCCCAAAGAACCTCTCAGAACATGGTTTACCTCCATGTCTTTGCATCTCTATTTATGTTATCTCACCAGCCATCTCATAAAACATGATAAGAATCAATAAAGTCATTGGAAAACATCTGTACCAAGTAAAAAACAGATAATCTAAGCTACTCTTGTTAAAACTTTAGTTCTGTCAGAAATAAATTAGTCCTAACAAACTAAATATTAATTTGTAAGAAAGTGTTGTACAACATGCATTCCTAAGTATGAAAGTAACTTGCATGAAATAAAACTGATCAAAGCACAATTTTGAAGAAATAAACTAACCACAAATCACTTGCAATCAGTAAATCCTTCTTTGGAGAGACTCAGAAAAGAACGTAAAGGTTGGGGAAGGAATGCAGGAACTTTCTCCGGTGGTGGTAATGTTCTATATCTTGCCAGGACTGATTTATCTGGGTGCGTCCACTTGTTGAAAGTTCAAGCTATGTACAAGTAAGGATGTGTGCATTTCATCGAATAGAAATTTCGTATGAATAACTGATAAGAAATATTGAACTCCAGTTAATAATAAGCATGCTGGAATATACAAACTATGCCTGCAGTTTATTTTTAAATGCATCAAAAATAAGACAGTGAAAGACAGAGGGATAAGTGGATGGACAGATAATAAAGGCAATAAAGTGTTCATGGTAGAATCTAGGAGGTGAATACACAGCTGTTCATTGTAAAATTCTTTCAAATTACTATATGTTTGAAATTTTCACAAACAATGTTGTGGAGGAAAGTACATTGGGAAGGAATCACTGAAGAATCTGGAGTATCACACCAACACCCCACTGCCCACTTCCTTCCCTTCAGGAGTTCAATTCACATGGTATCTAGAACCCTGGCAGAGTATCTATTTATTTATTTATTTATTTATTTGACAGTCTTGCTCCGTCACCCAGGCTGGAGCGCAGTGGCACGGTCTCAGCTTACTGCAACCTCTGCCTCCCGTTTCAAGCGATTCTCCTGCCTCAGCCTCCAGAGTAGTTGGGATTACAGGTGTGCACCACCACACCGGGCTAATTTTTTTTTTTTTTTTTTTTTTAAGAGATGGGGTTTCACCATGTTGGCCTGGCTGGTCTCAAACTCCTGACCTCAAGTAATCTTCCTGCTTCGGCCTCCCAAAGTGCTGGAATTACAGACTGGCAAAGTGTTTACATTGAGAACTCAAGACACATATCTCACAAGCTGAGACGTGGAAAGTTTTTATGAAAATCAAATGCCCAAAACTGGATTATTACATTGGAAAATTGTGTGTTAAGTGAGAGGAAGGAAGCAGCTCCTCACAAATAAAGTTTCTATATTTAAATTCACAGGGAGCTAAAGTGGAGCACCTGCAAGCCAGATTGGGCAGAGGATGCCACAGAAGACTCAGGTTCAAGATGCAAATCAAACTCAATGCATTTAAAAGGCTCCTGATTGGCAGGACATGAGGGCAGACAGGAGAAGAGGATGAGCCCTTGGTGGCTGTAGCAACCGCAAAGGGAGACTTGGGCTGACAGGCAGGAGTTGGGGCTGCCAAGGATGACGAGTCCTGGAAAAGACTGCTGTGGAAGTTCAGCAGAGGTGACAATCCCACACATTTCTTCCAGAGAAAACAAGCCACACATCATCAGTTATATCAGCCACAAAGGGGCCAGTGTCTCCAGCTAGTCGATTCCCCTCAATCACATCTCAGTCATGAGCTTCGCAAACTGACTGCCCACTATGGACAGACAATGTCCATTAAGTGAAAAACAATGACCTGAGCAGTTATTTGGTATCTGGTGGTGTAGCTCCTCGCTAGTCAAAGTGTGGTCCCTGAAATGGTGGCATTAGCAGCACCTGGGAGCCTGTTAGCAATGCAGAATCTCAGGCCTCATCACCCCACACCTGCTGTGGTACAATATGCAGTTGACAAAATCACAAATGATTCACACGCACATTAAAGTGTGGAAAACAGTGGAGTGATCCGATAACAAGCCCATAGACCGAGTCTCAATTACTTGGGTCTTCTCAACAGCAGCTTCATCAACAGCGTCACCTTCAGAGAAGACAGGTGCAGGTAAACAGGGCAGGTAAACAGGTAAGCAACATTAAGCCTTGCACACCTTGTCTCCTGGAAGCACCTTCTCCTGCTCTATAATGCTTCAGTTCTAGCCTCCGTCTGTATAAGATAACTTACCCCAAAGCCCCGGGAGAGTCTATAAAGATAAAACACAGTTGAACTTGTGTTGAAAATTTGGAAAGTTTCATATGCTTTAATGTGTCTGGAAATATTCTCTGTATCTTTGGAGAGTGCATCACTTTGTATGTAATTGCTCTTTAATGTAAAAAGCACATAAAGTGGTTTTTTTCCAACAGGTAATAACTATCAAAGGAATTCTTAGGCCACTGTCCCTGCTTCAGCTATAAAAGACAGCTGTGAAAGTTCTTCATGCACCCTTAAAAATTGCCATAGAATGTTGCATATTATTCATGTATAAATCTGTCAAAAATAAGTTTATTTTAATGGTCATGCTTTGTTTACTTCAGTCATTATAATTAAGATTGTTTATGCTCAAATATCTGTGGCTAGTCATGGTTTCACCGTTTGTTTCATAACTACATGTGTGTTTAAGGCGTGCCTAACTGAAAAAATAAAGTACGCAAATATGAAATATGTTTCTAAAGCTATTCAAAGCCAATTATTCGGTACTAAGTACAAGTTTCATACTTCAGCATCACTCCTCTGTCCATGAACATGTGCATATTATATGAAAAAATGGGTTTTAGAAACATAATTACCAAATACACAAACTAACTTTCTAAGTTGTTAATTTTTACTGTCTGATTTCAGAAAGGAATTTTACATAATGGCTCATTAACTTTCCAAGACAATGAATAAGTACGCGTTCATGTTCAAAGTATATTTTTATTCTCACTTCTTATTTAGGAAAAGAGACTTGAAAATAATCATTTTACCCATCTGAATATGGTTGAACAAAAAAAGTGGCAATCAAAACAAAATACTGAAATATGTCCCATATTTTCATTACTAATTATGAAAAAGAAAAATGAATTAGCTTTTTAAAATTTATGCCTTATAAAAAAAGTTTAACATCATCTGTGCTTTATCACATTATATTTAAGTATTCACAGAAAGTATTATCAAGGGACTGTTTTTTTTTTAATAGACCTCATTTCTTAGAGCAGTTTTATGTTCATAGCAAAACTGAGCAGAAGGTACATAGATTTCCCATATATCCCCTGTTCCCACACACAGTTAATTTTTAAAATATGGAGTGTGATAAATAAAACACACCAAGAAATCCTACCAGCCAAGCAAATCATACCTATACATGTCTTATGGAAAACTCTATTCGAGTTACAGTTAGGTTTAGGAAAATTTTATAAAAAGAGATATTAAAATAAATATCTAATTGATGCCAAAATTACCACAAAATCATAGTGTCTAATATACTTTGTTGGCATAATTTTGTCTTCAATTTCTCTCTTATAAGAAAGTCTAAAGAAAAAAGTAATAATAAATATAACAATTTTCATGGAAAGTTTGGGTTCTCTAAGCAATATAGTATTTTCTATCACTAAATACAGCTATATCTGCTTACCTTCAGGGACCATGAAAATAAAACTGTGATAGCCCTCTACAAACAACAGAAACCATAAACTTAACAAAACTGCCCCCTCTATATAAATCTTAACTGCTATTCCTAAAGCCATTTTTCAGTATGCTTTTTTACCTGAAAAGGAGTCAGTAGGATTTCAACCTCACTCAGTCAGAAACAGGCACTGGAGAGCACGCCTGAGGCAGGTGGAGAACTTCAGAGGCAGTCACAGGTCTACGATAAGCTCGCTCCTTCCAGAATGGGAAGGGGCAGGAGCCTCGGGATGAATTAGCCGGAGAAGCCAGGGACTATAACGCTGGTCCTTTCACGCAGAGTCCCACCCCTCCGCTACAAAGTGAGAGGCTGGGCAAACAGTGCCCACAGCCACAACAAAATATCCAGAGAGAGTGGCTGAGAGAGACTCTTTCAACTACCCTAAGTCGAACAACAAATACAGCAAACGCTTGTCACAGGCATATTGCCGAGGAACACTGCCCGGGAATGAGTAAGAGGCCCCAAACATAACAAGAAGAGCCACCTGATCAGAGGTTGGGTGTTTGTTTATAATAGGAAGAGTAAAATTGGAAGGCCACACCTGAACTCTTCCTTAAAACAAATCTTTGTTTTTTCTATACTGAAGTCTACAAAAAATTCAGGATATAAACTGAAAGAAAGGCACAACTGATTGCCCACAATTCAGGAAATGTAGTAACTTGGTTATAATATATTCATAATCTCTGTTCCAACCTCCCCAGTTGGGCTGGCATCTTTTACTGTTTTTCTCCTTTATAATACCTTCAGAGTTCAAGAAAGGAAATAAAACTTTAAAAATTTTTAAGTTACAAGTAGCACTGATATAAAGAAAAATAATTAAGAACTACTGTCTAAAATGAGATCTAGAGATTATCTGCCTTGCACAGATAGTAAAATGTTGAGACTTTTGTCCTGTTGGTATAACTCAAGAGGATTTTAATTCTACATCAAATTAACATGGTAACACACACACACACACACACACACACACACACACACAAACAGCCCCAGGTTTACCCATCCATCGGTGACAGCGTTACAATAAAAAATTTGGCATTTCCCAAAATGCTCAGAGAATGTAAAATGTTCTGCAAAACAAGGTTCCAGGATGTTTTAGGATGGCCAATCCACACTAATGTAAGTAGAATTCTATACTGTAGGATTTCTCCAAGCTTTTAGTATGCTTATTTTCATTATAAATCTGTTAGAAGAGATTTTATGCTGTGCCTCCCACATTTAGTTAATCATGGGACCCTGTATTTGAGAGGCATCCAGAGAGAATTGTATTTTGTAAGAAAGATTCGGAAAATGCTAAAAACTCCAGATTTCATTTGCCAATTTTTAATCCACCAAGCTGATATTGTGACAAGTTTTCAATGCACTTGGTAAAATCATTAAATTATTAGGCTCCCCATCTGTCCCAACTTGTACTACTATCTCTAAAAATTACAGTGTGATCAGTACTAGATTTCACACTATTATAAAGCTTTCCCAAATGAAAGTATAGCGAATGGAAGCATACCCTACAGGTATTTAGTGGATATTTAGTATATGCTTTGCATTACACTAGAACATATAAGAAACAGCATGTTTTGTGCCCTCGAGAAGCTGGACATTTTGTTTTGAACCTTGGCAGTTGCTATAGTGGGCACGTGCCTGTACTGTGGCCATCCATTTGCTCTCAAAAGCCGACTGTCAGACCTCAGAGATGAACATTCAGCCAATATATCATACAGAGTGGGCGCCCAAGCCAAAATGCTGATGCAGGCTAGAAGTAACCATAAAAAACACCACCCAAATGCAATAGTGTTTGCATGCATATGTGCACATTTCAACCACTTTTACACAGGCAGACTCAAGAGGAAGAAACTGAGTCATGGCACCTCCAGCAAACCACGTGTAAAACCTGACTCTACCTCAAACGTTTCCATCAGTCTCAAGTCCTAGCATCCTGCAGTTCCCTCCACCTCCCCAGAAATCTCCTGACAGTCTATTGTTCTTATTTATATTGAAAAGGCAGTTTTCAGGATAGAACCACAGAATAGACTGGTGGTTCACAGCTACTCCACAAAGATAATTAAGTCAACACTGCATATATTCATCCACTTGACTACTAAAGAACAAACTACTTCACACAAGTTATTTTTCCCAATCATGCCCCTGAAAGATTGAAATCTTTCTAAACTGAGTTATACTCTTCTAATGCTTCTAATAAGAAAATATTTAATATAATTTTAAAATGTCTTCAGTTTATATAGATTCTAATCAGTCAACAGAATCATAACTAAAATATTGTATTTAAGAGACTGTCATATGATGAGAAAAATATTTTACTTAAAAAATGATTCAGAAGACATGAGATGGTTTGATGTTGGGCAAGTCACTTAATTTCCCTGAGCCCCAGTTTCTTCATCTGTAAAACAGCAATAAAATCACTTCCCTCACAAGGGTGCATGCAAATAAAAAAAAAGAGACTCCAAAGATTGGAGCAACTATTAGATACACATCATAATAACACTATAACATCTTGAGAAAATGTTCTTTCAGTCACCATTTACTGAAGGCCTGCCATGTGACAAAAAACAGGCAGTGAAACAGTCACTGTTTAATATGAAAACGATGCAGCTGTGTCTCATTATAATCAATGGCTATAGTCTGGGATGTTTTAAAAATTAATTGGTAAAGTAACACAAGTTTATTGAAAAAGTTCAGACCACAGAAGGAATAAAGTTAAAAGTAAAAATACTCTTCATCTTTTGTATTAATTATAACCACTGCTTACTTTTAAGTTTGCCTATAATCACTTTTTTGGATGACTCACGCAAAATACAGTTTCCTTTCAATAAATGAACTTATCTCGTTTACATTATGATTTCTAATAAGCAGGTGGTTCATCTTAATTCTATTATTCCAATTTATTATGCTTCCTGGTTTGATATTTTCTTTTGTTCTGATGTTTGCAATGTAATTTATTTAAATATGAAATGGAGGCAAATTACAGTATATAGAATGTAATAAAAATGTGATAAATCATGATCATGTAAAAAATAATAAGTAGCATGATCAAGAGATTGGAAAAATGGAAGAAAATATGAATGTTCACGTTTTAAATTTTTCATATTTAGGACTCAACAGATACTGTCTAAAGTGAATAAATCTATAAGCATAATATTTTATTATTCCCATTTACAAAAATTTATTACCACAAAAAAGAAAAAACAGAATATAAACATAAATTATAGAAAGGAAAAAAAAACATGGAGGATATTGTATAATCTACGAAACAAAACATCAAAAGAGGAACAAGTTCTGCTTCTCCAGGAACCCACCTAGGGCTTCAACCTCTCTGTTCCCAATTAGGGATTTTGGCCATGACCTTGCAAAAAATCCACCTGCTGGGGCTCTAAGAGACACATATTTTGACTCTGCTCAGATTTGCTCCAAATTTGGCAGATATTCTTCAGAGGCTTAACATTTGGGATTTAGCCATTCTCTACTTTTAGTGAAAAATTTCCCCCCACTTTTAGTTATTTTTTTCATCCCGGCAGTTTCAGAAAACAGAGTCGACATGTTTACTCAAGTTCCTTTAACAGAAACCCATCTCCCAATTTAGTTAGTTTCTTATTATTTTCTACATTCTTTAGTTTTCTGCCTCTCCACTACCCCTTCTAGCCACTGCTCCCCTTCCAATCTCTTGGTACTAAAATCAGTGGCTGAGCCAGCTTCCAAGGCCTGCAAAAGACAACTGTGTGCATCTATTCCCATCCCCACGTTCAGTGATGCCAAACTGCTAGCTTAAAATTGGCCATGGTAAGAATATTTAAACCCCAGAAATTGGTAAAAATACAAATCACCTCCACCCCACCAGTGGTTAAATGTATACCAGCATACCCCCGGAAAGGTCTGTACATTTTAAAAAACAGCTTTTCAGAACAATATGTAAAGTAAGACTATAAACATTTTTACTGAGAACAAGAAAAGGCTTTTAGGCTTTTTTTAAATGAGCTGATATTGCACCTCCACAAGAGGCACTGGTATAATATATTTATTATTCACATTTACAATAGTTTATTACCACAAAAAAGGAAAAACACAATATAAATGTAAATTATAGAAAGAAAAAAACATGGAGGATGTTGTACATTCTAGGAAACAAAACATAATTGATGAACGTAACTACTATAGGACTAGTAAACATGAACGAAGGCTGTGTTTCCAGAGCAAATACCATCCTTTCCAATTCCCTTTAATATAAATATACAGCATCTTTTCCCATATTAACTCCGAACAGCATATTGAATCTGTTTTTTGACTCTCATTACTGAGGAGTTTAAGAAAGCACCAACATATTAATTCACCATGACATGACAGTTAAGAAAACTTTTTAGGTACAGGTATACCTCTGCTTCTCTCTTTCCTCTTGCCCAATACCCAAAACATACACAAATCGCCACATTTTGCTTCCTTTTCCTCCAAAAGTCTATGGATTAAAGACAAAGCAATTATGTAATAATGCCCTTGATCCTTTCAACCTTGCAAAAGATTGACTTTAAAGCTGACAACCCAGGATGCTCAGGGTAAAGTCAACTCATTGTTTCAGGGAACAAGGGACAAATTAGCAGAGAACATTGTTTTAAAGCATGGTATGACATTCTAATAAACACTGCCAATTCCATCTGCCTGGGTCATCCACTCTAATGAATCGTGAAACTAAAAGATTTGACAAAAAAAACAGAACATGCTAAAGAAATAAAGGATATAAACTTAAATATCATATGAATTAAAATTCTCATCAATGTTCCTCCAGCTCTTCATGCTGGCTGCATTGAACATCTATTATAGTATCAGTGATTATCGGCATTAATGTATTCTGCCAATAGTATTAGTGTTATTTAATTTTAGTTTATTAATAATTATCTTTTCATATCACAGAATGGAACCTCTGTTTTGATTCACCAGGTAACAAACACTCTTTTTTGTAGAATCTAAAAAGTGAAAAAGCAGTTACCTTTCAAGTTAGAACAGAATCCACAGAACAATAAAAATGCTTCATAAGTTATTTTGTCTACATACTTTATTCTACTCCAAGAAAAAAAATATACAAAGTCCAATACAAGCAATGCTGGGTATTATTCAGAAGACATAGCTTCACTTTTGTCTCTTCGAGTCAATAAAATAAAATTTATTTCACAGAACATGATTTGTGCACTGGCAATGGCTGCAAGCCAGACTTTCCTATGATTAACCAAACACTGGTAATCAACAGCTCCTGGGTGGTAAAATCAGCCAGACAGCACAACATGGTAGGTAAGAGCAGCAGATTGCACTCCAACGAACCTGGGTTGGCATCAGAGCGATTTGATTTTGGACAAGTTAACCTCTCTACTGTCCATCTTCTCACTGAGTTCACAAGCCAACGTTATCTTCCCTATAAAACTAGAACTTTCCCTTTAAAATTGGTAAAAACCATGAACCACTTAGGATAAATGCTAACTATAAAATGCAATTCTAAAAAAGGCAAGGGATTACTTAACATGTGGAAAGAACCTAGGTTTTCAAATCAAATAAGCTGCGTTCAAACCCTAGCCCCATTATGTACCAGCTGTTTATGGGGCATTGGACTAATTACAAACCTTATAAACTTGTTTCCTTATTTGTAAAATTGGGATAATGATATCTATCTAAAAACTTTTACATATCTCAAATAACCACTGTCTCAAAAATAATTTATATTTATCTGTCAGCACAGAGTAAGTGCTGAGATGTCAGCTGCCTTGCTGCTTGAGATTTCATTGTTTGAATCACTTGCTAATGCAACTCTGGCTCGCTTTCTGCTTTCACTCAACTTGGAAGCACTTCTCCTCTCTAGCAAACTATCTGAAGACCTGCCACTAATAAAAGTCCTTTTCATGCTATTTCAGGCTGCCAGCATGAGTAATTTCCCAAGAGAAAGAACCTTATTTTCTAGTATGTTCTGCTAATCCTCCAAACCTGAAGTCCAGAAGAAACCTCTCTGTTTTCCACAAGGCTTCTCCCTTTTCTATGCCCTTGCAGGCTCTCCCTTCTCACAAAGATACACAGAACAAAGGAGCAGAAGTTACCTCCACCACTACCTCGGTCTAGAAAACAGCTTGTAACTATTCTTTGTCATTATAAGAAAGCAGCTCCTCACTCCAAGCTCACTTTCTGCATTCTTTTTTAGTTGCAAAAACTGAAATTGATTCTATTTCTTCAGGAAGCTATAAAACATGCATGCACACACACAGGCACATATTTTGTTGTGGTTTCCTGTCACCAAGCAAAAATTATAAAATACCAAAAACATCAGCTGCCCAATTTAACTCTGTGCGTTCATTTACTCAACACGTGTCTACTGAGTGCCCACCATGCTCCCGGCGCTGCGTCAGGTGCCAGGTATATACGGATGAGTAAACAGACATGGTCCATTTCCTTGAGGACCTAACTATCCTGGACTTCTTTCATCTTTTCCCCAAGCCAGGACACACTTCTAACGAGCTCTGGTTTCCAAAACCTAGCCCAGGGCAGGGCAGGACAATTAAGGGCTGCATCTAAATAAGCCACAGCAAATGTTAGGGACCCACCCCCCCACACTCCCAGCCACAATTCTCTACTAATCAGATGAAACCTGCAAATAAAGGTGGTCTCTATTATGCCACCAAACGGTGTTGGATCCAGCTCACCCTGCTGTCCTGGCTAGAACTGAGCAGCAGCCCCTTGGCGACACAGGTCCTGTGGCAGCTTTAGTGTGGAGGGACGTTCAGCTTGTCTTCCTGTAGTATGGCCACCTCTTCTCCCTAACTATGGGCAACTAAACAGGCCTAAAATCTATCAGAAGCCTTCTGAAGTTCACGAGCACACTGAACGGTAAATGACCATTGTAATAATTTCACCATCCATGCAAGCCACAGTTAATATCTTGCTACGACTTTGGAACCATAATATTTAATATTAATGTTTAATATTTAAATATAATATTTCAAAATAGATACTGAGCAAGATGAAGCCAGTTTCATTCACCATCTTTATGTCTGTAAAAACTTTCATCAAGCCAAGCTCTCTGCCCTCCTGGGCTCACTGTGTATAGAGGAGCTACTGCTAACGGAATCATCTTGATTAAGAATTCATATACTGTAAAAGGCATCAGAAAAACATAATCAGAATACAGGGAAATTATATGATCAGATAATCAGCAAAACCTTCAGATGCAGATTAACTTATTGTTCAATTGATGAGTCTTAAGTATGTTCATGAATTGCTTTTAAAGAGGTCTTGGGAATTAAGAAGATCCCTCTTATCACACAAAAACATGTTAAATCTCTTCATTTATTTTAAACTCAGAGATGAAAAGACACCTTTTACTTTTTGCACTATAATCAATATATAATAATCCTATGTTAATCATGCATATCATACACTGTCCTCTTGGTAACAAAGGGACACTAGTCCCAGTGGTCTCCAACATGTACTTGAGAAAGCTTAAAGCTCTCTGATGTTTCAACCAATAAGTATCTGTCAAGGATAAAAAAAGGATCAATTTAAGGCCATTTTCTAAGTAGTCTGATTTAAAATTCAGGAGTAACCACACCTTCTTAGATAATAACTTGGATAAAAATCACCCATACATCTTTCCACAAAGCAACCTAAACTGGCCTTCTAGAGACCAGATAAAGTGGTAAGGGACTTTAGGGCTAATCATTCAGATAATAGCTTTACTTGGATTGGCTTAATAATACAGGCCTGAATTCATTTAAACATCTTTCTGCTTCACTTTCCCTAAGATAATTCTAAAAACAGTACAACATCTTTGTATTTTAGACAAGTGATTCTCAGAGTGTAGGAGCCATTAACACTAATAAACTACAAGGTGATTTTAGATGATTTACAAATTCAGTATGGAATAAGACAGACTCTCCTAGTAGAAAAATGTAATCCCTGACTCTGAACTGATTGCATCAAATAGTCTCAACCCTATAAGAGCATGCCTTTAAAATCTCTCTGCCTCAATAAAGAAAGGACATCCTCTGACACAGGGTTTTTGACAGCCAGTGGCATCTACTTAGGATTGAATAACACTAAATGGTTTTCACTGTTTAGTTTTTATTGGGTATCTACTATTTGCACACATAATAGTTTTCCATTTAAGATAGAGGTGTAAGGTTTCTCTTTTAAATACTGTTTTGTACGGTTAAAAAAAAAAAAAAAAAAAAACGTGAGAGTGGCCAGGTGCAGTGGCTCACGCCTATAATCCCAGCACTTTGGGAGGCCAAGGAGGGTGGATTACATGAGGTCAGGAGTTTGAGACAAGCCTGGCCAGCATGGTAAAATCCCAAATCTACTAAAAAAAAAAAAAAAAAAAAATTAGCCAGGTGTGGAGACACTTGCCCATAGTCTCAGCTACTTGGGAGGCTGATGGAGGAGGATCACTTGAACCCGGAAGGTGGAGGCTACAGTGAGCTGAGATCATGTCACCACACTACAGCTTGGGCAACAGAGCAAGACTCTGTCTCAAAAAAAAAAAAAAGTGAGAACCATTAAATAATAATAGAAGTAAAATACAACTATGGCAAAAAGCATGCAGATGGTATCTGTATGACTGATACTGGGAAACACTGTTTGAAAATACTTGTAGTGTAGTGATTATAATAGCCTGGGTTTGAATCCTAGCTTTGAAACTTCCTTGCCGTGTGACTTTGGGCAAATTACTTAGAATCCTTGTGCCTTGGTTCCCTCATTTGTAAAATGGAGACAAGGATAGTACCTACTTCAAAGGGTTATCGTGAAGATAAATGGTGGAACAGGTAAAGGGCTGAAAGGCTAGCTGACATATAGGAAGAATTCAACATAAATTAGTTTTGCTTGTTTGAGATAGGGTCTCACTCTGTTGCCCAGGCTGGAGTGAAGTGGCATGATCACAGCTCACTGCAGCCTCAAACTCTTGGGCTCAGGAGGCTCCTTAGCCACAGTCTCCCAAATAGCTAGGACCACGCACCATCACACCCAGCATAAATGAGCTACTACCAGTAAAATTACTAGTATTTTGTAAATATATCTAGATGAGTAATTATATACTCAAACTCAACTCTTTGGTCTGTGAATTACAACATAAGAGAAGGAGGCTTCTTCATGGACTCTTGTATAGATGAAAGGGAAAGCTCGTTTTGTTGTTTTATTTTTTAAATAAAACGTCAAACAATTGAGGAGTCTCATAAACCCATGTGACTCCCCAAGAATGAGAAAATCAAGTGCACTATCTTGAATTCCACACTATAGTTTCCTTCTCTCCCTACTTAAAGGTTCCAATTTTTAATTACTAAGAGTTAAAAATGAGGCTGCCATTCCTTACCCATATGACACCAACCAAAATGTATTTAAACCAGACACAAGGTTCCTTCAGCATTTTAACATTCTGCCCAATTCATGCAGCATCCCAAGAATTGCTGTCTTCATGAATGTTAGCACAGTAAATGACTTTTTGTTTAAATTATAGCCACTTTCCATGCAATGAGACTTTTTGAAAATCTGCTTGAATATAAAAGGCAAGTTGGTATCTCTTATTTATCTTTTTTTTTTCTCATATGATTTTTCTCTGTCCTCGGCTTCCAGGGGAATTCCTCCATTTGTTTATGTAGCTTAATGTGAGCATCTTGATGAATCAGAAAATGCACTGGGGAAGTCACTTCATATTAACATTGTGTGCCTTCTTCACTCCACTCCATTTAGCAGGCATTTTGGACTAAAATAGGGAAGAACAGAGGAAGAACATTGTGCAGTGACATGGACTAGTGATCCGTGAGGTCCAGCCAAGCTCCGTGTCTGCTCTCTGGGGGATAATAAGGCCTCCTGAATAATCAACTTGAGTTGATCCATCTAGTTCAACTAGTTATAAGCTCCACTAAAGCCCAAAGAGGGAGGAAAGAAGGAAGGAAGGAAGGAAGGGAGGGAGGGAGGGAGGGAGGGAGGGAGGGAGGGAGGGAGGGAGGGAGGGAGGCAGGCAACCCTGTAACCAACATGAAGGAAAATGGTTAACAATAAAATTAATGCTGATTGCAAATGTAACCTTCAAGATTCACAGAGCCCAGTAATCCCTCAAAGAACAGATAATACGATCTGATTGCTTTTGAATGTCAAATGTACCTGAAAGAAATAGCTATGTAAATTGCCACAGCAACCTACGTACTAAGAGTCTAAGTTAATTTCTAAAACCTAAGTCAATGCCCCCTCCCCTCTCAATTCTGTCAAAATTAGACCTTTACTTCTCTAATTTTTCCATGCACAGTACTCACACCTACAGAGGCAGTTAGTCCTTCAGCATGAATATGAAACAGGTCTGCAGTGCTAGGCTACCTGGGTGCAAACCTCAGGTCTCTGCAACACTGGCATGTTACTTAACCTTTCTGTGCCTCAATTCCATCATCTAAGAATGGGACTGTAATAACACCTACCTCATAAGCCTGTTGAGAACTGTACCCAGCACATAGTTAGTGCCATGTCAGTGTTACATATTATGAGTAATGGTCATATGTGACGTGTACGTGACTTCTCGAATACATTGAGAGAGGTATTGCCCATTTTATGGATGAGGAGACTGCATGTTTCCAGTGTTAAAGAGCTGCCCACAGGACTTCCAGAAACAATCTGGAGATGAAGAACAGAAGTACCCATGGCAGATGACTGAAGAAGCACTGAAAGTGTACAGAAAAAAGGTCTTCTTAGTGACCATCATAATTTTTTGATAGCTTATGCATACATTGCACGGTCTATGACTGGAAGAATTTAACAGACTAAGACAACGGATATTGACCTATAAAGAGAAGGTCTCTACGATGTTTGCTATTGGCTGTCTCAAAACACTCTCTCCTCACTCGTAACTTATTGTCCATACTGTATTTACTTGTCTTGTGTGTTCTGGAGGCACACACAAAAAAAAGTGAGAAAGAGCTAAAGTGGGCACGATGTAGGTATAGTCTATGAGGTTATGTTTATGCCACATGTCTTACTCCCTGGGAGTTTAGCTACAGAGCACAAAGGAAATGGGGCATCACTATTGTCCCAAAAAACATCAAGTGAGATCAGGAAACCCACCCACTCAGAAGTCTTATTCACCAGCTGGTGGTTTCACTGAGCTTTGAGGATCCCAACACACTGAGGCAGGTAAAGACAACTGATTTAATCCCATCAACCTAGCTGCCATCGTGTTCAATGAACAGAAATTTTAACTGGGTGAGTTTGTGGAAACAGAGAAAGAAAAGGTACAGAAAGAATCAAGCATCCATACAAATTAAGCTTTTCCTCCCTGGGACACTGTAGTAGATTGACAGCTAAAAAGGCCCTGAATCTCAAGTTCTTCAGCTTTCCACACCCTTTGTAAAGTGACTTTGCAGCTCTTTTCAACAAAGAATTGAGTCTTCACAATTCACAATTGCAAAGATGTGGAACCAACCTAAGTGCCCATCAACTAATGAATGGATAAAGAAAATGTGGTACATATACACCATGGAATACTATTCAGCCATTAAAAGGAACAAAATAATGTCTTTTGCAGCAACTTGGATGGCACTGGAGACATTATTCTAAATCAAGTAACACAGGAGTGGAAAATCAAAAACCATATGTTCTCACTTATAAGAGGGAGCTAAGCTATAAGTAAGCAAAGGCATAGAGAGTGATATAATGGACTTTACAGACTCAGAAGGGGAAGGGTGGGAGGGGGACCAGGGGCAAAAAACTACCTATTAAGTACAATGTACACTGCTTGTGTGATAGGTGCACTAAAATCTCAGAATTCACCACTACATAATTCATCCATGTAACCAAAAACCACTTGTACCCCAAAAGCAGAAGGAAGGAAGGAAGGAAGGAAGGAAGGAAGGAAGGAAGGAAGGAAGGAAGGAGGGAAGGAGGGAAGGAGGGAAGGAAAGAAGGAAGGAAGGAAGGGAGGGAAAAAGGAAGGAAAGAAGGGAAAGGGAGGGAAAGGAAAGGAAAGGAAAAGAAAGGAAAGGAAAGAGGGAAAGGAAAGGAGGGAGGGAAAGGAAAGGAGGGAGGGAGGGAGAGGGTTGTGGGGGAGGTGGTCAAATAAATGTGGAAAATGTTGTAGCTCCTAGACTCTGCTAAGATCTGGTACAGTGCATGGTATATGGTAGCTGATCAATATCTGTTGAATGACATAAAGTGTGCTTCTCCAAACATTGTTTCCCCCAGGAAAGGGGGCCAGAGTGAAGCAGATTTAGGAGCTGTGTATGTTCATTATGCACACCAGCCACAGACGACTGAGCATTATTAGAGAAACACACACCAACAAAATTCACCTTTTAATGTTAACTCCATTATTTCAAAACTTTTGGTTGTGGCATTAGTATTCCAATCCCAAATGTAGCAGAAATTGCCAGTTATAACTCAATAGTCATTCTCCTCTCCATCATCAGTAAGAGAGCCCCAATTTTATTCAGGCAGTTGCCCAAAACAAGACTACATTTCCCAGGCTCTCCTGCACTGAGATGTGACCATGTGACCAAATATTGGTCAAGAAAATTTTTTTTAAAGTGTTATATGGAACTTAAGAGTAAGATGACAAAAATGGCAGGAGATGCCTCAACTAAAAGGATTCCTTTCTTCTCTCTAATCCCTCCTCGCTGCACATGTGCACTGTGGACCTGATGGCCTAAACCAAACTGGCCCAAGTGACCAATGGAAAATAGAAAGATCAAGATAGTGGACCAGAAAGATGGGAGTCTGGGATCCTGATCTGACTGGAATATCATGCAGCTTCCTAACTTCTCATCAGTACCATGTAGCCTATTTTGAAAAATTATTTTTTCCTACAGAAAAGGAGTCATTACTTTTATTTCAATAAAAAGAAATAATGACCGGATTTGCTCTGTTCTCCAAAAATAATGCTGAACACCTACATACCTAAATGCCCACCTTGTTTGCAAAATTTTGGTTGATTATAATAATCATTTCCTGATGAAGAATGGAGAGCCAAATACTAGGAAGAAAGAACACTGAGTGAATTCACCTATGCACCTTATTCCTCCCCTTATCGTATCACTCACTGAATGAAAACGTACCTGGGCCACCCACTTTGACTTTTCCTTGTGGCTCCTCTTTAAACATCCAATTACAAATAAATTTAAAGCCATTGTATTAGTTTGTTTTCATGCTGATGATAAAGACATATCCAAGACCGGGAAGAAAAAAAGGTTTAATTGGACTTACAGTTCCATATGGTTGGGGAGGCCTCAGAATCATGGCGGGAGGTTGAAAGGCACTTCTTACATGGCAGAAGCAAGAGAAAATGAGGAAGAAGCAAAAGTGGAAACCCCTGATAAACCCATCAGATCTCAAGATGTATTCACTATCAAGAGAATAACACGGCAAAGACCAACCCCCATGATTTAATTACCTCCCCCTGGGACACTCCCACAAGACATGGGAATTCTGGGAGACACAATTCAAGTTGAGTTTTGGATGGCGACACAGGCAAACCAAATCATTCCACCCTTGGCCCCTCCAAATCACATGTCCTTACATTTCAAACCCAGTCATGCCTTCCCAACAGCCCCCCAAAGTCTTAACTCATTTCAGCATCAACCCAAAGTCCACAGTTCAAAGTCTCATCTGAGATAAGGCAAGTCACTTCTGCCTATGAGCCTGTAAAATCAAAAGCAAGCTAGTTACTTCCTAGATAGTGAGGGTACAAGTATTGGGTAAATACAGCTGTTCCAAATAGGAGGCATTGGCCAAAACGAAGGGGTTACAGGGCCGATACAAGTCTGAAATCCAGCAGAGCTGTCAAATGTTAAAGCTCCAAAATGATCTCCTTTGACTCCAGGTCTCACACCCAGGTCACATTGATACAAGAGATATGTTCCCATGGTCTTGGGCAGCTCCACCCCTATGGCTTTGCAGGGTACAGCCTCCCTCCCAGATGCTTTCATGGGCTGGCGTTGAGTGTTTGTTTGCAGCTTTTCCAGGCACATGGTGCAAGCTGTCAGTAGATCTACCATTTTGGGGTCTGGAGGATAGTGGCCTTCTTCCCACAACTTCACTAGGCAGTGCCCCAGTAGGGTCTCTGTGTGAGGACTCTGACCCCATTCCCTTCCACGATGCCCTAGCAGAAGTTCTCCATGAAGTTCCCCGCCCCTGCAGCAAACTTTTGCCTGGGCATACAGGCATTTCTGTACATCTTCTGAAATCTAGGTGAAGTTTCCCAAACCTCAGTGCTTGACTTCTGTGCACCCACAGGCTCAACACAACATGGAAGCTGCCAAGGCTTAGGGCTTCTACACTTTGAAGCCACAGCCCAAGCTCTATGTTAGCCCCTTTCAGCCATGGCTGGAGCAGCTTGGACACAAGGCACTACGTCCCTAGGCTGTACACCACACAGGGACACTGGGCCCGGCCCATGAAATCATTTTTTCCTCCTAGACCTCTGGGTCTGTGATGGGAAGGGCTGCTGTGAAGGTCTCTGATATGGCCTGGAGACATTTTCTCCATGGTCTTGGGGATTAACATTAGGCTCCTTGCTACTTATGCAAATTTCTGTAGCCAGCTTGAATTTCTCCCCAGAAAATGGGTTTTTCTTTTCTGTCACAGTCAGTTTGCAAATTTTCCAAACTTTTATGCTCTGCTTCCCTTATAAAACTGAAAGCCTTTAACAGCATCCAAGTCACCTCTTGAATGCTCAGCTGCTTGGAAATTTCTTCCACCAGATACCGTATATTATCTCTCTCAAGTTTAAAGTTCCACAGATCTCTAAGGCAGGGGCAAAATGCTGCCATTCTCTTTGCCAAAACATAATAAGAGTCACCTTTGCTCCAGTTCCCAACAAGTTCCTCATCTCCAACTGAGATCACCTCAGCCTGGATTTTATTGTCTATATCACTATCAGCATTTTGGGCAAAGCCATTCAACAAGTCTCTAGGAAGTTCCAAACTTTCCCACATTTTCCTATCTTCTTCTGAGCCCTTCAAACTGTTCCAATCTCTGCCTGTTACCCAGTTCCAAAGTCACTTCCATATTTTCGGGTATCTTTTCAGCAACGCCCCACTCTACTGGTACCAATTTACTGTATTAGTTTGTTTTCACACTGCTGATAAAGACATATCCAAGACTGGGAAGAAAAAAAGGTTTAATTGGACTTACAGTTCCACATGGCTGGGGAGGCCTCAGAATCATGGCGGGAGGTTGAAAGGCACTTCTAACATGGCAGCAGCAAGAGAAAATGAGGAAGAAGCAAAAGTGGAAACCCCTGATAAACCCATCAGATTTCATGAGACTTATTCACTATCATGAGAATAACACAGCAAAGACCAACCCCCATGATTTAATTACCTCCCCCTGGGTCCCTCCCACAACATGTGGGAATTCTGGGTGATACAATTTAGTTGAGATTTGGATGGGGACATAGCCAAACCATAACAGCCATCCCTCAGTATCTGTAAGGGAATGGTTCCAGGATCCCCCACAGGTACCAAAACTCACAGATGCTCAAGTCCCTTATATAAAATGGCATAATATTTGTATATAACCTATGCACGTTCTCCCATATACTTGAAATCATCACTAGAGTACTTATAATACCCAATACAATGTAAATGCTACATAAATATTTGTTATGCTGTTTTTATTTATACTATTTTTATTGTTGTATTGTTAAATTTTTTGAATATTTTCTATCTGAGCTTAGTTGAATCCATGGATGCAGAACTGGCAGATATGGAGGGCCTACTGTATTTGTTTAGATTGTTTCCTCAGGGAAACCCAGAAATTAAATCACTTTGCCAACAAGGCCAGGAAAACAAATCATTTGTGTTGTGGCTGAGCCATAAGGCTCCCATCATAAACACAAGCAGAGCCTGCACAGCTTTGCTCTCACAAAGCCATTTGGGGGAAGATTTTTATGGCAACAGCTGAAATGTTTCTACCAAAACAACACCTACACTTTGCTAGAGTTATTTTCGGAGGAGAAGGTTTCCCCTACTGCTGCTTAAATCGTCCAAATGTGTAGTGAAAAGCCTAGGCTCGCAGTGAATCTGGCAGCCCTGGCAGGAGAACTTCTCTGCCACTTCTTGGCTGGGTGACCTGGGGCAGGTCATTTAACTTCACTGACCTCAGGCCTCCTCCTAAACTAGGAATCTCAGCACCTTAGAGTCATCCTGAGAACTGACGAGACGATGCATGTTTAGCACCATGGCTACATAGTAAGTATTCGAAAAATGGAAGCTGCATTGATTTGTACCAAATTTGATGCTAAATACCTTGAATACCTTAAGGAATAAAGATACAAGAACCTATGGGTAAGCCATATTTAAAGACACCACATTAAAAGTAATAGGAAAGTACAAATGTGCATGACAGTATATGTATACAAATCATGGAACCCTATTTATCCCAGACCACTTACTCTGCTTTTCCTCAACTCTTTAGGACTGGGTTATAGAGAAGAAATCAGTCAAAACTCTCAGAATAGCTACACTAGACATCATAAAGTCCACTAACTGAAACTTCTGTATTTAATTCATCAATAATGTTAACTAATAGTGTTGAGCATTCACCAAGTGGTACGCACCTAGCAAGGCATTTCTTATGGTTTAATCACTGTATTTATCTTTCACATTACACACCTGGATATAGGTCATGGACACTGTGATGTGACGCCCAGACACTGCTTCGGGACTGAAGAATTGATTCCTTGCTACTGTGAGTGATGCAGGCAGAATGCCCTCAACTGTCAGTCCTCTCTGGAAAATTCCCTCAGCTGGAGGAAGCTGTTCCATTCATGGTCAACTGCCTCCAATGGTCAACATCAGTGAATAAGGGCCCAACCTGCTTCAGAGGATTAACTAAGGCTCTTGTTAAGATTGCACTGCAGTTCAACTTCTCCCTCTGCCCAGTCCTGAATCCGTCCTTTCCCCTCCACAGATGTTGTTAATCTCAAGAGTATTTGAGAATAAACAAACCTCTGCACACCAACCTCCAGTTGGGAGTTTGTTTCCCAGGAAACTCATATTGAGACAACTTAGGTACTGAAATTACTTTCATTTTTTTAGATTAAAAAGTCAGTCTCAGGTTAAGAAACTTGCCCAGAGTCACATAGCCAATGAGTAGCATAGCCAGGACTACGATGCAAACATTCTAACACCAGAGCGCAGGCTCAAAACCACTGTGCTCTATTGCTTAAAAGAGTTTCCATTGTTATGTCCAATGAAATAAACTGCATAACGTGGATGTCACCTGCACAGTACGTTGAAAGAAGCAAATCAGGAGGGAAGTAAGGGTTGCAAGAGAAGGCAAATTCAATAAATCGTTATTAGTCAAAGTCAACCAGAACACAGAAACTACTCTAGGTCTTTCAAATCAGGTGACTTGTTACAGATGTGAGAATGACTGACAGACCACAGAGGGACAGTGAGGCAGCCCAGAGACTAGCAACTGAGGAGAGCTGCTATCTTCCCTAACAGGTGGGATAATGGAAGGATGTGACGTTATCAGAGCCTAGAGGCTAGAGCCAACTGACAGAGACCAGGGCAACAGCTGTGGAGATCAGGCTGCTGTGGAGAAAAGGGGAGTCTGGTGAGAGCTGATTGGAAGAGACACATGGAAGAGACACATGTGTTCCTAGAGATACCAAAGAAAGCAGAGAGGCAGAGAAAGACACCCTGACCTCTCTCTCTTCTGGCCCTCCAGTTTTCCACCAGTGCTTCCTGTTGGCTACACCTACCTGGAGGCCAGAGGGCAAGGGAACCCTCTGAAAACAAACAAGGAATACAAGAATTTAGAAAGCAGATCTGTCTAAAGCCAAGGTTACAGCCAAGTGGCCCACATACTCCAGAAACCCAAGCAAACAATAACAACACCTTACACTTACATGGCTCTTTACAAGGCATGTTTCTATATTACTGCACAGTTCAATAACTGATGTCTAAAAGGATGAGGCTGGAAGTTTCAATTATTCTGTTTATTAAATCAGGGAAACACATCTGTTAGACCAGAAATATTTCCATCACGAAAACAGCTACTTTGACAGTGCTAAATGGTTAGGATTTCATTATCAAAATCTTACTTATGTAGCACAGATTGTTCCCTACCAATGTCAGGTAAGTTAGGTGTTAATGTGCCAGCTATTCTAGAAGGCTGGGTCTGCCTTCACAATTGTATCTTCTGTTTGATAAAGAAGGAGCTAGAACACAAATTCTTACTCTCCGCTCAGAAGTCCTCTGTTGACTTCCCTGATGCAGGAGAAATTCTTGGGGCGAGGGAAGAGACAGGAGAAAAAAAAATCTGAAAACGAAACTCTATTACCAAGGATCTCCAGCCACAGTATTCAGTAATCAGTCAATGCTTAACTATCCTTACCCTTTGCCCTTTGTGAGACATCTAACAAGGCATGACTACTCTCTATTCTTCCTATTTCAAAAATCATTTATATTTCATTTCCTGCAGGAGGAATGTGATTTGTTCCTATATAAAGATTGCAAATACATTTCAGTCCCTTCCACCCCACAACAAAGCTTCTTTGAGGTAATTAAAACTCAATTGGCTTGAGAATCTGGGTTCAAGGCCCAGATTTGCTTCTAGATAGCTGTTGGGATTGAAGGAGCCCAATTAACCTCTCTGGGACTGTCTCCTTCACGACTGCCAACACGATGCAACTAGAACTAGATGATGTCCACAATCCTTTCAGCCTTCAATGAAATAATTCAATAGAAAAACAATAAAGACCTGTGCAGACCCAGATGAACTCTCTCTTCCTTGACATGGCACAGACATCTATTTGTGAGGCTGCGTATCAGTATCAAAAGTACAGTCCTGTGGCCATGGCATGGAGAAAAGTCTGACCTCATTCCTTGCTCAATTGACTGTAATCTCATCCTGCAATTTCTAAGTTGGGATCTAGGATAGTCTGACTGCAAAAAGAGCACAATTCTCCCTCCCTGTAACCACAGTCTCGGCTACGTAACTTTGTGGTGCCATTCTCACTCTAGAATTGGCTGTGTGACTTCCTTTGGCCAATGGAAATATTAGCACACATGATGCAAAGAAAGGCTTGAAAAGTGCTTGCACAACTAAGTTTGTTCTCATTCTTGCTCCTCTGCCATAGCCAGGAGTATATGCTAGGTCTAGTATCTTAGGATGAGACACATATTTAGCAGGGATGAGTCACCCTGATCTAGCATAGATGTTAGCTATGCCACCCTAGGTCAGCTAACAGCTAGCTGAGCCCCTAGACATATGAACTAACCCAGTGCTGCCTGCCCAACCCATAGCTGAGCACAGACACATGAATGAAATCAGCTGAAATCAGTCAAGCATTGAGCAGCTGAACCCCCCGAAACCTACAGGCTAAATACATATATGTTATTCTATTCCACTGCAGTTTTGTGGTTGCTTATTATGCAGCATTATTGTGGCAAAAGGAAACGGATACATATTCCTTGGAATACTAGTCCTTAGCCAGACTGTAATGACTACTTTTGGAACAAAGGTTCCTTAGTTGTGAAACAAGTTGATGACATCCTATGCACCTTAACATACATTAATGTCTTTAAGGATCTAGAAGCCCCACAATAAAGAAGTCTATTTAACTTTGTCTAACCCATATTTCCCACAACCTATTTTACCATAGACCTCCAAGTATGATTCCCTAATCGGATTCTCCCCTAGCCTTAGACCCCAATTCTGGGTTGAACCTCTATCCAATCTTTTTGCCAATCAGGCCACGTCTTTTATTTTCTCTCACAAGATGATTAGTGGACTCTTCAAAAGCAAATTAACAAAACACCTTAAGAGGAGGACTTTGATATCACAAAAGCTTACATTGTTTATAAGCAAAGTTTAATTAGAAATAAAAGATAAATGTTCCAAAAATATCTGAAATCCACATATGGTCTAATTTCAGCTCTCTTCTATTTACACTTTAACAAAAGCATAATGCTGACCTTGCCAATTCCTTCCTCAGCATTCTTCAGAGGATCCCCATTGCCATCCTCTTATTATAATTGCTTTTAAAAACTAACTGAGAAGCCATCAGGCTGAGATGGCTCCAGCACCTTGGGTTCCTAAGTAAACCAAAACCTAATCAATGTGAGTCAAAATACCATGTAAAGAGTCAGAAACTACCAATTAACCTCTAACTAGGGACTTTCTACTTTAACCAAATACTTTTGTCTTGCTTCCTAGAACACCTTATAAAAATGTTCCCCTTGTGCCCTTTCAGCGGAGCCCTGAACCACTTACTACCTGATGCTGCCCAATTCATGAATTACTATCTACACGAATAAATTCTTTAAAATGTTAATGTGACTATTTTACCTTTTAACACAGTTTACAAGCCTTCACTGACCTGGTCCCTGATTCCTTATCCATTTTATCTCCTTTCTCCCTCACCCCTAGTCTTGTGTGCACATGCTATCCATCCTGATCTGCTTTTAATACCATCAAATGGGCCATGAGCTACTGCTCTGAAACTCCAGAGTTTGGTCATATTTGAGGTGAACCTGAATCATGCAGCTTTGAAATAAGGTGATACAAAAGCACTAATATGGTCTCACATTAATTTGGATCTATGTAGGCACCCCCACCGAAACAATTCTTCAAGAATTGTAGTTTTGATGCTGGCTGGGGCAGAGGAAACTCTAAACTCTGTTTACAGAGTGGCCACAGGGCCATGTTAGCTGGTAAATGAAAATATCCACCATCTTTTGACAGAATTATTTTGAATCATGGGAGTTCCAAATTTGCAAGAACTTTAGAAATACAACCCTCACATAAAATATGACCTCTAGAACATGGAGTTTCTTCTGCTGGAAATTCTTCCTCATTGCTTAACCACACTCTAGCCCAAACATGCAGTTCTTCCAGCTAACTTCAATTTGCCCTTTATGTATCAGTTGAGACAGTACTGCTTCCTGGAAGCTTTCCCTAAAACCCCCAAAAACAGGTCACAAGACCTCTCCCCAAGACAGAATTTACCTGATATTAACATTTTCCCACTGTAAATGCCTGGCATTTATTCTAGACTCCTTGATAGGAGAGATCCTTGCTATTCCAATTTAGGTGGCTCACAGATGATCAATGAATATTGCATGGTTGGGTGCGTGAATGGAAAGATAAATGGATAGATGGAAGATGAAATGAACAAATGGGAAGGCACACTAAATACATGACTGATTTTTGCTGAACATTCTCTCCCTATCCTCTCCCCTGCCCAACCTCAAGAAAAGATAATTACAAACACTAGGCAACAGCAGGGGAAAGAAGACCAAAAAAAAAAAAAAGAACCTTGATAATTGTATCAGCAGGATAAGAGTGATCATTATGAATTTTGAATTAATGTAGACACATTTTTTTGATGTGAGAGCACTTGTCAAAAATATAAAACACACCCAGAATAAAAGTAGGATGCAGTAGTGGCTTTTCCTAATAAAAATAAAATTTGCTGAAGATGCATCTTTTATTTTTTAGAGAAAAACATTTTAACTCATTTGTTGAGAGTGAAGGATTCACTCCAAGAATTGTGCTATGTAATGAATGTGGCCTCTTTGATACAGGAAACAAAGGTGCAGTGAAGGACTTTCTTAAGAGCTCAGTGGTTCAGATTTCCTGCTTCTCATCACAAAAACATACTGGAGAAATATTTTTGTTTTCACTCACTTTCACCTTGGATACTTTTCACTATCTCAGTTACCCCAGTTGTCCTCTTTAATGAGGACAGAAATGAGTGCAAACATAGCTAACATGGTTTAAAACCAAAAAAGCCTTCATCTCTGATGTTTCTTCTCACATGGCTTTGGATCCCAGACTGAAAACACAATATACCTCTGGCACTTTTAGGCAGAGCTAGGAAAATAGCTCTGCCACTGATTTTAAACATCCTCCTAACTGACACCATGGAGAAGTCTTAGGCAATGTTACATGAATGATCTTTTGGCTGCGTATGTGTATGGCCTTGTTCTCTGGGACTTAATTTTATTTGAACTTCCTTCTCCTTCTCCTCCCCTTCCTCCCCCTCCTTTCCCTCCTTCCCCTCCTTCCTCTCCTTCCCCTCCTTCCCCTCCTTCCCCTCCTTCCCCTCCTTCCCCTCCTTCCCCTCCTTCCCCTCCTTCCCCTTCTTCCCCTCCTTCCCCTCCTCCCCCTCCTTCCCCCTCCTCCTCCTCCTTCTTTCTTCTTCTTCTTTTCTTTTTTTCTTTTGTAGAGATTAGGTCTCATTTTGTTGCTCAAGCTGGTCTTGAACTCCTGGGCTTAAGCAATCCTCCAGCCTTGGCCTCCTGAGCCACCACACCAGCCTTTAACTTTCTTTAAACCCCTTAGATACTATATCTGCAAAGGGCTGTATAGTATTTTCACTAGCTAGAAAAATCTGAAACAATTTTCTATGGATTGTTTTAACCTTAAAGTTAAGCAAAGGTGTAATCTGCTGCTTATGCTTTTCAGGTTCCTTTGTGTCATATTTCCCTATTGTTTGAACTCTTTTAAAAAGTCCCAAATAAAAGCACAAGTAAGAACCTAGCCATTAGTTGTATCTATCAACAAACACATCAATGGTCATACCAGGAAACACAGTAGTTGGTTCTCCCAGACATCAACCTTAAAGATGTGGTACAGCCCAGCTTCTCCAAGCAGTTCTGTCCTTCAGAAACTTACTAAACTTTCAAGAATTTATTTCTGCCTCCTACAGCTTGTTTTTTCTGCATGCGTTCCTTCAAAAGACATCTGCATCCCCTGGGAAAAGATAAAAGTGATACCAAATAAAACTAAAAGCAAACTTCAGAAAGACTTCTCAAGGAAATGCTCCCAAATAAAGAGTAATTTCTTCACTTTGTTCTTTTCTTTCTCTCTTTAACTCTCCAACAAAGGTATGTCCCTCAAGACTGTTTATTCTTCTCATTTATAAAAGCATCCACCAGGTAACCAAATTAAGATCCCTTTTGCAGAAGGAAGCCCAGCAAGCTAGTCCCCTGATACTATGAAGCCATAGCCACCAGGATTCCCACAAAGCACAAGTGTATCTACCCTGCATTTCTTGCCAATGCTGTTCCTTAATTGGCCATGAATAGTTACAGTCAGCCCCAGCAATTTCTGTACCCTGTATAGTATAATCTCCTAAAACATCAGCTGAGAGTTTAAAAGCCAAATTTTTAAATAGCATCCAATTAATAATCATAGTAATAATGAAAGAATTGCCAAACTGCAATGTGAATTCTGAAGTCGAAAGTGGAGGCTAAGCCAAATGCACCAAAACTACCCTTCCACCATCCCTCCCCTCCACCGTTTTTTAAATGTTACATTTAGTACTGAAACTTTCTGGAACTAGCTAATGTGAAATGTTAGGATTTTATATTTCAGGTTCTATTTGCTTATTCAACATTTACTGAGCACTGACTATGCCTGAATATAAAGATAGAAATTATTGACAGCTGATCTCAAGGAAATCAAAATTCCACTCAAAAAGAAGTTTCTAACAGCATTTGTTTCATTCACTCAACAAATGTTTACTACTAAGTACCTGCACTGTTCTAGGCATTGAAGATGTCCATGCATGATACAGACAGAAATCTCTGCTGTCATGGAACTTCAATTTTAAAGATGGAGATTGACAACAAACGAGTCAGCCAATGGTCTAGACATTAGAAGACACTAAAGGTTATGGAGGAAAAAGACTAAAGTAAGGAAAGGGACAGGTACAAGTCACAGGGATGGCAACACTAAAAGAAAGGCCCCAATTGGCAAAGATTTGAAGGAGGTGAGGAACAAGTCCTGCAGATATTGTAAAGAAGTTTCCAGGCAGAGGGAGAACGTGCAAAGGCCCTGGGGCAGCCATGCCCAGTGTGTGTAAGGAAAAGCAGTTGGCAAGGTAAGCCAACATGGAGTGAACAAAGGAGAAGGTAGTAACAGATGAAGTCAGAGATTAAGAGGAAGGGATCGTGCCAGGCCCTTAGGGCCCTTGTGAGTGCTTTGGCTTACTCTCTGAATGAGGTGGGAAACCACTTTAGACTAGGAGCAGGGCAACGTGATCTGATATCTATTTCAGAGCATCATTTGGGCTGCTGTGTTGAGAACAGACTGCAGATGGGCAAGGGCTCAAGCAGGAACAGACAAGCTCCAAGGCTACGGCAAAATCCACGTGAAGAAGGGTGATGACTGGACCAGAAGGTAGTGATACCAGCAATACAAACTGCTTAAATTTGGGGTATGTTGTGAATGTAGAACAACATAATTTACTGTTGAATTAGATGTCAGTATCTGAAGATATGGGACATTCTTTTTTCACTTCCCTGCTTAAAATGCCTAGTAAAACTCCCAAGTTTGTGTTCACTGGATTTATTTAATCCAACAGCATCTAATGATGCACTCATTTGCACCTCCAGCCTTTATCTTTCAACCAACCCACAGTTATTTAACATTGCTTATAAGCTATTCCATTCCTCTGGTCCACACAACCTTGGCATGACCATCCATTTCCAATCTTTGTACTGGTGATCGTGGAAATAATTTTCCCAGATTCAAGATCCCTTTATTTCTTCCTTCTTTGTATTCCTCACTATGAATCCAGACATGAAAATCCACCCATTCTTCCTCTGAACCCATTTTGTGCACTTCCCTCTCTCTTAGTTTCTATCACCACCCTTGTGGTGCTGACCGCAACATCTCCCAGGAGGTGTCTCTGGCTCCAGCCTCTTCCTCATCAAAACTACCTCACCAACTGCAAAGGAAATAATGTTCCAAATCACAGGTTTTATGATATGACTTCCTCTGCTTGCAAGCATTCCACCTCTGCACCTGGCCTCCAAGGATCTCACTCAGTGGCTTGCCATAGCCCTCCACTCCCTAACCTCCCACCCCTACCCTGTATACCTTCACTGCCTTTGGTGTGTGAAAGGGCATTCCTGCTCCTTCTCACACTTTAACTTTCAGACATGGGGCTTTCACAGCCTAGAATGCCCTCTCCCTCTACTTTCTAGGCAAATTTTCCTAAATCTACTCATCCATGGAGATTCAGCTCAATGTCTAGCCTTTCTATAAAAACACTCCTGACTACTCCATCCCCCATTTAATTCCTATTATTCCCTTTTTATCTGATTGTTGCACTGGGACCTCATGTCATATACGCATATCATAATTCCTGGGTAGGTATAAATTTCAAGATTATATACCAACTTGTATGTGTCTTTACACCCTCCACGGAGATACATATGGAGTGTTCAGTACATATTTACAGCATTAAATTATTTCAGGGAAATTAAGTGAACTTAAACAAGATTGCCCCCATCTTTATCTCAATCTAAAAGTGGGGATTGAAAAATCCTAGCATGCAAAGAGTGTAGAATCTTTAAATAAAACAAAATCTCAGTTATTTCCTTCTCCATCTTTATGTTTCCCATCTGGCATTTTGATTCTTTTACTAACTTACTAACTTTCTTTTTAGATAAATAGCATGCCACAGAAGAACTGGACAAAAAGTTTTGGTTAGGGTTATCTCATGGAGATTATGCTCAGAGGTGCATCCGTCATATCCCAAGCTGTAATCTAACCAATCTTTTTGGCTTGCAGCCAAACAAGATACTGGCTTCATGGGAGAACAAATAGGAATGGAATGAGTAGTTCTGGCCCAATGGTCACAAAGTTCAGCCATCACTGAGATCTCTGAGTACAGATTTAGGGCCCCATGGTGGTAGAAGCATAAAGAAAAGAAAAAGTTGGCTTTTAATCAGGCACTTATGGACCATCTCTGGGCAGGAACTCTTGCTACATTTCAAACTAACATGCAGCCTCTACCCTTAACAATAGGACTTCACTGATTCACATGGTATCACCAATGGGGATGAGCGGGAGTCCCCAATAAACTATGTCCTTATATTCCCTGAAACGAGGCTAGTCTTAACTTCTTTCATCAAGATAAATATTCTCTCCCCTTGGTCCTTTCTTCTTCAGGGCAACTACCTCTGTGTTAGTCCATTTTGCATTGCTATAAAGGAAAACCTGAGACAGAGTAATTTATAAAGAAAGATGGTTTACTTAGTTCACGGTTCTGCAGGCTGTATAAACATGGCACCAGCTTCTGGTGAGGTCTCAGGAAGCTTTTACTCATGGTGGAAGGCGAAGGGGGAGCAGGCATATCACATGGGAAGAGAGGGAGCAAGAGAGATGCCAGGCTCTTTTAAACCACCAGCTCTCACGTGAATTAATAGAACAAGAACTCACTCATTACTACGGGGAGGGCACCGAGACAGTCATGAGCAATCTGCTGCCATGACCCAAATAACCTCCCACCAGGCCCCACCTCCAACATTGGGGATCATATTTCAACTTGAGATTTGGAAGGGACAAATGACCAAACCATCTCAACTTCCAATTTTTAAATCATGCAAATAGCAAGCACTTATCAGTACCTAACATGAGCAATGCATGGCCACTGTAGCTCTGAGGAAGACAGACACATTCCTCTGCCTTCTAGAGCCTTCAGTGGGAGACAGATCATAATCAAGTAGCCACACTGGTATAAGGTTACAAAGTGTGATAGCAAGATGAGGGAAAAGGAGACGGACAGGGGATGTGGCTTAATCCAGAGTGTTCCATGCTCCCCTCAGGAAGTGATATTTGAGCTGAGATCTGAAGAGCAGGTTAGAAGTTAGCTGACAGATAGGGACCGGGAGAGAGAAGACAGCCTTCTTGTCTCAGGGACACAGAGCAGAAAGGAAAGAGGCATATTAGACAAACTTAAAACAAAAAAGCAAAGCTGAAAAATGAGGGAGAGAATTACTCCAGAAAAAGTTAGAAGGCAAGTGTCAGGCAGAGCTCTCTGGACCATGGAAATAAAAGTTATCTCAAGCCTCAGAGGAACGGCCAGGCACAGAGCATTCTCTCAAATAATCTTCAGAGCACTAATCCCACCTCAGCCCCTTCAAAGAAAATCTTTAATAGCACAAGACTTGGCCCTGTCAACCACAGGTGACTGGATGGTCAGCAACCAATATATATGTCCCTTGGGGGCATTTGAACTAAGAGACACAGAGGCTATAGGCAATTTATGATGAACACTTATGAAAGTTTCCGTGAATAGTGGTGGCTGGTGACACGTGGAACATGTTGGGCCTTCTGCAAAAAAAAAATGTGGTTTTAAATGGTTTGTCACTCCTCCTGCTGGGAAGTCAAGTCTATTTCCTCTCTCCTGGAAGCTGGCCCTGTGACTGCTTTGACAGAATGCACTGGGAGTGGTCACCCAGGACTTCTGAGCCCTTGACTTAAGGGAACTGGCAACTTCCACTTTTGCACATCTATAAGCTCCCTCTTGGAAGCCAGCTCCCTCACTGTGAGAAGCCCAAGCCACATGGAAAGAAACTACATGGAACAGAACTGAGATGTTCCAGCTGGCATCCTAGCTGAACTCCCATCCAATAAACACATCAACTACTAACCATGTGAGTGAGTCCTCTTGAGCATTCCAGCTCATATGAACCCCCAGAGAATTTGAGCCCCAGCCAACACCACATGAAACAGAAGAACTGCCCAGCTGAGCCCAGTTACCACCCAGACTCATGAAAGGCACTAAATGGTGGTGGTTGTTTTAAGCCAGTAAGTTTTGGAGTGGTTTGTTAAAAAGCAAGAGATAACTAAAACAGAATATAGATAGAACATGGTTAGCAAACAAGATAAGGAAAGAATAAAACAGATAGACAAGAAGACATTCTCTGCATGACAGGGAGTATAAGCTTAATTCTGGACGTTGGCATTCTATTAATAGTTCCATGATACCTGACTGGACTTTGTTCCTCTCCCTGTACTTCATGAGACCTCAAGTTTCTAGACAATATAATGACCTTTAACATGACCGTTTTAAGGGGTTTCCATTTACAAAGGCTTTGACTATAATACCCATGTACTATAGTTACCATTTTGCTCATGCCTCTGGAGTGGAATTCTTGTTTATCAGTTTCCTACTTAGTAAGCAGCACTCAAAAATTCATTGCATCTATAACTGTTGTAATGATAAGACAGTCTTCATCAATTAGCCCACCTTATAACATCAAGATTGCTGACCCCTTAAGCTTTAGGGACTAGAATAATTAGAAGGAATAAGGCACAAATATCTCTTATGGTTGGTGTATCCAGATATGTTCTGCTAAACAGGTGATTGTGAAGTATGGATGCTAATATAATCATTAGAAATAGAAAAGGCAATCCACCATATTTCCAAGCAACCCATCATATTTCCATATTTTAGGTAATTCTATGGTGATAGAAGGTAATTGTGTAATGGCAAATTTAGTATAAGTGCACACAAATCTGAGCAAAGCTGTGTAGTGACAGAAGATACCAGTGGGTCTTCTCCCTGTTTTGAGATGCTCCTGAATTAAAATCATACATTTTTCAGTATTTAAAACATGTGCTATATGATATCTAGCAATATATTTCCCATTAAATGTCTAAAGATCCCCAAAGACATTATTTTTGTTTTGTTTACACTCCCCTAATATTTTTAGAGTATATTTTAACTAATATTTTTAGTCTATATTATTTTAAGTGATGATGCATATTAAGAATCAGATTACCATTCTATCCTATGGCCGAAGTCCAGGCATTTCTCCAAAGGCCACCAACATTTCTCCCAAATCATATTTCTCACTGAATCTTCAAGCCACCAGGAAATGCACACCTTCCTTCATGCCATTCCTCCTCTTATCTTCCTGATACGTTCATTATCATCCTTCAAGACCCAACTCAATGTCACTTGCTCTATGAAACATTTCTGTCATTCACTAACCTCTCTGCCTTTTCTTGACAGACTTACTTATAAATCCTCATTTATATGCATGTAAAATTCTCTACATACTTATAATACTTAAAAATATTTGTCACAAGTATTTGTTTGGGCTTCTATTTTCCAAACTACATTGTGATTTCCTTGAAAGCAGTGATCAAATATCATTCATTATTGAGTTAATGGTACTTAAGCAAAGTGCCTGAATCACAAGAGGCCCTCTGTAAATACATACAGAATGGGTGTTTTCTGTTGCTAGTGCCTTATTCTAAGCAGCTTGAAATGCCTTTCACACCAACTTAAAAAAAAAAAAAAAAAAAAAACTTGAGAAAAATAAATTATAACCCATTAAAGGGACGAGAAACATAAGGAATTAAGGGGAAAATACTTACTTATCTAAAATTAGCACACATGAGAGAAATCTCTGAAATTTCCAGATGGATAGATCCATTTCACCCTTCTATTTCTTTGAATTACAAATTTTCCATTTTATAGAGTTAAATACATTATAATTAACTGCATACATGGTAATAAGGCAGAACTTCCAATTTTCAATTCACTACCTAAACAGAGCTTCCCACAGAGCAGGAGAAAAACAGATTACCAATTACAACCTAAGGCACCCCTCCAAAAAACATCTTCTTTAGTAAGTAACCCTTCTTTGTTAATGGATCCTACATGCTGAGTGTCCTTAGGGCTTGAGTACGATTTATGCCTCATTATCTTATACCTTCATAATGTCTCTAGCTGTTTCATTTCATCTGATTCTGTCTAGAGAGTAAATGCCTCAAAGATGTTACCTCGGTCAGGGTCCCAGCAGGAAACAGATGGAACACTCAAACGGGGCAACAAGGGAGTTTAACAAGAGGTTATTTACCAGGTGTGGGCAGGGATTAGGGAAACCATGCAGGGAATATGACGTGTCCTAGGCCTGAAGGAGTAAGAGGACAGAGCTACAGAAACCAAGAATAGTATTAGAACGACAGAAGAGATCTTCCTGGTCGACTGTGGCTTCCAGGAGGGGGACAGAGTCAACCAACAGCATGTTGGCAAGAAGAGACCCGGGAGTCTCTTAAGCAACTGACCTCACAGTTCTCCTCCCTCCAGTCTCCTCTAGAAGCTCCCACTGCCTGAACCCATTCTAAAGCCAGAGGGCAAGGAAGCTCACCAATGTTGCAATTAATGCCCAGCCTCAGGAGAGCAGGCTGGAGAAAGTGAAGAGTGACTCTCAAAGGGCAAACAGAATATCCAACACTGATGGTATCAGTTTCAATATTTATTTCTCAGCTCTATCCTTCCCATATGAAAGCAGTAAGTATATGATGGAAAGAGGAAAGAGCAAAGACAAGGTGTTTGTCATATTGGAATCGACTGTGTGTAGAATATGCACTTACACCCATTTGCAATTCTTTCTGAGTGCACACAGAAGTTGCCAGTGATCTGCCAATCCCTCCACATTCCCACTGATTCAGTTATCAACCACACTTAAAAAGCCTTCCTCTAGGAACTGAAACCCTCTTTTGTAGACTTTTCAGCTACAAGTGCAAGGAGTAAGGCTTCCAGGAAAAGCCCCCAAGCAGTGACCTAGGAGCTGGTAAATAAATAGCCCAGCTCCTTGCCTGCCTCTCCTGTGGGACAACTCGGAAGCATATTCTACCCAGTCTCCAAAAGGGCCCCAGCACAGAGGAGCCTCAGTTGCCCACAGTGGAATCTGCTTATCGGCACACACTGTACTGGCTGACTTTCCTTCCTTATCTCACTTCCTCCACTCCCCTACGGGTGCTTCCCAGGACCACCTCCCAAGTGAGCTACTTGCACTCCAATCCTTGACTCAAACCAGCTTTGGGAGAAGCCAACCTAAGACAATGCATAACTAACAACCCACACTTCTGAAAATAGACTCACTTTAGAGTGTGAGGATATTGTGTGTGGGGTGTGTGTGTGTGTGCATTTATGTGTATAAGAAATGTTGCCTACAGTTTTTACTCTGCACTAAAGTAAAAATGTACCGACCTTGGGGTCAAAAAGTTTTGACTTCTAGTCCCCAGCTTGGCTTCAGACTAGCTCTGTAAACTTCATCAAATAATTCAACCTCCCCAGGCCTCAATTTTCTCATCTGTCAAATGAACTTAGATAAGGGGAGCTCTAAGTTTCTTGTCCAACCTAAAAGCTTGCTAAAAATTTACAGCAGTAAAAGGGACATGAATTATGTGTCCCAGTACTAGGACTTACGCACAACTCCATTCTTCAGAGGATTTTCTTAGACATAGGTAATTCAGGAAAAGCAAAATGTGCTTTTCTATACAATAGAAAAAAGAAATTTTAGAAAGTAAAGATTTAACTTATTAACCAAATGGCTATTAGATATTATTTTAATCAAATTTTCTAGGTTTGACAGCATAAATATAACCAATCATTTTAAAACTCACAAACCTTGCATAAACATCTATTGGAAACCCTCTTAACCCATTATAGGACATACCTATAAAAAATCAAGGAGGGGAAATTAGAAAAATCAAGCCTGGAAATTTCTTATAAATTAATACCCTCAAGAAACAAAGTCGTGCTTTGTAGTTCTGGCTCTGCTGTAACTTCATATGTCTCCATGGGCAAATCATTTCACCACCTCATTCCTCACACCCAACACAGCACTTCCAAGAGAGGCAGACCCAGGATATTCCATAAAAAATGATCAACCGATGAATTCAATAATTACTCTGAGCCTTAGTTGTTTTTGGTGTACAAATTGTTCTGGTTTCTTTTGCCTTTGTTTGGGGGTTAGTTTGTTTTTTCAGTGTTAATAAGGTATACTTGACAAATAAAAATTATATAATCGTTAAAGTTAAATTGTATATTTGGCTCTAGTGAGGTATACTTGACAAATAAAAACCTTGTGTGTATATAAATATATATACACACACATTGTGCAGAAGTTGGGAGGGTTGCACTATCTATATCATTTTGACCATTTCTTTCTACCCTAACATTCCCTCTTGAAATGAAACAATATAGTAATCTAAAATTCTACAGCTTAAATGATTATAATTCTTGCCTTGAAAGCTATTATCTTCTGCCAAAAGGAGCCATTCTACAGCAGTGCTTACCTACTCAATGGCAAAAGTCATTGGATCCCAAATTTTCATAAACTTTAAAAAAAATTGGTGCTTGACATACAGTGTCATGGAATGAATAAAACTACGATTTCTAGCTTTCCTATTTAAAATAATGCCAAAATTCATTCCAACCACCAAATAGGGAAGATGAGTAGAATAAATTAGACAGCTCTTTCACTTTTCTTCCTAACTAGCACATTCATAACAAGTATAACATTGGTTACCAAATGAAAAACATAAAAAGTAACAATTAGCCTCTGAGAAGGACTTTCTGGGATCACGGGGGATGCTCCTACTTTTTCTCTTAGGCAAACAGAACTGTGGGTATTGGAAACGGGAGGCAGAACAGGAACCGAAAGGAAAGTTCTAATTTTGTATCTTTCTGGGCACACTATCTAAAAAATGGCTTCCTTCCAACTTCCACCAACATGAAGACGGGTCAGCTGCTTCTTGATGATATTGCTTCTGAGTTTCAGGGCCAAGAGGGAGAAGGATATTAAAAAAAATGGGGTTATACAATGTCATTTACCAAAAAGTTACATATTAATTAAATTAATGCAATTATAAATTTGAATGAAGTTAGAAGTACTAATTTATTACTTATGCTAAAAATTATAAAATTATTAAGTAACAGTACATTACCAAGAAGGAAAATAGTAAATTACTGTGGAAATGTTAACATGAAGATCTATAATCTACTTTCTATATCAGTTGTCCTCAAAGTTGGATGCATAACAGAAACATGTGGGAAACTTAAAAATTCTGAAACTCAGGAAGACCAATTATACCAATAGCTCTTGGGGCTGGACACCAACAATGGTATTTTTTGAGGAACCCAGATGATACTGATGTGCAGGCAAGATTGAGAACAACTGGTCTATATTATGCTAAATTAATGTTAATGCGGCCTTGGGGCAAAAGACAGTGCCTTGAACCAGTCCTTCATTTCTCAAAAATTCTCCCCTGCCCTGGTCTTTACAGCAGGACATTTGAGGCACAAAGCTTTGTCTTCACACTCTTTGCATGTCTTACGTTGTCTCTCAAAGCTACCTGGAGTATTGTGAAGCCCACCTGGAGTTGACACTGATGTCTCCTAAAGGTTTAAAACACAAAAAGACAGAGGAAGAACCACTGTGAAGTGGCATTAAAATCATGTGCACAGGGAGAGCTGCTGTCCACAGTGCCTCCATGGGAATGATTCACCCAATGTGAGGAAAGCTCGCTGAGGGTGGGCCAGCTATCCACTTATGCAGCTTCAGCCCCTTTTCCAGTAGTGGTCTCACGCAAATATTCATTCTTTCCATCAAATACTTCCTAGCCATGTAGCCTGGTGCTAGCTCACCCTGAACTCACAAGCTTGTAGGGACAACAGATTTTAAAAAGTAATTGCAGACTGGGTGTGGTGGCTCACACCTGTAATCCCAGCACTTTGGGAGGCCAAGGTAGATGGATCACCAGAGGTCAGCAGTTCAAGACCAACCTGGCCAACAAGGTGAAACCCCATCTCTAGTAAAAATGCGAAAATTTGTTGGGCATGGTGGTGTGCACCTGTAGTCCCAACTACTCGGGAGGCTGAGGCAAAAGAATTGCTTGAATCCAGGAGGCGGGGGCTGCAGTGAGCCAAGATCATGCCACTATACTCCAGCCTGGGTGACAGAGTGAGAGTCCATCTCAACAACAACAAAAAAAAGTAATTGCAACTCAGTGTGATCAGAAAAACAGAAGTATGCACAAAGCACAATGATAAAACCCACAGACTATGAGAACAACATAAGCAAAGACCTAAAGGTAAGAAGATATCAAAATAGGAAGTAGTTTGCCATTGCATAAGGAGCATGCATGACAAGTATGAGCCAAAGGTCAGAGGTATGAAATTAGAAAGGGAAGCATCAGCTAGGAGTTAGGGCCTTACCCTACAGCAGTGTTTCTCAACAGAGGCACTACTGACATTTTGGGCTGGTTAATTCCTTGTTTTCGGGGGGTGGTCCTGGGCATTGTGGGATGGTTAGCAGCATCCCTGGCTTCTACTCACTAGAAAATAGTAGCATCTCTATTTTAGTCACTACAATATAGTACAGTAGTGCCCAAGTATAGTCAATAATGTCTCCAATGTCAGATGCCCCTAGAAGCAAAACTGCCCTTAGTTGAGAACCATTGCACTAGAGGCAGTGAGGAGCTATTGTATAGGCAGAAATAAGTCAGAAATTTGCCGTTTAGAAAAAGCAATCTGATTGCAATGTAGAGAATGAAATGCAGTGGTGGGCATCGCAAACGATAAATCCAATAGAAGAATCCACATATCTGTGTCCATGCTTACAAGCACTTTTATAAGGATATCAAGAGTGTCAGCACTCTCAACTGGATCTAATTTACTAATTTATTCACCAGGCTTATGAATAAGAATCAAGTATAGTTTTTCATTATGTTAACCATCTTTACAATATGAAAACTTCCTAAAGTTGGACTCTAGGTTGTAGGACTTGGGGTCACTGCTCTTTTCTTCATAATTCTGTGTCTTTCACAACCTGAATGAATAAAAGAGCTATTACTCTTAAAGGTAGCTTCCTTAAGTATAACTATGTGGAAATAAAAATACTGCATGACATTCAGTTGCAAAGGTAGAAGCAGTGATCTCACAATTTAACAACCACACACACACACACACACACACACAAACATTGTGCCCTTGCTGACTATGCTCTTAATTGCATTATAGCATTATGAAATGCAGTCTTCTATGAGCCACAACATACACAAGGTCCCCTTTGTCCTTTTGCACAGACCATGTAAAGTAGGACATGGTTTTAGTTATCTATTGCTTTGTAACTAACTACTGTAAAACTTAGTAATTTAAAACAACAATAAATTATTCCTCACAATTCATTAAGTTGGCTGTGCTCAGCTGGGCAGTTCTTCTGTTATAAATGGTGTAGCTGAGGTCACTCAATAGACTGCAGTCAGTTGGGAGTTTGACTGGGGCTGGAACATGCGAGACGGCCTCTCATCATTCAGGGTCTCTATCGATGTGGCCAATCACTTAATAGTCTAGTCCAAACATTTATGTAGCATCAAGGTTGGCTTCCAGGAAGCAGCATTCCAAGAAAACAAGCCCAAATGATTATCAAGCCTCTGCTTGTATCATTTTTACTAATGTCCCATCAACCAAAGGAAGTTATATGGCCAAGTCTAGAGTCAATGAGGAATATAATAGACAAGGGCATGAGTGATAGGAGGCAGAGTTCAGCAGGGTCACCAAATGTAACAGTCTACCATGGTTGGAACAGGATTTCCTTGTAAACCAGATTCTTTTGCCCAGACTTTTTGAACTACGAACCAACAGATTTATTAAAAATCAGTGACTACATATATGAAACAATCTATATCAAATTAAAACTGCAACCACCATACACGTTAGTCCCTTCCTGGGCCAAACAGAAGCACTCTGATACAGAGGCTATGCCCTTAACCACCAACTGCACTCAAAGGAGCCAATCTCATTCCTTCAACAAGTAAAGTTATTACCAGTCACAGAGATCCAATAATATCTTATTACTGAGGACCCAAGGTAAGATTCAGAGCTCAACTTTCAGGAAGCTGCCTGACTCTAGCTTTAGCTTAATATTTTGTTTCAGAAGGAGGAAGGAAAAGAAGGAAGGAACCAAGGAAGGAAGGAAAGAAGGAGGGAAGGAAGGAAAAAGGGAGAGAAAGAGGGAAGAGAGATTGATCGATCAGTTAGTCAACTGGTTGATAAATCAATTGATGGGGCAATAGATGTACTGAAAGATTACTAGCTAAACAGAAAGAACTGATCATTCTCAGGTATCTTCAGAACAGAGCAGATCTGGCCCAGAGTAGAAAGTCAGTTATTGCTCCTTGAATTAAAAAAAAAGAGTCAAGTTATGCTATTAGTACCACCCCTAAGCATGCAATGTAACTTCACATGATGCTGTTACATGCTGGCCATGAGGCCCATGGACATGCAAGAGGCTTAGAGAGGCTGAGCTGTTTTCCCAGGAAACTCTCCGATTCCTTTCACAAAGAAGAATGGACTTCATTTTATCTGTCTAAATTAGACCTCCCCTATTTTGATGGACATAATGAATATGATGGTCTGTGTTGGCACAGAGAAACAATGACTAAGTTTGCTTTGCTTGGGCTTCATATTACTTCTTGCTTATCTGATCACAACTTCAATTCATCCTACTTTTTAAAAAGCTTATTTTTTCCAGTTACCACTGTGCTAAGTTAACAAAAAGGATTTCCAACCTCCAGTATATGAAATCAGATAAGTTTGTTCCTAACTTAAGGAGCTAAATTATCATGTGCAAACGTCATCCATGGGTTTCATGGGAAAACAGTCCAAAACAGAAAACATCTGCTATGATACTCTTTCAATGACTTTAAAGAGGAAACACTTGCAGTGACATTACTGTCTATTTTCTGTAGCTGTAACTGCTTTCTACGTTGAAAGTTATTCATTTACTATAAACCAGCTAGACGACACAGCAATTAGAGTAATTTATCTTTTAAATTCAGAAGAGGAAGATCTAGGCAGACTTTTGAAGTATGCATGCATCTACTGCATCATACACAATTAAAAGATTTATTTTTGGTGTGGGGAGTGTGGAAGCTGGCTGCAGTTTTTAGAAAGACACACATTTTCCCTTTGAAATGGTTTACTGAGTTTCTGCAGTAGCTGCCTTAAATAAGGTTGGTGTGTAAATACTTAAACTAATCTCCTACATTAACAGCTCCCAAAGATCAATGGAACTTCACACCTCCCTAGAAGCCAGACACCCCCAAAGACACTGAAGCACAGCTCTGACTTACGTTGCCGGCTGCATTGCATTTTCATCTTGAGTAGCAGCTCTAGTACAAGAAACTTCATCTATTTCTAAGCTTGCTGCTAAATACATAATTTAATATTAAAAATACAATACACAGAGAATGTCAAAATGAGCCAAGAACAACAAACTAGATACAACCAAGAGAAGCCCCAGAGGCTAAACATGGTAGCAAAAGGAAGAAACAAGAATCTATATATAGAAAACAACTATCCTATCCAACAAAAGACCTACTTGTTTGTAGAGCTGTTTTTCTTCTTTCTTCGGGATCCAGCTCCATGTATGGTAATTAAATTGGGAGAATAAGTTGTTGAGTTAGAAACGAAGCAAAAATAGAGTTTTGAAAACACGTATAAAATGTTACAACAAGGTTTAAATGCTCATATGAACAGATTTAATTTTATTCGGAACATCACTTGAATGGGGTGGGAAGGCAGATGTACCCCCAACTAAGAATCCACCACACATATTGAAATCTCACTGTTGCTCTCCAAAAAGAGAGTATCCCTGGGTGTAAATAGATATTCACAGAGCACCTTTTTAACTCTCTTAGATGTGTTCTCCTTTAGGCATATCTTAAGTCAGTATTCGAGAACAAGAAGTTTATTTGGGAGGAAATATTCCAGGAAACACAAGGTGACTGAGGAAAAGTGAACCAGGGAAGGAAGCCAGTATAGAATGTGATATCAAGCAGATTACCACCAAGGGTAACTGCAGTCTGATCCCACTGGGGAACTCGGGGAAATGTGAAGAATACACTTCTCCAGTTATTCCACCCCAGAAGCAAGGGACCTGGTGTAGTTATACACCAATTTCTATCCTAATTGGTGGGAGGGGGACTGACTTTTCGGCCCATATGTGAGTACAGCAGGTGGTCAGAAGACACCCTCAGGTAAGAAGACACAGATGCAGGCAGTTGGAAATTGGGCATAAAAATGCTAAGTACCAAAGCAGGGATGTGAAGAGAGATTTGCACATCCATGTTCATACCAGCATTATTCACAATAGCCAAAAGGTGGAAGCAACCCAAGTGTCCATTGATGGATGTGGGATCAACAAAATGTGGTATACACATATAATGGAACAGTATTCAGCCTTAAAACACAAGGAAATTCTGACACATACTACCATATGGATGAACCTTGAGCACATCATTCTAAGTGAAATAAGCCAGACACAACAGGATAAATACTATATGACTCCACTTATATGAGGAACCTAGAGTAGTCAATTTTGCAGAGACAGAAAATAGACTGGCGGTTGCCAGGAGCTGGGGGAGGGAGGAATGGGGGTTTCTGTTCAATGGATATAGAGTTTCAGTTTTGCAAATGAAAAAGTTCTGGAGATGAATAGTAATGATGGTTGTGCAATTCTGTGAATGTACTTAATGTCACTTAACTGTTCACTTAAAAAATGGTTAAGATTGGCTGGGTGCGGTGGCTCACGCCTGTAATCCCAGCACTTTAGGAGGCCAAGGCAGTGGGTGGATCACTTGAGGTCAAGTGTTGGAGACCAGCCTGGTCAATAAGGCGAAACCCCGTTTCTACTAAAAATACAAAAATTAGCTGGGCATGGAGGTACACTCCTGTAATTCCAGCAACTTGGGAGGCAGAGGATGCAGTGAGCCAAGACTGCGCCACTGCACTCCAGCCTGGGTGAGGGAGTGAGATTCTATTTCAAAAACTAATTTAAAAAAATGGTTAAGATGGTGTGTTAGTCCATTTTGGTATCTCTATAAGGAAATGCCTGAGGTTGGGTAATTTATAAAGAAAGGTTTAATTGGCTCATAGTTCTGCAGGTTGTACAAGCATGGCTCCAGCATAAGCTTCTGGTAAGGGCCTCGGGAAGTTTACAATCATGGTAAAAGGCAAGAGGGAGCGGGTGGTGTCACATGGAAAGAGTGGGAGTGAGAGAGAGAGAAGAGGGGACATACCACACTCTTTTAAACAACCAGATCTCATGTAAACTACTAGAGAAAGAACCCCTCATCCAAGAGGATAGCACTAAGCCATTCATGAGGGATGCGTGCCCATGATCCAAACATCTCCCACCAGGCCCCACCTCCAACAATGGGGATTACATTTCAACATGAGATTTGGAGGGGACAAACATCCAAACTATATCATATCAAAAATATGGGCCGGGCGTGGTGGCTCACGTCTGTAATCCCAGCACTTTGGGAGGCCGAGGCGGGCAGATCACTTGAGGTCAGGAGTTCAAGACGAGTCTGGCCAACATGATAAAACCCCGTCTCTACTAAAAAAATACAAAAAGTAGCCGGGTGTGGTGGCAGGCATCTGTAATCCCAGCTACTCAGGAGGCTGAGGCAGGAGAATCACTTGAACCTGGGAGATGGCAGTTGCAGTGAGCCAAGATTGTGCCACTGCACTCCAGCCTGGGTGACAGAGCAAGACTCCATTTAGATAGATAGATGGATGGATAGATAGATAGATAGATAGATAGATAGATAATTTTACCACCGTATTTTTTTAAAGTTAAATGTTGAGTAGTATGGGCAGGGCACCTGAAGTGTCTAACAACCCACTCAAAGACCTACCTCAAAGATCTTCAAAGAGAGGCCCAAGGAAAACCATCCATAGAAATCTGGGGAAAGGGACTACTCTACTTAAAAAATCAATTTATTCACTTTTTTTCTCATTATAAGACTAATATATGATCACTGATGAAAACTTACAAGATACATAAAAATAAAAATAAGAAATTTTTAATCATCTATTATTTTATCACAGAGGTGGCTTTCAGGATGAGCAGTATGAAGTACCTCACGCCTGCTACGTGAGGCGTGTTCCTTGAACCAAGAGAAATGGCTTTCCCTAGGAGTTTGTTAGAAATGCAGAGTCTCAGGCTCTCGGACCTGCTGCCTGGGAAGCTGCATTTTAACAAGATACTCGGGTGATTTGTGCACACCTTAGAGTTCAATGAGCATTGCTTTAACACCGCCCTTCTACTTCTGTCTATGATTTCTGAAAAGGGTTAGAGCTACTAAACCTCTAGTGCCTTGGTGGTAAAACGTCCACTCTCTTTTGTGGAAAGTAATTCCCATCTAGCTTTAAAATGAGGAAATATAGTATCTGGCACAGAGGATATGCTATGTAAGTATGTGACTTATGACTGTTAGTATTACAGGTAATGTCAACTGAAAGAAAACCAGTGGAAAGTGACAGCAAAGTAGGGCATTTTTACCTAAAATAATAAATTTTATTTTATTTTGCTGGAATAGAAAAATCTATCATAAGGCAAGCTAAAATGGTTTTCTCTCAAGACTGAATGCTTCCTTTGTAATGCAGTTCAGTATTCTTAGACTTTTTTTCAGACCTCAAAAAAAAAAAAAAAAAAAAGCAAATGAAATGACATGTTAAAACTTGCTCTGAATCTCTTGCATTTCCAAGGCTGCTGCTGGTTTGTTGTGCTTAATGTATTTTTTCCTTCATTCCATACCAACTTTGTAAGCAACAATAGGACTTTGTTAGCTTGTGCAATGATGCAATTATATTATAAGTGCATTAGCCCTCTCACTCACAATAAGAATCTGACTTCAGAAACAAAACACAAAATTCACCACCAAAGTAATATGTTATCATGGTAACATATTAAAGAGTTCTTTAAATATGAAGTATACTATCTACTTTTGCTTAGATTTAAAACTTAAAATATGGAAGGAAGAGTGAAGGAGACTAGGGGAAGGAAAACAAATTGAGTCATGAAGCAGCCATATAACATTTTAAAACATATCAAACACACATCAAGAGCCTTCACATGATCATTCTTTGACCCAGTACTTCTGCTACTAGGAATTTATTCTAGGGATGTGTAAAAACATGTGTCTTCAGTGGATGACATTCCTTACAGCAATACTTAAAATAGCAACTTTTAAAAGTAAACAATGTTTACAATATTAGACAACTTCTTAAATAAACTTAATTCATTTATAGAAAAGTAGAGTATAGCATTCAAAATAACACTTGCTTAGAAGTGTATTTAGTGAAATAAAAATATTAATACTGTTTTTATTTAAAAATGCAAGCTATAAAAAGTATGGATAGTACAATCCCATTACTGTCTTTACTTTTACACACACACACATACATGCATATACACACACACAAATTTGTCCCCTTTTCTGGTCTTAATCTTCTTCACAGTGCTCATTACTACTAGACACATAGTGACCTTAGGTTAATGCCTGTCTCCCCCAACAACGTAAACTTCAGGGAAAGAGGGGATGGTTCTGGTCACTGTCATGTCCCTATTGCCTCACATTGTGCCTGGCACATAGTAGACAAGCAACAAATATAAACTGAGAAATACAGGACTGAGCTATAATTATATGTGTATATGCATACAGAGACAGACACGAGACACTGGAAGGTAGTACCACAAATATCAATAGGGCTATGGCTGGGTGGTAAAAATACACATCCTTTTATTTTCTCCTTATGTTGGTCTCTAGTTTCTAAATTTTATGCCATGAACCTCTAAGAAGAATAAAAGATATAAGCCCTTATTCATATATGCATGTGTGCATTCATATACATATATAAAGAGATTCTTATATTTGATTATCTAGTAGGAATATTCCTCATTACGAGTTATATCTAAATTGCCAAGTTATACATTGGAAAAATAACACACTATTTTATTCTCTACTTTAGGTGAACAAAATGCAATAAAAAAATGTGGAACAAGTGGTTTGTAAAAAAACACCCAACTAATCCATTTTTACTTCTTACCACACACATTCATTAAGTTCCATACCAAGCATAAAATCAGATAGTATAATATACCTTAATAAACTGCTTCTTATTTCATTAAAAATACGTTTTTAGTTTTATGAATTGTATGTTGCATTTTGTAATTTTAGTGGAAAAATGACAGTTTCACAGGTATCACAATAGACATCCTATTGTTTTATTTTTATTATATTAAAACTAGCAATTGCTCCAGAAGGCAGCTAAACTGGATCACGGTGTTCTCATTGGTCTGAAAGCAGAATTGCCATCAAGAGACACGCCTGGTGAATTGATGGAGTCAAGCGTATTTCAGGCATTCAGAGAACGTCCCTTGAAATAAATTAATGGGGCCAGGCTTAACATTACAATGCATCTATTTGAAAAGGTTTAAAATGAAATGTATTTCCTGGGCAATCTTCAATGTAACTATTTTATTTCCTTATAAGTAATATAAACACTTCATAATAAACTTTTTAAAATACAATACAGGAGATAAAAACAATTGTCAATTACAAAGATGAGACTTATCAACTAACACTGCAAAACAAAGTTCATATAAAAAGATGATACATGCAAATAAAAGCATAATGTTAAAAGGGATCAGGAATATTTCTCCCTGGGGAATGGCCAAGGGAGTTTGTGAATTGGTCACAACACTAAGACCCCCTTGGACTCTCCAGTACTTGAAACCTCACATCAGCTAATTCTCTGCCTTTTTTCTCTTACCATTGCTTGTTGCTTGTTTCTTAAATACAGTCTCTCATTCACAGTCTGTAAAGTGTTAAATCACTATTCTATAAAAGATGTATTTTCTTTATTTGCCTTTATTCACCAATCTCACTGTGATATTTACCTCTTACAAAATATAAGATTTTACTTTTTTAGAGACAGGTCCTATTCTGTCACGCAGGCTGGAACGTACTGGCACCATCATACCTCACTGCAGCTCTGAACTCCCAGGCTCAAGGGATCCTCCCATCCCATCTCAGCCTCCCAATTAGCTGGGACTACAGGCATGTGCTACCACACCTGGGTAATTTTTATTTTTTTATTTTATTTTTGCCCAGGCTGGTCTTGAACTCCTGGGCTCAAGCAATCCTCCCACTTCAGTCTCCCGAAGTGCTGGGATTACAGGTGTGAGCTGTCTCACCCGGTTGAGATTTAATTTTGTAAATGATTTTTATTTTAATATTCTAGACCAGAGGTTGGCAAACTATAGCCTATAGGCCACATCAGGCCAGTCACCTGCTTTTGCAAAAGCCCAAGAGCTAAGATTGGTTTTTACATATTTAAATAGCTGAAAAAAATTAAAAGAAGAATAATATTTCAACTCCCATCATAATTATATGAAATTCAAAATTCAGCATACATAAATACAGATGTGTTGGAACCCAGTCCCACACACCCACTCACTTAGGTATTGCCTGTGGCTGCTTTTGTGCTACAACACTGAATAATCACAACAAACGGTATACTCCACAAAGCCCAAAATACTTTCTGGCCTTTTACAGAAAAAGTCTGCCAACTCCTACTTGTGACAGCTACATACAACATAGATCTGTAAATAACTGTGTTATACAGGTTTTGTATACCATTTGAAAGAAATGAAGTCATTTATATAAGAAAACCTATTTTACATCTGTGATCAACAACTACCTATCTACCTACTTATCTACCTATGTTATCTTTGTAAAAGTTTGGGTGAAAGATCTGAAGAAATAATCACCAAATTGTTCATGGTAATTGCCTCTAGGGAAGATGAGAAAATGAAGAGAGAAGGTGGAATTGAACAAAATATTTTTTACTCATCTATATTGTTTATCCCAGCAAGCAGGTATTACTTCATGTTAAAAAATAAAAAGAAGAAATAAACTTTAAGGGGCACTCTTCACATACAAAATATTGACTTTAAGAACATGATAAAATTAAATAGCTGAAATGTAAAAAAAAAAAAAAAGAGGAGATTTCCAGGAGTTTCTTAAAAGAGTGATATTTAGAATTGGCACATTCAAAGCAAAAGGCATCTTTAACCATGAAAAAATGTGAAATGTTACTCAGGCCATATTTACAAGCTGCAATAAAATATTTTCAAAGTACACAGATTTTCAAAGGCAAATACTATTCAAAAACTAATGATAAACAGGTAGTGAAGAATATACTTTTTTTAATAGACTGTAGCTTCACTGAATCAAATGGAAATCTCCAATTTCCATCCTTCTCCTCACTCCAACATGTCAGCTGAAATTAATTCATTGCATATTTAATAAATACCTTAGTAAAGAAATGCTTTACTTTTTAAAATCTCTTGATTTAAAAAAAATATTTTTCCCAAACTATATTGTAAAAACATAAAAATTGTATAGCTATATGCTCAAGAGTACAACATTTTTACTGTTTCTTATGTTTTTAATGAACACTAAAATCTTTCAGAGACCAGATACTGTATCCAGACAGGTCCATGATGCAGTACATCCTTACTGAACCACTGCATTTATAATTCAATTCCTACACATTTATAAATGTTGGCTTTTAAACTGCAAGCCCAATGGTCCCTTTAACTACACTTAGATGCACAATAATTGACAGCTCATTACAACAAGTGGTCTCAAGAGTGAAGTATAGAGCTAATGGTCTGTAAATGCTTTAGTCTCCAAACTTGGGCCAACACTGAGGCAAGTAAAATTGGTCCTTTCTTTACATGCGCGTGATTTTTAACTGCCTGCATCAAGCAAAACTGATCTCCCTACTTCTAATGTCTGAAATACTGCATATGTACATTAAGAGTGCATGGCTAGTTAATCTATATTGTCTTGTGAAATTGACTATGATGTGACAATTCCCAAGTATCCACATTGTGAAGAGGAGTAGAAATTATTTTAAAGCAATGAAACAAAACACCTAAGTATCCAGTAACAGAAGATTCCTGGGATAACTTATAATTCTTCCTGTTTTAAAGGTATGCAACCATTAAAAACCATGTTTAAAACAAAATCACGTAGGACGTAATCACAATATAATGTTAACAGAAAAAAAACAGGATTGTATGTCCAATACAATCCCAATTTTATTTTAAAATACAGTATATAATAGGTAATGTATATAACATCGAGTTATAGTAATTTTTGTGTGTGGTAAAACAACAGTGATCTTTATTTTTACGTTTTCCTGAATTTACAGAGTTATCTACGACAAGCACCACTTTTACAATCAGAAAAATAATATTTAAATACAATAATGTTTCTTTGTCTCTCTTCTTATCAGTATACATCAAAACTTGCCATTAAATATTAAACTAGCTAGTCCATCCACAATGAGAGAAACCAAACAACACACTCATGTTTAAATTTACCTTCAAGTGCAAACACTGACAAAAAGGAAATATTTAATAACATTTCTATTTGAAAGTCCTGAGGAAAGCAAAGTTGACAGGAATGCTGCTGGTAATAATTCGACTTGAAAACTATAATATTTTGCAGCTATAATTCACAAATTTTATAACTAAAATACATAAATTTGGTGTCAGGAATAAACATTAAATATAATCAACCTAATATAAGCAATTGGAAAACATGAAATAATTTCCATAATTGCAAGCATTGCATTGCATTTCTGAAACTGATGTCCTTTACCCATATTTGTCAGAGCTGAGTTTTGAATGAAATGAATACAGTTCATTCAAAACTTGATATTAAAGTGCTGTTTCCACTGAAGACTTGTCTTTCCCTTTCACAGGAAAACCAGCAATTCTCCCTAAAGGATTTCTGAATATTCTAGTAGTACATTTTATATCAGTGTATTCAGTAACTGGCCTACTTGTGCTAGGAAATTATAAACAAGCCACTTCCTACATTTAGACCAGACAAAAGCTGGTCCTGCCATAGGGACAAATATTTATGACTGACTAATTGAAATTAAAGGGTGGAGAATGGACAACTCAGAAGAAACAGAAAATGGTGAGAAATTAGGGCAAAAATAGAGAACAGGTGGGACGACACGTAAGCGGCGTTCAGAGCCCTGTGGAGAAGCCAGAAGCGAGGAGAGAAAATTCTGGTCATTGTGGGTGATGGTTACTAAACAAAAAAATTAGTTAAAAAAAATAGAGAGCAAGGAATATTCCATATCAGGGACTAAGAAATTCAAGAAACATTCATCCAGGTGTTAGGTGAATTCCAAGTGCTCTCTGGATACTGTGGTGGCCACAAAAGTGGGTCAATGGCGCACTGCCTTCTGGAAATTGACAGGTAGGGCCTCCAATGGTGTGTGGATAAAATCCAACAAAGGGAAAAGCTTTGAGACCTTCCAGAGAGATCTAAAGAGCCAGGAGATGGTCAAGATGGGTAGATCATCCCGGTGAGGGGTGTGGTGAGGTTCCAGTGCGAGGAGGGCTTCAGGGAGATGGCACTGGGGCTGAGAGCTGTGATGGCACAACAACACATGTGGGGCAAAGGACAGCTCAGGTGGGGACCTCAAGAGCAGGTGGAAACACCAAAAGAGAGCAGCTCATTTTGTTTAGGGACCATTCAGTTCAGGGAAGGCAGATAAGGCTGGGAGTGAGGTGGAGACCTCACAGCATGGAGGAGGAGGCTCCTGACGGTCTAGTTAAGGAATTTTGACATTATTCACCTGGCCGTGGAAACCCATGGAAGACTGCAGCAGGGCACCTTGGGATCAGAATGGTGCTTCCAGAAGGTGAGTGGAGGTGAGCTTGGGTCAAGGGAGTGCAGGAACATATGGGGAAACCCATTAGGAAGCAAATGACACTCTACAGATGAGAAGTAGTATTGACCCAGACAATGGATCCAAGAGGATGAACATGAGAGAGATATTGGAACTAGAATACAGAGCAACTAGTAATTACTCACTATAAAGAGAGAGAAGGGGAGATGGCAAGATGTTGCTAAGAGAGAGAAAGGAAGAAGAGAGAGGTTTAGAAAAGGAGCAGGTCGGCTGGGTACGGTGGCTCACTCCTGTAATCCCAGCACTTTTGGGAGGCCAAGGTGGGTGGATCACTTGAGTTCAGGAGTTTGAGAAAAGGAGCGTGTCAAGGGAGAACAGATAAAATGGGAATTTGAATAAGACATTCAGAGAGGGCCTTGAACTGTTCCCAATCCCTCCTTTTAATCTGACATGGCTATCTTCATTATCTATTAATAATGAGGCTGCACACAGTAGGCACTCAGGAGAAGACTGCGCTCAGTCAGTTTGTTCACTTCCGTAACGCAGATGGGCCTTCACATAAGGAGAGCAAGGAGGGATCCTTCTTAGAGCAGTGCCCACAGCTCTGCTGCTGGGGCAGAATAATTAGCACAGATGCCCGAGGCAGACTGGCTGCCAAAGCAGATTGCTGAAAGAAAGGGGAACTGCCAGGTCATGTGTCCGACCGGCTGGTATCACTCCACTCTCAACAGTGTCTGCAAACACACTCCCGGCTTCTTAGAGGTGTATCATCTGATCTTCCTAATAGGCTGTCATATGCTAAAAGATTAAGGAAAAGAATTCTTACACTGCCTAAGGCAACAGCGTGGTCTGTGTTTTTAAAATTAGTAAGGTGGCAAAGAATCTCCTTAGGAAACATTACAAGATGAGTTATAAAACTTACTGTACTGCGTAAACACTAGCAGATGGTTGCCAACAAATCTTTAATTATCTTCAACTCATTATGCAGTCATTAACCTTGACAAATTAATAAAGGTGAACTAATAAACTTGTAGGCTTATATAACTTAAACAGTTCCAAACCACAAAGAAGATATAGATAGATGTTGATCAAATGATTTCCATGGGATCCTTTTCATCTCTCCTAAAACTGTATGGTAAAATTGCTATGGGGTGACTACTTTGTTTTTTTTTTTTTTTTTTTCTCCTTTCTCTTTATACACTGTAAGAGAGACTAAGATAAGTTCCAAGCTATTAAACTATTTGTGATGATGTACAAGTCTTCATCATAATTGGGGGCACACTTTCTTTTGACCTTTACAAAACTTTCATTTCCCAAATGTGACAGATAAGAAGTACTTTTATAGCACCAATAATGATTTTTTCCTATGGGAACTTGCCAATTATAAGCTGAAAACGAAGAAAAGTCCACACTGGAAGTCCATTTAGAATCTCAATACAGCTGAAAATTTGAAGAATTATGCTTGGAGGATAGTGCAGGTAAGTTAAGAATGTAACCTAGAGAAATACACATTAAAATAGTGTGAGGGCAAATATTTGCTCCCTTAGCATTTAGCAAAATGCTAAGGGCCCATAAAATGTACTTAATAAAATGTGACTATTAGTCTAAGCTTTTGAATATGAATAAAAGCCTGGGAAAAATTAATTCATGATGCCCACAGCTGTTTCAGTAACACGTACAATGTACAACACAGTTAGGCATCAAGTTCTTACCAACTCACCAGACTTCCGACATCTTAAGGATTTCATCTTATTTTTCTCATCCTAGTAAGATGCTCAGAGCACATGAGAGCCTTAATAAAGGTGACAGGTAACTGAGCCCATTCAGATACCACAATAGTGTTCCAGTAAAGGATATGTGCTAATGCCTCACTTTTCTCTAATAATAAATCACTTTTTATGGGATCTTGATTTTACTCTTAATTTGACTTGGATTTTCATTACTTACACATGCTAAATAAAATTCATTCATTCACTCACTTGCTCACCCATTCAGCGAGTCTCTAATGATTTTTCCCTGTGTCTCAGGCATTGTTCTAGCCCTCCACTGTCACATATGGAAGGAACCAATCACATGTGGCTACTGAGCACTTGAAATGTGGCTCATTCAAACTGAGATGTGCTGTGTGTAAATTACACACCAGATCTTGAAGACTTAATTAAAAAAAGAATGTAAAATGTCTTGATAATTTTTATATTGATTATGCATGAAAATAATATTTTAGATATGTCATGCTTTAAAAGTTAATATTAATTTGTCCTTTTTCTTTTAATGTTTGTAGGATGCTACTAGAAAATTTGATATATAATGATAGTCAACACTTTAGACAAAGCTTTTTTTTGAGGACTTTATATTCTACTTGAAGAAGCCAATGGTAAACAAAGAAATAAATAATAAGCAAGCTTATATAATTTCAGATAATAAAAAATATGTAAAGAAAATAAAGTAAAGAGAAAAGAATGTGACCAAAAAGGGTTATTTTAGAAAGGGAAGCCACGGAAGTCTGTTCTAGGGAAGTGACAGCTGAGCAAGAAAAATGCACGATAGGTAGAGGTAGTAGTATAATGATCTGGAGAATGTTCTAGGCAGGGGGAGCTGCCAATGCAAAGGCCCTGGGGTAGGAATAAGGTAAGCAAGTTTCAGCAAGAGCAAGAAGGCCAGTGTAGCCGAGGCACAGGAGAACAAAAGCAGAGCAGGTTAGAAGAAAGAAAAGGGTCAGAATATAGGAATCTTGGTTGGAAGTTTAGGCTAAATTCTACATCTAAAGGAAAGCCATTGGAGGATTTTTCAGCAGGGGAATCACATAATCTGATTTAAATTTTTGAAGATAATTCTGGCTGCTGTGTGGAGGACTGATTAAGCTCGGATAGGAATGGACACAGGAAATCAGTCAGAAGACTCACAGCATTCCAGGTGCGATTTCCATCATTCAAATCAATGTGGTGGAACTGATGCTCTCACATGCTACTGGTGGCAGTGTAAAAGGATTTAAAGCTTTCTACAAAGCAATTTGGCAACACATATCCTGAGCTGTAAAAATATGTTCACACCCTTTGACAGAAATTACAAAATTGAATCCCAATAAAATAACTGGAAAGGTGAAAAAATGTATGAAGGTGTACACTATAATTATATTTAAAATAGAAGCTATCAGGAACTTCCCATGTGTTCAACAGCAAAGTAAATGATGAATGAAGTATTATATAGTCATTAAGTTACAAGTATGAAAACCAAGTAACTACAGATAATAGCATTCTCTACAGAAGAAATCCAAATGAATCTGTAGACAAACTATTAGGACAAATTGGAGTGTTAAGCAAGGCTGCAGAAAAAGCAGGGACATTCAAAAACCAACGCTTTCGTATACACCAACCACAGTGAATTAGAAAATTCAGTTTTAAAAATTCACATTCACAACAACAAAAACTCTAAGGCATGCAGAAATAAGTTGAATAAAAAACATGCAGGATGTTATAGAAAAAGTAATTTTTGAGAGACATTAAAAATGACCTAAATCAATAGTTAGAGCCAGCATATCCATAGGTGGGTAGACTCGATATGTTAAAGATGTCCATTCCCCACCCTCATTTAATCTATAAATTTCATATATTCAAGTCAAATTTCCACTGGGATTTTTTTCATGGAACTTGACAAGCTGTTTTTTAAAATTTATTTGAAGGGTAAAGGGGCCAAAAATAGCCAAGACTTCAACCTACCACATACCAAAAGTTTCTATAAAGCTATTGTCATGGCTGAGATTAGGGAAGGCAACCGAAGCTCCTACAGCCTAAGGGCAGATGTCTGCACCAATTCTATGTCCAGCGCACCTTGCTTGCCTCATCCTAGTCTTAGCTCTGTGATACTGATATAAGGATAGGTGAGGCAAAACTAATGGAATAGAACTGGGCAGACAAAATAGTTGCAGATATGTACATTTTTAGAATACACAACAATACTCTGCATGTGTGTATCTATGTACATGCACAATGTATATATATGTGCACACATATATATCTTATACGTACATATAAGGGACACATACATGAGACAAGAGTATAAAAATATAAACAGAAAAGAAAAATAGAATTCTGAAAAGTTACTTCTGGAGAATGTGAAATGGAGTGGAGTGAGGGGAATTGAACTGGGCACTAATATTTTCATAACTTTAAATTTTCTTTCATAAAAGATTTGAAGCCATACACACACACACACGCGCGCACACACACACGGATACAATATCAGAAATGCTAATTTTATAAGTGAAGAATAATACAAAATTATATATATATATTCACATTTCTAGCTATAAATATGTGTGGTCCATGTGGAGGATTCAAAATGTACAAAAAACGATATTGGCTCTTATGTTAAAGTACTAAAATTATAAAAGAGGTATGTTTTTCTGTTTCCCAAATTCCTGTTACATTACTTTAAAATGGTGTTTAATGTTTGATAAAGCATATTACAAATTTGAAAAAGGCCAAATCTAGAGCCTAAAATCATACTTAAAATATAATTATATGAAATAATTTAAGATAAACTTTGCTAATGCTAAACAACGACCTGTGGCCTTCAAGTATTCATTAGGATTAAGAAGAATCAAGCCCATCAATAATCCAAATTAAATGAATAAATTCATATTAATTACACTAAATTTACATTTCAATTATACTATAAGAAGTTTTACCGCATGTTCTCACTCATAGGTGGGAATTGAACAATGAGAACACACGGACACAGGAAGGGGAACATCACACACCAGGGCCTGTTGTGGGGTGGGGGGAGGGGGGGAGGGATAGCATTAGGAGATATACCTAATGTTAAATGACGAGTTAATGGGTGCAGCACAACAACATGGCACATGTATACATATGTAACAAACCTGCACATTGTGCACATGTACCCTAAAACTTAAAGTATTAAAAAAAAAAGAAAAAAAATAAGTTTTAAAAATCTATTCATAAAGCACTATAGTGTGGAGGCATTTTTATTATTAAATAATATATAGGGAGGATTATATATGTGTTATACCTAGAAGCACCTCATTTACATAAATTTTAAAATGTGTACACATTCCACCTCAGTTTCTATGAGGACCATCAGCACTGTTCTCGTTTCAATTTATTCAGGATTTACAAAATGAATAACGTAAGATTTATGGAAAATTTTAAGTAGTCTAGAGACCCACTGTTCTCAGCATAGAAACTAACCCTTAGAATAAGGTTTACTTATTAAAATAAGGAAGTAACTAGAGAAAAAGAATATAAAATAAAGTCCTTCACCTACTCAAACAAACACAAAGATCCACAAAGGATACTATTTGCAGAACTAACACCTCAGCAAGTATGACAGTAAGGGAAGGGATATCCTGGCCAATTACCCTGTGAAGTTCATAGTCATCAGGGTGGATTCATGGCCAAACACAGCAACCAAAGGCCGGTGTCACAGATCACCTACTCCAGGCAACAGAACTGTGCACAGGCCCTTAAACGTGAGGTCGGTCAAGGCCATCATCAGGAAGTGTGTTCTTTTACAGCAGTGTGCTTTGACAGGAAGAAATGTCGTTACTCAGGCATCTTAGGAAGCCATGTTAATTCTCCCCAGGTGCCATAATATGATTCCAGAAAGCTGCCTTTAATTTGGGGTTGGGGGAAGAGTGCTGACAACAACTGGCTACTGCTCTAAGCAGCTTCTCCCCTGGATGCACAAACAGAACAGAACTTGATAGTCTTTCTCCCCTGATTAATCCCACATTTGAGCCATCACTCATTACCTTGCTGAGTAGTAATTAGAAGGAAAAAGGGGAAAAGCTAGGGGTTTGGAATAAGCTTCAACATTATTAGTGTTTAACACTTCATCTTAATGCAGTGAGCTCAGACTATCATTACCCTCCCTGACACACTCAATATTCATACTCATCTCTAATCCTCTACCTAGGCTGTTTCTTTTTTTTTCTGACTTCTCCTCCAAATGATAAACAAATCAGGTCACTGCCCAGCTTAACTCAACATTGCCATCATCTTGCTTTGTCTTCTCCGTTCCTAGCATCAGCACCACCCCTCTGAACACCTTATTAAGCACAGTCCTATGTCAATCCCAAATTATCTCGTTAGAAATGTGTGCCTCCAACAGGAGTAAGTCCCTCTAGGTTTTTAAGACAAAGTCTCTCTCTGTTCCCCAGGCTAGAGCGCAATGGCATGATCTCAGCTCACTACAACCTCTGCCTCCCGGGTTCAAGCAATTCTCCTGCATCAGCCTCCCGAGTAGCTGGGATTACAGGCGTGCACCACCACACCCAGCTAATTTTTGTATTTTTAGTAGAGACAGGGTTTCACCATGTTGGCCAGGTTGGTCTCAAACTTCTGATCTCAAGTGATCCGCCCCCCTCAGCCTCCCAAAGTGCTGGGATTACAGGCGTGAGCCACTGCGCCCGGCCAGACATCACAACTTGAGCAAAAATCACATTGTGAGCTTGATTAGGCACTCCCTTTCTACCCTGCTGCATGCAACACAACACTAGGTATATATGTCTGACTCAATTTGTTTGGCATTCTATTAATAGGGATGCCAAATGACTAGATTTCTACATTAATGCAATATTGATAATGACTTGGGGACACTGAAAATTGTTCAGAACCAAATGAAAGTTTAATTATGTTTGGCATTATTTTAGCAATTTAGTATATTAGATTATTTAGCAATTTAGCAATCTGGGTTATTAAAACACAAATAAAATTTAGCATTTTAACAAGTTTGGTTATTAGAAAAGTAATACTCCACAAAGGTAATTAAAGTGTGTCTCGTAATATGTGATCTTCCCCAGTACACCAATTCCCTGTATTTCCTGACCAAGATAAAAGCAGTTATTCGGATTTTCCCACCTATAACATATCTGAAAGATATAATAAAATAACACTTTCCATGGAAGACAACAAGCAACCTTAGAATGTAGACTACACATCCTGCCTGCACTTCTGCACAATCAGAATGTGAAGTTCCCTTTCCCAATCACAGTGAGGTTCTCAAAGAATGTTCTCTTGAAGAACTGCCAGTGTTTTGTGCTGCTATCTGAGGAAGCATTCTCGGAGGTGCCCATGAGCTAAAGCAGCAAAGGTCTCCGACTCTAAAACATTTCAAGCATTTTAATTTTTATTACAATTTAAACCATGTAAGCACAACCCTCAGAAAAAGAAAAACTCAATTAACAAAGTTTACTTTAAAGAGTCCATTTTTCTTCTAAGTATAAGCTGTGGGATGGCACCTTGCACACACACTCACATAAATTGATGTCAAGGCTCACAGGACCGCCATTCCTTCACCTCCTAGACTGCTGCATTTCAAACCTTATAATGTCTCCCTTTAGCTGCTTTAGGGACTTGGCATGAGATTTTTCAGCAGTCAGTTCCTTCAGCAAGGCCTGCTTTTGTGGAAAGGGTAAAATTTTATACTTACCAATTTGAGAAGCTGAATTTTTTTTAAAAAAAAAGGGCAAGAGGAAATTGTTATAATTATAGAGACAGCTTTTGCATGCAAAATCAGTTTTCCTTGGGGAAATCTGCATACTCTCTATAAAGAATCCCCAGGCCAAAAGTACACATTATGCTTTTCAGCTCCAGTCTTTTTCAAAGCCATGCACTTGCCCAGGAATTGCATAAAGGGACAGTCTATGAATATGCTCCAGGCCTAGCCCAGATAAGCTGTTTATAAAACAAAAGACTTTACAGAGTTTTTTATAATATTTTAAAGACATATGGTATGCCTGAGGAACTGACCATTATCAATCAGTGTGAGACAATCAATAAAGAGTAGGGTATTTGGGCCAGGCACAGTGGCTCATACCTGTAATCCCAGCACTTTGGGAGGTCGAGGTAGGCAGATCACTTGAGGTCAGGAGTTTGAGACCTGCCTGGCCAACATGGTGAAACCCCATCTCTACAAAAATACAAAAATTAGCCAGGCATGGTGGCCCGTGCCTGTAATCCCAGCTACTTGGGAGGCTGAGGCAGGAGAACCACTTGAACCCAGGAGGCAGAGGTTGCAGTGAGCTGAGATCATCCCACTGTACTGCAGCCTGGGCAACAGAGCAAGACTCTATCTCAAAAAAAAAAAAAAGAGTAGGGTATTTGTTTCAACAGGTCTCCAAAACGTATCTAAACACTGTTCACAAAGATAATCACTGTAAAAGGCCTTCTCTTCAGATTCTTAACACTTCCAATTACATAATAAAAATTGCTCACAGCTGTTATGAAATGCTAAGCGTTAAGGATATTTTTGTGATAATGAAAGTAAAGCACAGGTAAAGGGACTATCCAAAATAAAGATCCATTTTTTAATTTGGTCTGAATGTAAGGCATATTTGTCTTTGCTTTTAATTTTAGAAAAATATTTTAGGTAATGAGCCTTGAAAAAAGGTGATAGTAATACTTCCCACTAGTGGACTTTAAGACACATTAAATACATATTTCTATATACTTCATAGTGGAAAAAATACTTTGAGAAGGCAATATCCCATTTTAAATCAAAGTAATTATTTCTGTATGGAAGAAAATCCCTATGTTTTATGAGAGTTACTTGGAGCAGGCCATTCGTCTCAAAGAGGCTATTTTTATAATACAATAAATAAAATATTCTTAAATGAACTGCCCATCAATGGGAGAAAATTATCCATTTGTGTTAAAAGAAGTCTATTTTTGTCAGGTCTTTCTAAAGCAAACAAATTAGCAGTGGCTTTGGGAACTGTGAATCCACAGCCTCAACAGCAGTTGTCCAAAATTAAAGGTTTGTCAGAATGGGTGTGTGGAAGATGGAAACATTTCAAATGAGTATAAACATTTTATAACCCAGACAGAACCTTTCAAGAGTATCCCCACAGACTGAAATGATCTGTCACCTGGGCTAGGCCCCAGCTTCATAAATGGAACTCTCATAAATGGAATATTTTCAAAAATAACAATGAGAGAAAGCAACTCTTTGAAAAACAGATTTAAAGTAGAAAACATTCATAATATATTAAGTAGGAAAAGGAGGTTACAAAAGCATGAGATCTCAATTTCGTAAAACAAACAAAAACCAAATAAGATCCACACTGCCATCTGAAGAACACCCCATTACAACATTAGTGGGTGCAGGGCCAAAGCCAGTTCTCTGTCCAATAACTTCCAGGCTTTGCCCAATGTACCTTCCCAAGTAGAGAAGAGTTATAGAGCCCTTTCAGGAAGCTCATCCCTGAGGAGGGTGTCTGCGACAAATCTAAGTCTAACATCATTCAATCTGGCATTTTCCCAAACGTATATGACATGGAAAGTTTCCCAATGCCCCCAGTGACCCAGAACACCTATTAACATTCTTAGCTCACCTTGGAAACAGTTTGAATAATAAATTGAATACCTGCTTAATGAATACAAGTAGTCAAAAAAATTGATGAAAGACCAAAAAGAACAACAGTACAATATCAAAAGTGGTGATTTGTGGGTTGTAGGATTTTGGATTATATTAATTTTCCAAATTTTCTATAACAAACATATTACCTTCATGATTATGAAAAAAATACAGTATTTTACGATGCCTAAAGGGCTACACTGTTCATCTTCCTCTAAACTATTCATTGGTGAAGAGGACATTTGGTACTTCAAATGCCAACACACTAAGTTGGAGAAAAGCAGAAAGATCTGGCAATCTGTAGATTGCCACATGTAGACCATCTATAAAAGGCCAGCTATAAAAGAAACGTAGTCAGCTCAAATACTGTTCTCAGATTTCTGGTGTCCTATGAAAATAAATGAAGCAAGGAGTCCAGCCCTGGCAAAAGATGAAGGAGAACCTCAGCCTCACTAATTTCCTGTTTATTCTCTCAGATGCCAACCATTACACAGCAGCCTTTGGGAGAAATGTAAAATGTGTAGAGATAATCTAAACACTGTTTAGTCTTTTTATTTCCCCCACAAAAGACAGTGTAAATAGAGGAGAAATGATAGCTTACAAGACATTTTTATGAATCTGAGACAATAATGTATATGTCCATTGAAAGATGTTTAAATCCTATGTTTTAAAGAGTCATATTTCATTGAAATAAATGCTAATCAGTGTAAGTTGTTCTTTCTCATCAAAAATATATTTTTGCCATTTCTTCTTCAACTTTAATTTTTATTATATGTTTAAAAAAAAAAACAATTCCAGACAATATGGTTGAAAGGCTATGCTAGCCTTGACCTGTGCATTCATTTTCTATGCGGAGTTTCAAAATGTTCTACAAATTAACACATTGCAAAAAATAGTTGAGTACTGTTTAGTAAAATACCCATTGCTTAATAATAATAATTTTTAAAAACTCTACTAACCTTCTCTGTGGAAACTTGTCCATAAACTTGAATAACAGATTCACAGAACATCAGGGCTAGAAGAAAGCTAAACTGGGCCTCCATACCCTTGACTCCCAATACTGAGGCCTGAATTGGTTAAGTGCCTCCCTCAAGGTCACACAGCTACTTAGGGACAACACAAAGCCAGATGACAATTTCCAGAAGACTGAGATTTTGAAGCTGTAACTGAAAACTCCCTGAGTTAATTAAGACAATGACTGCAGTTCAGTCCTGGCAAGAAAAAAAGGATAATATTTATGTGAGAACGAACTTAGTCCATCTGTGGCTGGCACACAAATCTTTCCCTTCACTATATTAGGCTTTCACTTTAACTTGTTCTGCCTGTCTTCCAAACAATTTTTGACTGATATCAGAAAACAAAAATCCTCCTGTTATTTCATGAGCCCAGCTTTTATAATTTGATAAGCACTAGAATATGTGTATTGTATGTAAGTTGCAGAGGGGTGGTGGTAGGGAGTAGGGGAAAGGTTTATTAAATCAAGAAGCTATCATTTTAGGCCATTACGAAAAAAAAAAAGCAATCATTTTATTTATTTCCCACACTCATGCATTACAATCCCACATGAATTGCCTACCAGTGAAAATTGTGAGATTCTCCTTCTCAAATAGGGAGACTGCTAAAATTCTATTTTAAAGTTCTATTGATATTTTTATTCATAATTTCATATTGATATTCATAATTTCATTTCATATTTTTTCATATCATTTCATGATAATTTTATTCATATTGATATTTTTATTCATAATTTCCAGAGAAAGGACCAGAAGTGTGAGTTGGTTGTTTGTTTTTGTTTTCTTTTGTTTTAATCAAATCAACTGCCTAAAGAAGAACCTGAAACTCCAGCACAATTCTGGTACTCTTACAGCCACACCATTTTATAAATGTTCAATACTTTAGACTCAGGGACACAAATTCACATCTCTGCTCTGAAGATCGTGCTATATTGTTTAAGTATCAGGGAAACTATTCATCTATGAAAAATGTACACATTTTCAAGTCTATTCAGGCTAAAGTTAGTGTTAAGAGCAGCTAACACTTTTTTTTGGTGGGGGGCACCTTACATTTCTGGGACTCAATAAAGTTTACCAGGCACCTGGTTTTTCCTATGCAACCTACTTCAACTACCCCTTTCTCCTCTCTCTCTTTCTCTCTCTCTCTCTCTCTTGTTTTCTCTCTTCCTCTCTCTCTCATCACTCTGTATCTCTCTCCTGCAATTGACTTTGCTTTCTCACTAGGCTTTTCCCCCATGTTATTCCAAGTTTGGGCAGCTGCACCTGGATCAACCAGCTTACATTTAAATTAAACTATCTGACAGGACATGTAAAATTGTCTTTCAGTAATTTTAATTCATTTTTCTTTCTTTTTTGGCTGCTATATCCAATTTTAATGGTAGGGAATATATTTGGCATTCTTGAAAAAAAAAGAAGATCTTGTTCCTTTTGAATTCTTAATAATAATTAGTATTATCATCATCATCATCATTTCCATGCTTCACAATTCATACCTCAGCAAGGAATTCAAGCTGACATGTTGTGCTGATCCAACTTTTGCACCAGCCTCCTGTTCAGTCAAATCTCAGTCCTCATCTTCTTTGACAGCCCCTCTGATTAATCCTCCCTCCTTGAAACACTCAGCAGGTGGATTCTAAGACACCATATGCCCTTGGTTTTCCTCCTACTTCATTAGCTCACTTTATCCCTGATCTCTAACACTGATTCTTCCCTATCTCCCCACCCTCTAAGTGCCCTTAGACTCAGTCCTCTGAGTCTTGTCTTTGCTTCTTGTCCACATTCACTTTTCTAGTGACTTCATCCAGACTCACAACTCCCACATTTACACATCTTCAGCCTAGTCCCATCTGAATTCCAGACTCTTGATATCCAACTAACTCCTGGTTCTGTCTTCATTTTGGACACCTAATGGGAATCACGATTTTACATATCCAAAACCAACTCCTGATATTCTCCATTCAAACCTCTCATAATGCAGTCTTCCCCATTCTAGTAAATAGCACTTCCATCTTTTCAATTGCCCAGGCACAAAACCTTGGAATCCCCTTCACCACCTCTTCCTTCCTCATACCTTACGTGGAATCCATGATCAAATCCTACTGACTCAATCTTCAAAAGAGATCGAGAATCTCACCTCTTCAAACCACCTCCATCCCTCCAAACCTCGTTAAAATCAATATCCCCCAATCTCCCTTGATTACACAGGAACATAACCTCCTGATTCTCCTTCTTCTGGACGTGCTCCCTCACAGTGTACTCTGAACTCAGCAGCCAACGTGAGTCTTCTCAAAAGTAACATCCCATCACTCTTGGGTCCCAATTCTCCAAAGGCTCCCTATTCCATTTAGAGCAGGAGTCGAAGTCCACACAGAAGACTATAAGACCCTCCTCCCTACGCCACCCTCCTGCCCAATCTCCCAGCACTCTCCTCATGTTCAACCCGGGGCTTCCTTGCTCTTCTTCAGAAACAGCAGGCTCACCTCTGCCTTATGGCATTGGCATTTGCTACCTCCCACCCCCAACAGCCTGAGGAGGTCGCCCCCCCAGATGACATGTAATCCTTCCTTAGCAACTTAGGGCCTTGACTCAAAGACCACCATCTCAGGCCGGGGTGGGTAGGCTTCCCTGTTAATCTTTTCTAAAATGACAACACATCCTCTGCTCCCTATTCCCCCTTTTCTCTGTAATGATAATCAGTAACTATATGCTAAAATTTTGACTGTTGGTTGTTCCGTCTTCCCCACTAGAATTTAAGCTGCAAGCTGAGATTTTTACTTCTTTAATGCACTTCTGAAGCCCCAGCTCCTAGAATAGTACCACACCACACATAAGAGTATAATCCATAATTGTTGAACAAGTAAATAAATGCTCCACTATAACCTGGTTTTTCTTTACAAAAGGTCAAGATAATCTTCCCACACAAATAAACACACAACTAATCGAAGGGGCAGGGACAAGATTGGCCATGACTGGGTAACAGTTGAAGCTGGGTGATGGTCACATGGAGATGGTTTAGGCATTCATTCTACTTTTGTGTATATTTGAAATTTTCTATAATAAAAAATGAATATACATTTGCTTAATTATTTAATGACCGCATAGTATTCCACAGTCTGACTACCATAACTATTTAACCAAAAACCCTACTGGAGGATACTTAGGTTTCATCTTTTTCTCTATCACCAAAGATGTTAGGATAAATAATCTTACACAACTATCCAATTTGCCTTACAACAAATTCCTAGAAATAGAAGGGTTTGCACATTTAAAATCTTATACATACTGCCAATCTTCCCTTCACAAAGTCTGACCCAGTTTATGTTCCCATTGGCACATTAAAGGAGTGCTATTCTAAGAGTGGTCCATAGAATGGTGCTAGACTGCAAAATGTTCCTGACTGGTCCACTGAGGTAGGTCCAGAAATTGAGAGTAAACATTTAGAAATATTTAACGCACTTTGAGAGAGTTAATTTTATGTCTGATGAACATTTTGTGTGTGTGTGTGTGTGTGTGTGTGCGCGTGTGTGTCATATTTGATATTTTATTCCGAATATCTGTGATTTTTGATTTCTGGCTACTTATTTTTACTGTATGTTACAATCATATCTGTCAAAAACAGACTGGGAAAATATGGCCCTTCAGTGCAGTTTGAAAAAAAAACTACACTGTTTGCCCACAGCATCATCAATTATGAACTTTTTGCTTGTTTTTATTTGTCATTTTAGTTACCGAGAAATATAGGTTGGTGCAAAAGTAACTGCGGTTTTTGCCATGACTTTCGATGCAAAAAACCACAATTACTTTTGTACCAACCTAATAATATACCACTGTTGGTTTAATTTGCACTTTTGATTGCTGACAGATTTGACCATCTTTTTATATGTTTGACGGCCCCATATTCATTATTTTAACTCCACAACTTTATTAAATGTTCATCTTGCTGATAAGGTTGTCAGAGTTTATTTTAAAAGCTCTTTATACTTTGGAAATATCAGCCTTTGTTGATCATATTGTTTGTAAATGTTTTCCCGGTATATGGTCTGTCCTTCAAACAAGTTGAGATGGTTGCTGACATTTTGAAAAATAAAGATGTAAAACATATGTATATGTAGTCACATTTTTAAATCCTTTCCTTCACGGTTTCTACTTAGAGATGACTTCCCCACATACACATAAATTGTAAAAATATTTATCCATAGATTTTTATCATAAATTTACAGTTTATCTTGTTATATGTATAATTTTGATCCATAGAATTATTTCTATATTAGCAGTGTGGTAGAGACCCTGCTTTATTTTTCCAGAAGACTTTGCAGGTGTCCCAATACCTTTTATTGAGTAATTAATCTTTTTCCTACCAATCTGAAACACCAATCTTATCATATACTAAATTACCATACATGTGTATGTAAAACAACGTTCTTTAATACTTCACTCATTGATGTATCCCTGTATCAATACCATTGTTCAATCATCATTGACTTAAAATATTCTTTAATATCTAAGATGCCAAGTGCCCCTCATAAGTATTTCTTGTAATTCTGAGAGTATTAATAGGTTGATTCTTCCAGATGCAGTTTGGAATTATTTTGTCAAGTTCCCTAGTTTTGATAGAAATTGTACTGAGTGTACACTTCAAATGAACAAATCTGAAATTTTTGTATTACTACACTGAATCTGGCTTTCCAAGAACAAAGAATCTCTCTCCACTAATATGAAACTCATTTTATGTCCTACAATTCAGTTTTGTAGCTTTCCTTACTTAGTTCCTACCATACATTTCTAGGAAAGTCATTCCAAACATTTGTATGGTTGTACTGTTATTTTGGATGTGATCTCTTTTTAATAATATTGTCTAATATTTATGCTTGGTAATTAAATCATCAATTTTTACTTATTTAGTTTGCAGCTAACCAGCAATTTTAATCAACAATCATAGTACTTCTAATAGCTTTTTAGGTGAGTCTAAACATACTCTGTTAATTTCATTCGTATCTTCATTCACTCATTTTTTTAAAAATCAAGCACTTGTTACATATATCTCAAGATATCAGAGCAACTAAAGATTAATATTATATTTAAAAATATGGATCTCCTCCAAGGAACATAAAATCTAGTAGAGCATATAAAATATACATATATTATTGTACAAGACAGAAATTGGGAGGTCTTTAAAATGGTACAGTTAAACTGTATGATGAGAGGTAACAGAAAGACATACTACAGAAGGATGGAGAGCTTAAGGAAGTCTTCATGTGAGTGGTAGCATTTATTATGAGGACAGAATGTTAGGATGTGAAGAGATTAAAGGGATAATATTCTAGGAAGAGAGAAAAAAAGTATAATCAAAGGCAAAAGAAGAAAAATCCAGATAAATTTGGGCTAAAACGCAGGGTATACTAAAGAAGGAATAGGGTAAACTAATAAATGGACTGTTCTGAATGCAAGACTAATTTTGTTCTTAGGTAGAAAATGGGGAGCTACAGGGCAAACAGAGCTATGTTCTAGGAAATTGAATCTGAGGACAAGATGCAAATACTGGGCAATTTGCGGGTGAGAAGGACTGAGGCAGAGAGAGTATGGTAATTTTAAAACATGGTCCCCAAATTCTTTGACACTTCTCCAGTTGAGAGGTAGGAGTCTGTATTCCCACTCCTTGAACTTAGGCTTTGTGGCTGCTTGACTATAATCTAGCAGAAGTGACACTAGACCAGTTCCCATGTCCAGACCTTAAGAAAGTGACAACTTTTACTTCTATCTCTTGGAAAACTTACTCTTGCAACTCAGCCACCATGCTATGAGGAAGACCAAGCAGTCCACTGAGAGCCCACATGGTGATGACGGAAGTCCCTAGTTCTTAGCTCCCAGCCAACTGCTGGCATCAACTTGCCAGGCATGTAGGTGAATCATCTCAAAAGTGGATCCTCTGGCATGCAGTCAAAATATCCCCAGCTGATGCCATAAGGGGCAGAGATGAGCTTTCTCTGCTAAACCCTGCCCTAACTGCAGATTTGTGGTTGTTACTGTTTCAAGCACTTAGTTTCACGGTGGTTTGTTGCACAGCAATAGGAACTGGAACAGAGACCAATTTAGAGGCTCTCATAATAGTGCATATCAATGAGAAAAATGACTTAAAAGCAGCTGTGAGAATGGGGGAAATGGGTTAAGATGCCAGCATATTCTGAAGGTGCAATTAATAAATGGGAAAATTGCAGCCTAAAATTAAACAATTATAATTTAGCCTCTTAGTTATTTCTCTGAATAAGAATTAACTAGATAGAAATAGTTATTTACTAATATTTTGGATGGGAAAGGGATTTTCTAGTACAAAGTAGTAAATGTGGCAAAACTGGAAATACTCTAAAGACAACCTTTGGGGATTTAACGTAGACCAATCACTCTCAAATTGTGTGCTCAAGACAAGTTCAGGGTTCTGAAAGGTCAAAATTATTTTCATAATGATACTAAGAAATTATTTTCCTTTTATTATTCTCATTCTCTGAAAGAGTTTTCCAGAGCCTTCATCATGTTCAATATCTCAATAAACTGCAGAAGCAAATAAGGGAATTCCCATATCTTTTATTAAGCAAGACTTTAAGAGATTTGCAAAAATATTAAATGGTGCCATTCTTCTCACCAAACATATATTGTTTGGAAAAATACAGTAATTCTTCATTTAAAAAATTCTTACTTACGTTAACATGTAATGGGTTTATCACTGTTATTTAAAATAAGTATTTGTAAATGTCCCCATTTTACTTTTTAATATAGCAAATAGTTATGATATAAGCTGCATGTTAAAAAGCTGTTTAGAACTCTGAACAATTCTTAAGAGTACAGAAGGGTCTTAGACCAAAAAGTTTGAGAAGCACTCCATACTGGAGTAGTCAGCACAGAGTATATGCCAATGTGTTAAGAAGTACAATGGAATGGCACGAACCCGGGAGGCGGAGCTTGCAGTGAGCCGAGATCCCGCCACTGCACTCCAGCCTGGGAGACAAAGCAAGACTCCGTCTCAAAAAAAAAAAAAAAAGTACAATGGCAGAGCAGACATGAAGAAGAACAAAGGCAGTAGGAGTGAGTATATGTGGTTCCTACAAGTCCTAGACTTAATTATCATCATCGCCTTCATAGCTTATATGGAAGTGACAGCCAAGCAGCTATTTTATGCAAACTTTTTTTGGTGTTCATAATAATCTTGCTGAATAGCACCTTTAAACCCCAGAGAACATGGCAGGAGAGATTAAATCATCTGTCTCAGGTTACAAAGTGCTGATATTAATAATGTCTTATTTTTGTTCAAGCTATAGCCCCCCCCAAATATGCTCTGGCATTATTAAGAGGAAAAAGTAGGTATATTAAGTCAACAGAAATAAACTGTTAACATAAGTAGTTATTTCTGTTTATTAAGCACTTTTCTCCTAAAGAACTAAAAACATTTCAAATATATCAGCATGCATAAAACCTCCATTAATAACCTTACAGGTATACAGTTGCTATTTCCATATTGTAGAAGAAGAAAATGTTATTAGTTAATACACAGTAAACTAAAAAGCAAAAACATTAAATCCCTAATTCTTCATCTCTGCCAAGCAATCATTTACATGTCATGCCAAAAGCAAAATGTATATCTCGAACCACCACATTTGCTGCTTTTAAATGAGTATCAAATACTTTCTCCTTCTGTTGTAATCTAAGATGATTTTGTATAATTGTTTCCCTCTTTCCATCTTCATTGGCTATCTCTATCATCTATACAGAACTATTAAGCCTGGGAAATGTTTTCTAATAAGACCATCAACCATTTTCTATACATTTATGAAGCAAAATTAGTCACTGAACTTGCATTCTCAGTTACCGCAATCTTTGTAGTGATCCAAGAGGATTAAAAACTCACTCAGAACGCTGATTTACAGCCAGGTGCGGTGGCTCATGCCTGTAATCCTAGCAATTTGGGAGGCTGAGGCGGGCAGATGACCTGAGGTCAAGAGTTCGAGACCAGCCTGGCAAACATGGTGAAACCCTGTCTCTACTAAAAATACAAAAATTATCTGGGCATGGTGGCAGGCACCGATAATCCCAGCTACACAGGAGGCTGAGGCAAGAGAATCACTTGAACCTAGGGAGCAGAGGTTGCAGTGAGCCGAGATCATGCCACTTCACTCCAACCTGGGTGACAGAGCAAAACTCCATCTCAAAAAAAAAAAAAAAAAAAAAAGCTGATTTACAAAACTGGCAAATTGTTTTTACAATGAGGCACTAAGCTTTCCTCTAACTCTTAGACCTATCTGTAAGCAACACTAGGCAATATGTAGGGAAATGTACGTAGGCTATAATCATACTCTTGTATAAGCCATGCTACTACTCAATGCAAGAAGATGATTCCACATAATGGGCAACTGAAAAATGAAAAAATGTCAGCTAATACCTGATAAAAAGAAATAATAAGATTTATGTGGCTAAATGAGGGTGTACAAGGGTAATGTCAGCCTCTGCAATGAATAAATCTGAAAATACATAAAGAGTTAACATAATAGAACCTTATTTCTCTTTCTTGCTCGCATAATTTATGCTCCATCTTTCATTGTATAGAGTTTGTTACTGGGAAAGACGGCAACTATGACTATTAAAGATTTTCTGTTCAGGAACATGTGGATTCCTGAATAGGAATAGTGAGGAGCCATCCACAACGCAATGATTTAGACTCAGGTTCACTTGATCCTGTCTCTCACCATCCCCTTAGGCCTCCCAGTCATCTGCACCTAACCACAGGAAAGAGGACGATAGAGCCTGGGGTTTCGACGCCTTGTCCCAGATTTGCCCTACAGGACTGTTCACATTGTGTTGGTGAGGACAAATCATGTAGCTCACCTACATACAAATGGAGGCTGTTCCACCAGTCTCTCTGGTTGGGCGGCTGCTTCACACCATACTTCTTTTCTATTGAGGGCTGAGCCTAAGTGATGATGGACAGCAGGCAACCTCTGTCCCTGGGGTGATGGTTCCACTGCCAGGCAAGCCTCTGACCAATTATCATGAAATATGAAGAAATGGGCCACCAGAAACTTCGCCTCACAGGCGGGCAGCCTACCCACATAAAAATCATGCTTGGGATGAGGAATCCCTCCACGGGCGACACACCGTAGCATTCTACGGAGGAAGCTGTGGCACTGTCGAGATGATGCAGATGGTCACACAGCTGCTGTGTGCACGAAAGTGGGAATCAGCGCACAGGAGGAAGAGACAATATGCTTAAGAACTCAAAACATAACGTGAAACAATATGTGAGTCTATCTGTTCTGGAAAAGCAATAAAACAGGCATACCAGCCTAGCCAAGTAGGAATCAGAAAAAGAGTGATTATTCACAGGCAACAGTTTTGATTACATGGTGCATATAAGAAACAGAATTATAAACACAATTCTCTATCAAAAACAAAAAATGGAGTTGCTCCATTACTAAATCCATGGGGGATGTTTGAAATTCTGATATATGTATTCTTCCATTAAAGTATATTCCTTTCCATTAAACAAGTCAGCATATCTTCCTTGTGTTACAGCTAAGTGGTTTCTTTTGATTTTTTTTTAATTTTCCTGTTATGAAGTTTGAGGTTACAGTGAGCTGCAGTCATGCCACTGCACTCCAGCCTGGGCAACAGAGCAAGACCCCGTCTCTAAAAAAAATTAACAATAACTAATAAAATTAAATTGTCCTGTTATTATTCCACGTAAGGAGGATGTCCATTAGAACAAGGGAGACTAGTCCAGCTCCTTATACTCATGGGAAGGCTCTTTCCATTAGTATTGCTTTTGTTCCCAGTAACTAACTCTGTTTCACCTACTGCACTGTTGGTGCTGGTCACCACAGGTGGCTCTGGACCTGCCACCATGGTCCTGCCCGCACCAGTGATGGGCAGAATTCCAAACCATTGCCTCTCTAAGTCACCTCGCCAGAGCCCCAGTCCCAGATGTGACAAACCTGAAGTCCCATGAGTGTGCCTACTTGCTGGCAGACATCAAGAAAAACACAAAAGTGGGCATTTCTGCTTGGGAAGTTAAAAGAAATGGCACTTTTATCCACCCAGCTTCACACAATGACGAATGCCCCCAAATTCAGGAAAAGGATTCAGATACCAGGTAGCCCAAATGGGGATAAATGTCTACTGTACACACAATAAAATGTTAATTCAAACTGGCACATGGACCCCTGCCGCTTGTCAGGGGATATGGGCCATAATGAAAGGGAGGGGAGCTGGAAGATTATGGGGAAACAATTTTCTTTTCCACGCATTCACTAAGGACTCCTGTCCATAAAAATCTCCCACGATTTATAGGGTAAACCAGGCTTTGTCTTCTCCATTCCATGCCAGGACCCCAGGGGCAAAGCCCCTAGGAATAGCTTTGTGGTGTTGGTACTACTCGTGGCATGGAGCAGTCCTAGTGATGACAATTGTCCCCAGCACTGTCAAAAAAAAAAACTTTCTGTGATGATGATAATGCTCTATGTGCTGCCCTCTAGCCACATGTAGCTAATGAACATGTGAACTGTGACTGGTGTAAATGATGAACTCAATTTTTAATTTTCTTAATTAAAATAACTATATGTGGTTAAATTTAAATGACCACATGTGGCTGCTAGCTTTCGTACTGAAGAATACATCTAACCAAGCTACCATACAAGAAAATGGACTGTTTAAAAGTTTTTAGAAGAAAGTTCCTCTATTGCCCCTAGTAACCTAATCTAATATCTAATAAAATAAACATCTGAGTATTTCTTTCTTCTGACTATTTAAAAACATTCTGGCCCTGTCTTGCTCGAATCATGGATCCAATCTCAACATGATTCAGATACCTTCCCCATGTTCTAGAGCAACAACTTTCAACTTCTTTGATTATGAGCTTCTTTGATTATGAGAACCATGTTTAACGTCAAAATGAATTGTTAGCCATTTATAATAGTAGTATAAATGGTAGTAGTATAAAGTAGATTTAATTTCTATTGATTAAGAAAATACATTATAATAAAAAAGCACCTCTTAATTCAGTAACACTTCATATTCATATATATTTCCTTATAGCAGGAATGATACAGAGTTTTAAAATAGTCATATATATATACGTATATATACATACATATATATATATATACGTCGCCAGACAGTTAGGAGCACAGTTTTGAAAAGGCTCCTCAACTGCGTGGGTGACAGAGCCCAGGAGGCTGTGGAGTATTGTAAAAGTCCTGGAGTATGTGGCAATTAATTCCAAGGATGTCTCATGTATTAAATAGTCTCATATATATATATATACACACACACACACACACACATATATGTATATATACACACACGTATATATGTATATATGTACACATATACGTACATATGTATATATACATATATATGAGACTAATATATATACGTATATATACGTGTATATATATATGAGACTATTTAACACATGAGACATCCTTCGAATTAATTGCCACATACTCCAGGACTTTTACAATACTCCACAGCCTCCTGGGCTCTGTCACCCACGCAGCTGAGGAGCCTTTTCCAGAATGTGCTCCTAACTGTCTGGCGACCTTGCAGATATGTGAGTTTTTATTCCCAAGAGGGATTTTAGATTAATGTTGGATAAATGCGAAAAAGCAACTTTCCTAGTAGTTGAAAGTCGAATTTTTTCTATACATATCTGCTAGCAGATACATGATACAGATGATTTATGCTGCAGTTAAGTCCAATTATTATTCAAAGATGATCAAGGTTTAATAATTTGGATTTCCTAAAAGTGTATTTTTATAACTCAGCATTTATATCACACTTATCAGCTCTTTTGCAGTCATCATTCTATCAAAGATTATCCTCACTCTCTGTCTTTGATTAACTCATGTTTCTCTATATCGTCTTTGAAGCCAACATTTAAATAAATAATCTGAGAAAAAAAGAAAACATTTATTTAACTATTATGCAGTCAATTCACTGCAATAATTGCATACAGCAGGTTTTTGAACTCCAATTTTGAAGCAAATTCGCAACAATCTCTCTGGTCTCTGTAAGTTCACTCTGCTAGCATACTCTCATAGGGTTTATTTATGTCCAAATGCCAAATTTACACGGGTGGCTCTATTTATCTTAAATGGGCCGAACATTACAACTCAGCTTCAACTCCTCTATTTCCAATTTGGAAATCAATGTATGTTCGTTCTCCACACTAGATTTCCAATGATATAGTATGGACCATAGTCTTCACTTTTTGCTATCTAGAGGTGGGTGCTTTATAAGTAACATGTGAGCAACTGCTTGGTGAGCTCTGTCAGAGAGAACCAAGCCATTCCCAGGGCAGAGATGGCTGGGAGCTAGCTGGATGGGGAATTAAAAGCTGGAGGTGAATGGTCACTCTTGTGAGGTTGCAGAAGAATGAGGAAAGACGCCATCAGCATCACGAATTTGTTATTATAATTAAATCAGGACAAATTGTTTCTACACCCTAACTTCTCAGCCCAGAAATGATCTAAAAGCTAAAATCTTACAGTCTGAGAGCCAACTAGAGGATAACATGAAAGGATAATGGCACAAGGTCAGATTTGACCACTGTGACCTTAAAACACCCCCCAAATCTCTGAGGCAGTCCTGTGGTTTGGGGTGACAGCCCCATGGGACCCACCATACCACTCATGCTGGGAAACTGGGAGTGGTTTCCCAGTCTCCACAGGCACTCCCTGAACACATGGCTCTAGTCAGAACCAAGTCCCCAACTACACCTTTCAGAACAGGAGAGCCAGTCCATATTTCAGAATAAAAAGTATGAGATAAAAACCAAAAAAAAAAAAAAAAAAAGGCCAGCCTGTGGCTCACACCCATAATCCCAGCACTTTCGGAGACTGGGGTAGGCAGCTCACTTGAGATGAGGAGTTCGAGATCAGCCTGGCCAACATGGTGAAATCCCATCACTACCAGAGATACAAAAATTAGCTGGGTGTGGTGGCGGGCACCTATAGACCCACCTACTTCAGAGGCTAAGGCAAGAGAATCCCTTGAACACAGGAGACAGAGGTTGCAGTGAGCCAAGATCACGCCACTGCATTCCAGCCTGGGTGACAGAGCGAGACTCTGCCTCAGAAAAGAAAAAAAAAAGAAAGCCAAAGTAGCTCTTAAGCTAGTATGAGTTCACTCCATGAAATTTGGAAATCTCTTGCAGGCTCTGTATGGATTACAAAAAGATACCGTACACCCAAGAATGCCCCCAACCTTATTACAGCTGACAAAGTATGCAGCAAATCACAATCCACACACTGAAAAAGAAATCTCACACCACAAAATGAAAGATATCACATTTTTTACTGGCCACAGACCATTTTACATTTCCACACTGTCTTGGTTTCCTAGAAAGATGTCACCCACTGAAAAAGACAGGAACACATTTCATCAAGATGAGCTGAAATAAATGTATTGCAATAAAAAATGGATCTGCTGAGAAGCATTCACTTATTATACATCACATACATTGACTGCTGTAGACATCAACTTTTGTCTCAAAATAGTCATTCTTTAAAAAGACTGGCAAACTTAAATATTGAATTTAGAAAGATGAATCTGAGGTTTTAATTCAATTCACAATGACACGTGTTAGTGGCATAAAAAATTGCTTCTCGATTAAATCATCTGGATTGTAATTTATTCAAGATAAAATTTTTTTAGTCACAAATTAAAAAGCACATACACCTACCTTTTTAAGGGAGATCACATTTTCAGGATTCTGAATCAGAGAGAAATCGTCTTTTCCTGTGAAGAAAAAATAGAAGAAAAACTACCTACTAGTAACAATAAATAGCAAATGTGAATTTTTAAGACCAGCCTATAATCTTACCATGTTGTGTTTCATTTATAATATTAAACAAATGGAAATCTTTAAATTAGACTTGAAATATTTCTTCATTTCTATCTACATAAAACATTTTACAGATTTTAATTCCAATGATTTGCTTTTTAAAGAACAAAATGGATAAAATCAAATGGAAAATGGATAAAAGTAAATGAAAATTGCTCAAAATTAGAATTAAAGTATTTACTTCACATCTATCCCAATGACATATTTTCAAACATTTTGCTTAATTCCATAAAGTAAATGTATAAACAAAGAAGGAAATATATAAAACTCCACTCTTGTTTCTGCTTTTCCAGTGGGAAAATGATGTGAAAAGGTTGTGATGGGCTGTGCAGGTAGCAGAAGGTAAGAGAACTATGAGCTGCTACCTCTTTCTATTGATTTTTTATTGTCCAAGCCAATAAACTATATTTATGGGCTCTATTTTTCTTAGCTAAGACTTTTAGATTACAAAAAAACTACATAAAAATTTAAATAAAAACAGGATACCTCTGATTTTATTATACATGTATTACTTTCAATAAACAATTGACACAGAAACCTACTAGTCACTAACAAATACTAAATATGACTTTTCAAAATCACTTGTTAATATAAATTATTTTAACTTTACATATTCAAGCCAAAATAAGAAAGTAAATGGTTTAGTTTAATATAAGTTAATCATCCACTACTATAAACTGTTTCCGGTCAAATCTAATTAAAATGACCAATGGGATAATGTTCACAAGAATGTAATTCTGTCTCTGACCATGATATATGTTTGGTTCCATCTGTAATTTAACTTCCAATGGGGATAATGATATATAGATTCAAAAACAATGACCAGGATTCTGACCCAAAAGAGCTCCAAAGATTTGAAATGACCGCCAATGCATACATTCAAGGAGACCACAGTCCAGGGGAGTCCCTCTCCCCAAATGAGAAATCCTCCATTAGCTTGTGTTTGCTTCACTTCAGAATAAAAATCCTTTTTAAACTTTAAATAAGAAATTCTCACAACATCCTACTGAAAGGATCGTGAACCCTGCAACCATGTCCATGTCTGCAAACAGCCAAAATGAGTTCCACTCTTCTTGGCTAAGCTTATATAGCTGCAGAACCTCTCTCCTTCGGAGCAACACCAATGCCCCATGTGGACTCCCCAGTGTAAGCCAGCATCTGGGGCCTTTCCTCTCTTGCTCTTCACCACTTCATATGTCAACCAGCAGTACTTTGGTCCCCTTCACTGCCAATATAGTATAGTGATGGTAAGAGCTGCCTGTTCTATTTTCTGAAACTACAGTTGCAGGTAAGCTCTGCTAACAAAAGAAAGCCAAGATAGCTAAGAAAGCCACGATGGATTGATGATCAATATGCACACATGGGTCACTGCACGTACACTAAGCCAAATCATAATCTGTGACATAGTAACAACTGGGGTGGGGCCACTTATAGATCTTCAGTTCATAACTGACCAACCAGAAATGATATATCTATTTTTGCTTCAAATATGGATTTGTTTCAAAACAATCCAGTTGAGGTCACTGATGGGGAGGAGTAATGGATGAAACGAAACTGCCATGAGTTTGTTACAGTGTAATGATGGATATATGAAGGTTCACTGTGATATTCACTGTACTTTTATGTATATTCAAAATGTTCCATAATAAAAAGTTTTTTAAATGTTCATTTGATGGGAATTATTTGTGAAAATACAGAGAGAAATGCACAGATCATAACTATCACAACCTTTCTGTTTTTCAAATACTCTCTAACAAAAAAAAAGAAATACTTTAGGCAAAAATTTTAAAAATCAAATATCACACTAGGAAAAATGAAAAGCTTGTAGGTATGGTTTAAAAAAATCATAAAAATGGCTTTGAATATTTATTTCAATATTCCAAAGCCAAATAACAAATATATATTTAGTTGCAATAAATCTTCTGTTTCTTTTTTGATTTTAGGTATCCTGCTTTGAATTAAGTAACATCAACATAGGAACACTGGTTATCTCATTCTTGTCAGAAATTGTAGGTAGTTAAATACACCTTTGATTAATGTAATTGGGGAAATGAATAACATATCATTAGTATCAATGTGATGTTTCATGAACAAATTCTTTCTAATTCCAACATCCAAGAGGAAACAACTTTTTTAAAAAATCCTTTATTCGTGGCAAAGATTTGGGGCCACAGATATAAATTATCAGATCTGCTACCTGCTTATCCTAGCTCAGTGATCTGTCACTGCGAAACAGCCAAAAGATGGGCACTTTATGGATTATACCACTCAATTTGACTAAAATTTGAAAGAGCCAAAAAGGGGCCATGTGACGCTAAAGCTGAGCTTTCACAACAAGCAGGGAAAGTCACCCACAAGTAAAATCATCCTCACAGCCTAGGAATTTGATTTACTGACCCCGCCAGACGCCACTACTGGAAACCTGACCCTAGCCATAAAATAAAAAGCAGGATTTATGTCATGGTTTGGGGAAAGACCATGTGTAAAGCTGTGCCAACCCCACATCAAAGACAAACCAGGTGCAAGAAGAACCTCACATTCCCTCTGAGCAGAAAACACACCGAGATCTAACACTAAATCCTAACATGAGATGTGATGATTAAAAACAAGAAAATAAAAAACATAGTTCATGGTCTTCTATTTTCTTTTGCAAGCTTTCCTGGCCTAAAACAATCTGTTTCCTTTCCAATAAAGAAACAATGCCAAACTCTGAAAAGGAAATTTGTCTGACTTAATGGGTAAGCATATAAAAGCTGGAAAAGGGAGTATTATGGGAAAACCAGAGCAACTCAGCCTCAGGCGGCAGGCTTCCAAATTTATCAGTAAAAGGATTGAGGGTCAGAGGAGGGAGGGTAGGGTTAATAATTACGAACGAGTTACATGACGGAGGTCAGCTAAACAAAATTCAGTTGTTTTCAATTTGAAAATCACAGTTCTTGCCATTTACTACATGAGCTAAGAGAAACATCCATTAGCTCGCAACCATACTTAGATATTTTACATTCATGCAGCCATAATATGAGGACTAGTTTTATTAAATTTGCAATGGTATATCCTAAGGCCTTATGCATTTAATAAATATGTGTCAAACAAGTGAATGAATGAAGTAGCATCTAATACTTACCAAATCATGAAATCTAAAACTAAGCTAGTAGATGTGACAAAAACAAAATTCCCAGGTATGGTGGCTATAGCTATTTGTTTAGCCAACATTTATAGCGTTACGAGCCAATATACTAAGCTAAAACGATTTGCTTTCCCAGATACTATGGCAGCTAGGGATAGCCACATGACACAGTTTTGACCAATGAGATACAAGAGAGAGAGCTCTGAGAAAGTTCATTCTCATGATGTAAACAAGTCCCAATCCCTCATTTCCTGGAAATAGCTCCTGAGTGGTGCAGAGCCATCTCACACCTATGAAGACAAATAAATGCTAAATGATAAGGAGTGGTGAGAAAGACAGAAGGAACCTGGTTCCCTGATGGCACTGCTGAGATGCCACATCTGCCCAAAATGCTTAGATTCCCAAGCGTGCATTTCTCTTAAACTTCTGTTAGTTTAGGCTGCTGTTTTCTATCACTCACAGCCAAAAATATTCTAATATATACACCAGCAATAACTTATTTTCCCCCTTCTGTATCCTGAGAAGCTGCTCCTATTTTAACTAACTGCGATGCACCCTATAACCAGTAACAGATACATCACCATTGCAGTGGAAACCTCATCAACAATTCCCACTTGTCAACACTAAGGATGTCTCACCCAACAGGCTCACCAACAGGCTTCAGAGAGAATCAAAAAAGCATCAGAAACAACAAGGCACATCACTCTACCGAGCCACACTGTGCTTTCCTAAGGACCATTACATTCTGATATTAACAATGCAAAAGAGAATGATAACAATGCAAAACGGAATGATGACAAAAAAGACAGCAATGCTATCCAGTGACCAAAGAAATGAAGAATCTTCTAAGTTAAGACAGTCTTAACCTGTCTCACAAAGAAAAGTAAATATTTAGGGGCATGGCTAGATTAAACACCAGAAATGGAACATCACTAAAAAACAGAAAACAAGAACATGAAAATACCTCTCGAGGGCTGAAGAGCTGACCTGATTCAAATGCTGCTACTCTGCTTTATAGGGCCTCAGAAATGCACCTTCTGTGGAACTTAAAATTCTACAGTAACTTCTATTATCTGTGGATCTCTCCTGATACAGCATAAACTCCTAGACCTCAGGAAGCAAGCCAGTAACAAGTATTGACAAATGCTGAATGAATGAAGAAGCAAAACTACATAGAGATTACTTTTCCAAGAGACTTTATGAAAAGCATGCAGTCCTCAAAAAGAAAAAAAAAATCTGTAAGCATCACTTCTAGAAATATAATAATGGGTTGAAATAATTGTGTATTTAATGGTCAAATGTCTGTAGAAAGAAAAGAACAGAACTACAACAGGTAGCTATTATTGTATAAACCAGGTGAGGTGTTAGGCACTTTGCATCTAGTATTTCATGCAGTCTTCACCGCTCCCCAGTTAGGCACTAGTCTCTCCCCTTTCCCATGAGGACAAGTTCAGAGGGAGCTTTGGAGCTCACCTGAGGTCACATTTCTAGCAAAAGACAGACTGGATACTCAAACCTAGGAAGGTCAGAACCTAGGAAAGTCAGCTCTCACATTTCTGCTGTACAATGCTGCTTCTCACTTTTGTCCTTATGAAAATATTATTTATAAACTGCATACCTACATTAGCTGAGGGAACATTCAAAGGAACCTTCAGTCTATGGCCAAAAACATAAGCAAGGTGAGGCTCCACTGTAATCTCAAGCACAATTACTACATGCCCATATCATAAACCAGATGTGGTTCCACATGACCCAGATAGTGACTTTCTCTAGCTCATTTTACAGTTGTCGAGACTTATAAAGGCTCTACATACCTATGGCATGTTTTTTTTTTAAAGCTACCATGTACTTGTATGACCTAGAAATGATAAAAAGAAACTTATGAGTCAACAGCATTAGTTTCTCTCAGAAATCAGCCCTCTCCCATGTATGGTACAAACACCCCAGCTCTCCTGTCACATTTACAGAACATGTGGCACCAAGACCCTGGGGACCCTGGTCTCTGGGGAGGCTTACAAATAAAACCCACTGTGTCTATGAATACAACATATCGAATTGATTGAAGCAGTTTAAAATAATGAATTCATTTGAACCAAAAAGAGAAACAAGTCTACTGTCGAAAGAAAAAAAATTGCATGTATATTGCAATAGGCTTCTAATACTTTGCATTGAATACTACCTCTTTGAAGTTGATGAAAACTTCTGTGAAAATATTTATCCAGTAAACATCTCAGTGAAATAAACTGTGATGACTCCAAAGAAACCGAATTTAACAACTTTATAAATTCTCATGGAGAAGAAATAGAATCACCACCCCCGAAACATTTGGTAATTATTTATACACAATATGCTCACAGTCTGTGATGAACGTGCAGAGATGCAAAAGTTACTGGAGTATATTAGCTTAAACATGAGCTTCTTTACTCTGCCATTTCAGGTTAACTTTTCCAGCAATTTTTTAGTAACACAGAGTATTCTGCAAGTCCTCACTTCTACCACGGAAGCTATCTAATACCCATTTGGAAAAAAAAAAAAACACACTAAAAATGTGTTAGAAGCCAAACTTATTTTGGGATAGTTATCGGGTGACAAAGCACGCTTCCATTTTTTCCCTCCCCCTTTCTATTAGTTAGTTATCTATTATTTTAAGATTTCCCATACACATACATTTGAAAAAAATATGATTTAAAAGGATGTTGAGTTTTGTCCCAAATAGCTCGATTCTCTTTGGAAAGGTAAACAAATCCTTTTTTCTTCAGTAATGCATCATTTCAATACTTTCCCATGACAGACACAGACACACACACACACACACACACACAAATAGTATTCTCAATTAAATAACACTATAACACTCACAGTTTTTCTCCGATACAGTTATTTTTCAATGTGTTCAATCTTCACCAAAGGCCAATGATTTTAAAAAACAGGCTTCATAACAAAAGAAATGGGAAGAAGATACTTTCACAAAGACACTATCAGGCCATAGCTCAGAAAGAACTCTGCATACAACTTCTTTGAAAATCTCTGCTCCAAAACTTCAAGCTTTCTAGTAAATTAGGACTCCTTTATGAATGCTTACCTTGCTTAAAGTATACCTTGAAAAGTAGGACAAAAGCATCTCCCTTGCATTTAACCCCACCATCATACCGACACGGCTCATTTACAAAATGAAATATTGAGGTCCACACTAACTGCTATAAGCAATTCCAGGGTTAAAACTAAAAACAGGACTAAGTGTGAAAATACTTCCTTATTCACCAGCTAACTTTATTTCTTTCTCCACATCTTAAAATAATTCCTAACAACTGACAAAGGCTCCAAATATTATACAAATATCTAGTCTACAAATAAAGCTTTAGGAGTTATATTAAGCAGATTTCTGATGATATTGGACACAATCTTAGAACCACTTCCTACATACAAAGTCTAGCCATGAAAGGAATTATTAGTTTTAAACAGAAAATTAAGTGAGCTGATTAAATATAGATCAAAGGAAGTTCTACCATGAAAAGACCAATTTTTGTCACTCATGGAAAAAATGTATCAATAAACAAAAAGCAATCTGGTGTTTCTCATTCTGGCCTATATTGGTTACCACCTATTATAATTAGATTAAAGGTAGTTTTGCCTTCTTCTCTTCTTCTTTGTGCTTTTCAGTTATTTTCCAATATTTTTTATATAATCACATATTTTATAAGTACCAAAGTTATTTTTAAAAATCTTAGACACTACTGAGATATAATCTCCTTTTAATTAGGATAAAGCACATGTTAATATATTTTTAAATATATTGATAATTAACTAGTCAAAATTAAATTTATAACTTTAAAGTAACTTCTTATCATATTGTCACCTATAAATTCTGGTACAAAATCACATTAAATCTTTTAAGGCTATTTTGTACTTTGAAATAAGCTAACTAATGAACTGATATATACATTTCATATTCATCTATTTCTGCTCCAAAAATTAGGGGCAATTACCTGTTTCTTGTTCCAAACCATTCTCCTTTATCTGTGCTATTTATTATTTGCCAACTCTTAAAGTATATTTTTATATTTTATATATTATATGACATCATTATGTCATTTCTCTGACAGTTATATTAGTCTATAAAATACATATTTATATGTCTGCATATATATGCAAAAGTATATACATATTCCTCAAAAAAGTACACATTTACATATATATACATTTATCAATATACCTATATGATCTGTACTGTTTAGAGATTTCCAGCAGAAGTGCCTGTCAATCCAGTTTCAGGTTTTATATAGGCCAGCCTGACCAACTAGTTTGACAAGGCTAACAGTAGTTTTGAATTCTATTTTTTTCCACTTAAGTGACCCATTGTTTAACCAAATCAGTAAAGAATTTTGCAGATTAGCAACCTCATTCCTCTTATTATATTGGTCACCTTTACCTTTCCCAGAGACCAATATCCTGCAATCACCATGACTTGATTCATTAAGCATTTATTTGGTACTTAGTATTTCTCATTACTGTGAAGGTAGAAGCTTACAGTGTGGCAGTTCACGAATTATAAATGTAGCTGAAGGTTTAACACTTATCTGTGCATCTTACTATTAAGCCAGTGATCTCTAAATTCTTCTAATGATGAGAAAAGGAAATATTGTTTCAATTTTCTGCTAATGTTTCAATGCCAAAGGTGATATGATGAGTTCCTTGTATACGTCCATAGGACTTGCTACACATGGCCAAGCCAGTCCAGAGATCACCTCCAAGAGTCTGTGTATGAGAAGAACTGCACTGCAGCCAACTCTTCAAAGAAAATTCAACAGATCCCTTTGCTTCTCTCTCTAACACCTCATAAGGAAGGCAAAAAAGAAAAGAAAAGAAAAGAAAAGCCATAATAAATTGAGGCTATCTGCAATGACAGAGGCTGATATTCTATTCCCTGCCTGGATGCCTGCTTCAGTGCAGAAACCATGGCTTGTGCATCAGATTGGCTGGCTGATGCCATCTGCAAGGCAACAGAGCCCCAGTAGAAGTAGAAGCAGGCTGTGCCCTCAGGGTCTGATGGTGTTGAGATGAGAGTTTTCCTGTGGACCTTGTGAATACTATGGAAGGTTGTCATGTTTGAATGATCCTGAAAAGCCTCCATCTGAGTGGGCTGCCTGGACAAGGACACAGAGACACTCCAGTGATCTTCCACTGGAATATGAGGAGCTGATATTGCAGTGCTCAAAGCAAATAATGGCATGATGCCAATGGACCTGCAAGGGCTCTCCAAAAAATCCATCAGGGTGTGTATGAGAAAGAACTGGCCTTGAAAACAAACAGCACCTGCTACGTGCAATAGCCTTGGCCCCTTTTATGTCCCCCGTGTCAACTCTGGAGGAGCCAGATAATGTGTAGGAGAGGAAGAGAGGAGAGTTAAACCAGGAATTCCTTTTCTTCCCTACTGCTGATCGCTAAGCCTGGGCTCAAGCCTAAGCATGAAAAAAGGGGAGAAGCTACAAACTGGATGGGAAAATGGAAGTTTTGATTTACATTGTACTATGTTTTTCTAATATTTGAAAATTAGGTTGTTCCAATACTGTAAAATGACTGAACAGCTATAGGATCTGCCAAAAAAATATATCATTCAAAGTACAGGAGAGGAGAGAATAAAGCTATTTTCTGTTTATGTCTTACTAAGTGTGGCCCATCCAACAAACCAATTATACTATGTATACAACCTATGTATAGTATACTATGTATAGTATAAAATAAGTCTTGTGACTTTTTTCCATAAAGTTAAATCTGAAAGAAAACTGAGAAGATATAGAAATATCAAAATGCAAATGTAATATATTTCATAAAATGTTAACCACAGAATATAATTATGTCAACAACTTTAAATGTAAATGGACTAAACATTCCATCTATATGGCAAAGATTATCAGAATAGATTTTTTTAAAAGCAAGAATCAACTATATGCTCTCTACAAAGAGACACATTTTAAACGGAAACACACAAATAAGTTGGAAGGATGAAAAAAGTTATATCATGCAAACAGTAAGCAAAATAACGTTGAACTGGCTATATTAATAAGACAAAATAGACTTCCACACAGAGGATTACTAGAGACAAAGAGAAACACTTCATGATGATAAAAGGGTAAATATAAAAGAAATAGTTCTAGAAGCCTAAGCCCTTCATTTAAACCGGTGATGTGAAATGACTTGCTCAAGAACACATAATCAGCTAGGGCAATGGCCAGCTATAAGTCACTTCTCCCAATTTCCTTTTCAGAACCTTTTCCCTATGATCGGTGCTCCTAATCTGAGCTCATTCAACATGAAAGCAACCAACCTATTTGATCAAAACTGTCAACTTCGTAGCTAGGCAAACACAGCCTTGGAAGGAGGGGAAGACCACACAGAAGGGGTAGAAGAGGGTAGAATCCTGAGCAGGGTCTGACTCCAGCTGAGGCGCTACAACTTGCTAGTTATGTGGCCCTGAACAAATTACTTAAATGTGCCTCAGTTTCTTTTTCTGTAGAATGAGGATACTGCCACCTATCTCACAGGATAGATATAAAAAATGATGATAAGGAGGACGAGGTCAATGACTTGACCAAGGTCACTCGGCTTCTCAGTAGCAAAGCCAGGACCCCACAATGCACATCATACACGCTCACAACCATTTTGCTAAACTTCCTCCCAAAGGAGAGTCCCTAGAGGAGTTCCTGACCTTCACAAGACACTTCAAAAAATGTTCATTTCCTTCCCAATTTACCGATGCTGTAGTTGCAAGTAACTTTATAAAGGTATTTCTACATGGGATCCTCACACAGAAACATATATCCTTTTTCATCTACATACACGAGTTTGAGATGATCACCTTTTCTCATCATGATGGCTTTTTCTCACTCTTTGTAAGGTCCTAAGGTCAAAGTGAGTGAGGCAGGCAGGGTAAAAATTTCAGTGATAATTTAATTTATATCATCTCTTATATTCCAAATTAAGCCACATAATTAACACATTTTAAATCATCCCTCAAAAAAAGAGTTTAAACATATCATTTTGCTTAAAGGAAGAAACAGCCATTCCACTGTTTTGTGGTTATAATAACCAAAGAGGCATCACATTCTCAGGACTGTAAACTCAACTTTCAGTTTGGTGAAGGACTCTTCAGAAAATGAACTAATTCCCATGGGTAAGTCTGTGCTTCTAAGACCAATCCCCGTATAATATGTTCAAGTATCTTGGCAATTTTCTGGATTATTTTTATTACGTAATTGAGGATGTTATACAAATAGGTGTGATTTACAATCACGCTGGTCTTTCTCTTTTCAGAGTCTAGTCAACTATCTTAAATGTCAAGGTTACAGTCAAGGTCAATATATTTCACCCCAGGAAAGTAGGTGTCAGCAAGGCAGTAATGCCCACTTATGCTGCCTTATATAAGGCAGAATTTAAAAGTAAGACAAAACTTGATAATTAATGTTAAAAAATGCATTGCTTAGATACTAATTTTAGAAACAGCAGAATGCATACAAATCCAAAATAAGATATACAAAACCATGAAATAAGGAAGGAAAGCAAAATAACAGTTTGTGGCCCATGTCCTCATCTTACATATTAGTTTTAGGACACATTTAAAACCCTACTACGTGCTAGCTACAGTACATATCTGATTTAAAATTTGAGAATGAATTATGACTGCTTGAAAGAACTAAATAGCTCATAACTAATGTATTCAAATAAACTCAAATGACCAAACCAGTGGTCATTTCATGTGACTCACTGAAAGTTCACGCACATATATAAAGGAGAAGAACCTTTATTATGTGACCCCATTCTATGCTGTAGCTATGTCAGGTTCTGAATAGTATTTTAAACAAACTATATCACACTTAATCAAATGTATGCATTGCCTAACTAATAAAATAGCACCATACTGTTTAAAAAGCTCACTCAAGTAATAATATTGTGAAAAAGAAAAATTAATATATTCTTTTTTTTTTTTTTTTTTTTGAGATGGAGTCTTGCTCTGTCACCCAGGCTGGAGTGCAGTGGCACAATCTCAGCTCACTGCAAGCTCCACCTCCCGGGTTCACGCCATTCTCCTGTCTCAGCCTCCCCAGCAGCTGGGACAACAGGCGCACGCCACCACGCCCGGCTAATTTTTTTGTATTTTCAGTAGAGACGGGGTTTCACTGTGTTAGCCAGGATGGTCTCAATCTCCTGACCTTGTGAAAATATATTCTTTTTTTATTTAAAGCAAATCAATGTCATGCTTTATATTGAAGATGTCTTTATATCCAATCTTTATATTAAAGAATGTACTGAATATAAATCATTCAGCAGTTATGTTTGCTGTTTTATAACCTCAATTCTACAAATATTTTATTTCTCCATTGGTGATAAATTTAGATTGAAATTAATAAATAAAATAACTCATTCATAGCACCTCCATTGTGCTGTTGGGTTTTTTCCTGACAGGCACCAAATTAAGCAAAACCCTACAATGCACTTAATGAACGTCTTATGATAATTTATTCCCCACACACAAAAAAAAAATTACAAAGAGAAAGCACCAACTAACTAAAGAGAAATTAAAATATTTCGTAGACTACTGTTAATATGTTAAGAAAACAGAGCCAAAACCGTTTTATTTTGTTTTAGAAAATTACCCCAGGACTTACATTGATAGCAGAAAAATTCAACAAATACACATTACTTATCAAATTACAAATTAGGCAATGATTCAAGTTCCTAATTATGGAAAAAGATTTGAGCTCATTTAACATGTTTTAATTATAAGACTCCTTAAAGAAGTATGTGAAATTCATGTAGAAAAAAAGAAACAGATAAAGAAACAGGCTAAAGAAAGACATGATTTATCTCATCTCTGCCTGTAAACAAATTAACTCTTACGAAAGCTCAGTGAAAGCAAATACTCTCTAAACTAAACCAACTCAAGACAAAAATCACCTTTTGAAATTAGGAACATGTGTTCAAATGCCAAAATTATTATTCTGATATTTTTGGTCTGTAATACTTTGTTTCTGTATCACAAGGACTGCTTTCATCTGCATGTAAAAGAAACCCTCCACTGTATTAGGTTTCTAGGACTGCCATAACTAAATACCATAGACTGACTAGCTTAAACAACAGAAATTTATTTTGTCACAGTTCCAGAGGCTAGAAGTTCAAGATCAAGGTGCCAGTGCCAGCAAGCATGGTTTCTCCTGAGACCTCTCTCTTTGGCTTGACGACTGCTACCTTCTCCCGTGTCCTCATATGGCCTTTCCTCTGTGCCTGTACGGTCACAGATGCAGCCATTCAGATTCAGGTCAGGTCAACCTTATTTTGAAACTTGTCTATACCACTGATGAACCATGTGACCCTCAGTAAGTGCTGTAATCACTCAGTTTTCTTAGTATCGAATGGTGGTAATTATACCTAACCTGCAGAATTGCTGAGAGAATGAAACGGGATTGTATTCTGAAGGCCCAGGGCACAATGCCTAAGCCTAATAAATAATGGGTTAGGGGCCCAGTCTTAAAGAATCCTGGAAGTTTCAACATTTTAAAATATTGCAAAGCCATCCAGTAAAGACAAAAATATCAAAGAATTGGCTCCATTTCTTATGTATCCCATTCCACAGTGTGGCTCAAGCACCTGCAGTGTGTGTGTGTGTGTATGAGTGTGTGTGTGTGTAGAGAAAGAGACTTCCTTTCTGAGGGTCTCATACCCTGTGTCTCGTATCCTGTGTGAGGATAGGAAGCAGTTATTGGTAAGCACTTATGTTCCCTGCACCATAACCCTTCTGCAATAAGAAGGCTGCCGTCACCTCTAGAAGGAAATGGACAGGAACTGCTCTTGAGATATTCTAGACCAAAAACCCTGTTGACAAATGAGACATACCTTCCATGTAATTATTGCCTTAACCTTTCCAACAAAGCTGGAAGCACTTTGGTTCAATATAAAGTAGAACATTTCCAGAAGGTTTTCAGAAGGCATCTGCTGCTCTTAATTAAGGAGTGGATTCCTCCTGATCATCAATCTTTATGGAAAACCTGTTGGTCTGCCATGTTTATAATACTGTAGCTGAGAAAATAAAAATTAACATAAAACAAAATGGTTTGGGAGAGCTTGATTCTAGCAGAGTCATTGCCAGGATATGTGTTAATACCCAAATCATCTGCACTTTTAAATTTCCTCATTTCCCTTTGGTAGCTGCACAAGAAATCCCTCTATGCTACTTATGGCAGATGGGGAGAAACTTTAACCAGTTACTTTGAAACTCTTTCAAAGGAAATGAAAAATGGACAGAATGGGGCCAAGCTTAAGATTCTCAGAGGGCCTCACAGGTCCAAAAAGTCTCTAAATAAAAGGAAATATTCTCTATCTGTATTTCCAAGTGCTATTATGAAGTGTTTTCTGAAAAGCTGCAATAACTAAACTATAATCCTCCTAAATGTTGTCTGCACTGAAATGTGAATAATGATATATCTAATAATTAACATACTTAGCACTTTTCGACACAAAGCTAAAAGAAATCTGTGAAATCAAAAAGAAGCCAAATGTGAAGAAAACACCTCTTAAGTCCTATTAATGCTCCAAGCTTGGGGAGGGGGGCCTGGTGAAGACTGTCAAAGACACTCTTTTCACAAAATTCAAACCACTACGAATAAAATGCTCCCTTCTGGTTTTGGAACTATAAAACATGTTCTTTCAAAAACAGTATTGTATTCAGCAGAATATTTCCCTTCAATTAATTAATGGCTTTCTTGCTTTCTCTGTTTGGCACTGATGTACTTGCAGGTCATTTTGAAAAGAAAATGCTACAAGAAAATGAATACAAAGCATTTTAAATTACTAAGAGTCCCACTTAATAAAATAATCTGATTAAATAAATTATTTTGTTCCTAAATTTCCAACCAAGTTTGAAATAAGAAATTTTTTTTCTAATTCCAGGTTATAACACACTGTTAAGAAAAATAAGAATAACTTGATTAAAATCGAACTCATAAAATAGGAAAAACAATATGAGTATGTGCCTATCAGGAAAAAAATGATAACTTATCTTCAGGGAAATGTCTCCTCTGGATCTAGTATACTGATTACAATATCAGGATTTCTGTTACCAGAAATAATGGATATAGAATTTTCAAATTACTTATCATATTTCCAAGTTGATTATTCTGCTACTTTTCAATGACCAGTGTAAATAATCATGAAATACTTTTTTCTTTAATAGGTCTGCAGATGGCTTTGGTTTACTAAACTTTGGCTTTTTTTTTTTTTTTTGCTTAATCATCAGATTGTTTTCCTAATTTACCCAATCTGCAGACTTTGCAATAATGGCATTTAGTTATTTATTCATTTAAGAGACATCAACTTAGTCACTAATATGCACCAGATTGTTCCATTTCCCAAGAGAGTCATGCTGTGGCTAAACTTTGCAAACTGTTCAACAGGAGGACTAAAGTAGGGCACCCAATCTGGACTGGAGTGGAAATCAAGGAAGGCTTTATAGGAAGATGGCAACTGTATGGAGTCTCTAAAGGCCTGTAGGAGTCAGCCAGTTGAAGAAGGGGATTGAGTGCAAAGTCATAGTGCAAAGCCACAGTGTCCACAGTGCAGCAGGCTTTATGTTCTTGGATTTCAACACAGCCTAGTATAGGTGATGCAAATAAAGGAGTTAAAACTTCATCACAGAGGTCAGGCCAGGGATGGCTTACATTTGGCAAATTAGGAAAACAAATTAATCCTGATAGCAACAGGGGGCTGTTGAAGTATCTTAGAGGTAATGCTATAATAAGATTTGTTTTGTGCAAATTACTTTAGCTGGTTTGGAGAACAGAGTCAACGGGCAAAGATGTAAACTTATAAAGTAGTGTCTATTTGTCTCCTCCAGTAAACTGTAAACTCCTGAGAGCAAGATCTCACTGTTAAAGTACCTGATGCTCACTGAATAGCCAATAGAAGACATGAATGAAGGCACAGATAAGAAAGAGACAGTATAGAGAGACTGAATGAAAAATTCTTGGAACAATCAAGACAGGAAATTCTGCAGACATAAATTCAGGCTAGCGGCAATAGGAATGGAGAAAAGTGAACAAAAATGAAGGATATTGATGGGGTAAACTCAACAGATGGATAGCTTGTTTCATGAAGATTTAGAAACCGGAAGGAGACACAAGTTTGGAGTGAAGTTGAGGACTCCTGTTTTGTACACTTTGATTTGAAAGTCCCCATAGACTTCAATGTCAAGATCTCCAGCAGACAACAGGATATATCTGGAGCTCCGACAAGAGGTCAGTGATAGGGGAGTCTTCAGTAAATTGGGGGTTATAAAAATGGTAGAAGTGAATGAGTTATCTTATACAGAAAGAGTTTACAGAGTGAACACAGTCAAAAGCAATGTAGAGACCTCCAGAGAATACCATTTTAAGGGCTAAGTAATGAAGAGGTACTCAAGAAGCTCTGCCTCTAATCTATGAAGATAGTGAGTAATGGACAACCAAACCCTTGGAATCAAGGACTTCAGGAACATATAAGGGTAAAAGCAAAAATGAATTAATCTAGTGCAATTCCTTCATGATGGAGAGGTGATATGATTTTTCCAGAGTGACCAACTCTGAGAACTTGCAAAGTAGTAGCTGCTAATAACTAGTATCTCGGTTTCTTACTGCACACAATTTGGAGGTAAGAAGAAATGAACTCTGATATATCTTATAGCAGTATTATTTTATGATTCTAATTAAGTTCCATTGCTTGTTCATTCAGGACAAGTACACAAACCAAAGAGCAGACTTCACCTTTTCAAGCAACAGGGCCAAGAAAATGAGAGAATAAATGAGCCTGAAATTTCAGAGTCTTGCTGCCATGCTGAACAAATGGGGAAATACAGCTTGTTCATTTCTACTCAGTGATGCTAATGATTCTGTTAAATTGACTTCCTTGAAGGAAAATTACTGTTAATAACCTTAATTTCCTCCTAGTCTCTTCCCCCAGGTACCTGACATTTTAAATAAAATATTTTTATAAAATATTAAAATCAAAGGAATTATATCTATCTTAGGAATCCAACTCCATGCTGAGAGACTTTATGAATCCCTTCTGTCTGTCCTATCTATAAGCCTACATTTTTGGTTAATCAGATAAATACATAACATTTCCCATTCTACGCATTTCCCAAGAAGCATAAAGCATAATCCATTCCAAAGGGAACTAAAAAAAAATTTTTTTTAATGTTACTCTAAGGCCCACCACAAATTTTACTGATACCAGCCATGTGGTATTGTAGAAAACTCCCAATTTCAATTTAATCACTGTAGATGCAGTTTTATTTTCTTTGTCCACAAAACCAGACCATAAGCTTTCTACCCTGGACTGACCACTCAACCATGCAAACCTCTGTTCTGGAGGGCAAGTGGGTGGGGGTCTGCTACTGGCCTTCCCAGACCCATTCACTTACCTTTTCCACCCTTTTCCTCCTCTCTCCTGCCCTCTGGCTTCTGTCTGGGTTCGGCTAATGGAAGACACTAGCCAGCGTTTAGGGGACAGGCAGAGAGTGAGGAAGGTATATATATTCCCCTCTGTCTCCCTGGAGGGATATTACAGGCAGACGGGGTCCCTCTAGAAAGGGATACAGCTCTTGTCAGCCTTTCTTGCCCCTTCCTTAGAGTAGGACTAACTCCCCGTCACTGCTGGGTCTTTCTTTAGCATTTACCCTGATTGTATTCCCTACACCTGCCCACACCTTGCAAAAGGTCCCTTTAACAAGCCCTCCTCAAAGGACTTGGCGTACACATGCCATCTGTTCCCCAGCAGGGCCCTGAATGATACAGGTTGAAAGAGTGACCAGGTGGTGCCCTCCACTGTGCTTTCACAGATATTATCAAAGGAAATTGCCTGTAAACTGTGAAACACTATAACATTTCCATGAGCAAAACCTAGCACAGACTTTCTTGAATATGCAAGGTTTCAATGCCAAGGAAATATGACTGTCCCACCATATTTCTACAATTCACAGTGTGTTGTAAAAATAAACATGCAGAAGGCATACAATCAGAATCTGAATGTCACTGCCAACCAAACCAGAATTTTTCTTAAAAAATGAGTATCTGGAGAAACAGATGAAAGGACGAAATCCATCTTTGGGAAACAGAAACAGTATTTCACTTTGCTGTCATTTATCTAATCAAGACTCACTAACCCTGACTGAGTCTCAGTCTTTCAAGGAATGTGGTAAAATTCACAAATAATTTACTTCATATCATTAATAACAATTACAGTTATCAAAGTAGTCCCTTCTGAACACAGTTAGGAATCAATCAGTGACCTAGATTTCCTGCAATATTTCTCCCAATATCTCTTTAAAAGAAAACATGGTGTAGCAGCCAGTCGTGGTGGCTCACACCTGTAATCCCAGCACTTTGGGAGGCTGAGGCGGGCAGATCATTTGAGGTCAGGAGTTCAAGACTAGCGTGGCCAACATGGTGAAACCCCATCTCTACTAAAAATACAAAAATTAGCCGGACTTGGTGGCACACACCTGTAACCCAGAATCGCTTGAACCAGGGAGGCAGAGGTTGCAGTGAGCCGAGATCGCACCACTGCACTCCAGCCTGGGCAACAGAGTGACATTCCATCTCAAAAAAAGAAAGAAAAGAAAGAAAAGAAGAGAAGAAGAAAAGAAAAGAAAAGAAGGTATAGTTTCTAATTTATATAGTCCTTTATCAACATATCATTTCAAAAAAACATAGCCAGGCCAGACGCAGTGGCTCACACCTGTAATCCCAACACTTTGGAAGGCTGAGGTGGGGGGACTGCTTGAGCCTAGGAGTTCAACACCAGCCTGGACAACATAGCGAGACCCTGTCTCTACAAAAACAGAAAAAAATAGCCAGGTGTGCTAGTGTGCGCCTCTGGTCCCAACTACTCGAGAGTCTGAGGCAGGAAAATCGCTTGAGCCCAGAAGATGAGGCTGCAGTGAGCCATAATGGCATCACTACACTCTAGCCTGAGCGATGGAGCGAGACCCTGTCTCAAAAATAAAATAAACTATAAAAAAATAAGAGTCAAGGACATTAAATTCAAGTATCCATTAAATAAAACTCATTAAATAGCATTATCTCCTAATCTTCTCATTCTTTAAGTAAAAAGCCAAAGAGATTCTTAAATAACTAGTATTTGAAAACCTAAAGCTACAAACACACCTGGATAGGATTTTTCAGCAATGAAATTAATTTTCCCAGGCCAGTATCAACGTCTGATCTGTCTGTGTTGGCTGTGGACCACCTCACTTCTCTAACAACAGATTAAAGGGTGCTTATGGACATGTCCCTGCTGGGAAGGGTCTAGAGTTTCACAGCTCACCAAATTGATCAGAAAACAGATTTTCAACTCTGATTCTACAAGATATGTCTTTCTTAAAAGAGTTTTTACATTAGCCCCTTAACTGATCAATTTGTTTTGATTAAGAACTGTATTTTCAAGGGATTTTAAGGACATAGTCTGTTTCTAAAATCACTTCCTGGTATGCCATATACAAGTGAAATCTAACTGAATTAGTAAAGCGAGGTAACAATGTGGGACATGCTGCAATTAGAGGCTATGTTCAGCTGCATAATCAGAGGTTCCACAAATTTCATGGAGACCTTTTTTAAAGGCAATTCATCAGTGCTCTGTCAAAATTTGAAGTGTGCATAGGCTTTTGACCAAATAGTTCCATTTCTAGAAATTTAGCTACAAAAAAAACTCTCACACATGTGCACAAAGACCTACGAACAAAGATCTTGAATCTTTCAGTTTGCAATAGTGTCCACAGAAGAATGGTTAAATAAAGTACAGTACATCCGTACTACCAAATTTTATGCAATGTTAGAAAGAACAAGATAACTAACATATTGACATGGAAAGCTCTCCATGATATACAGTTAAGTGGACAAAAGCAAGTCAGTCACAGACAAAAATGTATACAATATGATCCAGTATATGTAATAAGAAAATGACATGTATATATACTTATACATGTAAATGTACAGAAAAAAGGAGGGAAAGAGACATTCTAAACTATTGCCAATGACTGTATCTGGGAATGGGTGTAGGTGGAAAAGGGTACTTTGCATTTTGCTTCCATATTTCTGCATTATCACTTCAATTGGAACATATTAATGTATTACTTACATCATTTTTAAAAACCAATGAAAAAAAATTAAAAGAAATCCCAGAGAGGGCTTTGGTGATTTGTCCAATAATAGCATCTTGGCAGATATGAGAGAAACACATCCCGAAGGAACTGCATTTTCATTTGATCCAGTGTGGTCTCTCATTTAAAAGCAACAAGGAAAATGAGGGCTGTTAAGCGGACTGCATCTTGAAACACTGGTCTGCAGGAACAGATCTGTATTCTATATTTCAGGACAAATACAGCTACTACCAAATAGCAGGGGGGACATCTTGTGACTGGTTAGAGTTCAAATCAGTGAGGCAGGCAAGAGAACCTCTGTGTCTCCATAAATGAAGTCACCTATTTCTGTACACTTGGGTGTTCTTATTTTTTTTTTTTTATTTATTTTTTGAGACAGAGTCTCACTCTGTCACCCAGGCTGAAGTGCAGTTATGTGATCTCGGCTCACTGCAGCCTCTGCCTCCGAGGTTCGAGCAATTCTCCTGCCTTAGCCTCCCGAGTAGCCGGGATTACGGGCGCCTGCCACCACACCCGGCTAATTTTTGTATTTTTAGTAGAGATGGGGTTTTGCCATGTTGGCCAGGCTAGTCTCAAACTCCTGACTTCAAGTGACCCACCCGCCTCGGCCTCCCAAAGTGCTGAAATTACAGGCGTGAGCCATCGCGCCCGGCCAGGTGTTCTTATTTTAAAGGAGCACCATGAAACAGGAGGAAAAAACCTGCCCTTCCCCCCTCAACTTTGTATATTTGCCAACAGCTTGGAAAAATAGGGTATAGGGAGAGAATAAACAAGCAGAAATTCAGAATCTGAAATCTATGTACACTGGAAATAAATGACCATAACAACCTTTATAAGAAATTTTACAGCCAAAAAAATTAAAGGGCAAAACAAAAACTATTGACATGTTCTAGTACACGGTGTTTCCAAGCACTTACAGCTAACAAAAGGCTCAACGTGGGAGCTCCTGGGTCAAACCACAAACATGCTTTGTTTGGCCACACCATGGGCTGACAGGTTTGTTTTCCATTTTAATTATTTCCAAACATTTTAAAATGAGAAGACTCCAAATAAATCTGGATTTCATGCTTCTCTTGAAAATGCAGAGGCACTGGTAATCCTGGGCCCTAGGCCCACCTGGCAGAAACCTGTCAGACCCGAGTGGTAGCTGCTCCATGGGAAGGGGCACAATTGGGCCCCTGGATGGGTGCAAGCCTCACTACTCCCTAAGGTCTCTGACACCTGGTCAGCCACACTTGGGCCTTTCACTTACCTGGCCCTTAGAGGAATCAGAGTACACCACACCCTCATTAAAACCATGAGGAACTTCACCAGGTAAAAACCGGCCTTCCAGAAAACTAAAACTATTTGTTTAGGCTACCACGAATTAGCATTTAGTACTCTCCCTATCTCGGATTTCTGGCATGCAACTGCAGAAACAGAAGTACCTAGGATTAGATAAGAATGCATTGTTTTATCCTCAATTTCTTATTCCAATTCCATATTCACAGCAGGATTGCCAGAAGCTTTTGTCATATCTCAGCCTAGTCACTTAAAATAATTATCACAAAACTTGTTATGGTAACAAGTCTTTCTGCAGCATGTACCAGCTTAATGACAGGTAATACACAGTACGGTGGTTAGAAGTTGGAGTTCTGATGTCAGCCTACCTGAGTTTCAGTCTCAATTCTAACTTTAACATCCTGGGATGATTAATTTAACATCTCCTAACCTCAGTTTCCCCAAGTATAAACTGGAGATGCTATTAGGACACACCCAAAAAGGCTGTCAGAAGGATTAAATAAAGTGGCACATTTTAACTGCTCAACAAATGTCTGTTGTTTTATTTTGTTGTTGTTATTATAATACTATGTAAAGCAGAGAAGTTGAGTACTCTCCGAGAAACTCCATGGAAAAACAAGAGCTGTGGTGACTGCCCCTGAACACCAGAGACCCCTAATTCTTCTAGTGCAGGCCTTTCTCCCTCCAGGCCTAAATGGCTTAATATGTTTTGTTTTGTTTTGTTTTGTTTAAAAAAAAAAAAAAGCCTAGCTGGGAGACAGATACCCTGGGGACAGCATCTGGCTCACTGAATTATATTCTGAAACACCAAAGTCACAGAATTTTGAAGCTATTAGGACTGAGTTAATATTAGGTCCCTCTGTCCGAATGCAGTCACTGGGCTTGGCAAGTCCAAAGGAAGATCTGGTACTTCATGGTGGTCCTGTGGGGTGACTGAAACTTTCTGTACTTGCAGAGTGGCAAAGTAAGTGTCCCTTGTAAGTTTTATAGGAATTTTCTCAGGCTGCTTTGTATGGATAAGGTCAATGCCATCTACCCCTATGAAAGAGAACAAGATGAGAGCCATAATACTAGTAGTACCATTAGGAGAAGGGGCAGTAGCACTTGTTAAACATGCTTTAATTGTTCAGCAGCATAAGAAAGGCAATGTATCTTAAAGTAATGATTTTCCTGGCCCAAGGGTGTTTCCGTAGCTACAGGTGGAATTTCCCAAACCTGGGCACACCCAAAGATCCTGGGATCCTTTGAGCACCTGTAGTAGCAGCAGTAACAGTACCCTGTATCATTCACAGTGCAGCACCAAGCACTTTTGCCCCATAGGGTTATTCTCCTCATTTTACAGATAGGGCAACTGAGGCTCAGAGTGAATGCCCAGGGTCACACAGCTAAAAGAGGGCATCTGTCAGCATTCAAGCTAAAACAGGGCATTTGTCAGGAATTCAGTGCCTGATTCCAACGCCTGAAGATCTCAGCAACCACTGCTCAACGCAAACCCACAGTGAAAACACCCACCCAGCCAGCTGCCTCTGGGAAGAAGCATTTCTCGAGCACATGGTCTTCACCTTGTGTGGGTCATGAATGCCCTTCGCAATATGGTAAATCTTAAAGACCCTTTTCAGCAGGATGTTTTCATTTTATTATTTTTTTTAATAGACTGTCACTCTGTCACCCAGGCTGGAGTGCACTGATGCGATCTCAGCTTACTATAACCTTGAACTCTTGGGCTTGAGCGATCCTCCTGCCTCAGCCTTCCAAGTAGCTAGGATTACAGGCATGTGCACCACGCTCAGCTAATTTTTTTATTGGTATTTTTTGCATAAATTGATCTTACTGTGTTACCTAGGCTGGTCTCAAACTCCTGGCCTCAAGTAATCCTCCTACCTCAGCCTTCCAAAGTGCTGGCATTAGAGGTGTGAGCCAGCATGCCTGGCCCAGCATAATATGTTTAAATATATAAAATTAAATACCTAAAAGTACAATGGAAATCAATCTCATTGAAATATAATTATCAAAATAACTCTTTAAAGGGATATGTGAAGTAATACATGTGTTTCTCTTCAACCCACTAAATGCCAAGATCTAGTAGTAGCCCTAACACCTGCCCCAATTGTCACTTGGAAGTAAGTGAATATAAAGATGTAATTCATTTGCCAGCTACATTCGTGGACCCACCAAACTGCATCCTTGGCCCTAAAATGAAGAACTCCTGTTCTAGAGAAGAAAGGGAGATGTCAAATGTAAAATCAGGGGTCTGTGGTCTCTGCTCTCTGGATGAGCTGCTTACAATTAATTACTTCAAGTTGCTTTTTTCTTCCTGTTTCTAAGGAAATGGCTACTTCAATTCACTCATGTCTGGGAGCCAAAGACATGCTTTAATTGTTCGGGAGGACAAGAAGGGCAATGTATCTTAAAGCCATGATTTGCCTGGCCCAAGGGTATTTCCGTAGCTAGAGGTGGAATTTCCCAGCCCTAGGCATACCAAAAGATCCTTTGAGCTTTGAAGGAGAATCCCAGGAAAGGGGAGAAGATAACACTATCTTATGGTCACATGGTGTGTGACATTCTCATTGAAGGTTTTATAAGTAGTGAGTAAGAGAGGTGTTCAGAGAAAAACCTTCTGATTTATGTCCATTTCAACTATTTTTATTTGATAAAGGAAAGGAAAAGTAGACGAAGTGCATGCAGGGAAAATAAAGACTCTGCTGGTCATTCATTCCCTGGAACATAAGGATCTCCTAGCTGAGATTTGAAAGGTACAGCATTATTACTTTCATCTCCTCTAGAAACTTGGGTTACGCCTTCAGCATAAAAAAGCATCCAAAGTCGTGAGCTTCCACCCAGACTCTTTCTACCCTTCCACCCAGAAAATGGGGTTTGGGAGTGGTTGTTGCAATGGAGTGAAGTGGGCCTTGCAAATAAAAGTTATTCCAGGGTGATATTTTCAAAGCAAGCTTAATTCCAACCAAGACAATGTAAACATCACACTCATCCACTCAGTAATGCATAATCACCCAGGTCTGCCTCCACTGGCAAGGAAGTAAACTCATTTTTATATTTGGTTAGCTAAAGAATCACAGCCTAGGAACATGTAAAACCTTTATATCATTCTAAGGCATAACTAGATAAATAATATTACAATTTGAGAAAGTATTTCTACTTTAAAGGGTGAGGCTTTATCAAAAGCAAAACTATTAAACAAACAAATACTAAGGAATAGAATAAAGAGCTACACAAGTTTATTCATTTTCCCAATATGAGAGGGAAATAGGAAAATGTGGAATGGACAGCACTGAGAATGAAGCAGTGTCCTTGCAAACACAGTTCACATCTGAAAACCAACAGCAAAACCACAGAAAGTCACTGCTGCCTCCCACCAGCGATGAAAAGCTGTATTTATTTCCCAACAGGCAGATAAGTCTCCTTGACTGACACTAATATGGCCTACACATTCATATATTATGAGGTGAAAAGCAACTATTTTAAAAACTTCAATCTGGACATAAAATACCAACGGTGATCATTAAAGCATCTCCATTAGTCCTTGACCTGATTTGGCATATCAAATACAGAAGTTCTTGGTTTTACAGGGACTCAACTGTGGTAGATAGACAGTTTATTAAAAGACCTGGGTCAGCGGTGCTAATCAACATGCTGTTTCTCCCTTACTTTATAAGTGATCACAAACAATAATTTAGTCACAGCCTGCTAAATAATTTTAAGTTTCAAAGAAAATTTATACTTCCCCAAAAATAGTTTACTATTAAGTGTGGAGAACATGAGAAATCCAAAATCTTTCTTACATTACCTAAGTGCTCTAATCCAAAAAGATAACATTTACTCTCAAGATTTCAAAATAAGAAATCAAACTCAGCTAATTACTAATTTTTTTTAATAATCTGCAAAATTTTTTCATTAATTCTGTTATTTGAGTTTTCCAGCTACATCTGAAAAACTGGGGATGAAAATTCAGACACTAAACTCAGAAGCTAATTTCACTTATATTGTAACATCCTTTCACAAATTAGCATGCTAATGTGATCACAAGGAAAACAGCACAGCAGCCCTGAAGCTCACTTTTACCTCAATTTTACTTACAGGGTGGGGTAAAGATGAATACCAGGCAAACATTTCAATTCTTAATAAATCAAACCCCAAAATGAAGTTAGTGGTATCTTAGGAAAATACCATGTTTACTGAAATTGCCAAATATAACTGTCCCATGTTGCCAAAGTCAGCAGTATACATTAATCTGAAGACAGTTGTGTATAATCTTGGGAAAGGCAAACTAGCTGTGCTACGGGCACTGAATGGACTCTGCTGTGGTTGAAATATTGCAGAGGTGATACAAATTTTTAAAATCTTTCCCTGCAAAAGGTTTTTGGTAACCTGTAACACTTTTTCAACTACCATATATTTCTTTATCTCATAAGGCAAAAACACACCGCCTCACGATTCCAGGACATGTAAGCAGTTTAACATCACTCACATTTTCAGGCATACAAATATAAAACTTCCAATAGAGTATTTTAGAACAAAGCTTTCTGCGTGGGTATGCATTTGCAAAATAAAGGTGGAGTTATTCCGACAGATTTAAATGTGCACCCAGTGATCAAATGGAGTTAGAAATTCTGTTTTGACAGTTACTTGTAGAACAGCATTTTCAACAGCGATTAATTCAGAGCTGGGTAGTAATATCATCAAAACTAAATCAAAACTAAGTTCCAACTGTTGAGTAATAATATAGTTGGAAGGAAGTGTAGTCCATAAGCTAACACATGGTACCTTTAGATATGTTATAATACGTCATATTCAAAAGGTTACTCGTCTGGCAGCAAGTCTTACGTTCATAAAAGTGCCAATAAAAATGTTTTGCCATTGCAAAAAGTGATTTTTTATGAAAACAGGTGCTCTCCAAAGATGGCAATCATTTATTAAACTACTACAGTTCAAAAGGAAGATGATATAATAGATCGATACACCAGCTAAGGATCATGCAAGACTGTCCTATGAAAAACAGCATTCTGGATTACATAACACAGATAGTGAGGGATTACACCACATGCCCCTGCTGAGCTAGACTTTTGATCTTCTGTATGATTCTATAACTGAGGCCACTCAAATTTGAAGAGTATAAAATATGAGGGTCTCAGTTCAACCACACACTTCTGAAAACAGCCGTCTTGAAAACAATAAAAGAATAAAGTTAAAATTTTACCTTCCCCCGCAACACACACACAATTTTTCTATTCTGAAAAACACAGTTGTTCAGATACTTTCTTAACCTCCTTGGAGCCTCCCCAGGTAAAGTCACCAGTTGCTTTTCCTGGTCATGTTTACATTATAAATCTGATTTCTCTTTAAGGGGAAATTCAATATCATTTTAAAATGATACATAGCTGCCTATGTTTGAATAACATTATTTCCAGACAAAAAGAATTATTAAACAGCTATCTCCACATACCTATAACTTAAATATATAGACCACTAAGTATTACATATATGGAAAAAAAAACACCTTTCCTGAATATTCTGGCCAAAATTAAATTTCAAATACATGTTTTAGAACAATAGCTAGAATCACTACAGAAGTTAAGAGGAAAAAAAGTTGGAAGAGTAGGGTCATCTTTCAGATATATCCATATTTATGGAAACTATAGTGGGCAGTTGTATTTCTCTCTAGGAAAATGCTAGTTTTATGATTCTAGATAAAGTTGCACTTAAACACACTTGGAAATTAGAGAATTCCATATTTCCATACTTCGATTCAGTACCATATACGAAGTCTACACTCAGAAGTATTGTACTATACAGAGTCTAATTGTTTAAAGCAAAAGCAACTTTAAAATTCTGAAAATAAGGATTTCCTTCACTAACAGGCTTTTAGGAGGCCCGAACCCTGCCCCCAATGAGTGCTAAGCCTGTCAGTGTTGTTTTAAGTGGAAACGGTCAATCATTTCTATGATTTCCCCAGAAGAGGCAAGAAGATCCACACGCATACACATTTACATGCGTTGCACGGTGCCAACTATTTCCAACCAAAATAATCATGTACACGTCGAGCCGAGCTATTTCTAGCCCAGAAGAGGGTGAACGTCTGGAGAGAGTCTGAGGAAACCCAGCAGGCGATGACTACAGGGGAAGGGGGATGGCGTCTGGGTCCCCTGCCTCCCGCGCGCACAGGGCGCCTGGCACCCGGCACCTGCACGGGGTCCCCGCTGGGCATCCGGGTGCGCGCGCGCGCGCGTCCGGGACGCACCCGCGGAAAGCAAACAAGCCCTGAGGGCCAAGGCGGGCGGCAGCATCCTCGGGCGGGACCCGAAATGCCTTTTCCTACCTGTCACTTTGCCTGGAGCTGCTGCCGGGGATGCGGCGACGGCCGCTGCCTGGAGACCCAGTGTGTACGCGCGTGTGTGTGCGCGCCCGTGTGTGCGTGTGCGTGTGTGTGTCTGTGTGTGAGAGATCTTGTTGGCGGTGCAGCTCACTTACTGCTCCCGGCGCGGCGCCACCACCCCCTCCTCGCCATAAAGAGCCGCCGCCAAGCCCCCTCCCGGCGCACCCCAGTCCCGCCCTCCCGCCTGCCTCCGCCCCCCCTCCCTGGCCTCCCCGCCTCCCCGTCTCCCCGCCGCGCGGTCCTTACCTCAGTTGAGGGCGGGGGTCTCCGCCGTGGCTCCCCAGCGAGCCCACGGGGCAGCGCCGACCCGCCCGCCCACCGCCGGGCCCTGCGCGTCCCCCGCTCCGGGCCCCGCCGCCCCTCAGCGGCCAGCCGCTCCCTCCTCCCCTGCCCCCGAGCCTCCCTCCTCGTTCTCGCCTCCCGGCTCCAGAGCCCGAGCTGTCGCCTCGCAGCCCCAACCTGCCCAGGCTACGGAGCATGCCCAGTGCGGCGCGCCGGGCTGGGCTGGGGGTGGGCAGGGGCCGGGCCGGCCGCCCAGTTGCCGCGAGCCCGCAGGGCGAGGAGTGGGCGCCGACTGGGTCGGGGGCGCAGCCTCGCGAGCCGGGGGCCGAGCAGCCGAGCCAGGTAGTGGGCAGCGCCAAGAGGAGGTGGGTGGGGCATCCGGGGAAGCCGGCCCGCGGCGCGCTCCTCTGGGGTCTCCCTGGCGGCTCCCCGCGGCATGTGCCCCATGCCCAGGGTTCGGGGACGCACGGGATGGCGCTGGGCGCAGAACCCAGGGAGCGGGGGCAGAAGAGCGGCACCCTCCTCGTATGGGAGACCCGCAGCCCGCCGTGGGCCGTGTGGAGGGGCTCAGGACTGGCCAGAACGGGGCCCCCAAAGCCGTTGGCTAGGTGGGGGACGTGCTTATTTGTTTATATTCGGTTTCATAAACCCATACAACGCCTACAATGCGTCCTGCAGTGTTCTAAACGCTTTTTATTAATTTAATCCCTAAAACAGTCTTCCAAAGAGTACTACTGCCTCTTTTTATTTCGCGGGTCTTACACAGAGCCACGGAGATTAAGTGGTTCCAAAAAGTCTTCCCACAAGTGCAACCTCAGACATGCAAACCCCCCAGACTTTGGTCCCTGGGATGCTGGGGTGCTGCTCCAGCCAGTTCCTGGCTTTTCCCGGCCCTACAACGGCCCCCAGGTGCCTCCGAGTCACACTCACACCCAGGCCCTAATGGTGTTCGGTCTGGCATCACCCTTGTGTGGACCCTCACAACGTGCTGCTCCCGGACTCCGGAGGGCTCCCTCCTCCCCACTCCGCCTCCTCCTTCTCCCGGCCGGCGGCCACCAAAACCCGGAGACGTGGCACCTGCGCATTGGGGACTGGGGCCATGCTCGCAGCTGCACTAGGCATGCTCAGCCGCCTGAGCCGGTCCGGCTGGCCAGGAGGAAAGAAAGGGCCAGACGGGGCGTGAAGTGTAAGAAATGGAGGGGGAATGTGTGTGCAAACAATAGTCCAGGCTCTGATGGGCAGGGGCAGTTGTAGATGCAAAAGGCTCATTCCCCTGGCACATCCTGGCCATTTCCAGGCAGGGCTAAGAGATGGGGGGAATAATCATCAAAAGTTTAACCAACTGGGCATCCTTAAGCAAGAGGAACCTGAGGCCCCACTGACCACTCCCCAGCTCAACTACTAAGCTGTAATTTTAGCTGAGCCTGGAAAAAAAGCTCCTCAGCAGCTGAAGCTGTCTGCCTGTGAAGAAGCCAAGAAAAATATCCCAGACCAAGTTTCCCCGCAAGATTGGAAAGGAAAGATAGATCCCAGGGAAAGGCTGGTGGCTCTTCACTGTTAGGGATATTAAAGATGTGGTGATTTTGGCTGGGCGCAGTGGCTCACGCCTGTAATCCCAGCACTTTGGGAGGCCAAGGCGGGTGGATCATCTGAGGTCAGGCGTTCGAGACCAGCTTGGCCAACATGGTGAAACCTCGTCTCTACTAAAAATACAAAAAAAAAAAAAAAAAATTAGCCGGTCGTGGTGGTGGGCACTTGTAATCCCAGCTATTCAGGAGGCTGAGGCAGGAGAATCTCTTGAACACGGGAGGCGGAGGTTGCAGTGAGCTGAGATAGCCCCACTGCACTCCACGCTGGGCAACAAAAGCAAAACTCCGTCTCAAAGAAAAAAAAAAGGGATCTGGTGATTTTGAGTGATTCCAGCATGATAAGGCAGTGTGTAATGGGCATACAAGTTGCCTGGGGATCTTGTTAAACTCCAGATTTTGATTCAGCAGATCTGGGGTGGGATCAGAGATTCTGCATTTCTAACAAGTTCCCACACCATGCTGATGTTGCTGTCTTTAGATAGAATTTTAGTTGCAAGAGGTTAGGGCAGTATTTTAGGCCTGTTCTTTTTTTTATATGTATAAGAAAACCAAGGTTCAAAAAGGTTAAGTAATTTGCCCCCAGGTCACAGGGCCAAGAAGTAGCATCACTAGGCTCAAACCCAGTTCTCCAGGGCTTCCTGTGTATTTTCCTCTATTCCCCAGGTATCACTCACAGACAGATGAGCTGAAGCTGTGAGTCTTGACAGTTTTTAACAATAGAACATAATATTAGTAGATAATGCCCAAACATACTATATCAGTTAGCCTTTAGTGTGTAACAAACCACACCAACACATAGTAGCCTAAAGCAACAATTATTCATTAGCTCACAATTCTGTGAATCAGTAACTGGAGCTAAAATCAGCTGAGCAGTGTTGTTCTCCTGGGCCTACTCATGCAGCTGCAGACATGCGGAGCTTGGAGCCTCATCCGGATGGCAAGGATGACAGGGTATTCCCATATGGCTTCTTCGTATGGTGAGTTCCTAGTTCCCAGCAGCAAAAGAAGGAAAGCCCCAATTTAAAATAGCATTTTATACCTCTGCTTGCTAATGTTCTACTGGCCAAAGCAAGCCACATGGCCATGCCCAGATTCAAAACATGGAGAAATCAACTTCAATTTTGATAAAAGGAGACACAAAATAGAGTAGTATTTTGTTTTTAAAATCTACCACACACATCAGATTCCATAAAACTAGCCCTCCTGCCTTAGAGTTCAAAGTTGTGTAGATTAAGCCTATCTTTCATTTTATATATTGGTAAACCAAGTCACAGTAATCTTTGTTGTTACTGTTAAGTCTTCAATCTAATAATGTGTTTATTAAGGAATCTCAACTCAGGTATAAACATTAAATAATTTTTTTCTCTAAATCTTAAATTCAATCCAAATTCTAAATTCCCTTACCCTGCCTTTGATGACGTATTAGATGGTCATTCATTCAATTTTTTTTTTTTTTGAGACAGGGTCTCACTCTGTTGCCGAGGATGGAGTGCAGTGGCATCATCACCGCAACCTCAAACCCAGGGACTCAAGTGATCCTCCCACCTCAGCACTCCCAGTAGCTTGGACTACAAGCGTGCGCTACCACACTTTGGTAAATTTTTTTATTTTATTTTTTTGTAGAGACAGAGTCTCACTATGTTGCCTAGGCTGGTTGTGAACTCCTGGGTTCACATGATCCTCTTGCCTCAGCCTCCCAAAGTACTCGGATTACAGGTTTGAGCCAAAGGATTGAGCTTGGATTACAGGTTTGTGCCTGGCCCATTGAACAAATTTTTTGAAACCTTCTATGTGCCAGGCACTACTCTTTGGCCAGGATACTAAAATAAGCAAGAGACAAAAATAATTGCCCCTAAGAAACTTAGATACTATCACAGGAGATAGACAATAGCATATTAAAAATATATAACATTGGGCCGAGTGTGGTGGTTCATGCCTATAATCCCAGCACTTTGGGAGGCCAAGGTGGGCAAATCACTTGAGGTCAGGAGTTCGAGACCAGCCTGGCCAACATGGCAAAACCCCAACTCTACCAAAAAATACAAAAATTAGCTGGGTATGGTGGCATGTGCCCATAGTCCAGCTACTCAGGAGGCTCAGGTGGGAGAACCACTTGAATCTGGGAGGTGGAGGCTGCAGTGAGCCAAGGTCATGTCCACTGCACTCCAGCTTGGGCAACAGAGTGAGACCCTGTCTCAAAAAAAAAAAAAAAAAAAAAAAAAAAATATATATATATATATATATATATATATATATATATAAAACATTGAGTAGTGCTAAGTAGTGTTTTATAACCTATATAAGTAAATATATATATAATCTCTCTGTCTCTTTCTCTCTCTATATATATATATATGTAAAACATTGAGTAGTTTTACTCAATGTTACTAAGAACCATGGTGAAAAGAAGGCTCCCTGAGATGAGGTAGAGAGGCAGCTGTTTTAGATAGGGGTCAGAGATGGCCACTCTAAGGCCATTTGAGTGGAAGCTGAATGAGAGATGTTAATATCTAGAGAACAGTGTTTCCAGCAGCGAGACCAGCAAAGGCTCTCAGATGAGAATATGCTTGGCATGTCCAAGGGATGAAAGGAGGCCAGAGTGGCAGAGCAAGACATGGAGTGAGCAGAAGTGGGGTCACAGAGGCAGCAGGGGGCCAGACCATGTAAGGTCACAGAAACGACTTTGGACTTTAGTCTGGGTGTGTCATGAACCCATTGGAAGATGTTAAACAGGGTCATGACATGATCTGATTGATGGTTTAGGAAGATGTGCATTAAGAATGCCTATAGGAGGGAGGGTAGGAAAAGCAGCCTATTCTAAGGATATAGCAGTGGGTCCACTAGGGCAGAGTTTATCACTTTTTAGCATTAAAACTCAGACCAAGTGTATTAGTCTGTTTCATGCTGCTGATAAAGACATACCCAAGACTGGGTAATTTATAAAGGAAAGAGGTTTAATTGAGTCACAGTTCCACATGGCTGCAGAGGCTTCACAATCATGGTAGAAGGCAAGGAAGAGCAAAGTCACATCTTGCATGGATGGTGGCAGTCAAGAGCTTGTGCAGGGGAACTCCCCTTTATAAAACCATCAGATTTCGTGAGACTTATTCACTATCAGGCGAACAGTACAGGAAAGACCCATCCCCGTGATTCAATTACCTCCCACCGGGTCCCTATCACAACATGTGGGAATTGTGGGAACTACAATTCAAGATGAGATTTGGGTGGGGACACAGCCAAACCATATCATCAGGTTAAACCTTCACCTTCAAACTCAACTTAAATTCAGTCTTCTGTCTTCTCCCTGTCCCATTGCAGGCCCTACTAGGTGCCTTAATTCTTGAAGTGGAAGGTTAGTGGCATAGGATCTGGCATTTAAACATTTTCCTACCCGCTGCCCTTCCCCAGCCACCCTCCCCAACCCTGCCATTTGCCCTTCAAGGCCTAGTTCCGCCAGCATGTTGGGCAGCAAGAAGAAAAGGCCAGTGTCTCTACCTTTGACCTATAGCCATTATGGCCTTCTCTTGGTTCACTGTGGCTGCTTCTCTGGCTAGGATATCAGGGACACACTCTGTCAGGAGTGCAATGCAAGCTCTCTGCCATGGAGATAATAAGGGAGGCCCTTGGAAGGTCCTTCTGGAATTCCAACCCCAGGTTCTCCTTTTTTCCCGGGCTCCACAGTTCTCTTCATGGTGGTCCAGCCTAGAGCATCTCAATGCTGGGTCTCACATGCTAGGTAGGCCACCCTGTTGGGTGAGGCATCTGCAAGAAAGTTAAGCTGAAGAGCCTTCTAGAGTATCTACTGGAAGCCCAGAGAAAATAGAGAAAATTGCCCATCCCAGCCAGGCTAATGGGTTGGCCAACAGGAAGGCAAGTAAGATGGAGCTGTTTCTGCAGCAAGGAGGATGCCTAGACCAATTTTGAAGACTGTCTCTAGAATGTGGATCCCTGAACACCTCATCGTGCTCAGCTGCAGACTCTAGTTATCAATTACCTGGCAACATTGTGTTATGAAAATTAACATTCACCACAAGAAAAGCCAAAGCAAACTGCAAACGCCACCAGTTCTTTACTTTGATTTGTATAAAGTCTTGCTTATTGTCATTGTTACTTAATATGAAAGGATAATAGTGACAATAAGGACCTTTAGCTGAATAGTCTCAACCGTATTAGCAAAAGATCATGTTGTATCTCTTTTAGACAAAGGGCAGTACATCTCTTGTTCCCATTTAAAGTGGCACATTAATTACAGTTTTCACCTAGCTTTTTGCATGCTGTCCTTTGGAAGACAGAGATCACCACTGGCCCATTTGTCCAGTTTACCTTAATTAGAGACATATATCTTTGAAAAGTGGGCAGCACACAGACAGGCCTGATACGAGCTGTCTGGACCTCAGGGTATCCTTTCCCTAACTTTGTGTCTTGTTCCCCTGTGCACTGAACAACTAAAACAACTTTGGTTTTCTTTGAATACCAAAGAAAATGATAATGAAGAAAATTGCCTAAGGATTGAGTTTATGTGCAATGTAATGTCTGGTAAAAAAAAAAAAAACCCCACTGAACTTTTGATTAAATTAATCATTGATTGGAGTGTAAAGGGAAAATAGAAAAGTAAAATAAAGATTAATTCCATTCCAAACTACTTGCTTAAGAATAGAATTTTGTATATATCAGCTAGGCTTAGGATATGATTACACTGCAGATGTTCAACTAGACTGGATGATGATGATGAAGAAGGTGATGGAGATATTTTATATATATATATGTACAATAAAGTACAAAAATCTTAAGTGGGGGCTTGAGGAGTTTTACTTCTGTAAACATCTATGTGACCACACCTCAATAAAGATATAAATCCTTTATAGCACTCCAGAAATTTCTTCATGCACTTTTTCAGTCAATATCCTTCCCACATACAAACACACACACACACCCCACCACCACCACCACCACACCACAGGTAACCACTATTCAAACACCACAGATTTGCTTTCTCTTGTTTGTGAACTTCTTATAAATGAAATCATGCAAAAGGTACTCTTCCGTGTCTGGTTTCTTTCACTCATCAGTACGTCTGGGAGATTCATTCACGTTGTAGCTTGTATCTGTAATTTCTTCCTTTTTATTGTTGTGCAGTATATCATTGTATAATAAAATAGAAGGTATTTATACAATCTGTTTTGATGGTAAAAAAAAAAATTGTGGGATTTTTTTAAAAGTGCACATGAAAGGTCCTTGAAAGCTGGTCTTGGCCGGGCACGATGGCTCACGCCTATAATCCCAGCACTTTGGGAGGCCGAGGCGGGTGAATTACTTGAGGTCAGGAGTTCGAGACCAGCCTGACCAACATAGTGAAACCTCATCTCTACTAAAAATACCAAAATTATCTGGGCATGGTGGCACGCAACTGTAATCCCAGTTACTCGGGAAGCTGAGGCAGGAGAATCACTTGAACCAGGGAGGCAGAGGTTGCAGTGGCCACTGCACTCCAGCTTTGGCAACAGAGCAAGACTCTGTCAGAAAAAAAAACAGAGAGAGAGAGAGAAAGAAAGAAAGAAGGAAGGAAGGAAGGAAAAGAAAGAGAAAGAAAGAAAGAGGAAGGAAGGAAGAAAGGAAGGAAGGAAAAGAAAGAAGAGAAAAGAAAAGGAAAGGAAAAGAAAACTGGTCCTGGTACTACTATACTACTTCTTTCCATATTCTCTATTCCTAGCACAATGTGGTATACTAAGTGCTCAATACTGGGTTGTTTCGTGAGAATAAAGAATATTCTGTGTCATGGTAAAGTAAATTCCCAAATATTTTATTCAAAAGAACAGAAATAAAATTATGACATATTTCTGGATAAAAAGGGGTTTACTCCAAATAATTCAAATGACAATTAAAGTATTTTTCTGATGCCAAAACATCAGTAATCATTCCCTTGAAATGTGGGGAATATGTGCTGTTAAATTTAAATCAGAAAAGCCTCAAAACTGATATCAGCATTTAACCTACAGAATATGATTTACAAATGAGTGCACTGTTCCCACTTACCTGTTGTTTATGACAGGATTACGTAAAATGAAATCAGAGCATATGGAAAATATACCCAGTACTTAATGAGGCTGCTCAACTGCTGGCCTAATTGCATGGTTTTATGTTTCTCTCCATTCTTTAAATGTGAACAAATCAGTTTTGTAAATACAATGATTCGTTCCTACCATTTCTGTTATGCTGCAACAAGATTAGAAAAATACATTAACTTACAATATAAATATCAATTGCACACTCAACAAGACTCAATGTTCTTTTCTTTCCTTCACTGACTCCATGTGGTTGGAATCACAACAAAAGCACAATTCAGTTAAAATGATTGTTCCTCTATGCCTCAGGAAGCCCAAAATTTTCACCCACACACAAAAATAAATTTTTTACATTATTTTTTAGTCAATTTTGCCATTGTGATTAATACTGACCAAAATAATAATAATTTTTTTCTGTTTTCCACCTAGAAGTGACTTAGAGGATCAAGTAATCCAATCATTTCAACTAATTGATGAACTTTTTTTTTTTTGAGACAGAGTCTCGCTGTGTCACCCAGGCTGGAGTGCAGTGGCGGGATCACGGCTCACTGTAAGCTCCGCCTCCCGGGTTCACGCCATTCTCCTGCCTCAGCCTCCCTAGTAGTTGGGACTGTAGGCACCCGCCACCACGCCTGGCTAATTTTTTGTATTTTTTAGTAAAGATGGGGTTTCACCTTGTTAGCCAGGATGGTCTCGATCTCCTGACCTCATAATCCGCCCACCTCGGCCTCCCAAAGTGCTGGTTGGTGAACATTTTAAGTCCGAGAGGCTGTGTGACTTGGTCAGTTTGCATACCCAGCTGATGGGACTCCAGCTTCCTTTTCAGAAATTGGACTCACATCAGTTCAACAAAATCCAGAAGAAAGAAGACAAGATTAATTGAATTTTTACAGAATTTTATGAAGCTTATATTTTAGCTCATGATCAAAAGAAAAATTTCCTTGCATTTCATAGGTGTTTCCTCAAAGAGGTTCCTTTTCTAGACTTTATTAAACTGAGCTGGCAGGGTGCAGTGACTCATGCCTGTAATTCCAGCACTTTGGAAGGCTGAGGCGGGTGAATCACTTGAGGTCAGGAGTTCGAGAACAGCCTGGCCAACAAGGTGAAACCTCGTCTGTACTAAAAATGCAAAATCAACCAAGCGTGGTGGTGCATGCCTGTAATTCCAGATACTCAAGAGACTGAGGCAGGAGAATGGCTTGAACCAGGGAGGCAGAGGTTGCCAGAAAGTCCCATCTAAAATTTAAGCAGGACTACCACATACAGTAGGTCAGGTTGGGCACTGCATAAGGACACTCAGTCAATGGGCCAAGTGTTCGCTGAGATGCTCCTCTTGCAAAGCCTTTTGCTTGGCACTGGGCTGAATTGGCCCCAAAGATGTAGTACACTTTTTTATTTTGCACAAAATTGTGGTATAGGTCTTACTCTTTGGAGTGGATGCACCCACCAGGTTTACCTTATATATATAGTGTTTTATAAAATGCAGCAGATTTGCAGACAAATAACTAACAGCAAAGGATTTGTGTGATGTTTATGCTTTTTCCTTCTCTTTCAAAATAATATTAATGCAACCAGAAATGAATGTGTCCATTTTGGCTGGTTCATAAAGGGCTTTATTCTATCTCAACTTCATGGTAATGGCAGAAGTACCAGAGAGAGGAAGTGCCAATGCCAAGCCCATTTCACACCTCTGCTTGCATTGTGTCTGCTACCATCTTGTTTTGCCCAAAGCAAGTCACTGGGTTGGGCCCGGTGTTTAGGTATAGGGCAAAGTGACCTGCCCATAGTGGGAGGGTGCTGCAAAGGGTACGGATCGAGAGAGCAGTGAATACTTGAAGTTATGACTGCCATCTACCACATGACATTATTAGATTTCACCTTCCTTAAAGAAAAGGACTGTTTCTTATTTAAATTCTAATCTCCAGGGTTCAACATGGTGCTTGGAATATAGTGAGGTGGTAAAAAGTATTTGCTGAACTAAAAATAAGTAGCCCTGCAATCTACCAGGTGGCTGGAACCAGAACCAGTGAATCTTTTATTATTTTTTTTGTTTTATTTTTCATTGACAAATAATAGTTGTATATATTTATGGGGTACAAGATGATGTTTCCATATTTGGCTTCTTCAGCAGCCTCATATTTTATTTCGAGTCTGTTATTAAGTAGATTCATCTACACCATTTACAAATATCTCTTAAATTATTCTTTCCATTCAAAACTCAGCTTCTCTAACCCCTCCAGTAGGAATTAAGCCTCTTAGACTTCCCCAAAGCACCTGGTACCGTCTTATTTCATAGCACTTGCCTCATTATTTAAGAGTTATCTGTTTATCTGTCTCACCTCAAAGGAGTGTGAAACTCTGGAGGGTAAAATCAGGATTCTAACTCATTTTTTCCCGCCAAAACAACTGCAGTATACATTTTATAATAGGCAGTACATGCACAAAATACAAAATTCAAAAGTCATAAAAAGGGGTATGTTCCAGAATGGCTAGAAGATTTGGAATGTTCTCAATACAAAGAAATGATAAATGTTTAAGGTGATGGATATCCAATTTCCTCTGCTTTAATCATTACACATTGTATGCATGTATCAAAGTATCATATTTATCCCATAAATATGTACAATTATTAAGTATCAATAAAAAGGGGGTATGGCCAGGTGCTATGGCTCACGCCTGTAATCCAAGCACTTTGGGAGGCCGAGGCGGGTAGATCACTTGAGGTCAGGGGTTCAAGACCAGCCTGGCCAACTTGGTGAAACCCTGTCTCTACTAAAAATACCAAAACTAGCTGGGCGTGATGGTGGGCATCTGTAATTCCAGCTACTCAGGAGGCTGAGGCAGCAGAATCGCTTGAACTGGGAGGCAGAGTTTGCAGTAAGCCAAGATTGTGCCACTGCACTTCAGCCTGATCTCCGTCTCAAAAAAACAGGGGGGTGGTGGGGTTGGGGGGAATACAGAGAAAAGGACTGCCTTTCCCCAAGACTTCAAGTTCTGAGAGGGAAGCATTATATTCCTGTGCCTTATTTAGCCTGCCTGTGAGTCTATACCAGTGTATGTATACAAACTTATATACATACGTTCTTTGTTCTTCTTATACACTATTCTCTTTAAATTTTTGTAAATTATATATATGCATGTAGAGCAGCCTCTATGTTTGTAACAGCTTCATATCATTCCATTGTATGGATGTGCCATGATTTATTACATCTGTACAATTCATGACTATTCGTTACTATAAGAAACAGTGAAAGTAATAATTCCCACTCCCTTCTCCTTTTCCTCCTCATCATCCAAAACTGTAGTTGCTTACCACATAACTTGTCTCAGTGTTAATCTTTGAAGCTTTAAATATATCTTTACTTCTAATACTTGCTTTATTTGATTTATAATATCTTTGACATCTGGTTCTAAAGGTAATCAGTATATTTACATTGCTTTTCATCTTTCTCCTCCTTCCTTTCCTGAATGTTACTATGTTACTCCTACATTTTCTGGGTTTGATTGGCATTTGATTTAGTCTTAGTCTTAAAATTAAATCATTTCATTGACAGTGAATGTGCTGTATTTTCTCCAGTCATCTCTTGGTTTGCTGACATTTGGCCTATAATAATTTTTTAAGGGATTATGGAATTCATAATCCTTAATGAATGCATGCCAAGATGTCTGTCTGTTCACTGCATACTTAATTGATTGCTTGACTTTGTTTAAAATTTTTGTTTTACCTTTTCTTTCCCTGAGGACTTTGTAGGCATTGCTTCTAGCATATAATGTTGCTGTGAGGGTGTCTGACGCTGGTCTGATGCCTTTTCCCTTAAACATTAATTTTTTTAACCAAGATTTCCAAAGGATTCTTTATCTTAAAAGTAAAATAATTTTACTAAAATATTTTTACATCAATGGTAATATTTAACAGTGAAAGACAGAATGCTTTTTCAAGTTTTAAATTCAATGTTGTTATGACTAACATTTTCTCATGTTATATTTTCTCATATTTTGAGATGAACTATATGTGCCTTAGATTGCCTTGTTGGTCTTCCATATGTCATTTCTCTCTAATCTTTCTTAACTCTTCATTCTTTTACGTTATATTTTGCTCACTTTTCTTAATCCTATCTTCCATGTCTGCTACTGTGTTATTCGGCACAGATTTTTTTTCTTTGTACTTCTCACTGGAGTCTTTATTTTTGTGATTTATTTTTCTCTCCCATTTTTCCCTTACCTGTGCTAACTAATCTCCTGGTTATATCTTACTTCATCTTCTCTGAAGTTTCCTGGTGAAACAGATTTGCATTTATCCTTCCAGCCCACAAAAAGGCAGCTTCAGGGCTATTCCCGAAGCAAGGTCTCTTTCCTCCACTCTGCTGCACTGAGAGACAGCTTCCTACAAATAATCATATCTGTGTAAGTCTTCATCAGCCCTGACTCTTTGGTAGAAAATTTTGTCTAGGGAAGCTCTCACTACCAGCTGATAGGCTTCCTTTCTGTTGTTGAAAACAATCATGTGTAAATTACATTTCAAAATTTTTTAAATATCCCTAAAAATAGGCTGTGTGCTTTGGAGAATTCTACTCTATTGTCTTAGTCTTAGATCTACTTCAATGGGGTGTCTTGTTTCAGCATCTTCCTATATTCCTAGTTGATTATCATTGAATGTTGCACCCCTTACTTACATATTTGTTAAGGGTCAGAAAGTTGTGTTTTTTCCTCATTTTCTTTTGTTTTAGTGTGCTTTGCAAGAGGGAAAGGAAATATTTCTTTACTAGGAAATTTTAAAATCAGAAAAGCATAGCAATAATTTCCATATTCTAGCTCATTTGTCTTCTAATTTCCAAGGTCTAGTATGATAGGTACTTAATTAAATTGCTAAAAGGAAAACAAAGAAGGACAGTGTATTAGTTTTCTATTGTTGCTCTAACAAATTACTTACAAACTTAGTGGCTCAAAGCAACACACATTCATTATCTCAGTTCTGTCGGTTAGAAGATCAAAATGAGTCTCACTGGGTAAAATAGGGGTGCCAGCACAGCTGTGTTCCCTTCCAGACTCTCTAGAGGAGAATCTGCTCCCTTGCATTTTCCAACCACTAGAACCACCCGTACTCCTTGGCTCATGGCTCCCTTCCTCCGTCTTCAATGCAGCAATGCTGGTGGCGGGTCAAACACTTCCCACATGCCCTCACTCTGACCTTCTTTTCTTGTTCCCTTTCTACTTTTAAGTAAATATATGATTATATCCAATCCACCTACATAATCCAGGATAATCTCCAATATCTCAAAATCCTTAATTTAATCATGTCTGCAAAGTCTATGTTGCCGTGTAAGGAAACCTATTTATAGGTTCTGAGGATTAGGACACGGACATCTCGGCAGAAGAGAGCATTGTTCTATTACAGAGGAAGGAAGGAATTAAAGGAAAAAGTAAGTTAGTGGTTCTTATGCAGATTTAATTCTACAACACAATAGCAGGATTCTATTTGGCATTAATAGAGGTTGTAAAGTTTCAAAGTACTCAAATACTTGGCCTATCCTGAGGTAAGTAAAAATCTTACAGAGTGGGATTGAAAATCATATTTTGTCTCATATAAATATACCTTGATTAATCCTGTTTTTAGGAAGAAACTATATCATTTAATATATATTATTCGAAAAGTCTGTTAAAGCATTTCCTAGATGTACTGGTTACCAACATAGTAAATAGTACAAGACGGGCCCGCAGACCCTCTGGTCTGTGGCCTGTTAGGAAGCGGGCCGCCCAGCAGAAGTTTAAGACGGTATAGCCAGTGATCATTACCTCCTGAATTCCACCTCCTGTCAGATCAGCTGTGGAATTAAATTCTCATAGGAGTGCGAACCCTGTTGTGAACTGTGCATGCAAGGGATCTAGGTTGCATGCTCCTTATAAGAATCTAACTAATGCCTGATGAGCTGAGATGGAACAGTTTCATCCCAAAACTATCCCCCCCACCACCCTCCATGAAAAATTTCTTCCAGGAAACTGGTCCCTGGTGCTAAAAAGGTTGGGTACGGCTGGTATAGGAGATCAAATATAAATATAAAATTAAGTGTAAATATAAAGCAGTATATACAGTTTAAATATAGGTATAAAATATAAATAAAATATATTATATAATAGATACATAGACACAGAGATATTAAAAAAGGTAAATACTAAATCTAGAGAATAAATGAAGAAATGTTTCAAATTTATCATGATTAAAAGAGACACTTCTAAAATTACCTTTTGAAATCTGAATTTATTCTTTCAAATGAGATGAAATATAGGGAAAGCTTTTGATAACAGAAAGACTGCACAAAAAATATTAAGTTAACACAAATGACATTCAAGAATTATGCAAATGAAAACATCTAGGATCTAGTTGTAAAATGTACTTGGAGAGGTGAACTGCTAATTACAGCTTGGATTAAATCTCTGACACCTTGAAGAAATAAATAAATTCATTATTTTTTAAAAAAGAATGAAAAATAGTTCTGAGAATTTCCATGTAGACTACTGAAAATCTCAAGGCAAATCATTTATTTGAAACTGCCTACAGCATGTGGGGAATGTTTGATTTGGTTTTGTTTTAATCCCATTTGAAACATCAACAGCTTCTGTGATGCCCCTTTAAAGTGGCCCTATTGCTCCCAGCCCCAAAATGCAGATCTAGAACCCTGGAAATGGCATCTGGACAGATAGCATCTATTGCCCACTGTTCCTCACTATTTTTTAATACTGCACTGATGTTTTGCCAAGGAAGCATGACTCTAGTTTCATCTGGCTAATGGCTTTGCGTGCATTTTTCTTTTGCCTATTTCAGTGTCATCTCCATGAAGGCACCACAGTACTTTTTCAGTGAGCCAGGCCCAACTGATTATGGACATTAAGGCTAGGCTGACTCAGCCTTTGGGCTAAATTTAGAAAAATAAAAATAAATAGAAGCAGAAATGAGTTAAGTGGAATTAAATGTAGGTACAGATGAGGAACTGACTAGTGCAATGGAGTTTTCCAGGTTCAGTTTTGGTGAATCTAGGAAAGGATCGTCGAGGTGGCTTCTTTCACTCCAGTTTCTCCATAATTTTGTTAATATCAGGAAAAAGATTGTCAGTCTACTACTGATTCCAATGTTAATCTCATCCAGAAATACCCTCACAGACATACAGAGAATAATGTTTGGCCAAATGTCTGGACACCCCATGGCCCAGTCAAATAGCCACATAAAATTAACAATCACAAGTGCTTAGTACAGTATCTGGCACCTACAAAAATTCAATGAATGCTGGCTCAGGACTCTTTCAGACTACTTCTAGAGCTTATTAATCTCTTTCTTTCTCTGAACTTCTACAATGGTTTAGTGGTAGTACTATAAAGGAATGACTTTATATAGCACTTACATTATTATAATGCATTTTATTGATTGTTTATGTACATTATGTTTTCCCAAAGAGACTAGGGAGGTAAAAAGAGAATCACTGGCATCTTCAGCTGCTGAATAGTAAGGAGAACCATGGCTTTTCCCTTCCTCTTCATGAGAGAAAGGAGAGGGGTTCTTCTCCCACACCACACCAAAGAAAGAGAGATGCTCTGAATAAACCATTTCTAAAGATTTTGTTTTGCCCCTTAGAAAGGAAGATGGGCATCTCATGGGGCATGTAGTTGGGCAGCATCTGGTCTACAAAACCTATTGGCCCACTTTGTGCTATTACAGCTAACTGGAGCTTGAATGAGGGAGCAGGGGAAGGAAGTTCTTGGGAGAGCTTGAGATGTAGCTGCAGAGTTACTGAAAGTAACTCTGTCTTATGTCTCAGGACATAAAGTATAATGCCTGCTTCTCACGTGGAGATCATTATCAATGACAGGAACTTGTGGTGGGTTGGGGAGAGGAGCCAGGCAGGAAGGGACTATGGTGTTGCATGCTGGTAAGAAGATGTGGGCAATCTTTACCGTATCTCAGTGCTCTGAGACTCTTAGAGGGCATACAAAAGGGCTTCAGCAATTTCCATGCATGAAGAAGCACAAAGGATAGAAAAGGAAGCAAACCCAGTAGCTACTTCAGGCTATATGATGCCCAACCCAGAGATGGGGCTGAGGACAAAGGGAGACTTGGCTGCTGCTCTCCACAAGGTCCTCGGTGGGGCAGAGGCAAAACTATGCTGGACATCACCCCAAGAAACAATGCATCACCATCCTAAGGGAAATCACCTTGAAATAGGCCATCAGCTGCATACCCAGCCAGAGGAAGACTGGGGCATGTTCTTCCACCAACAGACAGTCATTTCTATTTCCATTTCTCCTATTTCCTCACTATTTATATAAAACAAAGGATTACAACCTGGAAGGAGAGGAAAGAAATGTTCCCATAAAAGACAATGAATTTCCAGGCTGGGAGCAGTGGCTCACGCCTGTAATCCCAACACTTTGGGAGGCCGAGGCGGGTGGATTACGAGGTCAGGAGATCAAGACCATCCTGGCTAACATGGTGAAACCCCGTCTGTACTAAAACTACAAAAAATTAGCCGGGCGAGGTCGCGGGCACCTGTAGTCCCAGCTACTCGGGAGGCTGAGGCAGGAGAATGGCATGAACCCGGGAGGCGGAGCTTGCAGTGAGCCGAGATCGCGCCACTGCCCTCCAGCCTGGGCGACAGAGCGAGACTCTATCTCAAAAAAAAAAAAAAAAAAAAAAAGACAATGAATTTCCTTTCTTGCGTGGGAGAAGAATTAATAATGCTGCCCACACTGCTTCTCTCCCTGAAATTTCCAAGTTTCCAAGTCAGGAGGTAAGAAGATCTCTAAAAGGTCTAAATTAAAACTAATTTAAACTGGAGATTTAAAGTGGACCAATCTGAGTGCAGTGGAGCGTGTGATCAAAGCTTACTGCCGGCTCGACCTGCCGGGCTTAGGCGTGCCTCCTGCCTCAGCCTCTCAAGTAATGGGGACTACAGACATGTGCTACCACACCTGGCTATTTTTTTTTTTTTTGTCAGTAGAGATGGGGTCTCATTATATCCCCCAAGCTGGTCTTAAACTCCTGGGCTCAAGGGATCCTCCTGCATCAGCCTCCCAAAGCACTGGGATTACAGTCATGCGTCATAACACCCAGTCTGATTTTTTTTTAGGTAACAAAGTATAGAAAGATATCACTAGTCACCACCAATATTGAGTTCTTTCTTTCTGAGCACATACAAAAAAAAAAAAAAAAAAACCTTACATTTCTCATCCTTCTTGGAGTTAGGCAGAGCTGTGTTTTATTTGTGAATCAACGGACTGTGAGCAAAAGTGACAAGTGATTTTTTCATCTGAGAAAGTAAAAATCCTGCAGGGTTTTCTTTTCCTGCTGTGGCCCCCTAAAAATATACATATTAGATTAAACTGAGTCATGAGATGTAAGCAGGCTGGATCTCTGAGTCACCTCTTGGAAGGGAGGTGTCCTGGAGTTCTGCTGGGCCCATAGCAGATTTTCTATGAGTAATAAACCTTTGTGAAATCACTGGGATTCCTAGCTAATTTATAATGACAGGATAGTTTAAGCTATTCTGACTCATGTAGGAATTGAAACTGGAAGTAGAGGGCTGTCATAACACAAACCTAAAATGTTTGGTGGAGACTTGTCAGTTAGGTGGTGAACAACTGGCTAATGTGTATCCGAGTCTGGAAAAACAGTGACGCATATATTACGGGAGCAAAATATTTCTTAAAACGGTTGTCAATGGAATCTTGGGACATGTATTAGATTTTGATTATTACTCCAGTGAATTACTACAAATTTAGGCTGAAAGCAACACAAACTTATTATCTTAAAGATCTGTAGTGCAGGAGTCCTATGTGAGTCTCACCAGGCTGAAATCAAGGTGTCAGCAGGCTGCATTTCTTTCTTCAGGCTCCAAGGGAGAATCTGGGTTTTTGCAGTCGGGTTGTTGGCAGAATCAGTTCCTTGCAGTTGTAGCATTGAGATTTACATTTCCTTGCTGACTGTAAACTGAGGGCTGTTCCAGCCTCTAGAGGCTATCTCACATTCCTTGACTTGTTATCCCCTTCCTCCACCACCAAAGCCATCAAGGGCAGATACAGGCATACCTTGTTTTACTTGTTTCATTTTATTGCGCTTTGCAGATATAGCTCTTTTTTTTTAATAAATTGAAAATTTGTGACAACCCTGCATCAAGCACATCTGTTGGCTCCACTTTTGCAATAGTGTGTTCTCGCTCTGTGTCTCGGTGTCACATTTTAGCAATTCTCACAATATTTCAAACTCTTTCATTATTATCAGGATGATCTGTGATCAGTGATCTGTGATGTTACTATTGTAATTGTTTTGAGGTGCCACAAACTGCGCCCATATAAAGTGATGAATGTTGTGTGTGTTCTGACTGCTTTGCCAACTGCCCATTCCCCATCTATCTTCCTTCCCTCTGGCCTCCCTATTCCCTGAGACAACAATATTGAGATTGGACCAATTACTAATCTAACAATGGCCTCTAAGTGTTCAAGGTGAAGGGAAGGGTCACATGTCTGTCACATTAGATATAAAACTAGAAATGATGAAGCTGAGTGAGGTAGGCATGTCAAAAGCAGAGATAGGCTGAAAGTGAGGCCTCTTGCACCAAACAGTTAGCTAAGTTGTGAATGCAAAGGAAAAATTTTTGAAAGAAATTAAAAGTGCTATTCCAGCGAACACACAAATGTTAAGAAACAAAAACAGCCTTATTGCTGATAGGGAGAAAGTTTGTGTGGTCTGGACAGAAGATCAAACCAGCCCAAATATTCCCCTTAAGCCAAAACCTAACCCAGAGCAAGGCCCTAATTCTCTTCATCCTATGACAGAGAGGTGAAGAAGCTGCAAAATTTGAAGTTAATGCAGCAGGTGACATTAAGTTGAAGCCAATGTTTATTTACCATTTCAAAAATCCTAGGGCTAGGCCAGGCGTGGTGGCTCGGTGCTGTAATCCCAGCACTTTGGGAAGCCGAAGTGGATGGATCATCTGCGGTCAGGAGTTCGAGACTAGCCTGGCCAACATGGCAAAACCCCATCTCTACTAAAAATACAAAAATTAGCTGGGTGTGCCTGTAGTCTCAGCTACTCAGGAGGCTGAGGCAGAAGAATTGCTTGAACATGGAAGGCAGAGGTTGCAGTGAGCCGAAATCACACCACTGCACTCCAGCCTGGGTGACAGAGCAAGACTCTGTCTCAAAACAAAACAAAACAAAATCCTAGGGCTTTTAAGAATTATGGACCAGGTGCAGTGGCTCATGCCTATAATCCCATCACTCTGGGAGGTCGAGGCGGGCAGATCATGAGGTCAGGAGATTGAGACCAGCCTGGCCAACACGGTGAAACCCCGTCTCTACTAAAAATACAAAAAATTAGCCGGGTGTGGTGGCGGGTGCCTGTAGTTCCCAGCTACTTGGGAGGCTGAGGCAGGAGAATGGCATTAACCTGGGAGGCGGAGCTTGCAGTGAGCCGAGATCACACCACTGCACTCCAGCCTGGGCAACAGAGCGAGACTCCATCTCAAAAAAAAAAAAAAAAAAAAAAAAAAAGAATTATGTTAAATCTCTCCCTGTGCTCTGTAAATGAAACAACAAAGCCTAGACAACAGCTAGGCTGTGAACATCTGTTCACAGCATGGTGTACTGAATATTTTGAGCCCACTGTTGAGACCTACTGTTTAGAAAAAAAGATTCCTCTCAAAATATTGCTACTCATTGACAGTGCACCTGGTCACCCAAGAGCTCTGATGGGGATGTACAAAGAGATTAATATTTTTTTCATGCCTGTTAATGCAACATCTAATCTGCAGGCCAGGGATCAAGGAGTCATTTCAACTTTCATGTCTTATTATTTAAGAAATACATTTTGTAAGGCTACAGCTGCCATAATTAGTGATTCCTCTGATGAATATGCATAAAGTAAATTGAAAACCTTTTGAAAAGGATTTGCCATTCTAGATGCCATTAAGAACATCTGTGATTCACGGGAAGAGGTAAAAATATCAACATTCACAGGAGTTTGGAAGAAGTTCATTCCGACATTTACGAATGACTGAGGGTTTAAGACTTCATTGGAAGAAGTCCCTGCAGATCTGATGGAAACAGCAAGAAAGCTGGAATTAGAAGTGGTGCCCAAAGATGTGACTGAATTGCTGCAATCTCATGATGATAGTTGAACAGATAAGCAGTTGCTTCTTACGGATGAGCACAAAAAGTATTTCCTTGAGATGAAATCTACTGCAGATGAAGATGCTGTGAACATTGTTGGAATGACAACAAAGGATTTAGAATATTCCATAAAGTCAGTTGATAAAGCAGTGGCAGGGTTGAGAGGATTGACTGCAGTTTTTTTTTTTTAATTTAATTTTAAGTTCTGGGATACATATGCAGGATATGCAGGATTTGCATATCCTACGGCTTTTAAGGGCTTTTAAGAATTATGGACCAGGGACGGTGGCTCACGCATGTAATCCCATCACTCTGGGAGGTCGAGGCCGGCAGATCACGAGGTCAGGAGATTGAGACCATCCTGGCCAACATGGTGAAACCCCATCTCTACTAAAAATACAAAAAATTAGCCGGATGTGATGGCGGGTGCCTGTAGTCCCAGCCACTCGGGAGGCTGAGGCAGGAGAATGGCTTTAACCTGGGAAGTGGAGCTTGCAGTGAGCCGAGATCACACCACTGCACTCCAGCCTGGGCAACAAAGCGAGACTCCATCTCAAAAAAAAAAAAAAAAAAAAAAAAGAATTATGTTAAATCTCTCCCTGTGCTCTGTAAGTGAAACAACAAAGCCTAGACAACAGCATATCTGTTCACACAGGCTGCACAGGATACATGTGCAGGATTTGCTATGTAGGTAAATGTGTGCCATAATAGTTTGCTGCACTATCAACCTATCCATTAACTGTGTATCCTGATGCTCTGCCTCCCACTGGCCCCTTGACAGGCCTCAGTGGGTGTTGTTTCTCTCCCTGTATCAATGTGTTTTCATTGTTCAGCTCCTACTTATAAGTGGAAACATGTGGTGTTTGGTTTTCTGCTTCTGTGTTAGTTTGCTGAGAATTATGGCTTCCAGCTCCATCCATGCCTCTGCAAAGGACACGACCTCATTCCTTTTTATGGCTGCATAGTATTCCATGGTGTATATGTACCACATTTTCTTTATCCAATCTATCATTGATGGGCATTTGGGTTGATTCCATGTCTTTGCTATTGTGGAATGGTGCTGCAGTGAACATATGTGTGCATGTGTCTATAATAGAATGATTTATGTTCCTTTGGGTATACACTCAGTAATGAGATTTCAGGGACAAATGATATTTCTGGTTCTAGATATTTGAGGAATTGCCATACTGTCTTCCACAATGGTTGAACTAATTTACGTTCCCACCAACAGTGTAAAAGCATTCCTATTTCTCCACAGCCTCACCAGCATCTGTCGTTCCTTGACTTTTTAATAATTGCCATTCTGACTGATGATTATGAAAATCTCATTGTGGTTTTGATTTGCATTTCTCTAACGATCAGTGATGTTGAGCTTTTTTTCATATGTTTGTTGGCCACATAAATGTCTTCTTTTGAGAAGTGTCTGTTCATGTCCTTTGCCCACTTTTTAATGGGGTTGTTTGTTTTTTTCTTGTAAATTTGTTTAAGTTCCTTGTAGATTCTGGATATTAGACCTTTGGATTGACTCCAATTCTTAAAGGAAGTTCTACTGTGGGTAAAATGCTAACAAGTAGCATTGCCTCCTCAGATAAAACATTTATGAGGGAAGAATCAATCAATGAGGCAGATTTCATTGTTGTATTTTGTTTTAAAATTGCCACAGCCACCACAGCCTTCCTTCAGCAACTACCAACCTGATCAATCAGCAGCCATCCACATTGAGGCAAGACTCTCCACCAGCAAAAAGATTATGGGTCTCAGAAGATTCCAATAATCATTAGTATTTTTACCAATAAAGTATTTTTAATTAAAGTATGTACATTTTTCAGACGTAATTCTTTTGTGAACTTAATAGACTACAGTGTTGTGTACAAATTTTATATGCACTGAGAAATTTAAAATTTTGCGTGACTCAATTTATTGTGATATTTGTTTTATTGTGGTGGTCTAGAGCAGGGGTCCCCAACCCCAGGAGCCACCAACTGATATCTTAGGAACTGTTAGGAACCAGGCTGCACAGCAGGCGGTGAGCTGCAGGCAAAGGAGCATTACTGCCTGAGCTCCACCTCTTGTCAGATCAGCCGTGGCATTAGATTTTCACAGGAGTGCGAACCCTATTGTGAGCTACTCATGGGAGGGATCTAGGTTGTGCACTCCTTATGAGAATCTAATGTCTGATGATCTGTCACTGTCTCCCATTACCCCCCAGATGGGACTGTCTAGTTGTAGGAAAACAAGTTCAGGGCTCCCACTGATTCTATATTAAGGTGAGTTGCATAATTATTTCATTATATATTACAGTGTAATAATAATAGAAATAAAGTACAAAATAAATGTTATGTGCTTGAATCATCCCAAAACCATCCCAGCTCTTCCACTGCCTGGGTCTGAGGAAAAACTGTCTTCCACAAAACCGGTCCCTGGTGCCAAAAAGGTTGGGGACTGCTGGTCTAGAGTCAAATCCACAATATCTTTGAGGCGTGCCTGTGTATTCTTTTTATGTTGTTTTCTCTGACTTACCCTTTCTGTGTGGAATCCCTCTGACTTTTACGCCTCTGCTCTTAAATAACTCATGCCATTAGATTGGGACCACCTAGATAATTTCCCTATTTTAAGGTTAGCTGATCAGCCACCTTAATCTGTCCACAGCCTTAATTCCCCCCCTCCCCGCCCCGCCACCTTTTTTTTTTTTTTTTTTTTTGAGTCGGAGTCTCGCTCTGTTGCCCAAGCTGGAGTGCAGTAGTGCAATCTTGGCTCACTGCAACATCCGCCTCCCAGGTTGAAGTGATTCTCCTGCCTCAGTCTCCCAAGCAGCTGGGACTACAGGTGTGCACCACCATGCCCAGCTAATTTTCTTTTGTATTTTTAGTAGAGGCAGGGGTCTTGCCATGTTGGCCAGGATGGTCTCGAACTCCTGACCTCAGACTATCTGCCCGCCCCTTCCTCCAAAAGTGCTGGGATTACAGGCGTGAGCCACCGTGCCTGGCCTTAATTCCCTTTTGCCATGTAAAATAACATATTCACAGGTTCCAGGGATTAGGATGGGAATATCTTTCACAGCCATTTTCTGTATAACACAGGAGTCGTATGAGCCTAATAAACTGGTAGCTCTTGGAGAAGAGGATGAAAACTTCAGGAGTTGATTGCAGTTGGCTGCATTTGGCGCAGGTGCTACAAGAAAGCAATGAGCTCAAGAAACAATTGCCAACTTGCAAGTAAAAATGAGAGGAAACGGAGATTCTAGAAATTCAGGACCTCGTAATTTTGGTAAAGCCCTCTGCTTCCAGTTCCTAAAGAAAGAGATGGAATTAAAAAAAATAAAAGATTGATGTAACAAAATAGCAGGATAAACTTTCAGTTGATTAAAAGACCTCAAGGCAAACAGACTAAGGGTATGTTTTTTGTTTTTTTTTTCAGATGAAGTTTCACTCTGTCACCCAGGCTGGAGTGCAGTGGCGCGATGATCTTGGCTCACTGCAACCTCCACCTCCAGGGTTGAAGCAACTCTCATGTCTCAGTCTCCTGAGTAGGTAAGATTACAGATGCATGCTACCTCACCCAGCTAATTTTTGTATTTTTAGTAGAGACAAGGTTTCACCATGTTGTGCAGGATGGTCTTGAATTCCTGACCTCAGGTGATCCACCCACCTCGGCCTCCCAAAGTGCTGGGATTACAGGCGTGAGCCACCACGCCCAGCCTAGAGGTATGGTTTTGAGTAAAACTTTTCAGTGCCTAGGGGTATGGTTTTGAGTAAAACTGTTCAGTTGGATAAAATGACTCAAGGCAAAGATAAGAGTAAGTGGGTAGCCTTCTTACTGAACCCCTATACCCATAAGGTAAGCCCCATTAAGTTGAAAATGAGACATGGCATCTGAGTCAGTGAAGCAAATAGGGCTTCAGAATAATAACCAAGACCTTGATTTTGGTCATTGATCACATGGAACGGATTGCAGGCAATTAGGTCATAAGCCTGCTAGGTTTGGGGGAAGAATTGCTAAGATCAGATAAACCTGTGACTATTTCAGGTATAAAGCAACCTGAGGAGAGTCTTTTCCCAAATGTCAATTTCAAATGTGGCTGAAAAGGATGATGGAATAGGAAGAAGCTTCAGAGGTCAGAGTTCACAGATCCCACGGACAGGTTGCTGATCAAGAAATGTTTCCCACCCAGGGAATGGCCAGGACTAGGGCAAGTGAGGCATTTGCCCGAGACACAAAATTTACAGAGCTGCCAAAACACTCAGTAATCAAAATGACTAATGCTTTAATGCAATATAGTAGTCCCCCCTACAAGACCTCCACTGAATACCTGAAACCGCAGATAGTACTGAACCCTATATATGCTATGATTTTATTCTAGACATACATACTTATGAAAAAGTTTAATTTATAAATTAGGCACAGATTGTTGTTAAGAAATTAACAACAACAATAATAAAATAGAACAACTGTAAAAATATACTGCCATAGAAGTTATGTGAATGTGGTCTCTTCCTGTCCCTCTGTCTCTTTCTCTCTCCAAAATAACGTAATATTTTCAAACTGTGGTTGACCAAGGGTAACTGAAACCGAGGAAAGGGAAATTGCTGATAAAAGGGGACTGCTGTAATTAAAAAATAAAAATGAATGCAGAGAAACCCATGATAAATGAAATGAAATTTAAATAAACAGAATTTATTTATTTATTTATTTATTTTTTGAGACGGACTCTGACTCTGTCGCCCAGGCTGGAGCGCAGTGGTAAGATCTCAGCTCACTGTAACCTCTGCCTCCTGGGTTTAAACGATTCTCCTACCTCAGCCTCCTGAGCAGCTGGAATTACAGGTGCCCACCACCACGCCTGACTAATTTTTGTATTTTTAGTAGAAGCAGGGTTTCGCCATGTTGGCCAGGCTGGTCTCGAACTCCGGACCTCAGGTGATCTGCCCGCCTTGGCCTCCCAAAGTGCTGGAATTACAGGTGTGAGCCACTGCACCTGGCCAGACAGCATTTATTCTTGAAAAAAAGAAACAAGTTTGAGCAAGGTGATGACCAGTGGGGCCCAAACTAATACTTCATGTTGATACAATTGAGAAGCAAATGGAAAAAGACTAACTTTTCCAGTTTCTTATTGCTTTTCATTTTAGAGATAATGATTACTTAAGATTCACTAATTAGCTCTTAACCCCACACCTATCGTCATCATCAAATTTCAATGCATAGGTGTAACTCACTTAGTGATATATTCCTGACATTTTATAAAATTTGAATTTCTTTTTTACTGTCAAATCATATCTTTGCTTTAGAGCTGTTTTGTCTTCTGCCTTATTCATCTTCAAGTGGCAGCGTCTTTTAAGCTACTAAATTTCTCTGTTCCCAGGTTAATCTGCTAAGGAGTTAAGGATCTAAATACACATTTAATTGTGAGAGGAATTAAAAGCTCAGGACCTCAATTCACTATGCCAAAAGGAAAAAATTAAACTGAAAGCTGAGTCATGCAAGAACCTGCCTTTCCTTTTGTTCTTAAGCAGTTAGCTACAGGTAAAATATCTCCATAGGTAGCGACTCTGTTCACCTTATCTTACGTAAAGTGCCCATTCACTGAGCACAAGGCAAATGCATAATTGATGATACCTCCACTGGCTTCTTTTCTCTTGAAATATGTGGATGATGATACCTTCCCTCTTTCCCTTCCAGCCCACTTTTCCCTTTTATATATTGAAGCCCTCAAAGTCATCTTTGGAAAAAGGCACGGACCATAGACAGTTTCTGGGTTTCCCTGATTTTTTGTTGTTGTTGTTGTTGTTGTTGTTTGTTTGTTTTTCTCTCAGACATTGTCCTTAACCTTGGCAAAATAAACTTCTAAATTGATTGAGACCTATCGGAGATAGTTCTTGGGTTACAAAATATACTAACATCGTTTATTTAAATTTTTAAAAAATATTTATTTCAATAGTTTTGGGAGGTAAAGGTGGTTTTTGGTTATGTGGATAAGTTCTTCATTGGTAATTTCTGAGATTTTAGTGCACCTGTTACCCAAGCAGTGTACACTGTACCCAGGATGTAGTCTTTTATCCCTTACCCCACTCCCAGCCTTTCCCCCACCCTAAGTCTCCAAAGTCCATTACATCATTCTTATGCCTTTGTATCCTCCTAGCTTAGCCCTCACTTATAAGTGAGAACATACCATATTTGGTTTTCCATTCCTGAGTTACTTCATTTAGAATAATGGCCTCCAGATTCCATCTAAGTTGCTGCAAAAGACATTATTTTGTTCCTTTTTATGAGTAGTATTGAGTAGTATTCCATGGTGTATATGTACCAAATTTTCTTTATCCACTCATTGGTTGATGGGCACTTAGGTTGGTTCCATATCTTTGCAATTGCAAATCGTGCTGCTATAAATACGTATGTACGTGTGTTTTTTCCGTATAATGACGTCTTTTCCTTTGAGTAGATACCCAGTAGTGGGATTGCTGGATGGAATGGTAGTTCAGCATTTAGATCTTTAAGGAATCTCCATACTGTTTTCCATAGTGGTTGTACCACTGTGGAAACCTAAATTGCATTCCCACCAGCAGCGTAAAAGTGTAGGGGAGCTCATTTTTAATCATGATGTCATAGAATCACCGATCATTAATTTATTATTAGTATTCGGTTTTCATTTTGTATACCCACAAGCTTCTTAAGAACTTCTTTGTTCTTAGAAGCCTAGGAATAGTAAAATTGTTAACGGTTCCTGCACATTTGGGCAGCTGGCCATGCAACCTTCCAAAGTGACTCCTTTTAAAAAGTTATTCCTCTGAATACAAGAAGAAAACAGCCGAAGGAGAGGTCTGATTTATCCCAAATACACTTTTCTGACAGTTTGTAGCTTTTGAAGATCTAGAATCCATCTAGGAGGCCTCAATGGGAAAAAAATGTTATGGTCTCAAAAAAGGTCAGGAAGAGCTAATTTACAGAAGAAATAAGAGAAAAATGTCCAGCTTCACTTATGGTAATTAATAAATATAAAAATCTAAAACAATATAATATCTTTCAATGACTGAATTAGCAAAGGCCTCCTTAAATGACCACACTTACAGCAGATGAAATAAACACTGTAGCCTGGCTAAGGGAAGTGTAAATATTCCTGGAAATTATTTGTAATACTTATATACTCTGTCACTATAAATTCACTTAGAGTAGCCTCTTCAAAATATATAATTCATTTCAGGGACAATTACTTATATACTGAAATATTCATTTCAGTGAAAGATGAATTCTGAAAAATAAATTGAAATGAACCTAAATGTCCAACTATAGGCGCATGGTTACATGCATTATGGAGCAGTCCCGATTCTTTGAAAAAGTTGGAGTTTTGGTGTCTCTGACCTAGATTCTTCTCCCAGCTGTAAAACCTTGGGCAAATCAATTATTCTCTCTGAATATCAGTGCTCTCATCTGAAAATTGGGGACAATAATATTTAAGATTCATGGATGTTGTATGACAAAGGCTTCTTATAAAAAAAAAATCTCTCTCCACTTTTGGATTTCTCTAAGCAGGCATCTAGAGGTATCCTGTCCAGTGTAGAAGTCACTAGCTATAGATAACTATTTAAATTAAATGTATTAGAAATAAATACAACTTGAGCTTTAGTTCTTTAGTCATACTAGTCACGTTTCAAGTGCTCAGGAGCCACATGGTGATAATGGCTACCTCCCTCAGTTCTTCCATGTAGCCCAAGACCACATAGTTTTGTTTTACTGACTCACTTGCCTGGGTCTAAATCCAGCTCAGGACTTTCTAGCCTGATGACTTGGGGTAAACACATAAATTCTTGGAGCCTCATTTACCCATCTGTAACAGGGAGATAATGAAAATAACTAGCTTGTGGATTGTTTTGAGAATGAGAAATAAAGTGGTTCCTGGCACCTAATAACTCAGTTGTAGCTATGAGGATAAGCCTTTCTGTACACTCATTTCCAGCAGACTGCCATCTTGCTACTGAATTGGCTTCCCAATGATCCTGATACTAGGAGAAGGTGCACTGACAATGTATAAAATAATATTATGCAAGCTAGAAAGGTCTCTCATCATACTCTTGTGAGCTTGAGAGCTATGAGTCAATCCTTTGAGGCTGATCTATTTGCATGTGCCAGCAAAACTGAGTTTCTGAAAATGCACACTTAGGACCATACCCACTGTCATATCACAGCAGAGAGATCAGTCTCCTTAGAGAAATCTACTTTCTTGGGTTGCTTTAGCTACAGCCTACACAATAGTCAGACAGTTTTGTGATTCATTTATACCCATCATCCTATGCATCTTCCCTATGCAGACCGATTTTCATTTTAAGGGCACATTTATATTTACCATTAATCCTTTTGCTTTGCATCACTCCATATAGAAATAATGCAGTAAGAGTTAAATTTCAAATAAGACAAAGCAAAACAAAACAAAACGTTTACCCATCAAGGTCAAAAGAAGCATCTGGAACAATTATCCACACTGAACACCTTACAAAAAGCCATGAACCCAAATTTCCTCTTTTGTTTCCTTTCCCTGTCTCTGTAGCCATTTTTTAATTATTATCTGATAATCATGGTTTCTCTATTTTCCCCCTACCTCCATCAAGGATTGCTTTAAGGGGGGAAAAAAATCCAATAACCTCATTCACATTAAGATGTAAATTAGCAATTCCCTGCAAGGCTTAATAGGGTCTCTCCCACAGGGAATTTATATTTTAATGTGAACCAAAGGACCATATCTATAAAAGTATAATTTCAGGGATCAGAAAGTTAAGTAAAGAAGGTCACTCAAGGAGGCTATAAGCATTTCTCCAGCCCACATGTGTGCCAGACCCTGGGCAGTGGAGCACAGCAAGATGGGAAGAACAGTCAGAAACTGAGGACCAGGCTGAACATTGTGGATGCTCCTGGGTGAGCCACAGCAAAGTGGGAGGTGGAGCATGGGAGGGGAAGGCTTGGTGGCAGGTGGAAGTCAGGGGCCTAGCTCCTCCAAAGGTGAGTGTAGGGGAGGCCCAGCAAGAGGAAGCCACTGGGAGTCCTGGCAGATAGGAGAGGAATCTGGTAATAGGCAATGTGCAGACATCCAGACAAGCAGACAGCAGTGCCAGGCACCATGGACTCCACTGCGACTTTGAGGCTTAAGGCAGGCTTAGTTTTTCAGAGAACCAGGATGAGAAATTCCGAAATGGAGTCCCAGAGGCATGGGGGTAGCAGCCAGATAACCAGAGTGAAGAGTCTCATTGTCCTGTGACACCTGGGACACTAAGGATCCATCCACCCAATTTCTTGGCTCCAGTACTTACTCAAAAGTAGGTTTTATCCAGCCTCAGTGGCTTAAAACAAATGGGCCATGGCTTTGACCCTGACAAACGCTTCTTCTTGTTGTTGTTGTTGTTGTTTTGTTTGTTTGTTTGTTTTGTTTTTGCTGCACTCCTGACCTTACCTATTTTCCAGGACTGACCTCCACTCAGTACTCGGCTCTGGATTTTTTCCAATGTGCGATTATGGAGCATCTGGCTGCTTGCTCTTCTGTCTTTCTCATGCTTTGTAGCTTTGGTTCTTCTTGTCCTAGTCTCCCATTCCTGTTTCTCACCAGCCGACTTCCTTCTATCCTCTGCACTGGCTCTGGTTCCAGTTTCTTAAACTCACTTCCCTCGAAGTAATTTACGTTCCACACAGCTTAATCAAAAGATACCTCTGATGGTGTCCAAACTATTCCCCTCCTCCCAAGCCAATCTTAGCCAACTGTGTCTCAATTACCATTAGTGGGAGCCCTGAAGAAACATCAAGTAGGAAGAATCTGGCCCAAACATGTCAGTTAAATGATGCAAAGAGGAGTTCTCTTTAGTAGCCTGAGCCTTTCACCTCTTAGAAGATCATCAGCAGGGCCCAGAATCCACTGGTCCGATCAGTTCTTCTACTGTTTCAGGACCTATCCCAGATGTCACAAGTCTCCCTGGACCAAGCAATAAATTTGGGGAAGACTCTGAAGCTCAATTTGTATTTTCTCTTTTTTTGACTGTATTAGTCAAGTTTTTTTTTTTTCATGGCAATAATAGCTATATAACAAACAATTCCCAAGTCTCAGTGACTCAAAGGAAAATTTATGTTTCTGTTGAGATTCTTTTCCCGCAGCAGCTTCCTGGACTGTCAACTGTAGGTTAGCTGAGCCAGCTCTGCTTCAGGCTACAGATTGGATTTAGATCTTCTCCATATGCCTCTCATTCAAGGACCCAGGATGAAGAAATAGAGACTACTTGGCACATGTTCTCCTCAAGGAAAATGGCAGAAATACAAGAGAGCAAGCAGAACTATATGAGCACATTCAAAACCTTTGGACAGACATGGTATAGATTATATCTTCTCACACTCCATTGACCAAACCAAGACACATGGCCAAGCCCAAAGTCAGTACGTTGTAGAATAGTATATTCTGTTAAAAGTGAATTTAACAGAATATAAAAGTATATTCTGTTAAAAGTGACCTCAGAGCAAAGATAGGGTTGTGAAAAAATAATACAATCCACAACATTGTCCTAAATAGTGGCACTAAAACAACAAAATAATAATAGGAGGAAAAGCTACACTTCATTAAATGCTTTCTTTGGGCTAGCCAATGGACTAAGCTCTCTATATGCATTATCTCATCCATCCTATTGACAATTTTCAAAAGCAAATATCTTTTTATTCCCCATGTGTTAGATGAGGAAACTTAGGAACAGATGGTAAAGTAAGCACTAACAACAGTAGCAGAAATACTTATGAGCTCATAGCCACTAAACACTGCATCAGTTTCAAGCCTTTTTTGCAACAAATAATAGAAAATTCAACTGAAGTTGCTTTAATGATGTCTTTAATTACTTATTGTGCAAGAAGTCTAGAGGAAGGAGATTACAGGTATGGTTCCCAGTGGTTCATTAGTATCTCTCAAGAATCCAAGGGCAGGCTGGGTGCGGTGGCTCATACCTGTAATCTCAGCACTTTGGGAGGCTGAGGAAGGCGGATCAACTGAGGCTGGGAGTTCAAGGCCAGTCTGACCAACATGGAGAAACCCCGTCTCTACTAAAAATACAAAAATTAGCCAGGCATGGTGGTGCATGCCTGTAATCCCAGCTACTTGGGAGGCTGAAGCAGGAGAATCGCTTGAACCCGGGAGGTGGAGGTTGAGGTGAGCCAAGATCATGCCACTGCACTCCAGCCTGGGCAACATAAGCAAAACTCCGTCTAAAAAAAAAAAATGGCTGTTATACCAGAAAAAAAAAAAGAATCCAAGGGCTTCTTTGTTTCTGTTCTGTCATAATGGTGGTGTTGCACCTTCATAGCACCAAGATGGCAATCCTATGCAGATGACAACTTCCAAAATATTCCCATGATGCATCCCTCTATTAAAGTCCTCACAAGACACTTCCCATCATATCCCATTGGCCAAAATTACATCACATACTAATGTCTAAACCAATCACTTGACAAGAGATAAAACAACTCTGATTGACTTACACAAATTATGATTTCTCCCTCTGTGTTTAGGAGAAATCTGGACTTTTTAACAGGCTGTTCCTCTGAGGCAGGTAAATAACATTGGCATTCAGTTAATGAGGAAGAGAGAAAAGAAAGGCTGTTGGATTGGCAACCAAAATGTCTTCACCCTCTCTTACTATGCGCCGTTGTCCACTATGGTGAGCGTCCTGCCTGTACTGACTCATCCAATACTCTCAATGGCCCTGTGATTTTAAAGGCTTACAATTTTCTATTTCATTCTGAAAAATGAGGTAAATTTTGCAAGATCACTAAACTAATAAATGGCAGAGCCAAAATTTGAACCTTGAATCAAAATTAGTTTCCAAAGCCAGAGTTCTTAACCAAAGTCTAGATATTTCTGCATTATATTGGTTGTAAGATATGTATTGTCACATTTTAATAGCTATGAAATTAGAATGTACTAACAACAATGATGTCATAAAATCTCACCGCCCACATTTCTTTTCCCTTAAGGATACAGTAGTTCCTGCTTATCCACAGGGGATATGTTCCAGGACCCCTGAAAGTCATGGATAATACTGAATTCTGTATATAGTATGTTGTTTTCTAAACATACATAGCTATGATATAGTTTAATTTGTAAATCAGGCACAGTAAGATTAAAAACAATAACTAGTAATAAAATATAACAATTATAACAATATGTCAGCCTCACTACTCTTGTGCTTTCAGGTCATTATTAAGTAAAATAAGAGTGACTTGAACAAAAGCACTGTGATACCTCCACAGTTGATGTGATAATTGAGACGGCTTCTAAGTGACCAATGGGCAGGTAGCATGTACAGTATGGATACACTGGACAAAGGAATGATTCATGTCTTGGGCATGATGGAGTAGGATAGGCAGAAATTTCATCACACTACTCAAAATGGTGTGAAATTTAAAACTTATACATTTTTATTTCTGGAAATTTTCCTTTAATATTTTTGGATCATGGTTTAACATAGGTAACTGAAACTGAAATCATGAATAAGAGGGCTACCGTACATAAAATAATGTAATGATGTAACTTATAATCAAAGGCATGGCTTGTGAAGAAATATACTTCCAAGTCAAGATAGGATTTTAAAAAGTGGGCCGGGTGTGGTGACTCATGCCTGTAATCCCAGCACTTTGGGAGGCCAAGGCAGGCAGATCACCTGAGGTTGGGAGTTCAAGACCAGCCTGACCAACATGGTGAAACCCCATCTCTACTAAAAATACAAAATTAGCCAGGTGTGGTGGTGCACGCCTGTAATCCCAGCTACTTGGGAGGCTGAGGCAGGAGAATCGCTTGAACTCGGGAGGCAGAGGTTGCAGTGAGCTGAGATCGCACCATTACACTCCAGCCTGGGTAACAAGAGTGAAACTCTGTCTCAAAAAAAAAAAAAGATGCCAAATTGCCCAGCCCATGTGTCCAAAATGCCAGTTCCCTGATTAATCACTACTAGGAATATGCGGGAGGGACCTCTTGCCCCTGGTTGTTGGGAAAAGGGGAAGTTCAGACACAAGTAGAAGTTATACACACTAATGACATATTCTTTTTATGAGTTACAACACAGAATGACATCCTCTTATGGAGAGTGGTCTCCCACCTCGTATTGACCTTGAAAACTCATGGAAAAATAAGATTGGGAGCCATGCCAGTACCTCTTATCTCCAGCTGGCCCCACCTGCCTTGAGATCATAGCGCCTTTTATCTAGAACCTTACCCTGACTGGGACCTTAGTGCATTATGACTATATAATAAGTACACCAGCAGCTATACCTACCACCACCGCATTCCTACTATCTGATTGGCCCAGGAAAAGACCTGCCTCCCCTCTTCCCATACAATCAAAGCCTTCTCTGTTTATGAATATATTGTTACACTCATGCAAATCTGGGCTTCCCTTTAATTTACCCCTTTCCCTGTCCCCTTTCCTTCCACAATCTCTATAGTCACTTGGGGTGAATTAATCTCTCCTCATCCTTCTGTTCTGCTCTAGGCTCTTGTGCCAGCCCTGCTGTGCACCAGGGGGATTTGCTTATTTATTTATTTATATTTTTATTTTTATTTTTAGAGACAGTGTCTCACTCTGATGTCCAGGCTGGAGTGCAGTGGCGTGATCTGCAGCCTCAAACTGCTGGGCTCAAGTGGTCCTCCTGCTTCAGCCTCCCAAGTAGCTAGCTGGGACTATAGGTATGTGTCACCGTGCCTGGCTGATTTTGAAATTTTTTGTAGAGACAGCATCTCGCTATGTTTCCCAGGCTGGTCTCCAACTACTGGCCTGAAGTAATTCTCCCCAGAGGACTAGGATTACAGGCATGAGTCACCAAGCCCTGCCAAGCAGGGGGCATTTAAAGGGCTCTAAGGCTGTAGCTAAGATATCCTCACCAGTGCATTTATTGGTGTGCATCCTGAGGGAAAAATTTTGAAAAACGCTTTAGGGACACATGGATGAAAGATACACAAACTCTTCTCAAATAAGACAGGCTTGCAAAAGGCTAACTACTATAAAGCAGAACGTTGTGAGGGTCAAAGCAGAATGCTTAAAATCTGGGGGTGTGTGGGAGATAGAGGTGAGTATTCAGGAGGGTTTTACAGAAACCTTTAAGCAGAGCCAAGTTTGTTTTTGTATTTTTTTTTTTTGAGACAACCTATGTCACACAGGCTGACATAATCATGGCTCACTGTAGCCTCAACCTCCTGAGCTCAACTGATCCTCCCACCTTAGTGTCCTGTTAGCTGGGACTACAGGTGCACACCACCATGCCTGGCTAATTTTTGTATTTTTTGTAGAGATGGGGTTTTGCCATGTTGGCCAGGCTGGTCTCAAACTCCTGGGCTCAAAGTGATCCACCCACCTCAGCCTCCCAAAGTGTTGGGATTACAGCCATGAGCCACCATGCCCAGCCGCCAAGTTCTTCAAAAGCATTTTTAGTAGGGATGTAAATGCTAAAACTGACTATTCTATACAGGAAAGGCTAGAGCTAACTCTAGCTAACTCTCACCATGAGAGATAGAATGCTGAGAGTAGTTTCAGTAGGAATAGAAATGAAAAGATGAATATGGAGTATGAAGGCGCTAATGATGATGCCTTAGCTAGGATTCTATAGAGGCAAAATCTGAGATGTTCTCAGGAACAACTCAGATAGCACCTGAAAGAAACTAGATAGGATCACTTTCAGCTAAAGGGTAGCCTCAGCCTGTTCCTGCAGGGAGCTCTGGAGCAAGAGCAGCACCACAGAGCTGTCTTCCCTTAAAGCAAGGGGGCTGGGCTTTTAAAAATTCACCATATTGGCTACTAACTGGGGGCTCTTTGTAGGAGAAGCCACCATTTCCCAGGGCATTGTGGGTGAGGCAGCTCCCACAGCCAAGGACAGCTCTCCAGAGAAGGGTACATCTATGAACTATGAACAGCCAACATTTACATCAACTGGGTGTCTGGGTGAGACACCAAAATTATCAATGGCAGAAAAATTTTTATAAGACTTAATGACACAGTAGATGGTGATTTCTTAAAACCGAGTTTCTTATGTTTCCATTTTCTATTTTGATTTATCTGTACTTCAAATGCATGTGTTTTTAAACCATAAAGCAATGTACAAAAAACAAAGTATGAGAAAGATTTACTGCTTCATACTGAAAGAAATCTCTCTTCCCTCTCTCTTTCTACTCTAGCAGAGATATAGAAGAATGTTTAGGAATTAATGCTAAGCTGCATCAGTAAAGAAGTCAAGCAGTTGACCAAGGTTATCTATGTCAGGACTCAACTCAAATTTGTTTGAGCATAGAGGGAATTTATTGGCTTGGGTCACTACAAAGGGTGAGTTTGGACCTAATCTATGAGATGGTTGATTCAGGACTCAAAATGAGGTGATCATTCTACCCAGCAATCCCATTACTGTGTATATACCCAAAGGAATATAAATTGTTCTGTTATAAAGACACATGCACGCATATGTTCATTGCAGCACTATTCACAATAGCAAAGACATGGAATCAACCTAAATGCCCATCAATGATAGACTGGATAAAGAAAATGTAGTACATATACACCATAGAATATTATGCAGCCATAAAAAAGAACAAGATCATGTCCTTTGCAGGGACGTGGATGGAGCTAGAGGCCATTATCCTTAGCAAACTAACATAGGAGCAGAAAACGAAATACCGCCACTTAGAAGTGGGAGATAAATGATGAGAACACACAAACACATAGAAAGAAACAACATACCCTGGGGCCTATCAGAGAGTACAAGGAAGGAAGAGGGAGAGGATCAGGAAAAATAACTAATCGGTATTGGTAATGAAATAATCTGTACCACAGATCCCCATGACACAAGTTTACCTATGTAACAAACCTGCACATGTACCCCTGAACTTAAATAAAAGTTAAAAAGAAAGAAAAATAAGCTTATCCTTAAAGAGCCTATAATCATTACCTAAAAATTTGTTCAGGGGAAAAAATGTACTGACTTTCTCAATGTCTGAAAATATCCCGATGTTTAATCATCTTAACCTAATGGTTGGTCGCCCCACTTTCTCTGTATGTTTTTGTGTTATTCTACCCACAAACATATACTTCCTGCTCTGGAGCAATGGTTCTTAGCATTAGTATGCATGAGACTCATCTGGAAGGCTTATAAATACACAAATTCCTGGGCACCACACCCTGAGTGTCTGATTCAATAGGTCTGGACTGTGGATTTTCATTTCTCTTTTTTTTGTTTTCCTTTTCATTCCCATCACCCAGGCTGGTATGCAATGGTGCGATCTCGGCTCACTGCAACCTCCACCTCTCAGGCTCAAGTGATTCTCCTGCCTCAGCCTCCCAAGTACCTGGAACTACAGGTGTGTGCCACTGTACCTGGCTAATTTTTGTATTTGTTTAGTAGAGATGGAGGATCTCACTATGCTGTCCATGCTGGTCTCAAACTCTTGAGCTCAAGCGATCCACCCACCTTGGCCACCCAAAGTGTTGGAGTTACAGGCTTGAGCCACCACACCCAGCCGGATTTTCATTTCTAACAGCTTTCCAGGTGATACAGATGCTGTTGGTCTGGGGACCTAATTCTGAGAACTACTGCTCTGGGAAAAGTGGATGGAAAAGTCAGCATTTTGGCCACTAAAGATGGCGTTTAGCAAGATATTAGATGATCACAATAGGCTTAGACAAGAAATGGCTGGTTTTCAAGTCAATATGAAAGGAAATCAAAAGGATCCCTGTTATGGGGCTGGACTCTCATATAGTGGTAGACGAAACTGAAAGAACTTTGACAATGTTCCAGGAAATTTCCGTAATCGAACAAAGTTATTCAGCCAGATACAAAGATCAGATAAACCACCTTGAACTTCTTACTACCTGAGTCTGTTCCATATGTCCTCAAAGTAGTTGCCCTTAGCTAAAAAGAAAGATGTTGGGCCTAGAATACAAACTAACAAAAAACAGATTTGAGAACTATGTTTAGGATCAGAACTATGTAATGACGTGAGTGTACTACATTTTTGAAGCGCTTGCATTGCCAAAGAAACTGTGAGCCAGGACTGAAAACGTTTGGATTGTTTGAACTTTAAAACAACTTCCAGTCTGTTTCCTTACCTAGAATGTAAGATACATGAAAAAAGGGACCTTGTTTGTCTTCTTAAACCACTGTACCCAGTACCTAGATGGAGCTTCACACAGAATATATGCCTAATAAATGTGTTAAGAATGAATGAAACCAAAACACCACAATACAACCATCAGAGATCTGAAATTTGCAGCTAGAATCTGGCTGCGAAAACTGTGTATCGCCCAAGGAAGATATAGTCTCCCCAGATATGGCCATAGAGGTTTATGGACAAGAAAGAGACTCCTTGAGTGCAGATCTAGGACATGAGGAAAATGAAGAAGGAAGTTGTTTCTTGCTAGAATCAGGGTCTAGCAAGAAAGTCCCCACAACCCCAAGGGTACTCATGGGGAAAGCTGTTCACAATGTGTGTGTAGCAGGATTTCAAATTTGCTAGTTGTGCATCTCGCAGTATTCCCTTTTATGAATGGGAGGTTTCTTTGGTCTCTACTGGATCACTGTGTATTGTGTATTGTGAGGGTTTGCAGATAATTTATCTTTTTAAATTATAGGTCTTTGGACTATCATAAGCCACATGGGGGTGCAGTGGTCTCTCCCACCACCTGTGATCTTGCAACTGAGCTGAGCATAGTGACTGGGTAAGGCTTTGAGTTGTCTCCCTTGGGGAGGGAGCATGAGAAAAAAGAACAAATGTTTGAAAACCAAAAGAGATGGCTAAATATTCAGCAATCCATTTCCTCTTTCATGTGGGCTACAGATGGCCTGTTTTCCCAGTCTCCTTTGAAGTTATGTGCAGTCACCTGAGTGAAATGTAGCCAATGGAAGGTTCACAAAAGTCATGTGGCCCATTTTCAGGCCTTGTCCATACTGATTTCCCATGTGTGATTCTCCACACTCTTTCTTTGTGCACCATCTAAATGTCAACATCTGGGGCAACCTCCAAAGCCACCTGTCAGAAATGGCAGAGCCTCCATCAGCATGAGCCCCTGAATGACTGTGTGGAGCTCCCACAGTCATAGACACTTAAACTGGACTTTGCATGAGAGCCAATAAATTTTTACAGTGTTAAGTTACTGAAATGTTGGGTTTATTTGTTATAGTAGCTGGCATTACTATAATTTATATACGTAGTGTTTTTATATATATAAACATGTACATAATATATGTGTTTGTGTATATTATATATATATAAACTATATCTATCTATAGGTTTTTGCTCAGGGTTCCTGATTTATATTGAACTTTATCTCAAAAGCAAAGGTGGAGTTGGGGGTGATTGAGCTCTTGAGGATTTTAAACTGAGCATTACACCATCAGATTGGAGCTTTGGAAAAAACACTGTGGCATGATTTAGAAGATGGATCGCATTTAGGCTGGCATGGTTTTGGGAAGAGCAGTGAGTAGGTACCAGCAATGGTCCAGGAAAGACATATTGGTGGTGAGGTGGTGAGAAGTGGGATTAGATAACAATTTATCCTTCCCTTCAGCATCTTCTCTCCAGACACCCTCTGCAATGTTCAATGTACTGCTAAACATAGAATAAGCACTCAATAAATTTTTGTTCAATGGAATTATTATAACTGCTCAAAATCTTTCAAATTCCAGGACAAATTTAGCCCATTCAGCAGTAATCCTACATAGACACAATAATTCCGTGTAATGAACTCACGCAATATGCTATTCAAGATGGATTAACAGAGGTACCTTGCTATACCAAGCTATAACAAAAAACTCTAAAATCTCAATATCTTAACCTACTAGAGATTTATTTCTTAAGAGAGAGAACCACCATTCTCTAGGGTCTTGCGGTCCTCTACTAGATCCTTTGCATTTGGCTGGCAGATAGGGAAGCAAGACGATATAGATGATATTCACAGTTCTTCTCTTCCTTAGCCTGGAAATGGCCTACATCACCCTGCTCACATCCCATTAGGAGAACTTTTCACATGGCTCCACCAAATTGCAAGAGGGCTGGGAAGGGTAGTTGAAGTGTGTGCCCAAGAAAAAGAGAAGAACAAGCAGTTTTAGCTGTAACATGTTTCCTTGCATAACTCCTAAAATGGCACTCATTTAATAACATAAAATTTAATTAAAACACACTTTTCTTCTATATTGAATGTTTCTTGTTGAGGTAGTTGCAGTAAAGGGGGAAGAGATCTTTGTTTTCTAAATATTAATGATTCATCTGCCTACTGTTACAGAGATCACTATGAGCATATATAAAATTAATTTGAAATCATCTGATGGATGATATTAAATAGTATAATGTAAATGTATTACAAACAATTGCCGAAGAAAAGTATAATTATTTTTTTTTTTTGAGATGGAGTCTTGCTTTGTTGCCCAGGCTGGAGCGCAATGGCGTGATCTCCACTCGCTGCAACTTCCTCCTCCTTGGTTCAAGCAATTCTCCTGTTTCAGCCTCCTGAGTTGCTGGGATTACAGGCACACACCACCAGGCCTGGCTAATTTTTGTATTTTTAGTAGAGATGGGGCTTTGCCATGTTGGCCAGGCTGGTCTCGACCTCCTGACCTCAGGTGATCCACCCGCCTCAGCCTCCCAAAGTGCTGGGGTTACAGGCATGAGCCACTGTGCCCGGCCAGAAAATTATACGTCTTGTAAAAGATGCTAGATTTTATGCTGTTAATAAAATGAAATTAGTGAACTTTTTGAACCATACTTCCCAGCTCTTCCCCAAAATCTGATAAAGACAAAGTTGAAAGGATTAACAAGTGAAGAAGAAAAGTGAGACCAGAATTTTGATCAAATATGTACTTTAGAGTTGAATAATTTAATATCAAAAGTTAAGAGGAACCATTGGGAAGGCTAGCGAAGTCTTCAAATTTATTTTTAAATATTTGCCCTTCTTATGATCATGCTACAGAAATCATTTGTGACATGAAAAACATATCTCCTGTATATGTTCATAATTACACGTATACTACTTATACACAAAAGCCGGCATTTGATTTACTTGCTGTTTGGTCTAGCAACTAGTGTAAAACTATTATTTTCACCCAATTTTTAAAAATGTATATAAAATAAAATAAACTTAAATTCATAATTTTTTCTCTTTCATATATCAGGCTTATTTCAATATTAAATCATTTTTTCACTACTTCCTATGAAATTTTGGTCACTACTTTAAGTGGAATTAAATTTCTCAGTACAAAATGTGTTCGAATAGCAAGGTTTTCCTGTCATGAAGAAGCACTGGACTTGCACTGAGAAGGCCTGCATGTGTGCTAGCCTATTTAGTGAGGAGGAGAGGGTAGGGATAGCTAACTTTGGTTTAAACTATCCCACAGCTAGGTAGACATGCAAGTTCATGCACAAATGTTCTTGAATATCATTATGCATTGCAAGGGAAGTAACAGAACGGGCTCAGGCACAGAAAGGGGGAGGACCGATTGGGGGAGAGCATGGGACAAGGCTGGAAGCCAGGGTAGAAGGGCAAGATCATGCTCCCAGGGGGTTGACCAGCAGCCTGACAGGCCTCTTAGTCATTCCTTAAAAGTGTAGAGATGTTTAATGTACTGCTCTGGACTGGAGTGACATCCATGTATATTAACGTCATCTCTACAGTGGTTGTTAAGATAAAATGTCAGAATATATGTAAACTGTAAAGTGCTATGCAAATCTTAGGTATATTTTAATCATTGTTATTGTCTTGAGATATATGATATTAGAAAATTCTTACACTTGAATTCCTTTCCTTTATTTTTATCATTCTGTTAGAAATATTTTTAAATGCCCTCTGCGATATTAAAACCCATGAGCCATGGGTTATTTATAAGTGTGTTAATTTCCAAAGATTTGAAGTTTTCCACCATATGTTATTAATCTAACTCCATCATGTGCAGGGAACATACACGGTAGGATTTCAGCCGGTTGAAATGAGAGGTTTTCTATGCCCCAGCACTTGGTCTATACTCGGGAACCTTCTGCTCCCACTGCTCGCACTTGAAAAGAATGTGCGTTTTGCAGTGATTGGGTAAGACGGTCTATAAATATCAATTGGGTCAAGGTGGTTAATACAGTTTTAGAAAAAACTTTAAAAATGTCTCTTTAGTTTTAGGAAAAAAATTAAATACCCAATCATTTTGGGAATAGAAATTAAATTCGGTAAATTCAAGTGCTAGACTATTTTATTGCTAAGCACACATGAACAATTTTACTTTGTTGACATTCTCAAACTTGGAAAATTCTCTCACTAGCTCACCATGGCTCACTGCTTTTTCCTTCCAGACAGATTTCCTGAGTAGATGAGAATGACTAAACACAGTTACTGATGTCTAACTTTATACAAATCACAAAAAAATATTTATCATCGGAACTTTAGAAGTATCACAGCACTTTAAGCCTCAGTTTTCCAAGCATTTTCTTTTTCAAGGGTTATACAAAGCTAGAGTGACCATAAATCTGGAAATGTTTACGTTTTGCTCTTCTTAATCACTGAATACACGATCAATCGAAACAGCCAATTCTGCTGAATAAATAAGAAGCTCAAGTCTTCAAGCAATCTATCTTCTACTGCTGGTGTTCGGTTATGAATTATATTTTCCATATAAGCCAGAATGATGGCCTGATGTTCAAGGTTCAATATAAACAAAAACACCAGGAAACATTCATTTAAAATTGAAAGGTATCGGAATATGCCACCCTAAAATATGTCACTTTGGCATAAGAATTATTTTGAACCGAAGGCAATTGAGAAATAGCAGATAGAAGAAAATTATCTGCCCTTCCCCTATTTGCAGGACATTAATTTTTAAAGGCGCATCCCCTCCCATCTCTACCAGGAAGAGCTGAAGTTCTTCTGACACCTTAGATGGTGCCAGAGAAATACAGGTAACAGACGTTGTTAAAACTAGCTCTTATCTACCACTAGTTTCCCCATAAATTTACCTTCCTACAATTTGCCACCCCTAAAAACTCAAAGTCCTTTTCCTTTGTCTTATCACTTCTCTATAAATTTATTGTCCTAATGACCTTGAGTTACTGAGTGCTCCCATGTGTATGTATGATGCACGTGTTAATAAACTTCTGTTTGTTTTTCTTCTGTTAATCTGACTTCTGTCAGTCTAATTAACAGAGCCCCAGTCAAAAAACCTAGGAGGGGTGAGGGAAAAAGATGAGTTTTCCTGCCTCCAAAATCAAATGCATATTAGCCCTTGCTTCCTCTCTCTCTGTACTCACCATCTCCCCTTCACCTTCCACCAAGAGTGGAAACAGCCTGAGGCCCTCACCAGAAGAAAATGACCAATCTTGAACATTCCAAATATCAGAATCATGAACCAAATAAACCTTTTTTAATAAATTAAATAAAAATCAAATGCATTTTAATTTGATTGGTACACTGTATCAGTCAGGGACTTGAGCTGCAAGCAACTGAATTCAACACTGGCTGATTTGAGCTGAAAAAAACATTTCGGAATAGCAGATAGCTCACACAAATGGTAGGCAGGATAGATAGTTGGGATTTGAAAATGCACAGGAAACAAGGGGAATCTGAGTCTGTGGCCTGTTCACTGTATGCAGTTGCAGTCACCTGAGAACCTAAGCGGCTGCTACATTCCTTTTTTTGTCTTCATAGCTTCCCATGAAAAGTTCTGTAACTCCCCAATGGGCTCACCTTGCCTGCTGCCTAGACAGAGAAGATTCATCAAAACAGGAGAATTCCAATAGAGAAAAAGTAATTCTTGGGAAGGCAAGGTGGGTGGATCACTTGAGGTCAGGAGTTCAAGACCAGCCTGACCACAATGGCGAAACCCTGTCTCTACTTAAACATACAAAAATTAGCCTGGCATGGTGGCACACACGCCTGTAATCCCAGCTACTGGGGACAGGAGAATCGCTGGAATCTGGGAGGCAGAGGTTGAAGTGAGCTGAGATCACTGCACTCCAGCCTGGGTGACAGAGACTCCATCTCAAAAATAAATAAAATAAAATAACCTTCAGCTGCATGACTCCTAAACCATAATTTCCAATCTTGTGGCTAATTTGTTAGTCCTACAAAGACAGTCTAGTCTCTAGGCCAGAAGGAGGTTTGTTTTGGGAAAGGGCTGTTAGATTCTTTGTTTCAAATTATAAACTAAGTTCCTCCCAACGTTAGTTCAGCCTACGCCCAGAACAAACAAGGAGAGCCTGGAGGTTAGAAGCAAGATGGAGTTGGTTAGGTCAGATCTGTTTCACTGTCTCAGTTATAATTTTGCAATGGCGGCTTCAGTTCCAAGTAGGAGCATCTGATTAACCAAGCCTATTCACCATGACTCAGCCACCACATAAGGAGGGAAAGCTATTCATTTTTTTTTCCCAGCGTCTAAAAAGGAGTTAAGCTCTACATTTTACCAAGCCTCATAAAGCAGGAAATATCTCCCAAATAAGAAGAGTTCAGACAATAGCAGGGAAAAAGAGAGAATACCCACTTAATACATTCTCCCTTTCTGTTTCTATAGTTGATTATATTCACTCCAATAAGGCAAAGGGAGGGCTTTTTGTCTGTTTTATTTACTTGTTTCATATTTTGATTTGTCTTAAAGAAGTAGGTAGGACTTCAGCATGTGTTTATCTACACATTGGTTTATCTACACATGGAATCGGAAGAATTGGGTTTCATACTAGATTTGTTATTGACTAGCTGTGTGATCTTAGTCAAGTCACTATTTCCTTGAGCTTTGGTTTCCTCACCTATAAATGAGGGAATTGGAGTAGAGGAACCCTCCATGTCTGTCAGCACTATCCAACAGAACTGCCTGTGATGTTGGAAATGCTCTGCCTCTGGGCTGTTCATCATGGAAGCCAGTTGCCAATGAGACTGTTGAAATGTGGTCTGTGTGATTGGAAAACGGTATCTGGGCGGGGCCCAGTGGCTCACGCCTGTACTCCCAGCACTTTGGGAGGCCAAGGCAGGCAGACCACTTGAGGTCTGGAGTTTGAGACCAACCTGACCAACATGGTGAAACCCCATCTCTACTAAAAATATAAAAATTAGCCAGGCGTGGTGGTGCATGCCTGTAATCCCAGCTACTCAAGAGGCTGAGGCAGGAGAATCGCTTGAACCCAGGAGGCAGAGGTTGCAGTGAGCCAAGATCACGTCACTGCATTCCAACCTGGGTGACAGAGCAAGACTCCATCTCAAATAAAAAAGAAAAAAAGAAAAATAGTATTTCAATTCTACTTAATTTTAACTAATTTAAGTTTAAGTAGTCATATGTGACTAGTACTACTAACTTGGGCAGTACAACTGTAGATTTTAAGCCCCATAAAAGCAAGAAGCCCTGTCTGTTTTGCTAATTATCTAGTTGCAGGGTCAAAGTCTAGACAGTAACTGGTGGAGTGTTTCACACATTGCAAGATTCCATTACATATTCCTCTGGCCACTAATATGCCAGGCACTGTTCTAGGCACTGGGCATCAACTTGCAAACACAACAGGTGCAAACCACTGTTCTCGTGGCACTTATATTCTACTGGGGAAAATACACAATTAAACCATATATAGGAGTAAAATATTCAGTACTGTATATTGAATGGTGATAAGAATTAAAGGAGAAAAATAATCAGAAGAATGATAGGGAGTGTTTGAGTGCTAGGGCAGGGGGATTATTATTTAAATAGATCAGGCAATGAGAAGGCGACATTCCAGTAAAGACTTGCCTGAGACATGGGAGCTAGCCATGCTGGGAGGAAATGTTGTTCCAGGCAAAGGTCCCAAGGTGAGATTATGCCTGGAGTGTTCCAGAAACAGCAAGAGGCCAGTGTTGGAGGGAACAAGGGGAGTTACATTAGGTAAAGAGTTTAAAAAGTTGGGCTGGTGCAGTGGCTCGTGCCTGTAATCCCAGCACTTTCAGAGGCTCAGGTGGGCAGATCACGTGAGGTCATGGGTTTGAGATCAGCCTGGCCAACATGGTGAAACCCCATCTCTACTAAAAATACAAAAATTAGCCAAGTATTGTGGTGTACCCCTGTAATTCCAGCTACTTGGGAGGCTGAGGCATGAGAATCCCTTGAACCCAGGAGGCAGAGGTTGCAGTGAGCCAAGATAGTGCTATTGCATTCCAGCCTGGGTGACAGAGTGAGACTCTGTCTCAAAAAAAAAAAAGGGTAACTTAGTATACCTGTGTTGAGGAGGGAAGGGGAACATGTAGGGCTTGGGAAGCTGTTGTTTTTTTAAAACCTCTGGCTTTACTTTGAGTGAAATGGGGTTCACTGGAGGGTTTTGAACAGAGGACTGGGATATATCTGATTTGTGGAGGTTTTTTTCAAATTTTTTTATTTTTATTTTTATTTTTATTTTTATTTATTTATTTATTTATTTATTTATTTATTTATTTATTTGAGATGGTGTCTTGCTCTGTCGCCCAGGCTAGAGTGCAGTAGTGCCATCTCGGCTCACTGCAAACTCCACCTCCTGGGTTCAAGTGATTCTCCTGCTTCAGCCTCCCAAGTAGCTGGGATTACAGGCGCCTACCACTGCACCCAGCTAATTTTTGTATTTTTAGTAGAGACAGGGTTTCACCATCTTGGCCAGGCTGGTCTTGAACTCCTGACCTTGTGATCCACCTGCCTTGGCTTCCCAAAGTGCGGGGATTACAGGTGTGAGCCACAGCACCCAGCCCCACCCCTCTCTTTTTTCTTTTTTAAGAGACAGAGTCTCACATGTCACCCTGGCTGGAGTGCAGTGGTATGATGTTGATTGCACTCTTGAACTCCCAGGCTCAAGTGATCCTCCTGCCTCAGCCTCCTGAGTAGATGGGACCACAGGTGTGCGCCACCACACCCGGAAAGTTTTTTTTATTTTTTGTATTGATGGGGTCTCCCTGTGTTGCTACACAGGGAGTAACTCCTAGGCTCAAGCAATCGTCCTGACTCTGCCTCCCAAAGTGCTGGGATTATAGGTGTGAGCCACCACACTTGGCCTGATTTGTGTTTTCGAGGGATCACTCTTGCTGCCCTCTTAAGAATATTGTGGGCCAGGGATGGATATCATAGGGCCATGCAGAGAGATATTCTAACAGTGCAGGCAAGAGATCGTGCTGACTGGGACCATGAGAACAGTGAAGGTGGTGAGAATGATGAAGTTCTGGTTTTAAAGGGAATGCCAACCACATTAGCTAACAGATTGGCCATGGACTGTGAGGTAAGGAGATCAGGCAAAGATGACCACAGTTACTTTGGCCAGGGCAACTAGAAGAATGGAGTTGCTATTCACTAGGGTGGACAGGACTGTGGATGGAGCAGGTTCAGGGAGCAGACCAAGAGTTTCATTTGGCATTTATTATGTCCAAATCTGGAATGCAGAATGAACATGCTCTCTGGAGCTTCCAGCTCCACTGATACAGGAGTCTGCCATTGTAGCAGCCTGTACTGGCTGCCCACCCTAATGGATCCTTAATGGGATCTTAATGGGACCCCAGAGAAGCATGATGTTCTGAAGCTTGCTCTACTGCTCTGTCAAGATGTGGAGAATCTCCCTAGCTACCTCCTTTCCTTCCTGAACCCTCAGCTGTCTATGACTGCCCATATCCCAAAGGGCAGAACATCCAGCTGCACTGGCCACTGTTCATTCTGCCTAAAGGAAGCTGTCTAGACAATGTCTTTCACTCCTTGCTAATACAGTTTTTTTTTTTAATTAATTTTAAGGTGGTGAATAGACAATATTGTGTTTGTTCCCAAAGGTACTTACCTTCCACAACTAGAAAGCATTATTCAATTTTAGCACAAAGAAATGTTTAGAATGTTTATCCTGGGGACAAAATATTGCCTATTAGGACATTTAAAACTAAATTTGTCTTTGTTTTACATAACTTTGTTTAAAACCAGAAAGACATGACATAGAAAATAAATGCAATTAACTTTGAAATGCACAGACATTGGGGTCAAGAAATAACTGACAGCTTTTTATATATACATATATTCCCATCAGCCCTGGAAAGGATTTTCTAGGTTTTGGAATCTTTCATTTACGAAAATCTAGAAGTCTGGCATTTGCTTATTCTTGGAGAGGTGCCAAGAAAGTGAGATGTTTGTCATCTGATAGGACAGAAGGCCTCTTTGATTTCTTGGGAGAGCACAAACTTGGAGAAAGTGAAGCCTGCGGAAAGGTAACTGGAAAGGAAAGCCCCATAGAATGCATACAGGCCTGCCAAGCTTTCTCCTGGGGAAGGATTTGCAGAACAGAGACTGCATTGTTATTCCACAAGTTACCCAAGACATCTCCCTATTCCTCCCTGCTGAGCTCCTGACTAGGACCTAATTTAAAACCCAGAGATTTGCTTCTGGGTCCTAAATGTGCCCATGTTTCTTCTGTCATGAGCAAGGACACAGGCTAGCTGTTTGCTTCTCTCACGTGGCCTCTCTGTATCCATGCTAGCCCGTAATTCCCATATCCCTCCTAAAGGCCCCCTATGGAAAGGGTTTGTTTATCTGCCCATGAAGAGGAGCCCTCATTTTAAGCAATCTGTGTCCACTGGTGTATCCATTTTCACTCCCAATTGGCACTGTTGGTTCTCCACTCGTATCCTGTTTACTGTCCTGCACCCTCATCCTTCAGCTGCCACGAGAGCTGCAGCTAATGGCTCACAGTTGCACCCTTCCCTGGAGAATTGCCCTTGACTGATGGGAGTCACCTGGTCTGGAGATGCCTGGCAGGTTAACTCTCCCATGACCAAGTGGCCATGACTAATAAGTAAGAGGGCACAAAAGCCTGGTCTCTTTGACCCAGTACCAGACAACTTTGCTATGCAATTTGTGCTCCAGAGCACCCCCACACCGATCAGGTTGAGGCTACCATTCTTGAGGCCTCACCCTTGCTTGGTTCCTTCCAATTCTGTATTCTACTTCCTTCTCTCTCCCATAGGTCTTCTGAAAGTACCTCCTTAATAAATTATGTGCACACACATCCTTGGTTCAGGCTCTGCTTCTAGAAAACCCAAGACAATGGTCTCCTGATCCCAGAGTGAGTAGTACATAGTATACTGTCTTATCTTGGGAGAAAAAAAAAAGCCCTGCTATTTTTGGTGCTATCAAACAGATTCCCTTGAGGTGTACAAACACAACATGTAGTGAGCCTGTAGAAGACCATTGACAACTGTCTGTTGTCCCTCAAAGAGATGCTTGCTGGTGTTTGGCACTCACCTGAATATGACAGATTGCTGCAAGGCTGAATTTGTGGATAAATACTACCTATGACTACAACATGAGTGAGTAACAGACATGGTAATTATAAGGATTTGATAAAAGATGATTTTAACCTGCAGAAGTGTCCATTGTTTTGAGTGTCTACTGAGTTTCTTCATTATGCTCTGTTTTTTAACTAAGTCAAAAATTATTTGGGTGGAGTTCTCCAAAGACAACCTAATACCTTTTTTCCTTCAAAGTATGGTTCATGGACCAGTAGCATCAGCATCACCTGGGAGCTCATTAGAAATGCAGAATCTTGGCTGCATGGCTTATGCCTGTAATCCCAGCACTTCGGGAGGCCGAGTTGGGTGGATCACTTGCGGTCAGAAGATTGAGGCATGCCTGGCCAACATAGTGAAACCCCGTCTCTGCTAAAAATATAAAAATTAGCTAGGAGTGATGGTGCGTGCCTGTAATCCCAGCTACTCAGGAGGCTGAGGCAGGGAGAATTGTTTGAACCTGGGAGGCTAAGGTTGTGGTGAACCAAGATCGCGCCACTGCACTCCAGCCTGGGTGACAGAATGAGACTCTGTCTCAAAAAAAAAAAAAAAAAAAAAAAAAACAAAAATTGCAGAATCCTGTGGACCCCAACCCAGACTGGCTGAATTAGAATTTGCAACAAGATCTCCTAGGAGATTCTTATGCATGTGAAAGTTTGAGAACACTAGCTCAAAGATGTTCTATTGGTGAGTTCTGCTTGGTTGTAATAACTGTGCAAAAATTTGAAGGTGATAGAATTCACAACAACTATAGCTCATGGTAGAATAACAACTCAGTCATCTAGAGATCAATGATTCTGTAGCTTGAACCACCCAGGACACAGGCTAGCACTGAGGGTGTTATGCAAAAGATCTCTGAGAAACCAAAATAGATGTCACAAAGACCACAAACCAAAACCCACTTGTCTTAGAGGAAATCTCCTTAGACTCTCTCTTAGTTGACATTTATTTTTAGCTGTGTGTTCAAGTCTAATAAGATTAGTTATCTGGTTTGAAAGCCTTCTGGAAATTTGAAAGAGCAATTAAAAGGAGAGAAGTGATCTCCTGGAGTTCTCAAAATATAATCTTGGGACCAGGGGCATCAGCATGCGCTGAGGACTTGCTAGAAATGCAAAGATTGGGTCTACCCCTGACCTAGTGAAATAGAAATGTGGGGGTGTGATCCAGCCACCTGTGGTTCAACAAGCCTCTCAGGTGATTCTGATGCATGCTTAAATTTTGTTTCCATTGTCCTGGAGGAAGCGAAGAGTGAAACTGATGACAAGGGAAGAGATGGGGAAAACAAATAAAGAGAGGAACTGAACAGGCTGGGAAGTCTTAGGATCATTTTGATTTGGTTAAGGGGGTGAGCTAGGGCAGATTTGAGTAAGCAGAGGGTCGTGAAACAATTGCATGGCTGGGGTATTTATTTTTGAAGTAAGACAGAGAAGATGCTAGAAATGCTGTGAGGAAGTCATTGCAGGCTATTCAAGGAGTTTGGCTTTTGTACTCCCAAGTACTGTGGGGTCTTAATCTTTAAGTGGTAGAGTAACCTGATTAAAAAAGAAAAAAAAAAGTTTTGTAGCTTACAGGAAGAGGATTTCATTATTTAAAGGTTATCTAGTGATGCTGAATAAATGCGGCACTATTATATTCAGTTAAACCAGGAACAATGTCATGTAGATAACCCTGAAGTCACTGACACAAGGCTCTTCTGTAATAGGATCTAGTTGTACCCGTTATGATGTACTTGAGACTTGGAGATAGAAATCTTCACAGAAAATGGAAACAGTCATGTTAACATTTCAGGGCACCTTTCCGTGTTATATAACATAACTGTATCTCTCTTCAAAACACTTTCTTTCTATATTGTTCTAACAATATTTCCATAATGTCAATTTTGGTTTCCCATTTTCCCTTCATATCTTTGTGCTTTTAGCCAGTTATATAAGCCATAGTCAGCTTCTAGTTTGCAATTGATTTTTGAGTAGATACAAAAATTAAAAAAAATATGAAACCACGACTTTAATATTTGTACAAACCATAATGTAATTCAGCCTATGTTATATACTGACTCATTACTAGTTATAATTTTCTTTTGCTTTCTTAAATTTTTCTTGTTTATTTTTGATGAATTATGTAGACTGACACAAAATTGCACACCATGTTGCTCTGCCAGATCTGTAGCTGGGTGATAATGCTAAAACAAAAGGTCTAAAATGTCCTTTAGAGTGAAGAAATACAGAGGGTACATTAAAATACATTATTCTGTGAGTATTATTCAGAAGCAGCACTGCTTGGTGTTTTGTTTAAATTATCAAAGAGTAAAAAAATAAACAAAACTGGATGATGTCTTGGTGGCTTCGGGAAGTTCATGTGTCTCCTTTAAACCCCAGCATCAAAAAAAATAACATTATGTTAAGACACATGTTAATTCAGGGTAGACTGCTTCCAGGATAAAGGAACACTTACCCTGTCTGAATGGAAGAGCCTGTACTTTTACACTTACTAAATACAGCTTTTGGGGTGTGTAAGTACCTTGATACCACTAACCTAATACAGAGAGATGCCAGCTCTAATGACTAGCATGGTTTCAATGTATTTTAGTTCTCTTTGATACAGATCTTCTTGAAACAGAAAAGAAAGACACGGGTTGCTTCAAAAAGCATTCCTGAAACATTGACAAAATGTTCTCTGCGGTTTTACTATCAATGGTGGTCTTTTGTTTATTGCAAAATAGGACACCTACTTATGTAACTGAAACAAATGAAAAACACACTACTGGAATTTTTTTTTTTTTTTTTTTTTAGTGGTTATACAACCTTTCAGAGATGAGCAAACCGTACTTTTTATATGAGGATACATAGAGACATGATGGATGTTCGTTTCATAATGATGTAAAAAATAATATTTATATGAGTGATGTTGGGGCAGAATAGCTTTGTAGGGGAAAATATGTATACATTTTTATATAGTACCGGGGTTTTGGCCTTATGGGTTGATGCAGTGTCAAAATTCCCAAAGATTTTGAATACCTCTCTCGTGGGTATAACACACACACATATACATATTCCTAAATGAATTACACATCTTAAAGTGCTATGTTCTAAAAATAAGGAGGAGCCAGGTGCAGTGGCTCATGCCTGTGATCCCAGCACTTTGAGAGGCTGAGGCGGGTGGATCACTTGATGTCAGGAGTTCGAGACCAGCTTGGCCAACATGGTGAAACCCTGTCTTTAGTACAAATACAAAAACTAGCCAGGTGAGTTTGTGGGCACCTGTAATCCCAGCCTCTTGGGAGGCTGAGGCAGGAGAACTGCTTGAACTTGGGAGGCAGACATTGCAGTGAGCCGAGATCATGCCACTTCACTCCAGCCTGGGTGACAAAGTGAGAATCTGTCTCAAAAAAATGAAAAATAAAAATAAAAATAAAGAGGAGAAAAAGGTACAGTCATTTTATAATCTACCATTCCCATATTCCTCCAAAATGAGAAAATAATAGCTGCTAATTTTATTAAATCCAATTTAAAGTATTAATTATTATTAATTATAAACTACTATAATAATAGGCACATATACTCAAGGTGGTTTTAAAATTTCTTAATTGGAAGAGAAGTGCCTCATTCGTATGCTGCTTTCTTTATCTGGACTCTTTCACTTCTCCAAAACCTGCAACCCCTTAGTTTTGCTTCAACAGGTTAAAGTCTTATTTTACCAGGATCTCTGATTGGAAGTCACCACCTTCAAGAAAGCTTCTGTGATTTCCTTCCACCAAAAAGTCTGAATCAGTAGCTTCTTTTTTGTATGCCCATGATGCCTCCCCATCTTAACACTTATAACTCTGTATTTAAATTCCCAGCTTTCCTGTCTCCTTGGGAGACTGAATCCCTTTAAGAATTGGAAGGAAGTCTTGTTCGCTGTGATGTCCTTAGGGCTGAGTACGGTTGTTGAAGAAGGATTTAATTGTCAAATGAGTGAATGCCTGTATTTTCAGAACTTTTTATGCTCTGGTTAGTATGTCCAACCATCAAAAAAGATCCATAATCCAAAAAAGTCCATAATGCCACTGAATGTGGCAGTTCATAACATTTGACTCATCTTTTCCATAGATTTACAATTAAAACTTCGGCCATACACATGTAGTGGTTAACAGACTCTGGAGCCAGAATGCTGGGGTTCAAACCACAGCTCTGAGAGACATTGGAAAATTTGCTTAAACTCTCCATTACTTGTTTTCTCATTAGTAGAGGATTTAATTAATTCATGTGTATGCAGCAATTTGAACAGTGCCTGGCAGATAGTAAGTTTGCCTAAGTTTGTTATTTTAATATTATTATTTTATTAATATTTGTAAAATAACCCAGTGACTAATATGATATTTGGCTATATTTTGACAAACCAGTTCTCTAAATATATACATTTATTTTCTTGCCCATTTTAATCTATCAATTGGGATGAAAAATACAAACGCTGAAGTCAAATAAAGATATGATAATATTTCCACTTTCTCTCTTCCAAAGGTATTTTTTCTTAATTTTCCACAACCATAAAATGTAAGCCCTCCCTTGCAATCCTCTTTGCACTGAAAATAATCTCATGCTTTGACATAATTTGAGATTCAAACTTGACATGAGTTCCACTTTCATTTTCCTGTGCCAGAGTACTGCGGGCTATGATGAAAGAAGGCATTCCATGTGCCAAATCCTCAAACCAAATACATGTATCGTCTGAGTTCAGAATTGTGAGAGTGAGGCCTGTTATTATTAGACTGATAAAGTAACAAGAGTATTTTGCACACAGGTGGTATCTACTCAATGCATATGTCAATGCAGTGTCACTTCTGCCACATTCTATTCATGAGAACAGAGTCACTGAGGCCAGCCCATTCTCAGGGAGGACATTCCTTATGGGTAAGACATTCCTTACCCGTTACTTACGGGTAAGACATTCCTTACCCGTTACTTACGGGTAAGACATTCCTTACCCGTTACTTACGGGTAAGACATTCCTTACCCGTTACTTACGGGTAAGACATTCCTTACCCGTTACTTATGGGTAAGACATTCCTCTGCACGCTCTTTGGCTTAATATTTATATGAGGAAGACTGAGATGGTTCAATTGCCACAAATATCCTTCTTTTTGGTGTGCCAAAATCTCAGAAATCACCACTAAAGAGCTTATTCATAACCAAACACCACCTGTTCCCCCAAAAACATAAGGAAATAAAAAATAAATTTTTAAAAAAGGACAAAATAAACCCCCATGATTTAAAAAATTCATCTTTATAATTTCCCTATGTATACCTTTCCTGAAAAACTTAGACACCTCTATAGCTTTGATTTTAAGCTTTTATTTTATTCATTGCTTACATATTACCCATTGACAAGCAATCAAAAAACTGTCTCCTGAAACACATGAATATAAAACGACCACTCTCCTATAACCTTTCACAGACAAAATATTGTTCCTGAAGTAAGGAACAGGCATGTATCTATGCATATTGTCCACAAAATAATTGCAGAAACATCCACCTTTCTAAAGCTTTCACCCCCAGTGCATCAGTGTTTACTCACTTTGAAGAAACCATTGTTCTCATTTGATACCAAGGAAAAAGAAAAAGACAGCAAAACCGGGATGGAGGGTTATTTCTTTAAGCCACAGAAAGACTTGGAGAGAACAGGAGGGAAGTTTCTGGGGCTTCCCTTTGTTAAATAACCTCCTTTGTTCATCTGTTTTGTCAGTTTTCAATAGTAGTATTATTTTTGTCTGTACCAGCAGAACAGATCTTCAGCCAAAAAGAAAGAAAAGGCAAACCTTGAACATTGATTTTTTTTTTTAGAAATCACTTAAAAATTGATTCCACTTAGAGATATGAAGCTCTAACCTTACCAATTATCTGTATATAGTCCCAGGGGCAAAACCTTGAATGAACATCCAGCAGTTGCAGCATTAATATGTCTATGCTCCTCTCTTCCACCATAAATGGATAAGAAAACTTATGAACAACACATAACAGAATGCTACTTAAAATTTTAACCTGACTTGAGTAGATAAGGCTTAATAATCTGTGCTTGCAGTACAGAATCCTAAAAAATTAATGTGCTACTGCTCTGATTTCACTAATTTAAGTGAAAGAATTTTACCATGGGCATACATTTTGTTCCAGGAAAATAAAAATTTTAATGTAATTCTCAAAGAGTTTATGAAGTGTAGGGAGAGAATTTACTACCAGAAGAATGTGGCACAATGAGATTTCCAGCCTGGGCAACAACAATATTATCTAATAAAAAGCATAATGAATACATGCTACAGAATGTTAATTATTACCATAGGATAATTTAGGCATCTTCAGATGGCATCTGCAGGCTATTCTGTCAAGCATGCATTTTATGTGTGGACTGTTGTCTCTGTGTCAGGCTTTCTGAATTAATCCAATGGCTCCTTACTGCCTGTATCTCACGGTTTGGAAGTCCATCACCATTTGGCCCAGTAGCTTTCATTTGCTTGGGTGCAGATTCCCGAAATAATAATCACTATCATTTATCAGGCACTGTTTTCTAACCAGTGGGCTAAGTTTACATGAATTATTCCATTTATGCTTATTATAAAATCTTTGTTTTATGTAAAAACAATATTACAGAGGACAAGAAACTTGTCGGATATCTTGTGCTTGGGAAATAACCAACTAAATTTTGAAACTAAGTGGTCTGTCTCCAAAACTGATGACTTTAACCACTGGGCTACATTGTCTCACACATTATTTTTTAAATCAAATATGCAGCGTACTAAGTCAGTTCTAGTTTATTTACAGCAGTTGAGATTATTACAAGTGACAGCTAGTCCTAACATCATTTACCTCATTTGCTTGTTTGATATGTGATATATCCTGTACTCTGAGATGGTAGTTTGTGGTTTAAAGTTTATGCTTTAAAATTACCATTTACTGACCATCTACCATGTAACTCATTATATGATTATTTACAAATAGCTCTATATCAAACCAATTTGACCTTAGTGTCACAAAACAACAACCGTTTATTATCATTACCTCTCATGGTTCTGAAAGTCAAATGGGCTCTATTGCAGGCTCTTGGTTGCAGCTTCTCCTGCACTTGCAGCTTGATGGTGGCTGTGTAATTAGGCACAGGACAGAGTTGGGTCATCTTGGAAACTTCTTCACTTTCATGCCTGGTGCCTGGGCTAGGAAGACACAAGCAGCTGTGGGCTGGAGCAGCGGGGGCTCTATATCTATGTGATCTCTCTAGAATGGCAGCTTCAGGTAGCCAGGTTTCTTATATGGTAGCCCAGAACTCCAAAAGCATGTGCCCTGAGAGAGACTTGAAAGTCATGCAGTGTCACTTCTGCCACATTCTGTTAATGAGAACAGAGTCACTGAGGCCAGTGCATCCTCAGGGAGGAGAATTATACTCTATCGAGTGATAGAACGACAAAGAATTTGCAGGCATGTTGTAAAACCACTATAGGCACAATCATAAGCACGCTGCATACTATCTCAGTTAATTATCAAATTAGCAATGCAAAGCAGACATCTTCATAGGACAGTGAAGTAAGCTGACTTTCAGGTAGGAAGTGACAGAACTTGGATTTAAACTCTTATCTGCCTGAATTCATGATGAAATCCCATTCTCTTTGCTACTGAACTCTAACTACCTGTGTTCAAAAAGATATGAAGTTTCCAGTGGAATTAAAAGAGGAAATTTAAAGATAAAGAGGACCATTTCAAGGGAGTGTAGTGAGTCAATAGTACCCATTAGTCATTCACTCAACAAATATGTTTTAAGGCCTACTATGTGCCAGGCAGTAGGGATACAGAGGTATACAAATTGGATGCAAGCAGAATAAGGATATTATCTTCTGGGTGGATCAGTATCACAATATTTTCCACAGTCCCTATTCTTATGGACATTAGTGTCTAGAGAAACTCACATTTAACAGATAACAAAAATTTAATAATATTTTTACAAATTATGATAAGTGCTCAGAAGGGGAGTAAAGGATGCTGATGAGATTTGTGATGGATGGTCCTCATTCTAGGTGGTTTGTTGGAATGGACAATCATGTTACCTTACCTATCCTCACACAGAAAATAATATAGCTCAGGCCAGGCCAAAAATAGTGTCCTATTGCACTGGTCACAGGGATTCATTTAAGAAAGTCCCATTAGAATCTTTCCTGGAATTCATATATACACAGAGGAAAAAGGAGTTTTCTGCCAGGGTTTCCATGCTGGGAGAATATGCATAGGGGTCAGTGCATAACCATAGTGAAGAAGCATGTCTCGCCAAAGATAAATGATGCTGACACACAGAGAGGGAAGAAAGCCATGTGGAGTAGGGGAGAGGAGAGCAGAAGACAGGAGAGGAGAGTAGAAGGGGAAAGGAGAGAAAGAGAGCTGGTAGCACCCACTGAGCTTAGGCTGGATTACATGGCATTATTGAATTGTCCAGATCACTCTGTACTTACCTACATAGGCTTGTTCTGCAACTGTCTGTTGCCTTTTCTGTAAAACCCACTCAAATGTGAAGTTGGGACAGGGCCACCCTTGCCCACCAGTTTATCTCTATCCCCTAATAAAATGTCTGGGACATATTTGATGCCTAGTGAGTATTTAGCCAATGAAGGAATGGGTGGATGAGTGAGTGAGTGACTTTGGAAGGATAAAGAAAAAGAACAGCAGAGGAAATTTGCTTTCCTTTTCTAAACACAACAGAACAATGTCCAACTAAGCTGAGGAGTCAGGGAATATTTTGGCATTTTCATATGTAAAAATACATTAATTTTAAAAATCATATAGTATTGATTCAAATACTACATTATCAATAGTCATCAATTAATAGCATAAAGCATTCAATCATAAAAGAAGAAGTAATTTCTCATTCAAGTGAACATAAATGCAACTTAGCTAATAAAATCAAATATCTCAAACTCTTAAATTACATACAGGTTTCAGAGTCAACTTAGTTTAAGGAAACTCAGTAGTGACAGGTAGAACTCAAAGTCATGAGAAAATTGAGAGGTAATTAAAACCTTCACCTTTGCTAGCTTTCCACTATAACAGGCTTCAAGCCTATAAAAATAATGGTACTCCTAAATCAAACAGCAACTGAAGTTAGTATGATCAGAGAAGAATCCGGAAGCCAGGGCCTTAGGACTAAAACATAACCAGACTGGATGCATCTTCATGAAGCCTCAGATATAATTTTAAAATTACTGGGTTAATTTGCTCTTCTATAGCAAATGGTCCCTGAAAATGATAGTGTAATTTATCACCCAGGCATGTGGATGAAAAGTTGCTGGTGGGTAGCCAGGCTCTGCCTGATCTCATAAATTCTGGTGCTGTGAGATTTCCTCCATCTTTATAGTGAGTTTAATGATGCAGTAGATTTCCATGTTACCACTTTTAATTTCCAGTTCTGGCGACCCAAGCCTTTCTATTAAAAAAAATAAAAACAAACATAAAAGCCCATAAACATTCAGCAATAAAAACTAATGAAGAATCCAGACATAGGGGAAGTCAGATTCTGTTGTTGCTAGTGTTTCTTCTTCTCTAACTATATTAGTCTGTTTTCATGCTGCTGATAAAGACATACCTGAGATTGAGCAATTTACAAAAGAAAGAGGTTTAGTGGACTTACAGTTCCACGTGGCTGAGGGAGGCCTCACAATCATGGTGGAAGGCAAGGAAGGGCAAGTAACGTTTTACATGGATGACAGCAGGCAAAGAGAGAGCTTGTGCAGAGAAACTCCCATTTTTAAAACCATCAGATCTCGTGAGACTCATTCACTAACACAAGAACAGTGCAGGAAAGACCCATCCCCATAATTCAATCACCTCCCACCACATTCCTCCCATGACACGTGGGAATTGTGGAAGTTACAATTCAACATGAGATATCACCACCCAACTTAGAAGACCACAGCTCTCATGATCCTTCCCATCCCAACTCCACCCATCCTAACCTCATTCATCCACACTAAAGAATACATGACAGTGAGTAACCAAAAGTATTTGTCTTCCAAAGTGCATTGGTAACTTAGGAGAGCAAAACTTCAAGAGAGGGCAATGGATTCTGATGGTGAAATCTCTGGCATTAGTAAAAAGATAAAGCACATGTTTTGGGGTCCAATGGATTTTTCTAGATATCTCTCTGGCATCGTGGTAGAGTGTGTTTTGCAAATGAGCCCAGATGAGAGGCTTACTAGATATTCATAAAATAGAGAATAATCTCTGTTTATCAATTCATTCACCCTTTCTTATTTCTTTCATCAATTAGTGAATATCTGGGATCTATTCTTAATTCTGTCCCTTCCTAGTTGAATAAATTTGTTAATTATGTAACCACTTAATGCCTCAATTTCCTCCTCTGTAAAGAGAGGGTAATAGTACTTACCACATAGGGGTATATTGAAGATGAATTAAGTCAAACTTGTCCAACCCACGGTCCATGAGTTGCATGTGGCCCAGGACAGCTTTGAATGAAGCCCAACACGAATTTGTAAACTTCCTTAAAACATTATGAGATTTTTTGGTGACTTTTTTTTTTTTTTTTTTTTTTTTAGCTCATTGGCTATTATTAGTGTTAGTGTATTTTAAGTGTGGCCTAAGACAATTCTTCTTCTAATGTGGCCTAGGGAAGCGAAAAGATTGGACACCCCTGAATTACATGAACACACATAGAGCCCTGTTACCTGCTTGTAGGTGTTTCAGATTCTTATTAATTATTCAGTAACTGCTATTTACCAGTGACTCTGCTAAGCACTAGGTATATAAAGAAAAACAAATGTACTATCCTCAAATGTCTTCTAGTCTAATGGGGAAACAGTCATGCCAACAAAGACAAGAAGTGCTTTCACATGATAAAGGTGAGACTGGAAGTGTTTATTGCAGGAGTCAAAAAGGGCAATGCCACAGGTCTGAACTAAAGCAGTGATTAAGAAAGTGAAGACTTAGAACAGGTAGAGAGGACAGATTCATGGTCCTTTTAGGAAACAGAATAATGAGACATGGAAACGAAATGGACGTGGAAGGCAAAAGAGTTGAAAGCCTATAAGATGGTTTTAAGTTGCTGTGTTAGGCAACTAAATTGATGGTGATTATTCCCCTTAGATACAATTAAAGGAAGAAGAATGGAGAAAGTTCAGATATGGACACTTTGTTTCTGAGGTAGAGATGTTACTAAGGAATTGGATACATGGGTCTGGAAAGGTTTAGGTTGATGATTAAGATTTGGGAATTGTCAGCTGATAGGCACTAAAGGAAACCATTGTGTCAGATGAGTTTTGTTCCTCCTTTACTAGGCATGCTACCTGTGTTATTTTAATTAATACTTGTAACAATCCTTGTATTAGAACATGGTTTCAGCCACATGTGACTGAGACCAAAAATAGCACTGGCTTAAAAATATTCACATTTTCTCTCTTTAAATGTATTCTTGCTAACATATTCTTACTAACAAATGAAGAAGAAATAAAAGAATCAGAATTATTTCCATTTTGCAATCCCTAAAAATGACTGAGAGATAGATTGATTGATCTAGGTACTGATCTGCAATACCTGCTGACATCATAAAAAAAGCAGAACATATGTGCTTCCAATTAAAGTAGACACCACCATTTTGAAGTAATTTTTCTAAAAGATGTCTTATTTTTATTAAGCTTGTAGATCTAACTACCAATTTATGAAAAAACACAGTGAATGAAGGAACATGTTAAACAACACCTAGGAAATGCTAATTATCAAATCAAGACGGTGGAAAACAAAACAGGACAAAATAAATGGTTTATTGGCTGGGAGCAGTGGCTCATGCCTGTAATCCCAGCACTTTGGGAGGCCGAGGTGGACGGATCACCTGGGGTCAGGAGTTTGAGACCAGCCTGGCCAATATGGTAAAACCCTGTCTCTACTAAAAATACAAAAATTAGCCAGGAGTGGTAACTTACACCTGTAGTCCCAGCTACTCGGGAGACTGAGGCAGGAAAATAGGTCGAACCCAGGAGGTAGAAGCTGCAGTGATGGCGCCACTGCACTCCAGCCTGGGCAACAGAGCAAGATTCCGTCTCAAAAAAGAAAAAAGGAAAAGAAAAAGAAATGGTATATTCAACAAAAATTTCAAGGACAAAAATATTCAAGGTGTAGATTTTGTCAACCAAATATAATATATAAACCTTATTTAGATCTTGATTTAAACAAAGTTAGAAAACACTGTGAGAAAATCAAACACAGATAGAGTATTAGATGATATTATTATCACTTTTTAAGTGTGATACATTGGAGAAAACTACTTATCTTTTAGAAAAATATACTAATATATTGATGAATAAAATGATATAATGTCTGATGTCTCTGGGATTGGCTTCAAAATAATAATGGTGAGGTTGGGATGAGGGATACAGATGAAACCAGATTTGTCACAAATTGATAATGGTTAATATTGTGTGATACGTACATAGGGGACATTATACAAACTTCTGTTTTTTAGTATATGTGTAAAGTTTTTAATATTAAAAAAATTTAGTTGATTTCTATGGAAGAGAGAAAGAATGAATATTGGTGGAAACTAGCAATTTTCTACCTCAGTATATGTAAACATTTATATCCATTTTATAGATGAAAAACTGTGACTTAGGAAAAGGAAATGGATGGAATCTTAGGGAACACCACCCTGTAATGGGCAGACTTAGGAAAAGGAACAAAAAAGGAGGCAGAGAAGATAAGGGACTAGCAGGAAGATCAGGAGAGAATGGTGCCATAGAAGTTGAGTTGCAGTTTGGAAAGGAAGACGCTCACAAAATTAGTTGATTTTTTAAAAAAGAAAATTCATTAATCAAGTACTTATGAAAAGCTCACTGACCTTCAGGAACACACCTTGAGTTAGACAACATGAGATTTATTAATTTATTTAGGGACAGGGTCTTGCTCTGTTGCCCAGGCTGGAGTACAGTAGCACAATCATAACTTACTGTAGCCTTGAACTCCTGGGCCCTAGTGATCCTCCTGCCTCAGCTTCCTGAGTTGCTGGGACTATAGGTGCATGTCACCATGCCTGTCTAACTTTTTAAATTTTCTGTAGAGATGGGGTCTTATAATACTATGTTGCTCAGGCTGGTCTGGAACTCCTGAGCTCAAGCAATCCTCCTGCTTTGGCCTCCTAAAGTGCTGAGAGTACAGGTGTAAGCCACCATGCCTGGCCCAAAGTGAGATTTATTTAGCTTGCTACAGCAAAGGAGGAACCTCTCCCTGAGGAGTTGGGGGGTTCTTGGTAGGGGTTTTTGGTAATGGGGTTGAAAATCCTTCTTACAGGATATGGGTTTATGTTGGATGATGTCTTAGTCTGTTTGGGCTGCTATAACCAAATACTATTTAGCCTAGGTAGCTTATAAACCACTGAAATGTATTTCTCACAGTACTAGAGAGGCTGGGAAGACCAAGATTAAGGCACTGATGGATTTGGTGTCTGGTGAGGGTCGTTCCTCATAGCCAGCACCTTCTGGCTGTGTCCTCACATGGTGGAAGAGTAACTGAGCTCCCGTGGGCCTCTTTTATACGGCACTAATCTCATTCATGAGCATTTGCTCTCATGACCCAATTACTTCCAAAAGGCCCCACCTCCTAATACTACCTCCTTGGGGGCTAGGATTCAACATATAAATTTCAAAGGGACACAAACATTTAGCCCGTAGCAGATGACTCTAGGGAGGGTTTAATAAAACAGGGGCCATGCTGGATTGGACATTGTCTAGAAGCTGGGATATCTGAATAATTTTCTCTAGGATGCGGGAAGGTTAAAGCAGGGCTGGATGTACATTTCATAAAGAATCATCTGTCACTTGTTAAACAATAGAAGGCCATGTTTAATCATTTTTCCTGGGTGCCAAGTGGTCTTATCCCATCTTGTTTGAGCTGTGAGCATTATTTATGTTCAGTAAGGAACACCATGGCCTAGTTGTCAGGAAAGTCACTTTTCACCTTCCTAGTACTCTATGAAGACTTTTATACTGAGGTTGCAGCTCTGGGTAACAGAGGCTCTAACCCCTAAAGACATGAAAGTCAGCTTGTGGTTTGAAGGCCAATCAGGTGGAGTTTAGGGAAGACGTCTTAGCACCTAACACTTTGGGTAAACTTCTTTTCTTTAAGAAGAGCACATACAAGCATCTAAAATGAGAAGAGAGAAATGACAGAGACATAAATTGTTCTCCAATGTTGTGAACACACATAAATCTCACAGTCGCAGGCCTGGCATGGTGGCTCACGCCTGTAATCCCAGCACTTTGGGAGTCCGAGGCAGGTGGATCACCTGAGGTCAGGAGTTTGAGACCAGCCTGTCCAACACGGCAAAACCCCATCTCTACTAAAAAATACAAAAATTAGCTGGGCACAGTGGCAGGCACCTGCAATCCCAGCTACTCGGGAGGCTGAGGCAGGAGAATCACTTGAACCTGGGAGGTAGAGGTTGCAGTGAGCCGAGATTGTGCCACTGCATTCCAGCTTCGGAGACAGAGCAAGACTGTCTAAAAAAAAAAAAAAAATCTCAAAGTCGCAAAGTGGAATGAAACTAACGTAATCAATTACCCAGCAAAATTCCATGTAGAGAGAATAAATAACCCATTACAATAAAAAATTAAAAGCAATCTCATTAATGGTTACAATCATCTTCTAGATTGTTTCAGAAACTATTAACAGAAATCCAAGTTATATTTCTTTAGTGCATTTCACACCGTTAACTTTACATAAAGGGCAGCACCATCAAGAAATAAATGAAACAATTCAACTGGCATTGAGTTCAGAATTATTTAAGAAAATCATCATTTAAAAACCAAAACCATGGTGTTTTTCCATTTGTATTTCGGTATTGGCCGTATCAAACAATTTCAACTAAAAGAAGAAAGAGTAAAGTAATTAAAATAACTTCCTTTGATATGGGAGGTAAGTAGCTGCAGCTGTTGGCCTTTTTTTTTTTTTCCAAATCACTTTTTGTTCTCTACTTTTGGTACTTGGAATCCTGATTTTCTGATAAAACTTTCGTCCATGGATATGAAACTGATTCTAGAAGCCCCACGTTCAGAAAAGGAAGCCTCCTCTGCAATTGTCTGAATATTCATCTCTCCAAAATTCATATGTTGAAAACCCTAGCCTCTAAGGTGATGCTATTAAGAGGTGCAGCCTTTAGCAGGTGATTGGGTCATGAAGGTGCAATTCTCATGAACGGGATTATTGCCCTTGTGAAATGGGCCCAGAGAGCTTCCTTCCCAGCCTGCAGAACTGTGAAAAATAAACTTCTGTTGTTTATAAGCCATCCAATCGAAGGTATTCTGAGACACCCTCATTCTCCTCTTGTCACTGTGGCATGAATCTTGCAGTAAAATTCTCCTAAAAGTAGGAATGGGGCAGGAGCTGATTCTAATCTTGGAGGAAGTACTTCCCTTTCTGAGGAGTAGGAGCTGAGCTCAGAGGTCCCTGAGGTGTGAGCCCCTGCATCAGAGGCAGGAGAGAAGAGAGGAGAAAGACTGGGAGAAAGAAAACGGACAGACAAATGAAGAAAATAGGCAGAAGAGAAATGAATGGAAGAGAGAGAAACAAGAGACACAGATAGAAAAAAGGAATGAAGGCCGGGTGCCCTGGCTCACACCTGTAATCCCAACACTTTGGGAGGCTGAGGTGGGTGGATCACTTGAGGTCAGGAGTTCGAGAGCAGCCTGGCCAATATGGTGAAAACCTGTCTCTACTAAAAATACAAAAATTAGCCAGGCCTGGTGGCACATGACTGTAATCCCAGCTACTTGGGAGGCTGAGACAAGAGAATCACTTGAACCTGTGAGGCGGAGTTTGCAGTGAGCAGAGATCCGGCCACTGTACTCCAGCCTAGGCAACAGAGGGAGATTCTGTCTCAAAAATAAAGAAAGAGAGCGAGAGACAGAGAGAGAGAGGAAAGAAAGAAGGAAGGAAGGAAGGAAAGAAGGAAGGAAGGAAAGGAAAGGAGAAAAGAATGAAGATTGAGTGAGTACCTCCTATGAGCCAGCCACTTTGCTAGGCTCTTTAGACTTGCTAATCCCCATTATTCCCACAAACCCCCTAAATCAGATGTTACTGCTTACAGTTTAGAGAAAATAGAGACATAGGGTAATTTTTCCATCCAGTATATAACTGGAGCTGCTGGGGCGAGGAGCTGTGTTTTAATTACTGCTCAGTAACAACCAGGGATTGCAAAATCAGATTCCTAAAAGGAAGCAAGCAGGTAACACGAAGGCATGATTTGGGTTGAGTGTTGGGAGCTATGGCCAAATGGAATATGTTTGCCCCAACTAAAAGCATTCCACTTTGTAAAAGTCCTGTGCTGGTTTTTCAACACCCTTCTGGGTTCCAGCTGATAGAACTTTAGTTTAAGACCTGTGGGTAATGCCGTAATCTAAGCCTATTCCTCTCATTCTAGCTCTTCGGTACTCTTCCTCTTTATTGTCCTCTTCAAATCTTGTTTCCCTTTCTGTTCCTCTCTCTTTCCTCTCATTTCCAAAGGTTCACTGTATTAAGAATATTCTCTTATTCCTTCTAATCCACCAGAATGCCTGGGTCAGTTAGTTCTATCTCCTTTGCTTTTTAACTCTACTAACATAAACGTAGTAGATTTTAACTTGTTGCAATAAAAGCTCGGTTCATTTAGAATCTGAGTGATGGAAGAAACCTCAGAAATAATAAAATCTGGGACTGTGATTTTCCCTTCAAAGAATTTAAGGGTCAAGCGTCACAGGCTTTCTCAAAGTCATATGGGTTTCCCAAGGTCATAGGGGTTTCCCAAAGTCATTTGGCTTTTTACCAACACAGCCAAACATTAAAGCTAAGTATCCTCATTTTTCTTGAAGAACAGTTTCTCCAATCCTTTTACTCAAGTAACACAGAAAATTTCTGCTTATTAATTATAGCAATTAGTAAAAGGAATGGTTCAGAGATTGCAAACACATGGGGGAAGGGACAATAAGTCACGTTTATATGGAGCTTCACCATTTCAAATCTCAGGCCAGGCGCGGTGGCTCATGCCTGCAATCCCAACACTTTGGGAAGCCAAGGCAGGTGGGTCACCTGAGGTCAGGAGTTCAAGACCAGCCTGGCCAACGTGGAGAAACCCCATCTCTACTAAAAATACAAAAATTAGCAGGGCATGGTTGTCCCAGCTACTCAAAAGGCTGAGGCAGGAGAATTGCTAGAACCTAGGAGGCGGAGGTTGCAGTGAGCTGAGATCGCCCCACTGCACTCCAACCTGGGTGGCAGAGTGAGACTCCGTCTCAAAAAAAAAAAAAAAAAAAAAAAAAAAAAAAATATATATATATATATATATATATATATATATATATATATCTTATTTGCTCATCAGAACAAGCTTTGGAGATGGGAAGAAAAGACATAACACTTTACAGGTGGGGAAATGGAGAATGAAAGAGCATGAGTTATTCGTCTAAAGTTACATCCTAGGAAAGTTAGAATAAGAAATCCAGCCTCTGGCCCTTACTTTAATTCCCTTTCCATTATGCCACTCGGTTTCTCTTTTTCATAAGGAAATCAGTACTTATGGGCATCAGTGCTGTGTGTTTGTTTATTTTACTTGTGATTTACTAATTTATCTAACAATCATAAAAGCTACTTAGTTTACCTAGTGTAGTGTCTACTCTCTCTTTGGACCCCTGATACCTGCATGCTACCAAGGCCAGGCTAGCTTTCTGGAAGAAGAGAGATCACATGGAGGGGAGCCCAATTATAACATCTAAAGGCTTCCTAGACTGGCCTTTAGCCAGCTAACCTCCAAACATATGAGAGAGCCTAGCCAAGAACTGCAGAGCTGCCTCCTCAAAATACAATATGGAGGCATGAATGAGCCCAGTCAAGACCACAAGTATATGCAGCTGACCTGGAGACATGTGAGCAATAATGAGTTTTTATTACTTTAAGGTATTGAGTTTTGGGATGTGTTGTTATGCAGCAGTAGCTAACTGATACAATGCCTTATTTTAGGGGCCTGTGTCACAGATTTGACATAGACAAACCACCATAGTTTCTACCAATTGCACTGTTGGTTTTAAAGGATGATAAATTTGGAATCTACCTTTTAAAACCCCTCTAAACTGATTTTTAAAAGTTGCTAGACTGCTTGCCTGATTGACTGATGGACTGTGTAGTTTTGTATGGTGATAATATGAAGAAGTATTGGTTGCTAGGGCAGGGTGTGTGAATGGGCTATTATGAGACATAAAACCTTACCTGGCTGCTAAAATGTTAATTCAAGCAGTGAAATGTTTTAAAAATACCTGGTCATTTTATTAAAACAATTTTTAGTTTCTTCCTGGGTCATGAGTTTTAGGTCTCTTTATGAGGAATTGAAGGAATCCAAAAGGCCTGAAGAAATGGACGCAGAATATAAAGTATTTGTTACTGTCTTAAGCCATGCATTCTCAATCAACAGGGGCAATATTGCTTCCAAAGGAAATAAAATTGGTTTTTGGTGTGTGTGGTGTTGTGGGTGGGGGGCAGGATTTTAGATGTTACAGTGGCCTTTGGCCCATCAAAGGACCAGAGTAACATAAACAGATACACGGGATATCGTGGTGTTAGGATTTTATCAATTGGGTGGAGTGGGGAGGAGATTAGTATGAAAACATCTAAAAAGTCTCTTTACGGGGGCAGTAATAAAGAACAATTTGAGGAACACTGTTCTAAACAGAGGCTAACACCAAATTGTCATGGCTAATAATTTCTTCATCATATCCCTCTCACATTGTTTATTTTTTATCTTAATTTATATCCTTTAATGCTTCTGGTTTCTATTTTCCATTTTTCACTCAAAATAAAACCCGTCTCTCTTCACTTCTGGAGTAACTTCCAGAGTAGAATTGTTACTAATATTGTCATCATCATCATCATCATTATTTACTCTTTGTAAGGTGCCACTAGCAAACACTGTCTCTGGATAAACATGTCCCATCTGCCACAGGTTCTTTATCCTTGTTGCCATGGCATCTCTTAAGATACAAGTCTCTTAAACCTTTCTAGTTTAGCAGCAGGTGCTAAGAAAACAATTTATCAGTGTACCTAGAGAAGAAGGTAAGAAGGCATTTTCATATTGTCTGCTGGGGATGGAGTCTCCCTTCCCTGATTTCATGTTTCCATTAAAGAGATTTCTAAAGGGTAACACTTCTGGTCTTTTTCCATTCCCTTACCCAGTCCTCTGAAGGACAGGAGAAAAGACTCAATTGATAGGTGAGTTCAGAAGAAGCTCAATTCCAAGCTGGTGTCAAGTTGCTCTGTGATACCAGCCTGCTAGCAAAGATCATTCACATTCTCATCCCTTTCATTATGTAAGTTTTTCAGGAACAGGCCCCCATGGGGCAACTGGTGTTTTCCCAAGAACCTGTAATTCATACACAAATTCCACTCAGGAAGCCATATTGGAGAGCAGATAGAAAGCACTTTCCTGCATTTAGCATTTTTGAGACATAAAAGTTATACTTTGAATTCTGATTGATGTCTGCATCCACCTCCTTGTTGGTTCCAAATTTGGATGGGTTAAAAAATGGGTGCTAGACATTAACTTCCTTAAATTCCCACATGAATTTTCCTTGGAAGAAATTTTTCTAAAGTTGAAATGACCTTTTCCAGTTCAACCTCTATACATAGCCTCTCCATTAGACTGTAGAATGGCTGGATTCCATAATTTATACCACCTACATGGCTCACCCAATGTCCTGCAAAAAGTTTAATGCATGAATCCTTGGATTTTATTAAAGTTGCCACCAGTGAGTCAGGTGTGACAACCTTCTGCCTAATATTGCTGTCCTGTAGCGTTCATGATGTGAGAGTCAAGGACTCTTAAAGGGAGAAGTTCGGTATTATCTTCCCTTATCTGCAATGCAATTTCTTCATATAGTTATTCAACAAATATGCATGTGTTATTGGCAGCGAATCCCTACAGGTCTGCAGCAACTTCAATTCTTGCCTCCTCAGAAGAAAGAATTTGACTGAGGAGGTATAAGGCAGAAGGAGAGACTGAGGCAAGTTTTAGACCAAGAGTTGTCTAAAGTTCAATGTAAAGTTTATTAAAAAGCTTTAGAGCAGGAATGAAAGGAAGTAAAGTACACTTGCAAGAGGGCCAAGAGAGTGACCTGAGAGATCAAGTCCTCGGTTTGACCTTTTGATTTGAAGTTTTATATGTTGGCATGTTTCCGGAGTCTTGTGGTCCTTCTCCCCTGATTCTTCCGTGGGGTAGGCTGTGTACATGTGCAGTGGCCTGCAAGCCCTTGGGAGTGGAGCATCCGCAGTGTGTTTACTGGAGCTGTACGCATGCTCGCTTGAGGTATTCTTCCCTTACCGGTCAGATATTCCTAGAAGGTCATATACCAGTTAAACTCTACCATTTTGTCTCTTAATGCACATGCATGAACCCATTCGCCCAGCTCCTGAGATCTTCTTAGGAAGCTTCTGATCACCAGTTTCAGGTGTTTATGTTTATTGAGAAACTGCCTTTCCCTGGTGCTGGCTATGGCAAATTATTACTTTAGAGAGACAGTTAACAACCGCCTGACCATCACCCAATGGTCGCCTGACATTCTCGGGGTGTGTGTGTGTGTGTGTGTGTGTGTGTGTGTGTGTGTACAGGGAGCCCTCTCCTGCTCTGCTCATGTCTGACTAGCTACTTACTGTAACACACGCAGCACACATAAATATTCTGCTTTTACTTGCTACTCTAGACTCTCTCATGGTAATGGAAGTCCATAAGACACATTTTAAATTATGAAACCTAAACAGACCTCTGCTGTGCAACTTCCGGAATAACTTTTGCTTTCATGAAAAAACGGGTAAACCTGGCTGGTGTTTCCATTTCCTGACTTAATTGTAAGCATGGTACCCAGAAGCATAGTAGCCATCTTGCACCTACGAGTTTATTAATAATAATAAAGATGAAATAAAATCAGTCATGACCTCAGGATGTTGAAGCAGCAAGGCATAAAGGGCTAGAATTCCTATTTGCAATTTAAACTGTATGAATCACAGCCACCAACTGCCTACCTCCAGATTGCTTTTTACTTTGAGCAGGCAGAGAATAAACCTTCTTTGTTAAGGCTGTGTTAGCCAGGTTTTTGTCACGTGTAGTCAAAAGTTTTTCTAATAGAAAACATGCAACAATGGATAAGATATTGATTCTACTCTGAAGCTACCCAACGTCTACAGTCACCTCAATATAGGTGACGGCGTTATGATAAAAGTACATACAGGAAGAATGAATATGGAAAACAGACCAGTAACTTAGTCTAGACTGGGCCTTTTGGAAGAGTTAAATTCAAGATAAAATCTGGAAATAAGAAGGAGTAAATTAGAGCTGGGTGCAGTGGCTCATGCCTGTAATTTTGGGAGGCCAAAGCAGGAGGATTGCTTGAGGCCAGGAGTTTGAGACCAGCCTAGGCAACATAGCAAGACCCAGTCTCTACAAAAAATTTTTAAAAGTTAGCTGGGTGTGGTGGCATGTCCCTGTAGTTTTAGCTACTAGGAAAGCTGAGGCAGGAGGACCCCTTGAGGCCAGGAATTTGAGGTTGCAGTGAGCTATAATAATCATGCTACTGCACTCCAGCCTGAGTGATAGATCAGGACCCTGTCTTTTATTTATTTATTTATTTGATACAGAGTCTCACTCTGTCACTCAGGCTGGAGTGCCGCTCATTGCAACCTCTGCCTCCCAGGTTTAAGCGATTCTCCTGCCTCAGCTCCCGAGTAGCTGGGATTACAGGCACCCACCACTATGCCTGGCTAATTTTTGTATTTTTAGTAGAGATGGGGTTTCACCATGTTGGCCTGGCTGGTCTAGAACTCCAGACCTCAAATGATCTGCCCGCCTCGGCATCCCAAAGTGCTGGGATTACAGGCGTGAGCGACCATGCCCAGCCGACCCTGTCTTTTAAGATAATAAAAATTTAAAACATTGTAAAAGAAGGAATAGGTTAGGTAAAGGGTTAAGGGAACTAGATAGAGGCCCGGCTAGAAAAGATAGCAGTAAGATAATAGAGTTAGAAGAGGGGAGGGACTAAAGCCCAATGAGGATGGAGAGATGAGACATAACCAAGGACGAGAGGTAAGTCAAATCAAACCCACCCCCTAGTGAAAATATCATCCTCCTTATTGTACCTTGAGTGGCAGAAGGATATTGGAACCACCATACATCATGAGTGAAGGATCATGTTTAATTATTATTTCCTACTGGTTTCCTTTCTATTAAGAAATACATCTCCTTATACATACTGAAAAAATGTTTGTGATGATTTAATATACAAATCTCATAAGCTTTCTGTAATCCCTGCTGGGGATAATCCAGAAACAAAGCTGTCTCAGATGCTTAACAATAAATATTCTATTCAGTATTCTCCTGTAAAAACATATTTTGGACTCAAATCTGTGTTATATCTTCCTTGAAGCTCTCCAAATTCTTTAGGCTTTTATGATCCAGTTCTCCTTTTGCCGTTAGTGATGGCTGAGTGAATCAGGAGATTCATGGAATCTACTGGTTATCGGGTATTCTTGCCTGAAAGGAGGGGATGTGAAGGCTCAGAGTGGCCTCGTGGGCTGAACCAAGCAATCCTAAAGAGAGGGGTGTTTGGAACGACCTTGACTTGATGATTCTCCTTTCAGCTCCTTTTACCATTCATTGACAGCAAACATTAACTTCCACCTGTCCATGATTGCTTAATGACATCCCCCAAATTTAGTGGCTTAAAACAACCACTATTTATTTAGCTCATAATATGGTGGTTCAGTTCTTGTTTCACATTTGGCTTATCTTGGTTGGGCTTGCTCATGCATTTGTTGTCAGCAAGTGAGTTGGAGCTGTCTGCATTTGTGATGTTTGGAGTTGTGACAGATGGGCTAACTGGGGTCTTTTCTGCATAGTCTCTCAACCTCCAAGCTTTTCATATAGCAGTTTCAGGCTCCAAAAGCAATAAATGAGCAAGCTCCAATGTATAAGTACCTTCCAAGTGTTTTAGTCAATTTAGTGTTGCTATAAAGAAATATCTGAGGCTGGGAAATTTATTTTGAAAAGAGGTTTATTTGACTCAGAGTTCTGCAGGCTATACAAGGAGCATGGCACCAGCATTTACTTCTGGTGAGGGCCTCAGGAAACTTTCACTCATGGTGGAAGGCAAAGCAGAGCCAGCATGTGTGAAAATCACATGGCAAGAAAGAAAGCCAGAGAGAAGGGAGGTACCAAGCTCTTTTTAACAACCAACTTGGGAACTAATAGAGTGAGAACTCACTCATCCCCTCCCCCAGGGAGGGCATTAATCTCTTCATGAGGAATCTGCTCCCATGTCCCAAATACCTCCCATTAGGCTCCACCTCCAACATTCAGGATGAAATTTCAACATGAGATTTGGAGGGGGCAAATATCCAACATATAGCACCATGTTTCTGCTTATATTATGTTTGCTACTGTCCCATTGGCTAAAGCAAGTCATGTGGCCAACATTACCTTCAAGAGAGTGGAAAAACAGATTTCTCTTAACAGGAGAAATGACAAAGGCACCTTGCAAAAAGTATGGATGCTAGAAGGGGCATAACATGTGGTCAGTTTTGGCAATCAGCCAACAACAGTGGCATATTGAAATCAACTGGGGATAATGCTCGAGGCTGAGGCAGCACACTACACCAATTGCATCAGAATTCCTGAATGTTGGAGTTGGTGTATTATTTTTTATTTATTTATTTTTGCTAATGGCCTAGAGTGCTTCCTCTAGCCTGGGGCACCAGTTTATAGAAGAGAGTTAGGCCCTTTGAGAAACTTACTTTACAGTTGGTAAATTTTTCCATAGTTCAGGACTTTTTGATATGCCAACATGATTTTGGTCTAGCTGACTTGTCAGGTCAGTTCTGATAAAACAGTCAAGACTTGTTGGTCTCTGTAAACCAGGTTTCTTCAAACTTTAGTGTGCATCAGAATTTTCTGGAGTTCTTTTAAAAACAGACTGCTGGACCCCATCTTCAGAGATTCTGACTGAGTAGGTCTGGGGTAAAGCCCAAGAATGTGCATTTCTGACAAGCACTCAGGTGATGTAGCTCCTGCTGACTGGGGATGATATTTTGAGAAACTACTCATGCATATACTGCCTCGATTAAGTATGATGCATAACCAGCTTAGTCTCATTGCCCTGTAGAAGCACTGTGGCTAAAGTGGCCTTTGCAGTAGTTTTCAAAACCTTTAACCCCAGGGCATTAAGTATTTCTAAGGAGTAAGTAATCACTACTACAGGGGAAGGAGCCTCCTTCGGGACCAGAGATGGTTCCAATTGCCTGAGACCATTAAAAACCTCAATAGGACTCCCACTTGGCTAACCATTCCATGCTTTGCCTTCCCTCACAACTTCTGTTAAATTATCAGAAAAGATGAGGATTTGAAGTAGCTGCAGCCAAGAAGCCTGAAGTCTTCAGTCCCCAACAATAAAAGTCAGAGCTATTACAGTGAACTCAGTCATCCAGTTAACAATATCATCCAGAACGCACAAAATATCTCAAATGTATCCCTGGGGAGTCTATGAACCTGACCTTCTACAAATTGGGAGCTAGTAAGAATAGCGACAGACCACTTGCTCTTTTTGAGATAAGAGCAAATGCTTTTTAAGTGCAATATTTGCAGCTCATGCCTTGATCATAATGAACAAAACACTCTGGTTTATCCTGATAATTGCAATGGAGAATGAAGGGGCTCTTATCAGTACTGGCCAGAAAATTATTTTCTATTCTTTAATGTAATCAGGAATCTATTTATAAAATACGTATTCCATCTAAGTATTCCCACTTATTAGGTAACAGGACTTCAATAGTCTGCTAGACCAGCAGCTCACTCTCTATGGGAATTTCCAAACGAGACAAGGATGGCTTTATATAACATGTGTGCCATTGGCTGATACTCTGATTTTCTGCTCAAAGTGACATTGCCAGCTTTGCCAGAGCTTGCCGCCTTAACCCTAACTCCAATTAATTTAATCAGTGCTCAGCTTGAGCCACTGAGATGATGCTGATCTGCCCTTGACCTCTAATTATTTCTTCTCCTTGGGGGCTTTGGTCTTTCCTTATTCCACGTGCCCCTAAATCTCCAATGTTTGTATCTCTGTTTGGCCAGTCAAGAAAAACTTTCTCCCTCTAAACTTCATATCTTCTGAAAATAAGTTCTGCAGCAGAGATGTTTGGGCGTCAACTAATATAGCTCTTTCTGTTTTATCATATAACCCTTTCCTTCCATGTGCATATAGGAATGACCTGGGGACATTGGTTCAAGTACACATTAATGTGATAATAATAACAATAATTATGATATCACAATAATAAAAGTAACTATTATTAGGGAACACTATAATGAATTCTTACTGGTTATCATGCTTTATAGTGAATTAATATGTTTAGTCTGGTAGTAAGAGATTATGATGCCCATTTTATGGATGAGGAAACAAGCACAGGGAAACTCCTATTTTTCCAAATTTCCCTCTCACAGAATCTGCAGGCATAACCACTAAACTCAGACCCACTGCCATTTTCAATATGCAGGCTTTGTTGAGTGTAGGCTATGGTCTCAGATTCTTCCTCAATTCAGGAAACCTTCATCTCAAGATCCCTATTTGGTATCATGATGGAATGGTGGTATAATTTATGGACAGCCAAGAAGCTCAGTTAGAAGATGAAACATTTCTTTAAAGACAAAGAATATGGAAATCCATGAAGATAGTGATGCAAGGCAGGAGAGCCCTGAAGCATGCTCCTAACCTGAAGGGCAGAATTCTAAATTCCCCGAATAGCTACCGGGACAATCAGCTGCTACACTGATCCCCAAAAAGAGAGGATTGTAGCAGCAGTGAGAAGTCTACCCTTCCTCTTCCACAAAGCATTTTTATACACTCCTGCATTCCGCACTTCACCATCCCACCTGTCTTTTCTGGAGACTATTTAGCAGGTATAGTACCTGGAACAAAATAACCTCAGCTCATTTTGAGGTATTTAAGGTTATTAGCCTGAAAGGATTAAAGATCAAGTTACCAGGCATAGGATCCCTCAGCAAGGCCGGGTTTAGCCCAATTTAGTCAATTTCTGCAGAACTGTTGCCCTCCGCACCAATGGTCTCCCTTCTTCCCCTCTAAAAGACTCTCAAATATTTGCATATGTCTCATTTATGAAGTTTTAGTCTGGAATTATTTTCTTCCTGGTCACCCTGAGCCACATACATATTAGGGGATGTGGCTAGATGCAGGATAGTCATGGGGGTAGAGTGGAGGGTGAGGGGAAGTAGACTGTTTACTTCTTATTGTCACATCTAAGCTCCTGCTCTGACATGGCCACAAACCTCATTGTGGTATTTTCGTTAAGAGAATGTCAGTTCAAATTAGCCAGGCATGGTGGCTGGTGCCTATCATCCTAGCTGCTCAGGAGGCTGAAATGGGAGGATTGCTTGAGGTCAGGAGTTCAAGACTAGTCTGGGCAACATAGTGAGATCCTATCTCTACAAAAACAATTTTGTTTAAATTAGCCGGGTGTGGAGGATTGCTTCAGCCCCAGCCTTCGAGGATGCAGTGAGCTATGATCATGCCACTGCACTCCAGTGTGGGTGACAGAGAACTTGTCTCAAAAAAGAAGAAGAAAAAAAAAAAAAACAGAAAGAAAGAAAATGTCAGTCCAATAAGCCAATAGAGTGTGGGTAACCCAGGCATCTCAGGAATGAGGCCAAACAATTAATAATATTAAGATTATTTACTACACACACTCACTGGGTAAATAACTATTTGTGTGGAATGAAGAGATGGGGGACCACTTGTAGGGGGGCCTTGGGTCAGTAGGAGCCCCAGTAACATGTTTATCTCAAGCCAGTTAACTTGGAGCTATTTTAACATCTGAGTTTCACAGAAGCTACACTGCATAGAACAAAAACATTGAGATTGAAAAAATTGTTTCAAATGGGCTTTCTAGCTTCAAATTTACTCAGTTTCTCAAAAGAAAAAACAAATAATTTGCAAGATCTGGCTCTACCACTGTTTTCCATCTAAGATTGCTGATTCCATATTTCTTTTATTTGTATAAAGGCAAACTCAGATGTGACCAATTTGAATATTTGATTGAAAACATTTGTAGTATTTTAAAATAAGTTTAGCCTAACAATCTTTTTTATCTAGAAACTTCATTTATACTTATTTATTTGTTATCTAGAGACTTCATTTATATTTATTTATTTTTTGTTATCTAGAGACTTCATTTATATTTATTTATTTGTTATCTAGAGACTTCATTTATATTTATTTATTTATTTGTTATCTAGAGACTTCATTTATATTTATTTTGATTACTGGTGTATCTCAATTAATTTCTGCTATTTTAGTTCTCACTTTCTATTTGACCTATTTTAAAAAACATTTTTTGTTTTCTTTTCCTACTTTGTTTTTAATGAATTTTCACCTCATTCTAACTTTTTCTCTCTACTAATAGTGTCTATTCTTTAGAAAATTCCATTTTTTAAGCAAATATCCTGGAAATATTAATATCACTATTTAGCTGAAGAGTTCAAAATGAGTATCAATGTGTTTATCTGCTCCTGCACAATAATAAAATATTTGAAACTACTTTAAGTTGACTTATTCCCCAAGTTATATATTTTGTTGCTCTATCTTGAATTTTGTATTTTTCTACTGTTTACACTGTGAATATTTGCTTGGCCCTTTGCATATTTCATCCATTTTTCTTGCTCAAAATCCCTTCTTGCATCTCATATCTATGTTTCTGGAATCACTTTTTTGCCCAGACCAATATTCTGAGTTTCTCCAGTGTTTTCTTGTAATAGTATCATAGTTTCAGGTCTTAGATTTAAGTCTTTAATCTATTTTGATTTTATTTTTGTATATGGTGAGAGATAGGGGTCTAGTTTCATTCTTCTGCATATGAATATCCAGTTTTCTTAGTACCATTTATTGAAGAGACTGTCTTTTCCCCAGTGTATATGTTCTCGGTACCTTTGTTGAAAATGAGTCCACTGCAGGTGTGTGGATTTTTTTCTAGGTTCTATATTATGTTCCATTGTTCTGTGTATCTGTTTGTATGCCAGTATCATGCTGTTTTGGTTATTATAACTCTGTAGTATATTTAAAGACAGGTAATGTGATTTTTCCAGCTTTATTTTTTTGCTCAGGATAGCTTTTGCTATCCTGGGTCTTTTGTGGTTCCATATAAATTTTAGAATTATTTTTTCTGTTTCTGCGAAGAATATCTTTGGTATTTTGACAGGGATTGCATTGAATCTGTAGATTGCTTTGGGTGGTATGGACATATTAACTATACTGATTCTTCTAATTCATGATCACAGAATATCTTTCCATTTTTAAAATTTTAATTTAATTTTATTTGTGCTATTATAAATGAGATTACTTTCTTGATTTCTTTTTCAGATTGTTCACTGTTGGCATATAGAAATGCTTCTGATTTTGGATATTGATTTTTGATCCTGCAACTTTACTGAATTTGTTTTTCAATTCTCATAGTTTTTTGGTAGAGTCTTTGGGTTTTTGCAAATATAAGATCATATCATCTGCAAACAAAGATAATTGGACTTCTTCCTTTCCAATGTGAATGTCCTTTACTTCTTTCTCTTGTCTGATTGCTGTAGCTAGGACTTCTTGTACTATGTTGAATAACAGTGGGGAAAGTGGGCATTCTTGCTGCCTAAACACATTCCTTAGATGATCTTTTAGAATAAAATTGTTGCCAGTAAACTGATTCACTATTTTTTCTCTCTCACAAAGTATGACGTAAGAGTGCATATGATATATATGTTTATATAATTAATAAGGTTATTTCAGTTTCACTATATAGCTCTCTCCTATATTATTTAAACAAACACCACCCAGTTTATGCTTTCTCAGTTTTTATTTGTCTGAAAGTGTCTATATTTAACATTTGCTCTCAAAAGATATTTTTACTGAGTATAGAATTTGGGCTTGAAAAATATAGACATACATCATTTTATTTCACTTCATTTTATTGAGCTTTGCAGATATTATGTTTTTTACAAATTGTAGATTTGTGGCAACCCTGGTCAAGCAAATGCGTCAGTGCTATTTTTCCAACAGCACGTGATCACTTCATATCTCTGTGTCACATTCGGTAATCCTCGCAATATTTCAAATTTTAAAATTATCACATTTGATATGGTTATCTGTGATCAGCAATCTTTGATGTTACCATTGGAATCATTTGGGGGCACCAAGACCCATGCCCATAAAAGACAGTGAAGTTAATTGATAAATGTGTGTATTCTAACTGCTCCACAGACCAGCCATTCCCTCATCTCGCTCCCTCTCCCCAGGGCCTCTCTATTCCCCAAGGCACAACAATATTGAAAATAGGCCAATTAATGATCCTACAATGGTCTCTAAGTGTTCATCTGAAAGGAAGAGCTGCATATCTCTTACATTAAACCAAAAGCTAGAAATGATTAGGCTTAGTGAGAAATGCACGTTGAAAGCAAAGATAGGCCTAAAACTAGGCCTCTTGCACCAAACAGCCAAATTAGAAGGGTAAAGGAAAAGTTCTTGAAGGAAATTAAAACTGCTAATCCAGTGAGCACACAAATGAGAAGAAAGCAAAAGAGCAGCATTATTGCTGATGTGGAGAAACTTTGAGTGGTCTTGATAGAAGACCAAATCAGCTACAACATTATCTTGAGCCAAAGCCTAATCCAGAGCAAGTCTCTGATTTTCTTCAATTCTAGGAAGACCAAAAGAGGTGATGAAGCTACAGAAGAAAAATTTGAAACTGGCAGAGTTTGGTTCCTGAGGTTTAAGGAAAGAAACCATCTCCATAACATAAAAGTGCAAGGTGAAGCAAGCAAATGCTGATGGAGAGGGAGGCTGCTGCAAGTTATCCATAAGAATTTTCTTTTATTTTCTTTTTTCCTTTCTTCCTTTCCTTCCTTTCTCCTTCCTTTCTTCCTTCCTTCCTTCCTTCTCTTTTCCTTTCCTTTCCTCTCCTCTCCTCTCCTCGCCTCTCGTCTCCTCTCTTTTTAGAGATAGGGTCTTGCTCAGTCACCCAGGCTGGAGTGAAGTGACACAATCATAGCTCACAGTAGCCTTGAACTCCGGGGGTCAAGGAATCCTCCCACCCCAGCCTCCCTAAGTAGCTAGCACTACCGGTGTGCCATTGCACCCGGCTAATTTCAAACAACAACAAAAAAATTGTTCTGTAGAGATGAGGCCTCGTCTCAAGCGATCCTCCTGCCTCAGCCTCCCAAAGTGCTGATATTACAGACATGAGCCACTATGTTGGGCCGACAGGCTTTCAATGTAGACAAAACATCCTTGTATTGGATGAAAGCCGCCTAGGACTTTCACAGCTAGAGAAAAGTCAAGGCCTGACTTCAGAGCCTCAAAAGACAGGCTGACTCTTGTTAGAGGCGAATGCAGCTGGCGACTTTAAGTTGAAGCCAATGCTAATTGACCATTCTGAAAATCCTAGGGCCCTTAAGAGTTATGCTTAATCTACTCTGCCTGTGCTCTGTGAACTAAAAAAAACAAAGCCTGGATGATGGCAAATCTGTTTTCAGTGTGGTTTACTAAACATTTTAAGTCCACTGTTGAGTATTACTGCTCAGAAAAAAGGATTTCTTTCACAATGCACCTAGTCATGCAAGAGCTCTGATGGAGATGTGTAAGGAGAGTAATGTTGTTTTCATGCCTGTTAACACAGTATGCATTTTGTAGCCCATGGATCAAGGAGTCATTTTGACTTTCATGTCTTGTTATTTAAGAAATACATTTCATGAGGCTATAACTGTGATAAATAGTGATACTTCTGATGGATATGGGCAAAGTAAATTGAAAACCTTCTGGAAAGAATTTACCATTCTGGATGCCATTAAGAACAGTCACGATTCATGGAAGGAGGTGAAAATATCAACATTAACAAGAGTTTGGAAGGAGTTACTTTCAACCCTCATGAATGATTTTGAGGGATTCAAGGTTTTAGTGGAGGAAGTCAATGCAGATGTCGTAGAAATAGCAAGAGAACTAGGATTAGAAGTGGATCTTGAAGATGTGACTGAATTGCTGCAATCTCATGAGAAAACATGAACGGATGAGGAGTTGCTTCTTCTGGATGAGCAAATAAAGTGGCTTCTTAAGATGGAATCTGCTCCTGGTGAAGATGCTGTGAACGTTGTTGAAATCACAATAAAAGATTTAGAATATTTCATAAGGTTAGTTGATAAAGCAGCGGCAGGTTTGAAAGGATTGACTCCAATTTCCAAAGAAGTTCTGCTATGGGTAAAACGCTATCAAAAAGCACCAAATGCTACAGAGATATCTTTCACAAAAGAGTCCATCAATGTGGCAAACTTAATTGTTGTCTTATTTTTTTCAATTGCCAAAGCCATTCCAACCTTCAGCAACCACCGCCCTGATCAGTTTGCAGCCATCAACATTGAAGTGAGAACTTCCACTAGCAAAAAGATTACAACTTGCTGAAGACTTAGATGATTATTAGCAATTTTTAGCAATCAAGCATTTTTTTTAAATTAAGGTATATACATATTTTTAGACATAATGCTATTACATACTTAATAGACTATAAAATAGTGTAGTCTATTAAGTGAATAACTCAGAATAACTTTTATATACACTAAGAAACCAAAAAATGTGTACGACTTGCTTTATTGAAGTGGTCTGGAAGTTGACATGCAATATATCCAAGGTGTGCCTGTATTTTCTCTTTGAACATATATTTCCACTTGTTTCTGTCTTCCATTGTTTTTAGAAGAGATAAGCTATCAGTCTAAGTTTTACTACTTTTTATGCAATATATCTTTTCTCCCCAGCTGCTTTTAAGACCTTCTCTTTTTTGGTTACTAAAATATGTTTAGGTGCAGATTTCTCTTTATTTATGCTGCTAACATTTTATTGCACTTTATGAAACTTACCCAATTCTGGAAAATGATAGCCATTATCTCCCATATATTACCACTCCTCCATTCACTTGGTTTTCTCCTTCTGACACTGAATAGATATATGCTGGAACTTTTCACTCTACCATCCACATCTGTTAACTTCTCTCTTGTAATTTCCATTGTTTGCTCTATGGGTTGATCTTTTGATAATTTCTTGATATCTGTCTTATCCTTCAGCAGTGTCTAATCTACTATTTAATCCACTGGATTTCTCACTTACCTGTTATATTTTTCACCTTTAAAACATCTGTGTGATTGTTTTTCAAATCTGCTTGATAAATATTAATAGTCCCTTGTTTCTTTGTCATTATTTCCGTATCCTTTGAACTTAAAAAAAGCAAAAACAACTAAACAAACGTATTTCCTGTTCCACATCTGTTAAGTTAAACACCTGCTCTTTGAATAGGTCTTATTCTGGTGACCTGTCACCCTCCTTTGTCCTTTGTCCGCCCATTAAAACCAAAGATCTCAGATTCTGCTCCCTCCCACTAAATTAAAGACATCTTTGTCTGTGGTACAGATCTACCTGGTTAACCTTACACTTTGGCAGAACAGAGAGAAAGTTTAGAAAGTCTCTTCAGGTAGACCTTGCCAAGTGTCCCTGCCACATGCAGTCAGAAATCTACGAAGTGAAAAAGTAGGTAAGAGGGCCAGCTGTGCCTGAGTTTGAGTGGTTAAAGAGACAAAATATTGATGAGGTATCTGCTTTTGAGATGCGGCAACTTAGCCCACTAGTGAAACAGGGCCCAATAAAGATCACTATTTCCCCAGTTGGATCAATCAATCTTCCTCCTTTTCGGGAGATGGGGGAGCAAATGAGTAGAGGTGGGCGGGGAGCAGTGAAGTATTGGCAGAAGTCTCCTCCTGAAAGCAGCCTGTGGACACTTGTGGTTTCCCACATCACAATCTCTTGGCTCACCTGATTTCAGCTGCAGCTGCTGTGGATAGTTTGTGTGAGCTCAGCCCCCTTGCTGGCAGCATTGCATCTGGAGAAATTTCTATTTTTCAGCTCTCTGTCTTGGAGATTTATCTAGAGCCTTGGGAAGCCATTCAGCCTTCCAGCAAGATGGCGATGCTCAACCAATGTGGAGGGGAAGCTGGTGGATATTATGGCTGTGTCTTGGGTAACTTCCATTGACAGTGTCTTTGGTTTTTTTTCTCTGGGGCTGCTAACATTCCCTAAAGACTATCTGCTTCTCTTCTGCCATCTGGTAGCTGAAGTGGGAAGAAGGAAAACTTCTCCATATTTTATGTAATTTCCTGTTCTCAACTAGGGAATCAGTCACAGTGATTAAAAAAATCTTTCATGTCCTTAACAATGTTCCCTAAAACTACACGGCCTTAACAAGCAACTATTGGATATTCTGTAGGTGGAAGTTACAGTGCTAATCTCTGTGTTTCTGTGCATAACACCAAGATGTGGGCCCTGACTTTGCATTGTGGACCATGTCTTTTGACTGGAAAAATGCATCACATTCATTATAAACATGAAAATAATAGTTTATATTTAAACATAGATATATGTGAAAACATCTTGATAACATTGTTCTAGCATCAGAATTAGCTATCAATTGTACTGACATTTAAAATCCTTTTTTTATTTTGAAAAATTCAATGTCCTAGGAATAGCACAATGAATGCTCTTTTATCCTTCACCTAGATTCACCAATTGTTCTTTTTGGCCCATTTTCTCCCCCTCTGTCTCTCTCTGTATTTCCCCTTATCTGTGTCTGTCCTTCACATGTGTATATATATGTGTATACACATACACACAGACATGTACACATGTATTTGCTGAATCATTTGAGAGTAAGCCATGACGTCACCTTTTGCGTGCATCTACACAGACAAATGTATATTTTTAAATATAACTACAGTACAATGATCAAAATCAGGAAATTTAACATGGTTGCAATGGTCTTATCCAGAATACATATCCAAATTTTGCTAATTTCTTCAATAATGTCTTTCATAGCAATATTCTTCCCCATCCAGTATCCACTATAGGAGTAGGCATTTTATTTAATTAAAAAAATTTTTGCCAGATGCAGCGGCTCACACCTGTAATCCCAACACTTTGGGAAGCCCAGGTGGGTGGATCACTTGAGGTCAGGAGTTTGAGACCAGCCTGGCCAACATGGTGAAACCCCGTTTCTACTAAAAATACAAAAATTAGCCGGGTATGGTGGTGCATGTTTATAATCCTAGCTACTTGGGAGGCTGAGGTGGGAAGATTGCTTGAACCCAGGAGGCGGAAGTTGCACTGAACCGAGATTGTGCCTCTGCACTCCAGCCTGGGTGACAGAGCAAAACTGTGTCTCAAAAAAAAAAAAAACATTTTTTTTTTCTTTTCTCACTCCCACCTTCATCACAGTTCTCAGGTCTCTTATTTAATTTTTTAATCCTTTTAGTCTGCTTTAATCTGGAAAATTTCATCAACCTGTCCTTTTTTGGTCTTTCATGACATTGATATTTTTGAAGAATACAGGCCAAGTGTTTATATAATCTGACACTTGTAAAAAGAAGTTTTAAAATAGCAAATCTGAGAATGGGTATACAGTTGGCCCTCTGTATTTATGGGTTCTGTATCCTCAGATTCAACCAACTGTGGATGGAAAATGTTTGGGAGAAAAGAAGTCAATCAAACTAAGATAAATTCAAAAAATACAGTTTAATAACTATTTATATAGCATTTACATTGTATTAGATATTATAAGTAATCTAGAGATGATGTAAAGTATATGGGAGGATGTGCGTAGGCTATATGCAAATTCTATGCCATTTTATATAAGGGACTTGAGCATTTGAGAATTTTGGTACCAATCCCTTGTGGATGCCAAGAGATGACTGTACTTCATATCTATAGACATGATTGTAGTTTCTTTAGATTGTGTCAGTTTGTGGCTTGAATTTTACAAACATCCCTCTGTCTTCAAAGTACTCTGTGCTTCATGTATGTATGTGTGTATATACGTATAAATATATGTATATATATTTAAATTAAGAGGAAATAAATGAATTTAGGGCTTTGAGACACTCCCTGATACAATTAGGGTCAATCATGCAATTAGGAATCAATTGTCGATTTTGAAATGCAGACCACATAGATTTTAACACTTTGGCAGATTAATTAATTCAACAACCTATGTTAAGAAGACACGGTCGGGTGCGGTGGCTCACGCCTGTAATCCCAGCACTTTGGGAGGCTGAGGTGGGCTGATCACGAGGTCAGGAGATCAAGACCATCCTGGCTAACATGGTGAAACCCCATCTCTACTAAAAATACAAAAAAATTAGACGGGCGTGGTGGTGGGCGCCTGTAGTCCCAGCTACTCGGGAGGCTGAGGCAGGAGGATGGTGTGAACCCAGGAGGCGGAGCTTGCAGTGAGCCGAGATTGCCCTGCTGCACTCCAGCCTGGGCGACAGAGCAAGAGTCCGTCTCAAAAAAAAAAAGACGCACCTAAAAACAAAACGTATGGTAATACATAAAATTAAAATTGTATCAAGAAACTGATTTTTGAAGACTAAAATTTAAAAATTTTGATTGCATATTTAGAGAATAAGATTGGTGATTCTATACAGTCTGCACGAACAACGATATATGGTAACCTACTTTTTATGTGATTTCCCCTTAGAACTAAAATCCCAGTTATAATGAAGAAAAAGGATATTACTCATTAAAAAATATGTTCCAATATCCAAAGCACAGAAGGTAAGCTACGTTTATATATAGCAGTGCGGTTCCCTCAGCTTTGCCGTTGAGCATATTCCAGTTGAACCAAAGCTCAATTGTTGTAATGTCATTGAGGAACAATCTACAGAAGTTTCCCCTTAAGAATTTTGATTTTCAGAACAAAATGAAAGACAACATGAGACCAAAATGGATAAGCAAGACAAAGAGCTGTCAGAGGTGCTTAATCTCTGGACTCCTACAGGTTAATGGACCCGGAACCAGGAATTACTGCTATTGAAGACAACAGATAAGTTGTATTTATTCTATAAGCCTTGAAGTGTGGAATTTCCTTATTTGTTCTGTAATTGTTGTGTATAAGTCTAGTATGATGGGATTAGAGAGACTCAAGCATGCATTCATTCCTGCCTTTGAATAATATTGAGCTCCAAATTGTTTCCCATGTGCTTTTTCAGACATAGGTGATGTATGAACATTCAAAAATATGTCTACCTTGCTCCTCAGCCTGTTATACTATCTTAATTACATTATAATCAGTGCATTATAATTATGGCTAATTTCAGAAAGTTTCTGCTTTGCTTTAAAACTGTATTGCTAACTCAAGGCTCTACATTGAATGCCTCAGTATTTGTTGCAATTGTTGGTACTAACGTCGGGAACTGAATTATCAAAGTGTCTGCCTGATTCAGAGAAATAGAAACCCTCTCGATAATCTGTGCAGTGTTCCAGATCAAAGGAGGGATCGAAACTGCTGTTCACAGTCGTTGCTCAGGGAGCACTATTATTCATTTTGAACTGAAACTATGGGAAGACACTGTATAACATAAGTTTGTAGAATGTATAATTTAACATGAGATAGTATTATCAAAAGGGAAATCATAGAGTTGTAATTAGCTCCAGGTATTATTACTAATCTTTTTGACCCTTTCTTATACTGCTGAGCTGACTTTCCAACAGAAAGATAACATTGATAGTTATTTATTTAAATGAAAAATAGTAAAGCAATTCACAACAATTTAACATTTTTAATGTGTGACACATATTTATGGAGCTAGTGCAAGTATGAAAGTGACTCTGTGGTCACATACATGAATAATTCACCCAATTACCTCATTCTTGTTCTTCCTAATTCTAATAGAACTGTAGAAACTGAAATATGACTTCTTATTCAATGTGAATTAGTACCTTCGAGTGAACTAAAAATACAAGTTGTCTAAAATATATTTTTGGTTTGTCTGTGTGAATGGAAGGGTAAAGACAAGGGAGGAACTGAAATCGCCTTTTTTCTTCAGAGGTCAGAGGTGAAACTTAGACACATTGAAGGGCTTCAGATATATCGCAAAGATAACATCAGCAGCAGAAAGTCCACAGCCTCCCTTCATTTTCCATTAAATGTTCTTCTTGTTTTACTTTTTAGTCTCTCTCTCTTTTTTTTTTCTGTGATAGCAGCAGCATATAACTCAGAATAAGCTTTTCCATGATATTTGAGAACTGAAGTTTTAGGAAGGTGTTCAATGAAGTAAAACCCAAAAGAAGGCTTTACTGGAAAGAATGTCTGATTTCTGAATTAATAGTAGGAAAAAGAGTTGGAGGATGGGGGGAATATTTAAAAGATGTTTTTAAACGTTTTGAGTTTGGGATCACTTTGGCAAGTTAAAATACTTTCTTCCTTGCTAATTATTTTTCTTTATTTTTCTTATTAACTTTTCCTGTTTTCACTTCCTGCCACATGATGTTATATTGACTCTATCAGCAAGATTACACACACACTCTGGTGAAAGAGATGGGCATGGTTGGCATTGCATGAAGACTGTTGTGGCTATAGTCCAGCATAGAATGTCATGGGAAAATAAGATGAAGGATCCCACCTGAGGACCCTCTATCCCATACGCCAGGGGTTGGCAAATTATAGTTCACTGGCTAAATCCCACACTCACCTTTCTCTGTGTGTGTGTGAGCAAAGATTTATTGGAATACAGCCATACCCATCTATTTACATATTATCTGTGGCTGTTTTCAGAGCAATAGCAGAATTGAGCAGCTATAACAGAGACCATATTGCCTGCAAAGAATAGAATTTTTATTTTAATTTTTTGAGCTTAAAACATTTTTTTAATTGGGGTAAGAACAGTTAACATGAGCTCCACATCTCTACATCTCTAAGTGTACAATACAGTGTTGTTATCTATAGGCACAATATTGTCCAGCAGATCTCCAGAACTTATTCATGGGCTAAGAATATTTAACAAGAACTACCCTCTTAATAAATTTCTAAGTGTGCAATACATTACTGTTGACTCTAGATACAATGTTGTACAACAGATTTCGTCTAGAACTTATTCATCCTGCTTGACTGAAACTTTATGCCCATTCATTAGTTACTCCCCATTTCCCCTGCCCCCATCCCCAGCCCCTGGCAACAGCCATTCCACTCTTTGATTCTATGAATTTACTATTTTAGATACCTCATATAAGTGGAATCATGCAGTATATTTAGCTCTCTATGATTGGCTTATTTCCAGATGTTGCTCATGGATTGCAGGTGTGCCAAAGATATTGGTCTATAGGCCATGGCTGGCCTCTTATAGGATCACAAGGGGTCACAGTCTAGGGCAGGACATAATTTGAGTTATATTTTAAAAGATCATTTGGGCAGATTAATGATGATTTTAATACAGAATGAATTTCCTCTCAATCTCAGAGACTACTTTGTAATAACAAAAATGACCATTTTGATCACACTTCATAGTTTACAGTGTAATTCATGGTGGTCTCAAAAGGCATTTCCAGCTGGAAAATGTTACTTTAGAAGAGACGGTACCTCTGAATTAAAGGCATTTGTCTAAGTGTATGTGTTTGTATGTATTTAGTACCCTTTTCTTCAAGTAACTAAATATCTAGGTTCACTAAGGGGATTTAAAAATGTATTTTTTAAATATCCTTTATGCAACCCTATTGTACCATGCTTAAACAAACATTATATATAAAAATCTAGACCAGATAAATTAGTACAGGGGCCCAAGATATTCAACAAGTAGTTGATTCGAGATATTGATCTTCCCTCTTGCACCTAAATAGGATCCCACTGACAATTCGTTGCAAGTCATGTTTTCAGAACATTTCTGCTGCTTTCAGCAAGGCATGCCTGCAGGCTAGCCAGTTCATAACTGGCAAGTGCATGCTTGAATGTAAACTAGAAGTAATAAACAGTGGCCCACTGCCCATCTCTCATAGGGATAGAGAGTGTTGACTCTTTAGTGGTATGTAGAACAGGGCCAAACAGAACACTGGTCTTGGGAATTGGGCCCATGGCTAGGTCTTCGGATTCCTTTCTGCAAATATCTGCCCTGGAACTTAGACCCATAACAGGATCCCCAGAACTATTTTAGGAGAAGCCCAGAGCCAGATCAGTTGGGCCCAAGATGCACTGAAAATCCCCTGTGTTTTTTAGATATCTGGGGATTTCTGCAGACTTGAGTCTTATCTGATAACTCTGGATTGCTATTAATCCAATTGGGACTGAGACAATATTTGGGCTGACATGATGTGCTAACCCTGTTCTCACCCATAAAATACACACATATACACACATCAGTGTGGAAGCACTTGGGCATTTGGAACTTGAAGAGACTGTTGGCCACCATGTGGGGGCTCCCAAAACCTGCGGGGAAGTGAGCTGGGGCTGTAATCCCCCCATAGGATAAATTGATCAGGCCCACTTCAGACAACAGTGTGGTTTGGCCAAAATTACAAATGGAGTTTGAGAACCACTCCATCCCTAATGTTCCCACTACTGTGAGGGACTTTGTGTACATATACCCTCTCCCCAGCTGGCATGTAACTTTTTGGGCATAAGGGTACCAGAGAGGTCTTCCCTAGGAAAGACAGATGCAGGAAGAGGCCCACACAAGCCCTGCTCAGGATTTCTGGGCTTCTGTGTACCCACGATGTGGTCTACAAGAGCAGATGTGGGCTCTGGGTGGGCCTGTCCTCTTGGCCTACAGACTACTTGCCCCATGGGGAGCCACATAATTAGAGGAGGTCTAGAGCTCTCTGAAGCTTGGGGCCCAGGACAGGGGTCAGGGGTGACTAAGTTCAAGAGTGGTTAAGGACAACATTTCTCAATCGACATTTGGGGTTAGATACTGCTTTGTTGTGAGAGCTGTCCTGTGCATTGTAGCATGTTGAGCAGCATTCCTGACCTCCCCCCACTAGATGCCAACAGCATCCCCCTAGTTGTGATAGTCAAAAGTGTCCATGTACCCTAGAACTTAAAGTATAATAATAATTTTTTAAAAAGGTATCCATAGACAATGTTTGGCAAACGTGGCCAAATGTCCCCTGGAGGGCAAAACCACCCCTGGTTGAGAACCACTGTTCTACACGGGATACCACTTAGTCCTAGCATGTGTCAGTCTCACCTGTTGACCCAGAAGTGAATCATCCTTCACTGGGCTTTTAAAACAAGTATAAAATGCAAAGTGAGGCAGCTCCTTTATATTATATGCCATATCATAATTGTGCATAATGGTGGTTCTAGCCTTGCAAGAGTTTGTTCACAATCGCAATGGGAGGTAAGATCAGAGATCTGTGTTCTCATATTGTATCAGGCTGATATTAGGGAAGAATTCATTATGCAGGTGACCAGTATTTTAGAACCAAATATCCAAGAAAAATTGTCATCTCATGCACTGATTCTATAAAATGCATTCAATGAAACCATGATTTTCATTCCATTAACTCATAAGAAAATCAATTTGGTGTTATAAATCCGAAGTTGTGAATAGGATGCAAAGGTTAAGAATATAAAGAAATGTAGCCATAAAAAAGAATGAGTTTATGTCCTTTGCAGGGACATGGATGAAGCTAGAAGCCATCATTCTCAGCAAACTAACACAGAAACAGAAAACCAAACACCACATGTTCTCACTCATAAGTGGGAGTTGAATAATGAGAACTCATGAACACAGGGAGGGGAACATCACACACCAGGGCCTGTCGGGGGTTGGGGGCAAGGGGAGGGAAAGCATTAGTGCAAATACCTAATGCATGTGGGGCTTAAAACCTAGATGAAGGGTTAATAGGTGCAGCAAACCACCATGGCACATGTACACCTAAGTAAAAAACCTGCACATTCTGCACATGTATCCCAGAACTTAAAGTAAAAAAAAAAAAAAAAAAAGAATAGAAGGAAATACTTCCCACCAAACTCAAGATTAATGAATGTTACATTTAATCCCAATTTCAGCATGTGGCTAACTCCTAGAAACTAGAGTCCACTTGAAATCATGTTTCTATGATCCCCTCAGTAAAATAATATAAAAATAATTAATAAGGTACCCACTTGCCCCAAATGAATCAAATTTACATTATTGAGTTTTGCTTCTTTTTTCCTTTTATTCTTCTTTTGTGAAAGTGCATATTAAAGAAGAAATTTCATTTGAATTACTCAGGAAAATATAGACAGTGGTTAACCAAGTATGGCCGATGGGCCAAATCCAGCCAGCCCTGTGCTTTGTAAATAAAGTTTATTAGAACACAATCATGCACATTCATTTACATATTTTCTATGACTTGAATAGTTGTGATCAACTGAGACTGAATGGCCCACAAAGCTGAAAATATTTACTATCTGCCCTTTATGTGAAATTTTTTTGACCTCTGATATAGGAGATTCGGGGATGTAGGGTGTCACTACAGAGGGCTTCCAAATATTTAAATTCATAGTTACAACAAGCCACAGACCCTTTTAGCAACTGTGTACTCAAGTCCTCATTTCATGTTCATGAGGGTTGTAGTAGTTATTTTGGTAATTTTCTGAACGGGCCATAGTACAAGTGATCTGATTTTTGTGTTAGCTACTTGGGCACCAACCCATTGGTTGAGGTGTAGGGTGTTGTATTTCTCAATGGATGAATCCACGTTACTTATTTACTAGATGATTGTCACGGGGGATCGTGGTTAAACATACCATTGCATTCTGATAAAATTATCTCACATCCAATTATACCTTTTTAAATGATGTGTCAATAAAACGTATCAAGCATTGAAATGGATCATGGAATAAGCAATTCTCTCTTTTTCTTAAAAGCTCTTGATATTTGAACATTGCTTGTATTTTCTTAATACCAAGAAATAATTTCAGATGGGTTCTTTAGTGTATTCATATGGAAGGAGGGCAGGCAGCTGTTTGGAGGTCCACCATTTGTCACTAAGATGATTATCCTGTTATTTCATGGCATTTTTAAATTCTGATTTTTCTTTTCTGATTCGGGGAAAGTCAGTGATAGAATTATATTATGATGCTTCTGTGCAAATGCACAGGATGTTGTCTCAAGTTATCTATAATAGTTTTGAATACTGTGCTTGAGAGGATTTAAGAACTGTAGAAAACATAATTTTAAAAAATTTTAGGACCCCAGTCTTCCTTAACAAATGTGCTATATAGTACTTATATATCATAGCCACATGGCTTTACTATACTTAATAGTTTATCACACTATTAGTATTATCAGGTGTAATATAACATTAAGTATCCCTAATATAAATGTGTATATATGTATGGGTGTGTATAAACTCTATGTGCTTATAGGTGTATGTTTATTGTACAATGTGTGAAAAGCAATAATCTATAAACAAAATTGATGGTAAGACCTTGACATAGGAAACTGCCTGTCAAGGTCAGATGTTTCTTTTTTATGTAACTGAACTTGGTTATCCTGACTCCGCTATCTTTGTGAAGATTAGAAAATGCTAATTGTGTAAAACGAAACATTCATTACTCTGCTTGCTTAGAACTTTTAGAGATAGATTTCTTCCTTTCTTTTACATTGTATTCTTGACTTTTTACTTTGACTGACTCTCCAAATCATCATACATTGCACCCATCCCAACTGTCCATTCCCAACTTTTTCAATGCTGTCTTCTATGAAGCTAGCCTTGGAGGCAGCATTCTCATGAACTCCCTGGTTGGCAATGAGAGTATGCCGGCCTCGTCCCAAACACAGTGTCCTTTGGTCCCAATCTCTTATTTCTATCTGTTGAGTATTTCCTAATAAATCACGACTAGCCCAAACCCACCCCCACTGACAGAAGAGTTACTCAAACGCAAGCTGAATGTTGATGTTGTCTTTGTTTTCTATATTGCTCTTCTAAAGAACGCACCTCCCGACCGGGCACGGTAGCTCATGTCTGTAATCCCAGCATTTTGGGAGGCCAAGGTGGGTGGATCATTTGAGGTCATGAGTTTGAGACCAGCCTGACCAACATAGTGAAACCTTGTATCTACTAAAAATACAAAACTAGCCAGGCGTGGTGGCGCGTGCCTGTAATCTCAGCTACATGGGAGTCTGAGGCTGGAGAATAGCTTGAACCTGGGAGTCAGAGGTTGCAGTGAGCCGAGATCATGCCATTGAACTCTAGCCTGGGCAACCAGAGTGAAACTCTTGTCAAAAAAAAAAAAAAAAAAAAAAAAAAAAGCTATACTAGGGGTCTGAGGGAGGTGCGTTTTTGTTTGTTTGTTTTTGTTTGTTTGTTTGTTTTTGAGACAGGGTCTTACTCTGTCGCCTAGGCTGGAATGCAGTGGCTCGATCTTGGCTCACTACAACCTCTGTCTCCTGGGTTTAAGCCATTCTTGTGCCTCAGCCTCCAGAGTAGTTGGGATTACAGGCACGTGTGCCACCATGCCCGGCTAATTTTTGTATTTTTAGTAGAGACAGGGTTTCGCCACGTTGGCCAGACTGGTCTCGAACTCCTGACCTCAAGCAGTCCACCTGCCTCGGCCTCCCAAAGTGCTGGGATTACAAGCATGAGCCTCTGCACGCAGCCTAGCATAGTTTCTTTATCTTGTATGTTCATTTCCTCCCTGACTCCCAAACTGTGAGCTGACTGAGTGGAAGAACTGTCTCAATTATCTTTGTATGCCCCCAGGGGGATGTCTCTGCACACAGTTGGGGACAAGTGAACATTCGTAGAATGAAAAAATAATTCAAAATAACTTTTAAGCCTCTTATATTGGAAAGAAAGTGTAAGCAGTGGGTTTTCTTCCATGCCAATTTGACTGACCCAGTCCCTGATGCTAAAATCTAGCAAAGGTCATGGCATTTCCTAGCTGGAGAGGAATTTCAGGCCATGTGCTCTAGTCATTTCAGTTAACCATCAAGAAATGTGAGACTAAGAGAGGAAAAGAAAAATAAACGTTTATACAGTACCAACTGTATGCTAGATCAGTGCTTTGCAAATGTCAAATCTTCATGGTAACCTCTTGCGTACTCACCACTTGCTATGAGGAATAGAAGCATAAAGTGAGAAATCATGGCATGGTTGACTTCAAGTGACAGGTGGAGCCTAATTACAGAGCTGAGCAGAGTGGGTTCTGTGGAGCCTCAAAGCCATACTCACTTCCTTGCATCCTTCCCAGGCAGCCCCTGTCTTGTCTTAGTTTGGGCTGCTATAACAAAGTACCACCTGCTGGGTGGCTTATGAACAACAGAAATTTATTTCTCATGGTTCTGGAAACTGAGTGGCTTATGAACAACAGAAATTTATTTCTCATGGTTCTGGATATTGGAAGTCTGAGAGCAGAGTGCTAACATGTTAGGGTTCTGGTGGGAGCCCTCTTCTGGGACTGCTGACTTCTCTTTGTGTCCCTAAAGTAGCAGAGAGAGGATGAGGCAACTCCTTGGTGTCTCTTTTATATAAGCACTAATCAATTCATGAGGGCTGGGTCCTCATGACCCAAACACCTCCCAAAGGCCCCGCCGTCTAATATCACCACATTGGGGGTTAAGATTTCAACATATGAATTTGATGGGGATTAGTGGGGATACAAACTTTCAGTTCATAGTAGCCCCTAAGTACAAGAACTTTGTGTTGCCTGATATTAACTTAAAATCACATAATATCTAACTAACCATTTATGAGAAATACAGAAATAGAGAAGTATGTCACAACATATGACAAGGAAATCATCAGCCATATCCAGAATTAGGGAAATACTACAGGGCAAATTTATGTGTTATTTCTTCAACACATAAATGGTATTTAAAAATGGATAGGGGCTGGGCGTGGTGGCTCATGCCTGTAATCCAGCATTTTGGGAGGCCAAGGTGGGCGGATTGCATGAGGCCAGGAGTTCAAGACCAGCCTGGCCAACATGGTGAAACCCCGTCTCTACTAAAAATGCAAAAATTAGCTGGGTGTGGTGGTGCATGTCTGTAATCCCAGCTACTTGGGAGGCTGAGGCATGAAAATTGCTTGAGCCTGGGAGGCAGAATTTGCGGTGAGCTGAGATGGCATCACTGCACTCCGGCCTGGGCAATGGAGCGAAACTGTCTGAAAAAAAAAAAAAAAGATAGGGACCATTATATAATACATGACTTATAACTTGTGAACCAACTGTAAAAAGAAAATAATTTGAGAAAACTGGGGAAGTTGAACATGAACTAAATATTGTTACTGGTACTAAGAATTGTTGTGAGTTCTTTTTGGTATAAAACTATTATTTTGGTTATGTTTTAAAAATAATGTGTTACAGATACATGTTTAAATGATTATAGGTGGAAAGATACAGTGTTTGTGACTTACTTAAAAACACTCAGATGTGTTCTTCTCTTTGTACAATTAAAAGCATTTGTTGTTGCTGCTGTTGGTATTTGGTTTTTGTTGTTGTTTTTGTTTGTTTTTTAGCCATAATACCCAGAGCCATTAATTTGGTATGGCTTTAAGTTCAGATACCAGTTCTACCATGTATTCTGAGGGAAGATGAAAATTCCTCACATGTGTTTAATATGACTGCATGTTACAAAAAAATCGAATTTCTCTGAAATCAAAAGTGTTTGTGGACTGATGCGCTCAGGTGTAATGGAAACACTCCACTCCTCCCCTGGGAGGCAGCTGTCATTGTGGGGCCACAGTGGCCCATGCTCACTGCAAACCCTCCAAGGTTACCTGAGATGTCCCATTTGGAAGCATCTCTTTAACCCAAAGCAAGAATGTCTCCCTTCTATAGTGTGGTCATAGTGTCAATGAAAAAAGCCAAACTCTCAATCTGAGCCAAATACGATAACTGTGGCCCAAGGCACAGTCTCATGAGGTCCTGAGAAAATGTGCCCAACATGTTTGGGTTACAGCTTGGTTTTATATGCTTTAGGGAGACATAAGGTATCAATAGATACATGTGAGATATACATTGGTCCAGAAAGGTGGGACGACTTGAAGGAGGGAGACAACTTGAAGGGAGGGGAGTTCTGATTGGCAATTCATTAGTTGAAAGAATTAAGTTATTATCTAAAGAGAACTGAAATCGATAGAACAGTGTCTAGGTAAGGATAAGGGATTGTGGAGACTGAGGTTATTATTATGTAGATGAAGTCTCATAGGTTGCTGCCCTTAGAGACAATTGATGGGGTAAATGTTTCCTATTTAGATCTTTAAGAGGAGCTAGAATCTCAGTTAATCTCTTTAGGATTGGGAGGGATCTGGAAAGGGAAAGTTCTCCTTATTTTAATGGAGATTCTTTACAGATGCAAATTTTCCCCCACAAAAGTTGGCTTTGAAGACTATTTTAAAATATGCCAAAGAAACACATTTTGATGTCCTTCTTTATCTGTCCTGTGATATTATACTAGAGTCAGGTTGGAATTTGGTCTCTTATTGCTACATAGAGTCTGTTTCGGCCAGGTGCAGTGGCTCACACACTTTGAGAGGCCAAGGAGGAAGGATTGCTTAAGCCCAAGGAGTTAGCCCTGGCATTGTAGTGAGATCCTGTCTCTACAAAAAATTAAAAATTAGCCAGTTGTGGTGGCACATGCCCATGGTCCCAGCTACTTGGCAGGCTGAAGTAGGAGGATTGCTTGAACCCAGGAGGTCAAGGCAGCAGTGGACTGTGGTTGTGCCATTGCACCATAGCCTGGGCAATAGAGCAGACCCTGCCTCAAAAAAAAAAAGAGAATCTGTTTTGTCAGTCTTAAGCTCTGTTTTAAGGTTAAAGCTGGAGAATTGTCCCTGAACTCCAAAAGGGAGAGGGTACAATGAAGCATGTCTGAATCCCCCTTCCCATCATGGCCTGCATTAGTTTTTCAGGTTTCTCTGGAATCCCCCTTGGCTGAGAGGGGGGTCCATTCAGTCAGTTGAGGGGCTTAGAATTTTATTTTTGGTTTCAGAAGCTTGGAAGTGAGTAAAACTTACAGGCAAAATGGCAGCTTATCTTCAAGGATTTTTGAAAGCCCTTCCTTGTACATATATAGCTGAGGAATGTACAAATACAAGGATCATTTACCCAAATGCTGCCTAAGAAACCCTAAGAAATCCTATCTCTTTCTCAATACTTTTTCCGAGGAGTTGTTACTGGAAAAGGGTCCGGATCCACACCCCAAGAGGGGGTTCTTGCCCATTTTTATGGTTATTTCTTGATTATGCTAAACAAAGGGTGGATTATTCATGCCTCTTCTTTTTAGACCATAAAGGGTAACTTCCTGACATTGCCATGGCATTTGTAAACTGTCATGATGCTGGTGGGAGTGTAGCAGTGAGGACAACCACAGGTCACTCTCGTGGCCATCTTGGCTTTGGTGGGTTTTAGCCGGCTTCTTTACTGCAACCTTTCATCAGCAAGATCTTTAAGACCTATGTCTTGTGCTGGCCTCCTATCTCATCCTGTGACTTAGAATGCCTAACCATCTGGGAATGCAGCTCAGTAAGTGTCAGCCTTATTTTACTCAGATCCGATTCAAGATGGAGTTGCTCTGGTTCAAACACCTCTGACAGAGTCAGTGGAGAAAGAAAGGAAAGAAGTGATTCACTTCCTGCTGCCCTTTTCCCATAGAAGTACAACTGTCCAGCTCCTTAATGAAATGTAGAGAGACAGAAATTGAGGGCAGGGAGACAAGATTTTCTAAGGCTACCAGGGTTTGAGACCAGAATCTTCTCTCCTGGGGTGAAGGAAGGGAATCCCCAATTTCTAAACTAAAACCCACATTTAGTGCTCTCTAAAGATCAGCGTTTCTCAATCTATAATGTGTACCCAAATATCTTGGAAAATCTTGTGAAAATGCATATTCTTATTCAGCACTTCTGGGAAGGGGCCCAAGATGCTACATTTCTAACAAACTTCCAGAGGATGAGCTGCTGCTTGTCCACAGACCACACCTTGAGTAGTGGGGTTACACGGTCACTTTTAGAGGTTGCATACAATTTTATTTGTCTCTTTCTAGAATCAGATCTTTATTATATATCATTTGTGAAAACTTATCTGCTGGCCTTAGTGAGTGTTCTCTGCAAATGAGTCTGCTGATAACTTTGTGTTAAATAAATGGTGACTGTTCAAAACCAAATACATTACAAGCCTGCAGAAAGGATTGGAGGATGAAGTGCTGAGTAGGGCCTGGAGATGAACATTTGCTAAACTCTAGACCTTTATTTTCATACATTTTCTCAAGTAAGCCTTATAAAAGCTCTCTTAGCTATGAGTGTTATTGTCCCCATTTCATATAATAAAACTCTGAACCACAAGCTTACAACCATCAGAGCAAAATGTGGGAAATTCTACAGGAAAAATGACCCAGTTTCTTTTATAAAAAGAATGGCATGAAAAAAAGGAGGAGGGGCAGAAACTGTTATAGACGAAGAGACTTAAGGGACATATCAAACTACAATATCAGATTTTGTTTAAAAATCTGATTTAACCAAAAAACCCATCAGTAGACATTGCTGAGACATTTGGTAAAATGGAACATAAACTGAGTATTAGGTATTAAGGAACTGTTGCCCATTTTGTTAGGTGTGGTCCTGTTACTAAGCTATAAAACAGAGTCCTTATCAGTCAGAGAACAAATGGTGAAATTATATCCTGTCTGATTTGCTTTAAGATACTTGAGAAAAGAAACAAAAAAGAGAGTAGGAGGAGTAGATGAAACAAGAATGGCAGAATGTTGATAAATATTATTTTAAAAGCTTTTTTTTTTTGAAACTTTGAAACACTTTGAGAGTTACAGAGAAGTTGTACTTCTTTTAAGCACAGAGGGCCCAAATACACACTGCCTAGTTTCCCCTAATGTGATGTCTTACATAACCATGGTACAATAATCAAAACCAGGAAATTAACAAGGTAGCACTATTAACTGACCTAGACATGTTATCTAATTTCACCTTTTCTTCCTACGAATGTCATTTTTCTTTTTCAGAATCCAACCCATGGTCCTCCCACATTGCGTTTACTTGTCATGTCTCCTTGGGCTACTCTGATCTGTGACAGTCCCTTGGCCTTTCCTGACTTTTGTGTCCCTGACACTTTTGAAGAGCACTCATTATTTCTTTTGTAGACTCTCCCTCAATTTGCACTTGCTTGATTTTTTTTTTCATGATTACATTGAGATTATGCTAATAATTATTATGGATGGGTGATGTATATCTAGGTTTTTCTTATATTATTCTCTCTACTTTTGGGTATTTTTGAAATTTTCCATAGTAGAAGTAACATTTTTTTTTTAAATAAAGCAGAGTGAGGTTATATAACTTTCTAAAATTGACTTAGTTACTAACTAAGCACAGCTGGGATTATAACCTAGAGTAGTTTGACTAAAAAATTGGTGACCTTTACATTGCAAACAATATGATGCAGAATAAATGATCTTTAATTAAGGGTTTATTCATAAGCAGCCCTTGCAGGGAGAATTTCTACTGCTCAGAACATAATTAATCAAGCCCCAATTTATGGGTATATACCAATAATGAATACATTAGGTCAAGGTTGAATGCTATCTTTTACAATGCCTTAGTTAGGAATAATTTAGTTTGTATGGGAAACTAAGACTCATGTAAATAAGCTAAAATAAATATTGAATATATAGTGGAAGGGAGTAATATGGAATTCAATGTTATGAGAATAACCAGCTTCCTATCGGACAAGAATTGAGAAAAAGAAAACTCTGGGTATTCCCTTCTCTCTCTCTATCTCTCTCTCTCTGTCTGTATTTCTCTGGAGACACATGGACCAGACGATTTTCTGCTTCTCTCTATGTGACAGCTTTATCATCCCAGTTCTCTCTATAATCATCCTTCAACCTTTGTGGCCATAAAAAAAATAAATGGCTATTTCATCTTGAGGCTGCATGACCAAATTATAGGCTTCTTCATTCAAAATCCTGAATTATATAATCAAATTTTTTCTATCTTGTGGGTTAAATGACCATGCTAGTCCAATGAGCTATGATCATTGACAGGTGAGCCTACCTGTTACCTGTGGCTATGGGGGAGGGGGGTTGGGGAAAGGGTGAGATTAGGCTAGGCTAGGAATAAGCAAGTAAACTAGTACCTCAGTTCCATAGAATCAGCCATTGATAAATTTTGTCTATATTTTCTTGATTCTAAATCCTTAGAAGAGATTACAGTTGCTGATTCCCGGTTTTCACTGTTGCAAAAGGAAAAAGAAATCTACTGACACTAGGTGATGTGAGCTGCTAGAACACCCCAGAATTTTATACTAAGCAATAGGCATGGTGCTAAGTTCTTTGGGCAGGTTGGCATTGTCCTTACTGTCAAGGAGATCAGAACCTAGTAGAAGAGACAATCGTATACATGAAAAATGACTGTGCTGTGTGATTAGTGCTGCAACAGGAACATATGCAAGGTTCGTAGATCCAACATAGGAGGGAAAGTCTTCAGAAAGAAGGGGATGTCTGGGCTGGAATGTGAAGGCCAAGCATGGAGTGAAACACTCCTCTAAAATGATTCTCCTTACGAGGTTGACCCTCAGTCCACCATCTTGAATCTGTAAGGAAAGCTAAGAGATGACCCTCACCAGCTGGAGCAGAAGGCTCAGTTATGCAGGCTCTCCTGTTTTCTGCCACTTACCTCCAGAATTAAGTTCTGAGCATTTGTATGTGTCCTGCTTTTCTGATGGTGGACATATTTGAAGTTCATTCTTATTGATTAGGCTTTTTCCTTGACTACTTAAAAATACAAGTCTGTTCAGATATGAGGCTCTCTTGGATGACATCACTGTGTTGTCCAGTTTGGGGCAGTCTGTCTGAATAATCCCCACACTTTCAGTGACAACATGAGTTGAAGACTCCCTGGCGATTTTACCTCTTTCATTTTTATATTGTGAAATTGAAATGTGTAGAGTGAGAAGAGCTCTTTCACGATAAATAGTTTGATCAATTGTCCTGGTCTTAGAAAAGCACATATAAAAAGGGAGCTGGATGTAGAAAAGTAAAATGTATCCCAGCTTACGAATTCTTAGAACAAGAGTGTGGACATGAGTCTTTCATTGTGCCTCAAAGAATTCTTTTTAACTACCAGGTTGTTGAATTTCAGGGTGGAGGATGGATTTGGTTACTTACCAGGAGTGCTGGGTGGATGGGGGATGTATGTATACATACACCCTGCTCTTATTGTCAACTTGTGCATAACCAGAAGTCATAATGTTTAGAGTAGAAATATGGGTAAAACACAGCTGGATTTATTATAGAACAATGCAATAGCCACACCTTTCTTCCTATAATATGCACAAGTGATGCCAGGAAAGTACTAAACAAATGAAGTCAGAGTTTAAAGTGAGCATGTTGATTTACTAGCCTAGGATCCATTGGCCATCTGGCACAGACAATAAAAGGAAACCCATTAGAAAGAAACTTCTGAAACATTCAAACATTGTACCTTGGCTTAAAAGAAGAGGACAGCAGAACCAGTTCCTACTTGGACTGCAGTTTGTTTATTCTGCTGATTTGAAATAAGAACCAGTGAGCCAAATGGTTTTGACTGGCTGTAGCATTTCTTTGTTTCTGTACACTTGGGCTGGGCCAGTTTCTGCAAATGAGCTTTTGCAGATATCACAGGACTTTCTTCTTTAGTTTTAAGGACCTTCAAAATTTCTGGGAAATCATTCCTGAAGCCATGTCTTCTCCAAAATGCTACACTAGGGTCATGGAGAAGAAAACATATTATTTAATTTATAACCATTTACATAATCTCTGCTGCTGTGAAGATAGGATGGTTATTGTGCTGTGGAGTTGGAATGAGGTGTGAGGTGTAGGCGTGGGAAGAAATAAACATGGAAAGAGTGACCCTTATCCTCCAAAAAGCCTGTGCTCCACTAGGGGAGACAGCTGTATACTCGAGTCATGCACAGGTTTGTCAAAGAAAGGGAGAGAGAAGAGCAAGGAAGGAAACTCAGTTTAGCAGTATTTTAAATAGAAGCATCACCACCAGGAATGGGGCACTTTTCCATCTCATCCCACGGACACGGTGGAGCAAAGAGAGTCTTTCCCATTCTGATTACAGATCACACCAGTGGAGGGCCCACTCATACATTTCATCCCTTCAGTGTGGTTAGCAACTGGAGAGCCCTAGGACTTAGGGCACTGGACAGACCCTTGCCTGTGATGATGAAAGGATAGTGAACATGTCCAGAGTGTCTCCACTAAAACATGGTAGAGCTAGGTTTAAAAATCCAGATTTGGTTGACTTTAAATCTCATAGCCCTGGTCCTGAGACAGATAAAATCAGCAAAGCATTTACCCTTTGACCCCAGATTCTTTATTGGCAAAATAAGCGACTTGGAAACAGTGGTTTTCAAACTTGTCTTTTTTTTTAATGAACAATTTAACACTTCTTTCAAATAAAATATTATTCAAGTCCAAGACAGAAAACAGGCCAAAGCCACATTGCTTTGGTTGAAGACTGGGTGGGAGCCACAGCTTTGATCTCTCTCTCACCCCAGACAAGTCTTGTGCTATCTTGCATTACTGTTCAGCAAATAATCATGCTCCCCTCCTCCTTCCATTGGAGAGTATGCTTTATCACCCCACTGATGTTGGGCTTGCCTATATGACTTGCTTTTCTCAATGAAATAGAAGCAGACATGACATTGTTTACATTAAAAATGGGATTGCATAATCAAGATGACTTGGTGTTTTTCACCCTTGCCTCTGTTATGAGAAAAGTATGTCCCAGGCAGTCAATTGCTCCTTCAGCATGGAATGAAAGACAGGTGAAGAATCTGTGTATTTTACTTTTAGCCTGAACAAACTGAAAACCCATGAATGAGAAATAAAGGTTTGCTTTTGACCACCACTGAGATTTTTGGGGCTGCTCGTTACACAGTGTTACCATGGCAAAGTCTGACCGATATAAAGTCCCAAAACATGTACTCAAAACCTGTGTGGCTCACAGCACAGATCTAATTGGTGGAGAAAAGTGAGACCCTAAAAAATGAAACAAAACCCACAACAATCCCAACAACAAACAACAAACCCCACATTTATTCCATTGATAATCCCCATATCACATAATTGAGTAGTTTTTTTGCTGCTTTGATGCCTAGTATTGCTATTTCCCTGTCTTGTTTTCCAGTTAGATTTTTCAGAGTCTACACATCCGTGAAGCTTCTCATTTCACTGAAGTGAAATGACACCCTTGAGTGTCAACTGGCTTTTAGACATGGAGATGACAACCTTCCTGTGGTCATCTTGAGCGACCTCGTGTTGGGGAAAATGGGCCACTTTCAGACTGCACAAAATCTGGAAATGGTTTAATTAGTGTGTAAGTTAATCAGGGTTCCTAAGTCAAAATTACCTGGAGTAGGCACATTTGCTTTTCTTAACCTCTTTTTCTTCTTTCCCACCGTGTTTTACTCTTTGTCTCCTTTCCACTCCCCGCAGGCCAAGAATGCAGGCACCACACATGGTTGTCTCTGTTTCATGAGCAGAACCTGAAATCATCAAAGCAGGTTTCAGGAGTTCTGAAATAAGTCCTGAGAATTTGCAATAAAATTTGTTCCTGATACAACCATTTTACTTTTAATGTTCTAAGAACTCACTTTAAGTGATAAATAGTCTGTGTGTTGAGTATGAAGAACAGCCTGTTTTTTTAAAAAATTTCATCTTAATGGGCTCCAAGTTCTTTGTAATGTTAACTGACAACACTTGATCACGGAGATTTTTGTCCATGGAGTCTGCCATGAGACGACTGCTTTGGCATACATTTCAGGAAGCTTTGGATTTATTCCTAGCTCCTCCAGGTTCTAGCACCCCGGTCTGTTTCTCACCAGCTCTTACGGACATGAAAATCTCCCTCTCTGGGCCACAGTTTGTTCATCTGTGAAATGGAAAGTTAAAATAAGATCATTTATGAGATTCTCAATATATCATTTACTATTCTTTCATAAAATTACTAAAAATGTAGTCATACTCATGTTTGATATTTCCTTGGGATAGAAGAGTTTAACCTCGCTTTATATTTGGAATTATGTTTATTTATATGGAAGAGGGTCTGGACTCACGGTGGCAGAGAAAGTGAGTTACCTATCAGTAATGACAATTTTAATTTAAGATAAAAGACCGTATTTCTAAGCTTCTCTTAACAACTATAGGTGGCCAAAAATATAAATGGAATTGTTAGGTGAGACTGTTGAGAAAATTCCTGCAGAGGGACACAAACAGCAGGAGTAGACCCTACTTGCTTGCTCTATCCCCCAACTTCTGCTTTCTGCCTGGAACAGAGAATTAATGGTTGGAGCTCCTGTAGCCATTTTGAACCATGAAGCCAGCTTGAAATAAAAAACCATACATAAAGGATAGCAGAGCAGAAAAATAGAAAAAACTTAGGTATCCTCTGTCACCATGGAGCCTTCATACTAGCCCTGAACATCTACCTTTGGACTTCTTTTATGTGTTAGAGAAATGAACTTCTACTTTGTTTAAGTCACTGTTATTTTGAAAGTTTTTAATTGAGGCTGAATTCAATCCTGAACTGAGAGAGCCTAGCTTCTTGGTTCTTCAAAACAGCATTTCCCAAACTGCATTAGAGAACTTGCTAAAACACAGATTACTGGGCACACCCCTAGGGTTTTTGATTACATAGGTCTAGGCTGGAGTCAGAGGATTTTCTTTTCTTTTTTTTTTTTTTGAGACCGGGTCTTGCTATGCTGCGTGTCACTGCCCCTGGCTGAGATTTTGCACTTGTAACAAGTTCCCTGGTGATGCTGTTGCTGCTGGTCCAGGGACCACATTTCAAGAACCACTGACTTAGAACATCTCCAATTCATTTGAAAAGGAGGGAATAAACCTTTGCCTCTTGACAAAGCAGTGTCATAAACCAGATTATAGGGTGTCGGCAAAATACTCCTTACGAAACATGTTTACATTTTGCTTCCAGACTCAAGATGAATGGCATCTTGGGAAGTTTTCATTTAAATACATGGGAATGGAGAGTTCCTGAGTTTTTTTCCCTGAGAACAAAATGGCGAGAAGCTGGAGCTGACAAGAAATTCAGCCTGGAAGTACCGAGGCAGAGAAATGGCCATATGGAAGGTTGTGTGTGTTGCCATTTTCAATGGTGGCATGATTTTCCGTTCTCCCAAACAAATCTCCATCAGTGTTTTTAATAGTCTCAAATGCTCTTTTTATTGATATCAAAGGACAGATGGACTTTTTTTTTTTTTTTCTAAAGCGAGCTGAGGAAAATAAACAATCAGGCCAATTTAACCCAGTGTTTTGGAAAGTCACCTCGGGATGTCCTCGAGCCTGAGGAAATGTCACTTTCCCAAGTCTCCTCAGGGCAGCCCTTTTGTCCCTTGTTTCCTGAAGGGAACAGTGTGTCTGAAGAGTTTCCTTCTGCCTCCGCTCCAGTTCACTACTGACAACTGGGAAACTCAGTGACCTGAGCACAGCATCTGCAGAAATCTGTCAGAATGATTAGGCGATTCATGGCTGTGGGGTCTCAGAACAGCCCATGTCCCTGTAAATTGTTTCCTGAGCTTCATGGTGGCATCAGCATTAGTCATAAGTACCTTTCACTGAGATTGCAGCAGCTGAGTCCTGGGCTGTAAGATTACCTTGCTGTGGTCTGTTTCTCAAGAAGAAAAAGAAGTGCAAGGTGAATTCAGTTCTCAGAGAATCCCCATCCCTCCAGCCCTCATGACCCTTTCTCTCCCCTTTAAATCTTTCTGAGAGCTTGTCTCCTTCACCCTTGGATAGAACTAATACTGCCCAGGTCTGAGCTTTGTATGCTTACCCTTTGTTTACATATTTTTTCTCTCTGGCCACTTGGCACAGACTAGATGCTTGGCACAACCTCTCACAAACTAGGTGCTTATTTTGTGGAAAAAACAGGTGGAAAGTGTGCAATGGGTGACAGCCTGGGATCTGCAACACGTGCACCTTTATTTCCTTCTCCTTTCCTGCCTTCATTCCTCTGTTCCTCCCTTCCTTCCATCCTTCTTTCCTTCCTTCCTTCCTTCCTTCCTTCTTTCCTTCCTTCCTTCCATCCTTCCTTCCTTCCTTCCTTGCCACGGGAGACTCAAGTCAATACTTTATAGCGGCAAAATTTACATACAGTGAAATGGACAAATCTTAAGTGTACAGTTTGGTGGTGACATTTAGCTCAAGACCTGAAAGCTTCATGTGGATCAAGAGAATGACATTTCTATCACCCCCGAAGTTTCCTCATGCCCCTACCAGTCACTCGGCCCCCGCCTCAACCCTCAGAGGAAACCATCGTTCTGATTTTTATCATCATAGGTGAGTTTTTCCTGTTCTTGAATTTCATTTAAGTGTCTGACTTCTTTCACTCAACATAGTGTTTTTGAGATGAAGAGGGCATATTTCTTAATTTTCTTAAAAATCAAATTACTTGACCTTGAGCCTCATGGCATTGGGTTCCTGGACACTCTTTTGAGTCAGAATTGGGGCTCTGAGCCCCAGCCTCAGCTACAAGGTCATGGCAACTCTGGCTACAGAGGAGGGGAGGTCTCGGGCACAGAAATATTTGGCAAGGCCTCTCCCTTCCTTATTCCCCATAGGCTGAATCACGAAACACCAGCCACTGCTGAGGTTACTGTGGATAATATCAATCAAATAAGATGGTGCACATTGGCTTCCCTAATATTCCCATTGTCTGAGCCAGAGTCACAATGAATGGCATCTTGGGAAGTTTCCATGGTGCTTGGAAACTGAGACCATGGAGGCTCCCTGCAATTTCTAGACAAAGTGCACCTGCCAAGGCCAGGGCTGCAGTGCCTAGAGAAGGTATCCTAGGTGTCCTTGCAGGTGCCCCAGGAGTTCCTGTCCCTCCTGAAGGCTCTGCCTTGGCCCCTTCTGGAGGGGCAGACCTTCTGACCTCCCTTTGCTGCCCAGTCTAGGGGAATCTCCTCCCTCTTCCCCTCCTTCCCATTCTTCCATCCCCAGGAATCTGCCTCTGTGTCCCCTCCTATTCCATTTACAGAAGCCAGGAATGGGATTGTTTTCTTCCAACAATGTCTCTTTTGCTTCTCTGTTATTGCTGCTTTGTGCTCTGACCCAGGCCTGAGACAAAAGACATCAAACTCCATCTCTGGTGGGAATGCAAAGGCCATCTATGGTGTGTACATAAAGGCCATCTCTGGTGGGTACTCTAATCTCCTTGTTTGGCTTACAAACCTTGTGTAATCTGGCCTATCTTCTTCTCTGATCTTATCCTGTCTTCCTCTCTGATCTTATCTTGTGCTGCTCCTCTTTCCCTCACTCCCTACACCACAAGCCTAGTGGCTTTCTCTGTTTCTAGAATTCTCCAAGTTCGTTCCCTTTTTAGGACCTTGGCACTAGCTAGTCCTTTTGTCTAGATTGTTACTTTCACTGGTCTTTGCCTGGCTGACTCTTTTCATTCAGATCTTAAACTAATTAAGATCATCCTTCAGCATCAAAAGTAAAGCCATTGTGTAGGCCCTAACTAATTCTACCACCCCTCTCCTGTTTTGATGTAATTCTGTGATATCACTTACCACCAGCTATTTTTTCTAGTTCATTTGTTCCTTTATTTGTTCATTTATTATCTTGTTTCCCCATTAAAATGTAAGCCTGGGAGAACAGAGAGCTTATCTGTCATGTTCACCACGTGTATCAGTATCAGTTATCTACTGCCACAATAAAGCTGTGTAACAAATAACCAAGAAAACCTCAATGCCATAAACAAGTAGCGCTTACTATGCATTTGCATGTTAGCAATTTAGACTATGCTCAGTGGGACAGTTCTTCTGATCTTGGTTGGGCTCACGTGTCTGGCTGTTTGTTGGCTGGCTGTCAGCTGGAGTGATGTGAATAACTGGGATGCAACAGTGAAACAAGTCCCAATGAGCAGGCAACTTTATAAGCCTCGGGTTATGTCATGGTTGCTAATATCCCATTGGCCAAAGCAAGTCACACTGGCCAAGCCCAAGAGAGAGCATATGGACACTAGAAAGTTACACAGCCAAGGGGGAACATGAGAAGGTGTAGTATTAAGGCCAGTGATGTAATGAATCTCCCACAATATGTATTCCTAGCCTTTTCTACACAGAAGGCACTAAGTTCACATTTGGTTTCATTAATGGATGAGTTATTCTTTCATAAAGAACATAAGAAAAATCAATTAATATTAACAAACAAACAAAAAAGCCCTGGTGCAAAAAGTTATAATACTGTTAGCCAAATACAGGGAGTTTCTGGATGGATTTCAGAAGTTGGAGAACCCCTCAAATGAGATATAAAATAAGGAAAAGATTATCCTTCTGGGCAGACAGCAGCCCATGTTAAAGCTGTGGCCACATCCACTTCCTTGGCTGAGTACAACTATGCAGTACACAAACCACACAACGGCATGCAGCATCCCTAGATACTCACATGTTAGAACAACTTTGGGTCTTTCTCCTCTGTCTTTAGTGTAGTTTATTGCCTTGACTAGGGCTGTGTCTACTTGTTCGGATGCCATCATTTTTCCAGCTTCAATGTTGATTCTCACAAGCCAATTATTTCTTGTCATGACTGTTACAGAAAGAAAGTGAAGTTTCATTCTGTCTGAAAAAACACTCAGCCTCCCAATATCCCCTGGGACGACTTCTTCCCAACTTCTACGTGGAAATTCAGGTGCCTCTTATTGAGGTCCTTAGAGGAAATTATTCTTTATTTTACTTTATTTTATTTATTTATTTTCAGACGGAGTCTCGCTCTGTCGCCCAGGCTGGAGTGCAGTGGCGCGATCTCGGCTCACTGCGAGCTCCGCCTCCCGGGTTCACGCCATTCTCCTGCCTCAGCCTCCCGAGTAGCTGGGACTACAGGCGCCTGCCACCACGCCCGGCTAATTTTTTTTTTTTTTAGTAGAGACGGGGTTTCACCATGTTAGCCAGGATGGTCTCGATCTCCTGACCTCGTGATCTGCCCGCCTCAGCCTCCCAAAGTGCTGGGATTACAGGCGTGAGCCACTGCGCCCGGCCAATTATCCTTTAAGCCCTAGACATACATCAACTTGCTTCATCGTCAAGAGGCATCTCAGGACCAACACCAATCTCAAATGAATCACCAAACTCCAGACACTGCCGAGGTTACTGTGGATAACATCAATCAAATGAGATAGTGCACATTGCCTTCCCTAACAACCCAAACATTTTTTACACATTCAAAAAGTCTCTAAAATCACTGATTGATCCTTGTTTGCACCAAAGGGATGTCTCATTCCTAAGGAGGTGGTTTCTAATGTTAATATAGTTTGGATATGCGTGCCTTCCAAATCTCATGTTGAAATTTGGTCTTCCGTGTTGGAGGTGGGGCCTGGTGCGAGGTATTTGGGTCATGGAAGCAGATCCCTCATGAATGGTTTGGTGCTTTCCCAGAGGTAATACGTGAGCTTTCACTCCATTAGTTCACGTGGAAGCTGGTTGTTTAAAAGAGCATGGCATCCTTCTCCCTCTCTTGCTCCCTCTCTCACCACGGGACACATTTGCTCCCCCTTCACCTTCTACCATGACCGTAAGCCTCTCACTGGATGCAGATGCCAGTGCCATGCTTCTTGTACAGCCTGCAAGAACCAGGAGCCAAATAAACCTTTTTTCCTTATGAATTACTCAGCCTCAGATATTCTCTTACAGCAATGCAAAAGAGACTAAGACAAATACGTTTCTATTATCATAAATAGATATAAATGATGTAGACATTATAAATGATGTAAAGAGATTGTCTTGTCACTTATAATAAATATGTTTTTGAAACATACTATTAATGTGGCTCTTTGGTTTCAAGGGAAAAAATCTGAACCATGATAATCATGGAAAAGTTGACGTTTCTATGATATGACTGTACGCCTGTTTTTTCATGTGGTTCTTTATGTTATAGCATCTTTCTTTTAAAATATGTTTTTAATTTTTTGGACACTCTAAATTTTAAAAAATCATACATGATCCACATCACAAGAAAGTGTAAATAAGAAAAATGCAAGAAATTATAATATTACTGATATACGTACCAGCTAGATTGACAGTGTGATTTTTATAGTACTAAGTATGTAGAGTTCAACTTTCAGAGAGGAACATTTTTCTAAGTGGTTTCACTCTCCTGAGTCCTTCATGGCCCTGGAAGAATTATGACTATTGGTGATTCAGGAAGAATCTGGGAGCTACAGAAAATAACTGCTTAAAATGCAAAAGGAGGCGGCAATAATGAACTGATTCTCCAGGGTCAAGAGGTGGATAATGTGTTTATGGACAACTTTCCACGAAGGAAGACTAAGATGTCGCTAAGATATGACTTCAAAGACACAGCAGTTCTATTAAAGTTTCCAGGGCTGATTTTGGGATTATCAACCTAAACCCTTGTAGATTATTATAAGAGTCCAGTGGCCTTAAATGCCTTGTCTGGAATTCTAACGTTGCAGACCATTGTAACTTGTTAAGAGAACTGACAAGAGGGTGATGTGGAAACAGGGAAGAAATTGTCGGGTTTCTGCTTCAAGGTTCACTTTTGAAAAGAGTCGTCATCAGTGCAGAAAAATATTGATAGACTTTGTCTCAGTAGAAGCTTCATGTCTTTTTCATCTCTCCAGAATTAAAGATCACTACCAGCAACAACCCATGTGACTGTATCTTCAATAAGAACACTTTGGATAACTTGGCTATTTTATAAGACAATTTTTCCAAGTGACATAAAGCAGTTAAAAGTGACCATAGAAAATCGATCTGCCCAGTTGATCTCCTCTTTTAAACTTAAAAAAAAAATTCTTCATGACAACTTGTTTCTAAGCCATTCTTTTAGCAATCAGAAGCAGATACATAGGGATTAGGTGTTGACAGATTTTTTTTTTTTTGGAAATAATATAGAAAATATTTTTTGGCATTCTGGGCCACATGGTCTCTGTTACAACCATTCAACACTGCCCTGCAATGTGTAAACAGCAAGAGCTAACATGTAAATTAATGGACAATGCCAATACAGTTTTATTTACAGAAACAGAGTAAGCCTGTAGGCCATTGGCCAGAGTTTGCAAACCTCTCTTTGAGGGTCCTCCAAGCAAATGAGCCAGTCTTAGGGAATTCTTTACGGAGACAGAAAGTTAGAATATATCAGATTTGGAAAAGACAAAGGTACCATTTTGGGGGAAAAAATGCCCCAAACAAAAAACAAAACATCCAGAAGTTATGTTAATTTTACTTGAAAAACAGTAGGTTTGCACATTTATTTTTTAAAGTCAAAGAAATATTTTTCTCAAGTGAATATTCATAGCAAATCTCAGTAACATATAAAAAGATATTATAAAGGAGATGCTATATTTGAAAGGGAGAATCTCAATGTTTATCTTCTCTTTTGCCCTGTCAGCAATTTCCTAATGTAGCTCTTGAAAATTCCAGGGTCTCTTGAGCAATTTAAAACTCACTGCTCCAGTATAATTTAAAAAAAAGCTTATCTCTAACTTAGGGTTATAAGACTTAGAAAGTAAAAATTCAGGATGCTCAGTTAAATTTGAATTTCAGCAACTTCTACTTTTTTTAGCATAGACATGTCATATGCAATATTTGGAATATACACATACTAAAAGCTTACTCATTGTTGATCTGAAATCTAAATTTAACTGGGCATCCTAATTTAACTGGCTACTCTATCTCTACTTGTTTTTTTTTTTTTTTTTTTTTGAGATGGGAGTTTCACTCTGTCACCCAGGCTGGAGTGCAGTGTCACCATCTCAGCTCACTGCAACCTCTGCCTCCTGGGCTCAATAGATCCTCCTGCCTCAGCCTCCTGAGTAGCTGGGACTACAGGTGCATGCCACCACGCCCAGCTAATTTTTGTATTTTTTGGTAGATGTGGGGTTTTGCCATGTTGCCTAGGCTGATCTTGAGCTCCTGGACTCAAGTGATCTGCTCACCTCAGCCTCCCAAAGTGCTGAGATTACAGGCGTGATCCATTGCACCTGGCCTACTCTTTTTTATTTTTATTTTTCGAGATGGAGTCTTGCTCTGTCACCCAGGCTGGAGTGCAGTGGTGCAATCTTGGCTCACTGCAACCTCTGCCTCCTGGGTTCAAGTGATTCTCCTGCCTCAGCCTCCTGAGTAGCTGGGACTACAGGCATGTGCCACCATGCCCAGCTAATTTTTGTATTTTTAGTAGAGATGGAGTTTCACCATATTGGTCAGGCTGGTCTTGAACTCCTGACCTCGTGATCCGTCCGCCTCGGCCTCCCAAAGGGCTGGGATTACAGGAGTGAGCCACTGTGCCCGGCCTGCACCTGGCCTACTTCTTTAACTTCTCCAAGCCTCAGTTTTCTCATCTGTAAGGCAGGGGAATTGATAATACCAACATGACAGGATTGTTTTAAGTTTTAAAGCAGTGAATATTTGTAAAGCACATGGAAAGGATCCTAGCACATAGTCAGTGCTATCTTATGGCCTGTTAACTATTAGTTATGTTGTTAGCTAATTAGCTATTTTTAGTATTGGTATCAGTTGTTAAGAGCTTGTAATAATACTTACTGGTTGATATAATTGTTATGGACCAAACTGTGTCTCTACCAAATTTACACGTTGACACTAGCACCCCCAATATGAATGTAAAGAGGTAATAAGGGTTAAATGAGGTCATAAGACTGAGGCCCTAATTTATATGACTTGTGTTCTTATAAGAAAAAAAGAGACACCAGCGATGCAAGAGAACAGAGAAAAGGTCATATGAGGACACAAGGAGACGGCAACCATCTGCAGGCCAATGAAAGAGGCCTCAAAAGAAACTAAACCTGCTGACAACCTGGTCTCAACTTTTAGCCTCCAGAACTGTGAGAAAATAAGTTTCTGTTGTTTAAGCCACACATTCTGTGGTATTTTGTTATGGCAGCCCTAACAACTTAATACAGAAATCATGCATATGACTTTAAAAATGGATTTCTGGCCAGGCGCAGTGGCTCACACCTGTAATCCCAGCACTTTGGGAGGCCGAGGCAGGTGGATCACTTGAGGCGAGGAGTTGGAGACCAGCCTGGCCAACATGGTGAAATCCTGTCTCTACTAAAATACCAAAATTAGCCGAGTGTGGTGGTACATGCCTGTAATCCCAGCTACTCAGGAGACTGAGGCGGGAGAATCACTTGAACCCCGGAGGTGGAGGTGGCAGTGAGCCGAGATCACGCCACTGCACTCCAGCCTGGGCAGCAAGAGTGAGGCTCTGTCTCAGAAAATAAAATAAAATAAAATAAAATGGATTTCTATTGGCCATTTCATAAACTGAGATGTTATTTTAAGTATGAGTCAAAAGTGACATGATAATAGATTGATCTGATGATTCCTTTTATTAACCACACTCTGACAATTTTATTTTGGTACTTTTTAAAGTTTTGCTCTTCTTTGCCATTTGTAACTAACTCACTTGAAGTTTATTTTGTGGTTGTCTTTTAAGATGTCCCCGAAGATGAAAGTAAAGTGTCTTGAGAAAGCAAGGCTTTGGCCAAAAACGATGTAATTCTACTCCACAGCTTAGTCCAAAGTAACTTTGGCTTGCATCTTAAAATTCTGTTATTGCAAATTCTTTTTTTACTTTTGTCACTAAGATTAATGAACTAGATAAACAGTGGGCATTTACTTTTAATCTTTGGTAGTATTCATTATTTCAGCTAGACCAGGAAGTTAAGTATAAAATTCATCAATATTCAGTGTAAAACACCCATGTACAGCATCCTGGAATTGACTGTTTCTTTTTTTTTTTTTTTTTTCCCTGAGATGGAGTCTTGCTCTGTTGCCCAGACTGGAGTGCAGTGGGGCGATCATGGCTTACTGCAACCTCCACCTCCTGGGTTCAAGTGATTCTCCTGCCTCAGCCTCCCAAGTAGCTGGGATTACAGACACACACCACCAGACCTGGCTAATTTATGTGTGTGTGTGTGTGTGTGTGTGTGTGTGTGTGTGTGTGTGTGTTTCCAGTAGAAATGAGGTTTCCCTATGTTGGCCAGGCTGGTCTTGGACTCCTGACCTCAAGTTATCCACCTGCCTCAGCCTCCGAAAGTGTTGGGATTACAGGTGTGAGCCACTGCGCCCGGCCCACTGTTTCTTAACGTTATTGAATATGTATTTGTGTCTTATTTTATATCAAGTTGACTTAGTAGTAAATCCTTTGTATTGTTTTGTAAACTCTTTAAGGTCTAAATAAACTCTCATCTTCAAAAATATAGATTCATTTTCTTCCTTTAAAAGACATAATATCCAGAATTTGCTTCGAAATTATATGGGAGTGAAAGAAGATTAATAATGAGGTGATGGTTATAGCTGTGTGATAGGGTACATTGGAGTTTATTATGACATTCTGTCTAGGGTATGTTTAAGAATTTCCACTTTGTGCTAATTTCCAATTCTTTACTCCCCATTGAATAGAATTACATATGCACACTCTGCTGTTTGTGCAGTGCCTCCCACTTTGCTAGGCACTGATACACTTCTTCTCAGATGAGACTCAGCCCAAGGACATTCTTTGGTCAATGGAATGTGACTAGACCTGACATGGGCAATGTCCAAGCAGAGACTTCTTTTTTATATATAATTTTTATTTATTTATTTTTAATTGACAAGAAATTGTATGTATCTGTGGTGTACAACATGCTGTTTTGAAATAGGTATACATTGTGGAATGAGTAAATCAAGCCTATGAACATGAAGACTAAATGTACTTGCTTGCTCGCCTTGGCCCTTTATTTATGTATTTATTAATCTTTTTTCTTTTTTTTTTGAGACAGAGTCTTACTCTGTCACCCAGGCTGGAGCAGTGGCTCCATCTTGGCTCACTGCAACCTCCGCCTCCTGGGTTCAAGCAATTCTCCTGCCTCAGTCTCCCAAGTAGGTTGGACTACAGGCATCCACCACCACACCCAGCTCTCTCTATATGTGTGTGTGTGTGTGTGTGTGTGTGTGTGTGTGTGTGTGTGTATATATATATATATATATATATATATATATATATATATATATGGTTGTAGTTGTTGTTGTTGTAAAGATGAGGTTTCAACATGTTGGCCAGGCTGGTCTTGAACTCCTGACCTCAATTGATCGGGCTGCCTCAGCCTCCCAAAGTGCTAGGATTACAGGTGTGAGCCACGCACCTGGCCTGACTTGGCCTTTTATTCTCCACCCTCTGCTATGAAAAGAGGGTCCTCTGGGTAGATGTTATTCCTTCAGCCCACATCCTGGAACAAAAAACATAGAGCAGACCTGAACTTGAAGTCAACTTGGGGTCTAGCCTAGCCAAACCCAGCTGAAAATGGCCAAACCACAGCTGTATTAGTAAAATAAATGTTAGTTGCCTTAAGATACTGAGATTTTGGAATTGTTTGTTATGGAGCATTATCACTAGACAAACCTAACTAATACACCTAAATATTTTTTTAAATAAAGAAATACACATTTAAACACCTAATTTACATTAACAATTGTGTGCTACATAATTAGTTGGTGTCACTGACCTTGATCTAAGTTATCCTACCAGTTTTCTAACTGGAGTTCATCAGTATCTATTCAACAAATTTTAGAGCTAGAAACTGATTACACCACTGGCCTGGAGGTCCTGACTTACATGTAATAATTGACTTAGGACTCTTTCTACTGTTTCTTTAAAGGCTAGAGACCCATTCAAGCTCTGTTTAAGGACAGGGAGAATGCAATGCGGTTTCTCACCAGAATTCAAGGGCAGGAATCATGGCCTGGCTGGGCCTTAGAGGAACAAGAATTGTAACTGAAACCAAGTAAAGGCAGAGTTACCATATACGGTTGTGAAAGTGAGGGACTTTGGGTTAGCCTTTCACATCTTAGAGACTGTACATTTTTATAGTTATTATGACAATTTCCTGGCATATGGCAATAATGTGCCTTGTTCTATATCAGAAAATGTTTCAATAGGTGAAAAGTGTCTTGAGGAAGTAAAATATTTTTGAAATTTGCAAAAGGCATCATATAGGCTGTAGTGGTTGTGGCAACTTGGACTTCTCTTACTGTCTCTGCTATCAAATGGCTTTCTCGGGCTCAGCATTTTTGTTCCATCCTAATTTCAACTTGTACTCAGTGCATTGTCTTAGGACAAAGTCAGTGGACTTTGAGAAAAGGGTCATATTTTTCCACTTAACCACAAGTGTCCTAGTTAATTAGCAGATCCTGAGAAAAGAACTTGGGTGTAAGTAGTTTATTTTTGAGTGATTCCAGGAAAGCACTAATGAGGGAGTTGGGAAAAGAAGAAGGAAAAGAAGTGAATCCAATAAAAGGTGTGCCAATGAGCAGGTTACTGCTATACCTGGCACTCACGTCTATGGAGACTCTCTATGGTATTGCATAGAACATGCTTTAGATCTGTTCCCTGAGCAATGAAGAAACTGAGGCCTTTATCTACTGACTTCTGATTTTCATTGGCTGAGGGTCACTCCTGGTGGCATTAAATCCTCAACTTCCTGGCCATATCACAGGTAGTCTGAGAACACTTTCAAGGCTCTGGAGAAAGACTTCTTGCAGTGAAAAGGAGAGAAGCAGGTACTTCAGGTGGGGAGCTGATGGAGCCATCAGGAACTGTCCGCATCACAGCTGTGGATAAGTCAGGGCTGGATTAAGGGACCATGGCATATAGCATGCAGCTGTTGTACTAATAAGTTATTTGATTAGACCCAGAATGGGTGTAAGTAGGTGCAAAGGACTGAATGTATACATCCCTGCCAAATTCTTATATTGAAATTTGAACACCCCACAGGTTGATGGTGTTAGGAGGCAGGGCCTTTCGTGGGTGATTAGGTTATGAGGACATAGCTGTTATAATGGGATTAGTTCCCTTATCAAGGAGACCCCAGAGAGATCCCTTGTCCCTTCTGCCATGCAAGATTATAGCCAAAAGACAGTGTCTATGAACCAGAAAGTGGGCCCTCACCAGACACCAAATCTGCCAGTGCCTTGATCTTGAACTTCCTAGCCTCCAGAACAGTGAGAAATAAATTTCTATTGTTTATAAGTCACCCCATCTATGATATTTTGTTATAGCAGCCTAAATGGACAAGGACACTAGGGAAAATATTCTTGTATCTAGTATTTCAAATGAGTAAAGTCTTAGGCTTTATAGTCTACCACCCACAAAGTACCTTTCAAACCCTGAGGGAAAGGGAAGAACTGAAAGGTCAAAACACAAAATGAGAGCACTCCATCCACCTTGCCCTATTCTCCTTCCCAGGGGTTTCTCTCTGCCCTGCAGGAGCAAAGAAACAAAAGACAGGTCTGTACAAGGGGAGTCATTGCTGGGAGCATCTTCTGCCCCCTAGCCTGCAGTCCCTCTTCTCCAAAGGTGGAGCCCAGTTTATGCTATTTTACTATTAAGTATCTGGAATTTGTATTTTGTTCTCCCTTAGTTTCATGTCTCTCAGTGTCTGTCAAGCTGCCCTAACATTTTCTTAAAACAAAGCACACTTTGGACATGTTAATATTCCCCAAAGCGATGTTCAAAGTCTTTCTCACAGTAAAAGATAATGTAGCCAGGAAAACAGGAAAGGGCAGAGGGTCGTCTAGATTGTTTTGTGAGAGGATTGCAGAAAGGCAATTTTGATTGCACTTTTTCTATATGTTATGCACTCAGGAAGGATGGAGGCAAAAACATTACATGATGTGTAGTCAATAAAATGGGCTCCACTGGACACTCATAATGATATCCCTAGGTTTATTCATCAAGGAAATGTGGGATTAGTTCACTCAGTGCCTACCCTGCTGTTAACAGCTTTAGTCCCTCTCTTTTACAAATTCAGAATCCCAAGAAATGTATCTGATGTGCTTTGGCTGTGTTCCCACTCAAATATCATCTTGAATTATAGCTCTCATAATTCCCATGTGTTGTGGGAGGGACCTAATGGGAGATAATTGAATCATGATGGCAGTTTCCCCCATACCGTTCTCATGGTAGTAAATAAGACTCATGAGATTTGATGGTTTTATAAGGGGTTTCCTCTTTCACTTGCCTCTCATTCTCTCATCACCAGCTGCCATTCTTCCTTCATCTTCCACCATGATTGTGAGTCCTCGCCAGCCAGGTGGAACTGTGAGTCAGTTAAATCTCTTTCCTTTATGAATTACCCAGTCTTGGTACGTCTTTATCAGCAGTGTGAAAACAGACTAATATAGCATCTCATTGGTCCACTATATTATCAGGCTTGGCCACACAGGCTGCTGAAATGTCAACCAGTGGGCTACTTTGGGTCAGGATGGGTGCAATAAGCTATGATCTGGGGGAATAGGATAATGAGGGACCCCTGTGACTCTCAGTAGGATGTTTCCCCAAGAGATCAAACACCACAAGACCCATCTAGGAAACCAATTTTCCTAGGCAGATGATATAAAAAGCTGATTCACACTAACTTGTATTGCAGATGCTGATAGATGCACTAAGAGCCTACCATGGTTCAGATAAATTCATCTGGTTTCCTCTTTATCTTAGGTCAGGTTCCCTAGAAGCAGATCCTGAGATAGGGATTTATGTGTAGTGAAATTTTTTCAAAAGAAATGTGCCTAGGAGAAACCACAAAAGGAGTTGGGACAGGCAGGCATGAAAAGGAAGGAGAAGAAGCCAGTGGAAGCTATGATTTCAGGTGCGGCCTCAGCCTCAGCCTGACCCTGACCCCGCAGGGGAGCTTAGGAACATAAGCTACACATGCCTCAGAGTTTGTCCCCACTGGAGGGAAAGGAGCTGGACTTTTGTATTTTATATAAGCCAGTCTTAGGCTAATGGACACAGGGACCCAGGAGAGGGGTGAATGCATAGCCCTCTAGGAACTTACAGCTCTCAGGGTAAGTGGGCAGAGCAGCTCTGGTAGCCCAAAGGCAGTTGTAGAAATAGAGTCCTGGGTGCAGGCCATTTGAAACAAAGCACAGAGAAGCCAAAGGGAAGGACAGAGGGAGGTGGAGCTGGGAAGCTACATCTGACTCTGCATATTGTGAGGAAGGGTCCCCAAGTCTTAAGAGTATCTGGTATCCGATGTGCAAGGACTCACTAGGGGCCATCGACAGTGAGTAGCCCCTTCATTCTGAAAATGGCCTATTAGACGGGGCTGGAATCTATATTAATGATGCTCTGGCTTTGCTGACCAGGGAGAGACTGCCCCTCCTAGGATTAGCACATCTTTAGACAGAAAAAATAACTAGAGTATGCCTCTCATATGCAGACCAACCAGTCCAAAGCTCATAACCCCAACTACCTCCCTTAGCTCTTCCACTCCAGGCCAATATTCCCTTGCCCTCATCATTCCAGGACCAGATCCCAGACAACTCAGGACAGCCTGGGCCCTTCAGAGCCCACTGAGATCATTCAAACTAGCAAACCCTAAGCCTGTTCACCCTGCCTTGCCTGTTTCTTCCCATGGAAACCACAAGAAAGGCTCTCACCCACACTTTCCCCTTGCTCCCTCTGCCTCCTGATGGACCCAGCTGCTTCTCCTGGTGTGGCGCTGAAGGGCACAGCTGCTCCCTCTTGAGAACTGTGAGTAATAAACTATCTTTTCAACGGCAGCTGTCTCCTATCTGTTGGTCTCACCATATCTAAATCATTATAAAACCTACATTTTAAAACAAAGCTTGAGCCGGGCACATTGGCTTACGCCTGTAATCCCAGTACTTTGGGAGGCCAAGATGGGTGGATCAGCTGAGGTCAGAAGTTCAAGACCAGCCTGGCCAACATGGTGAAACCTCGTCTCTATGAAAAATACAAAAATTAGCCGGGTGTGCTGGCTAGTGCCTGTAATCCCAGCTACTTGGGAGGCTGAGGCATGGGAATTGCTTGAACCTGGGAGGCAGAGTTGAGTGAGACGAGATCGTGCCTCTGCACTCCAGCCTAGGTGTCAGAGTGAGACTCTGTCTCAAAACAAAAAATTTAAAAAATAAATAAATCAATCAAACAAAGCTTGGCTGAGCACCTTTCAAAAAGGGTAGCAATTGAGGCTGGCATGAGGAAAAACCCATAGGATGAGGTGATTAGAGGTAAAACCCCCACTAGAGTGAGGGGATATTCTGCTTAGAAATGGGATGACAGTTACTTTACAGAAATTATAAGTAATAGAGGTTGATGTCTTGTAATTGTGAGACATTTTCTGTTGTCTGATTATTCCCTTTCATCTGACAGGAGACAGTATGTGGAAAAGAATTAGATGTAGCACCATTCATAACCAAAAGCAAACTGGGGGCCTCAGTCAGATATTCTTTGTCCAGACAGGCAAACCCTGTAGAAATGAAGTAAGCAGTCACAGAACTGTCAGTATAGGGAGAGTGAATGGAGGATGGATAAAGGATGCTATTTTGGAGACCGTATGTACAGAGTTCTGGTCCTTATGTGGAAGAGCCAGGCCCATCTGAATCAGTATGTTGGAGAAGCAGTCATTGGAATAGCTGAGGATATTACAGAAGTTGATTATACTCCTCTCTGCCTCCTTAAGTCTAGATGATTGTGGAAAATATCATTCATTAGTCTTGAGAACACAATTGTACTGTGAAGGGCAAAAAAAACAAAGCCAAATTTCAACAAGCCTCCCTAATCTGTCTTTGTTCCATCTGCCTCTCTATTTAGACTGGCTGATAGCCCTCATATATTGAGTTTGATTAAACATCTGGGCATCCCAGAGCTGACCCTGAAGGGCAGGGATCAAGAATACAAGAATAGGATCAAAAAGCCTACAATGCTGAAAGGCTTAGTTAGTAAGGACAAGTGCTGGATGAAGCATATTTTGTGACTAAAGTGAAAAAGTCCTTATATGCCAAGGCTTTGTGATAGCTAGATCAGGGGTTTTGTTTAGTCTTGTATGGCATAATCTAGAGCTCTCCATGCTCTGTGAGATCATTAATGATAAACTCCACCTTTTGGAAAAACACAGTTATCTCTGACCCATATTTTGCTAATTCATTCAGACGGAATTGTGTTAAGTCCCCTGACTTCTTTGAACTTCTCTTGGAGTTTCAAAGGGCAAAGAATGAGGTGCATGGGGTCAGGAAATAAGTCTGTATTTAGGTAAGTAGGTTCTGTTCTCTAGTCAATAAACTTCCTCTGAGTCATGTAAACATGTCCTCAATTCTTCACTCATCTCTGTAACCACCTTCCATTGCAGCAACTCCCATCAAGACATCTAATTCCCCAAGTCTTGATTCTGGGCTGGCCTTTTGACTTTCTTTGGCCTATAGAATGCGGTGGAATTTACATACTAGTTTTGAATAGAGCTTCAAGAGCACTTATATACTTCTATCCTCTCAGAATTGTTTTAAGCTGCCATATGTAAAAGTCCAGATTATCCTGTGGAAGAATGAGAAACACGTGGTTCATTCACCCTCATCATCCCAGGTAACAGTGAGCCAACCATGAGATATTTGAGTGAGAGCATCTTAGACTAGCTAGACCCCCTTATACATGATTTTCCAGTTGATAAGCACAAGTCTGTAGATCTCTGAGCCAACCCAGTAGAAACCAGAAGAATCACCCAGTTGAGCCAAGCCTAACTGCCAGTTCATAAAATCATTAGCTAAAATGGGTGCCATTTTAAGCCACTAAATTGGGATGGTTGTTTTGCAGAATAAATAACTGATGCAGTCAAGAAACAAAAGCTTTCTGAGCAGTATTTTCCTAACTCTGTGCTGCTTTCTTTGTAAAGTATCATGTTCTCCATCAGGAAATTTCAGAGAGACATTGAGAACTCTTTTTGGATCCCCAGTGTTAGAAAGAGGGCAATGGGGAAGCAGGCCTAGGTGGAGGAAGCTGAAGATGTAATGTTAACAGAGGAAACCACTATTTCAGGTCAAGCCAAAATAGAAGCCAAGAAATGAGATGAAGTAAAGAATCCTTGAAGGAACGGATCAAAAGATGAATTCTTACTGAGCAGATGTTGCCCAAGGAATATCTTGGACAAGATCTGCTTCTTTAGCACACTTAAGAAATGCCTCTTCAGTATACTTAAGGGCTGTCTCCTGTAGTTATGCTGCATTACTTCAAGAACGTAGGCTTGGCAACAATTCTTTCAATTCTTCCTTCTAAGCCCACTGGTTTCTGCCTATGTGTAGACAAATGTTTTGAAAGCAAGGCAGTATCCACATGTTCTGCACAGAAACTTTCTAGGAAAATTTCCAATCAGAACGTTCAATCAAGCCTGTTGATGAAGTCTGTCTGCACAATGGCATGATCAGCAGGAGACACAAGTGTTAGTCTCCCTGATGAGATTGCAAACATGGACATTTGCTGCCAAATGATTGAAAAGAAAGCTGCATTGAAAGCATTTCTGTCAGAGTGTGCAGACGTTGCCTTCATCAAGTGTTCTTAAGATCCATCTATCATTTTGGGGTGCAGGTTCTGTTTTGAATTTAAGAATACTTTACTAAATTATTCATAATGAACCATATGCAGAGTGCAAAGTTTTTTGGAGCTTTTAGATAGATTCTGCTTTCAGTTCCCAACCCAAGAGGTCTGAGGCTTCCCACAAATCTACCTCTCCAGTGAGAGAACTTGTTCTGCAAAATAGATCAGCACCCTACACACTACCTGTCCTGGAACACCTGAGTCAAATTTCTAAAAAGCATTTCCCTCAAAGTCAAGATGGCAATTTCCTCACCTGTACAGTGGTTACCAGTAAAGATTCCATCTAGATGAAAACAAACAATTTGAGAATTAAGCATATTAAAGAATATGAAAACAAACAGAAAAGTCCTAAATGCCTAAAAATATGAGATCTTATAGAAATTGCTCCCCAGATGAATTCTTTTGGGAAGGCAACATTTGCTCCCAGAAGTGATCCACTAATAGTAGAATTGCAAGAGCCTGGAAATAGAACAGTCCCGACAATTCTTCAGATTGTGCCACCTACCTGAATTTACCTGTCCCACATTTGCTTATGGCTAGGTCCATTCTCCTCATAGCCCACCTGGATGTTGGTTATCTCAAGTATGGCAAACCTGCAGGTGCACGAGCATGCCTTGAGACCAAGGCATGTCTGCTCCACAACAAAAACTTGCACACTGACTTCACTTGAGTCGGACAAACATTTACTAAGCCCATACTTTGTGCCAGTTATTGTTTAGAGCTATTTGTGCTTGAAATTCACAGATGGCTTTCAATTATCTTTTTTGTCTGGCTTCCCCATAGACTTCTTCTACCAAGTCTACTGGAATGAAAATGAGTCAGATAATATCTTATGAGACTGTAGGTGAGAGAAGAAGAGAGTAAGCAGCACACAGCATGAACCAAGAAGTGTAGGAGGTGTCCCTCTTTTCTGAAACCAGCTGATACTCCCTGCTACCAACCCCTCAGTGGTACCCACACAGAGGCAGTGGTGCAGGCTCTCTTCTTGGCACAGGTGTGATGGCAAATCTAGGTTAGTGCCTCCGACAAACAGAGAAATAAGAATTTATTTTTTGAGGTTTTGTTACAACCTTTCACAGGCATTGCTCAAACAGCCCACAAAAGTCCAGTCTCTTTGTAGATGTCCTATTTATAGTGACAGTTACAGCTGAAATGAAAGAAACTTCTTGTTCATCCTTTTATTTTCAATAGTTCAGCCCACGCCAGCATAAATTAGGACTATCTTGCCCCCACAAATCCTATTAATGAGAATAGGTTCGATGTGTTCTTTGTTGTGTGTAGTTGTCAGTTATCCTTGGAAAGAATGGTCAAGGGTTGGGGGTGGCTCAGAGAGCCTGAGTAAGTTCAGTCTAATGTTGATTCCTGCCCCTCATTTGTGTTGTCAGTTTGAATTCTTTCCCCACCAGACTTCTCATAGAAAATGCAAATAAATAGTCATATTGGAAAGATCTTTCCTTTTTTTCATTTGCTTTCATTGCCTCTGCCTTTTTCCTTGTTGCATGGCAAAATGGGGCTGCAGGGGAGGAAAGCTGCAGCAGGGGACTTACATAATTCAGAGCCTTCCAGAAGAGTTAATGGAGTTACGTGACTGTATCCTAATTATTTCCCCCTTGGGCTCCATTACATGTTAGGAACTTTCAGGCTCTCCACAAATTTATCATCTTCAAATTCCCATGGATTATAGAAACCAAAGGGCCTGATCCCAAAGCTTAACATTGTTTCCAGTGCCAGCAGAAGGCTTAAAGGATTAGATCACGAGGAACCCAGAGAGGATACTTTCTGTCTTAAGCGGGTAAATAATAGCTTCAAATTTGGCTGAGATTCTTTTGCTGGAAAATCTCCCCTTTCACATCACTGTCAAAGGGCCGACAGTGTTTTTATTTTTTATAACGGCATCATGACTTTTGCACACAGGCAAGGGCTGCTGGTGACCAGAATTATTATTGCTTCACCCATGAATGGCCACTTTATGTTAGTGTTTTGCTGGGTCCTTATTTTATTATCCTCTTTTGATGGGCTTCTAGGGAGTTTGGGAAGAGTTAGACTATCTCCTCTCAACATGTTTTCAATGATAGGGGGTGTCATAGACACTGTCTATAACATAACACAAATCTAAAACAGTGTCTTACTTGGATAATATTAGCTTCTCTTTATCAGGTGTTTATCAAGGGCCAAGAATTATTTTCAGGCACCCTGGTCAGGGCCTCAGTGGAAAGCACATGGTACATTTAAAAAGAGTAGTTGAAGGGTGTTTAGTGAAGAGACTATTATAAGAAACCAACAGGGTATGTTGCTGTTCTAGCCACAGCAAAGAGCTTTTTGCCTTTACCAGACACTTTTCTAGAGGGGGTGGGTTTCAAAGTTAGTGAGAGTCCTAGGGGAGGGCCAGGAGACAGAAGAAATTGGTAATTGCCAAACCACAGCCTTCTAATCTCTTGAACATGCTTTCCATTGGTCAAATCGAACCAGAAGTCAGAGGGCAAGAGGGCCAGGTGGCAGAGCCATTAGAGATCAGGTTCCTATTCCGGGCTGAGGCTGGATCTCACATTCACTTTATTATTAACATGATTGTTTTTCAGAAAAACAGAGAGGTTAAGTAACCAGCCTAGGGTCACCCAGAAAGGGAATGATAGAACTGGAATTTGAATCCAGGAAGACTCTTTCTGGAGCTTGGACTCCTAGTTAATCATGTTATTCTGACATTGGGTGCCTTTGGGCACAAAACACTTAAAGACTCCCATAGCCCCTCCAGATCAGTGTTTTTCTGATTATCAGACTTAGCGATTATATGTTTATCTGCATAACTACCAATCCTCTCAACAGACTCTGTGTTCCAAGAGGCCAAGAACTTTATATTTATTTCCTTCAGGGTCGAATTTCCTAGTACAGAGCACATAGTAGGCACCCACTCCATTTTTTTCCTAATGAATGAATAAATTTATGGAGAACCTCCTATGTACCAGGTTCTGTGCTAGGTGCTGCCTTGTTCCTTTCTTTAGGGTGACGTTCAGTCATCCAGTTCTGTTCACTTGCCCCCAGGTACCACCTTTTCTTCAAGTAGAATTTCTTCTCAATTCTCCAACCTGCATGGGCAGGAGTTACGAGTTTCAGGCTATGGTCATGAGGTGGTGGAATAAAAGGACCAAGGAGGCATCAAAGTTTCTCCTTCCATCATCAGCACACCCTCTCTGCCAACCTTGGGTAGCCTCTTTTTCTCAGGGTTGGACTGAGCAGCTCCTCCTCTGGCTGCCTCTAGAGCAGAGAGCATGTTGGGGCCTTTGTTTTATGCCCCTTTCTTCCTATGCTTCCCTTTCTTGGCTCAGTTCTGTGCTTCAAACTGTTATGTCTTACTTAGGCCAGGCCATATTTGGTCTTTATTTCTCCCATTTATACAAACTGAATAAACCTCAGCCTATGGAGCAATTGGACTTCATTAGCCCAGAACTAGCGGGCGGCTGGTTGCATGTACTTAGGGAAAGAGGCCAGCCAGGATGACACAGTTTCCAGGGTCTGATTTACCAGCCACAGAGAACAGAACCCTTGGCCTGATTCATCCCATGAGAATAAAGAGCACCCAATAATTCGTTGTCATTAGCATGATGTATTGGAAAAAGAAGAAATCTATAATGTGATTTCCCTCTCCTTCTGAGATTTAAAGACATATTGCAATCTTTGACACATATGGATTATTGATGGTTTTCTAAATATTCTTTGGAAGAATGCTTTACCATTTGTTTAGGAAGAAATGCATTAATGAAGAATAGTAGAGGTGACAAGTATGTGTGTGTGCGGAGGGTGTCTTACAATGTCATTTGGTCCATTTCCCTGTCTCAGGGCCACTCTACGTCATCCAAGAGAGGTTTCTTTCTATTTTGAAAGAATAAATAGTTCTAAAATATTCTTTGCAAACTGTCATGATGAACTGACTTTTTAGAGCTTTTATGTAAGCAACTTACTATATTTAAAATCTAATTATTTTAACTCTAAAAATAATCTTAATCTAATTTTTCTTATGAAAATATTCTAATATACACAAAGCAGAATGAATAATACAATGAATTCCCATATACCCATCACCCAGACTCAACAATTACCAAGAGTTTACCAAAATTGCTCTATCTATTTCTTTCTTTCTCATTTTCTTTTTCTGTTTTTAAAGTTTTATCATGGAAACACACACACACAAACAAAACAAAACAAAATAAAACAAAAAGAAAGTTTTATCATGGAATTGTTCTGAAGCAAATCCCAGACACCATGTCATTTTATGCCTGCACACTGCAGTCTGAATCTATAAAAACTGTGGTCACTGGTTTTCACTGTATATTCCATAGCAATATTCCATTATTCCATAATAATAATGCCAACTAATAATACTTTGAAAAATAATGACAATCATTACATTGTTGAATGACAAGTATGCACCAGGAAATTCATTATTTCAGTCCAGGCATGTTTGTGAGAATACACTGAACTCCATTAGAGCTAGTTTTAAAACAGGATTTTGTGCATGACTATCTCCCTGAACCAAGGACAAAAAAGTAGCCAGGCTGCAACCAAGGGAATGAAACTAGGAAGTGGAAAGTCATTAGCATTAGGGACTTCCCCAAACTGCCATGTGTTTCCCTGAAAAATCTGTAGCAAGGGAAATCTCTGGCCCCTTTACTGCTGTTCTCTTATAAATCTCTGTGTATATCCAATTTCTATGCAGCTGCAGAAGGAACTCAGTCTTCTGAGAGTAGGCAATCAGGAAACTGCTATGGCAGTTTGGATCTGAAGCTCAATTTTTAACAATATGTTGCTAGGACGTCATACCTGAGACTTGAAAGATTTGATGTTCAAGTTCCGAAGTTTTGGTTTTATGGAATGGGATCACCCACCTCTGTGTGTAGTTGTTCTCTTTTCCAGTCTTTTCCCTCTGATGCTAAAGAATTCAGAACAAAGAAGTCTGCACCAAATGTTTAGCACAAATAATGGAATGCAAGTCACCTTTAATCACCCCTGTTTCTGTAGCTTATCCATAGGGAGATGTGGATGCTTGAGGGGCTGAATTGTATAAGCAGCTTGGAGACGGAGGTGGGCTGGGCTCCATCGGCAGGACTTAATGAACTTAGACCTCTACCCGTGAGTTGAAAATGCCTGCTGCCATTCATAACAGGTTCAGAAGGGTTCCCATCCCAACAGAGCGGGGCTACTTTCATTCTCTACACAAATATCTTCCTCATTTTGTGTTCATTTTTCTCTGTCTGCAAACCAGTTGCTTCTATCCTTGCTTGTTGCCCAAACAAGTGGTTCTAGTCCAGGTGCCTCAAGTGGACTAACTAGAATTTCTAAGTTTCATTTTCAAATTTTTGAGGGAAAACATCTAGTTGGCCTAAGACAAACTTTGCATCATTTGTTCATGCTTTGTCCTATCCATTGTGGTCAGAGGAGAGAAGGTAGAAAGGGCTGTACAGGTTGCTCCTGGTGTTGGAAGTGGGGGAACAGTTCTCAGAGAAAGGACTTTGGATGGGCAAACTCATCTAAAAGGTATCTATCATACCTAATTTAACCACCACAGCTTCCTATGAGGATTTTACAAAAAGGTTAGTTGGGGCTTAGAGAATTATTTTGATTAAGATTACACATTTGGATGGCAGAATTAAGATTTGAAACCAATTCCATATGCCTCCAGAGCTCCTAGTCTTGCCAATCCCTAGTCTACATTATTCTCATCTCAATATTAATTTATTCATTCGATAATTGTTGCCACCATTCTGGAGACCTGAGCAGTTTCTTATTTTATAAGCTTCAGTCTTTTAGAAAACAAGAGAGTGGTTATTTTGTTTCAATGGGGGGAGAGAGGGCACAAAAGTCACTTTATCCATTAGATATCAGCCAAAAGCTTAGGAATACATGCCCATGAGTTGACAAAACCCCAAGGATGATGAGAACCAGATTGTCTATACCAGGGGCCAGAAAACTTTTTCTGTAAAGGGCTAGAGAGTAAATATTTTAGATTTTGTGAGCCACGTGATCTCTGTTGCAACTACACAGTGCTGCTGTTTTAGCACGAGAGCAGCCATAGGCAATAGGTACAAATGTGGGATGTGTTCCAATAAACATTTCTTTATAGACCCTGAAACTTGAATTTCATATAATTTTCACATCATAAAATATTCTTCTGATTTCTTCAACCATTAAAAATATAAAACCATTCTTAGTTTACAGGCCATACAAAAACAGGTTATGGGCCAAATTTGGTTAGTGGGCCATCGTTTGCCAAGCACTAGTATACATTATTTTTAGCCTAATATTAATTTACTCATTCAATAACCATTGAGAAAACACCAGCTGCACGTTAGGCGCATGGAAGGCACTGACTGCATGGCAGGCATTGCATGCGTGATGCAAACAGATCCAGACCCTGCTTTCATAGAACTGACCATCTAGTGAAAAGACGATATTAATCACATAATTACATCAAAATGTTAAAAATTACAACAGTAATAAAGTCCATGAAATAAAAGATAAAGGAGTTTTGATTATGTATTGCAAGAAGAGTTGATTTACTTTGAGGGTGGGGTTAGAGAAATTCCCCATTTATTGAGCTAAAGTCTTCTTGTCTTGCCCATGAACTCCTATACCTGAAATTAACATTGCTGACTCTCATCCATCACATGGTACTCACTGGCTCTGAGGCGAGTGTCTATTATGGTTATATCTAGCCAGTCTTACCCACATTTGAGCAATGTGGATTTTTGTTGGGATTAGCCACCTTGCATTTGTTCCTACTGATTTTTTTTCCTCATTTCTAACAAGCTGTCTTTTTAATTTACCCAGGATCATATTGAATTCTAGTCTAGTCCCTTGATCCCTTAGCAACTCCATCTATCTTCATTTTGCTTGCCATTCTAATCCTTATTAATCCCCAGTTCTTTCAGCCAGGCAATTGATAAAGATATTCTGCACCCAGAATAAAATGTCCTTCCTCTTGGGTGCATGGTTCTGTTAAAGTCCCTAAAATTGTTTATTCCATTTCTTTGATCAGAAGAGCAGCAGATACTTCAATCCACTGGCACTAGCACAATTCCTAGCTTAAACAAATAGATCAGAATATCCCAGGATATAATGCTAGGATGTAAGATATACTCATCTTCAAAACATCCAGGTACTTGGTGCAAAATATGTTACTGAAATGAATGAAGCTCATTTAAACTTGAAACTATCGGAGATGTATTTGTAAATCTTGGACTTAGAGTCAGAAAATATGTTTAAATTTTGGCCCTGCAACTTAAGAGATAGGAAACTGTGAGCCCTTCTAGGTTTCCATTTCTTCAAATGGAACAGGTGAATAAAAAGTTCTTTCCCACAGAATTGGAGGAGCAAGCCCTATAAAAATCTGTGTTCGTTAAATGGAAACATCTTGTGGCTTCTTTGATAATATACCTAATGCAGCAACTGGATTAATTGATTTGCATTTCTATGACTGCACACAACATTCTGGGTGAAGAACCAAAGGACATCAGCATGAGAAAAACAATCAACTAAATTTAATTTGGTTATTGCCCTGGTCACACAGGGTGGTGGTTTTTTAAAAATGGCTGAAAATCCTTTGATATTATTCCCATTTAGAGGTGGGGTTTAATCGCCTCCCCTTGAATTTGCTTGGGTTTGTGACTCATTTATAATTAACCGAATGCAACAGAAGCAATGCTGTATGATTTCTAAGGCAAAGTCAGTTCCCCTGGGTTCTCAGGGAACACTCGCTATGGGGAAGTTAGAGGTTAACCACATAAGAAAACTGACTGCCCTGACATCAACATGCTGGGGAATTACATGTAGATGCCCCAGTCATCAGCCCTAGCTAAGTCCACTGACAGGCTGCACCTCCTGCTAGGCACTTGAGTGAGCCATCTTGCGTGTCCAGTCCTTCAGATGACTGCAGTCCAGCCAACATCTGATTGCAACTGCATGAGAGATTCCAAGAGACAACTGCTCAGCTGGGCTGTTTCTGAATTCCTAACCCACAAGACCAAGAACAAGATAAAATAATAAAAGCTGCTAAGTTTTGGTGTAATCTGTTATGTAGCAATAATACCAGCAATAATAACAAGAAATACAGTCACAATAGCAAGTGAATATTACTCTAACCATTTGAGGGTGATGGTGGAGATGCTGGTGGTGGTGGTGAAACAACACAGCTTAGCAATGTTAGATGGATACATATTGGTTAGGACTTATTTCTGTCATTAGGACAGAATCAAAAAGAGAAGCATAATGGAAGCAATGAGTTGAGAGAAGCATAATGGAAGCAATGAGGGACAAATCTTTGTTGCATTTCATTCCCATTGAGGTGATGGAGGTAACTTTTTAAGGGCTATACTGACTCTTAAGCACATAATACCCATGACTGCTTAACACTGTCAAGCAAGGTCTGGTTTTAAGTCCATAGATTATCTATGGAGTGTTACATAAAATCTATAAGAGGCCATTGATTTGGACTGAGCTCCTACATTAGGCTCCAACAGACCAAACCGAAATGGAGTCAGTCATGTTCAAGTTCTCCATTACCATTACTCTATTACTTAGATAATAAAACTAAGTGTTATTATCTGACTTTCCAAGAAATCAGGAGAGGGATAGCTAGTAGCCAAACTCCCCAAAAGGCCAGTTTTAGCCAGCATGATAAGGAAGTTCCCTCGACTTTAACTCTTTCAAAAAGAGTAATGTGAAGTAACCTGATGCTAATTAATCTGCTTTTTGTTCCCTGTTTCTGCTTTCTTCAGCCCCTTTTTGCCTATAAAGCCAACTTCTTCTGCTCAGGTCATCAGAGAGCCTTTTCTAACTCTTTAGATGAGATGCCCCCCAAGGCATGAAAAAGCCAATTAGATCTTTAAGTTTGTTGAAATTTGGCTTTTGCCAAGAGCACAGGCCACACCTGAATCTTAGCCACCACTTTAAAACATGTATGTTTCCTTATAATCAAAAATTGAAAGACGTGGGGGAAAAGGGGGAAACAGAATCCAATCATAAATACATCTTTCCAAATCTCACATTTGTAAAACTCTTTTAACCTGATTTACCCTGATATGGTTTGGATCTGTGTCTTTGACCAAATCTCATGTCGAACCGTAATCCCCAATACTGGTGATGGGGCTTTGTGGGAGGTAATGGGATCATGGAGGTAATCTTCAGGAACCTTCATGAATGGTTTAGCACCATCCTCCTGGTGCTGCTCTCATGACAGTGGGTGACTGCTCAAGAGATCTGGTTGTTTAGAGGTGTGTAGCACCTTCCCCCACACCCCTTCCTCCTGCTCCAGCCATGTGAAGTACTGGCTCCCCCTTCATCTTCCACCATGATTGTAAGTTCTCCGAGGCCTCCCCAGAAACTGAGCAGATACTGCCATGCTTCCTGTACAGCCTGTGGGACCATAAGCCAGTTAAACCTCTTTTCTTTTAAATTACCCAGACTCAGGTATTTTTTTATAGCAGTGTTAGAGCTGACTAATACAGACTCTAATTGGCAATGTATGACAAAATGCAAAAATAAATTTTTTCAAAAGTATATGAGGTAGTGATTCATTACCTGGGATCATTAAACTTTGAGGTGTCTCTCCAGGGGTCCTTAAGATTTTTTATTGGCTTTTAAGTAAACATTTTATTTAAGTATAACATATTTAGAAAAGTGCACTAGGAGGTAGTGCACAGCTTAGTAAATTTTTTACAGGCTGAACACACTTGGGGAACTAGAGACCAAGTCTGAAATCAGAACATGACGAGTTCTCCACAAGTTCCCTTATACCTTCCTCTAGTAAGTACTCTACCTAATCATCATTCTGGCTTCTAACACAATAGATTAATTTGGTCTGCTTTTGAGCTTTATATAATGAGACTCACACATTGTACACTCTCTTGTCTGCCTTCTTGTGCCCCATATCATGTTTGTGAAATTCATACATGTGGTGAGGTATAATTGAAGATTGCTCATTCTCATTGCAGTATAGTATTCCCTTGTGCCAGTATACTGCGATTTAGTTAGCCATTCTTCTATTGGTGTTCTCAATAGATTTATAATATTTCATACAGCTTAATGGAAAATGTGAAGCTCTAATTGGCATCAATTCTGTTGAAAACCTTGAGTATCGAATGTGGTAACTTTGGTTTGGAATAAGCAGTCACTATGATTTTATTGTTGGACACTCACTATGGAGAACCTCTGATTGGCAACCCCAGTCTTTGATGTTTTTTTTTTTTTAATGGCCTCAAAATGCAGAGTTGGCACTGAAGTCCTTTTGGCCTCAGTGTCTGTGAGGATTCAGCTCTTAAAATGTCAGTGGTTCCCTTTGAGGGTAAGTTTATGGCAAGGAAAACACTGAGCTGAAGAAAACATTGTGCTTAGAGGTTTAGTGGAATGATCAAATCAAATTTCTGAATTACAGTTTGCAGTTTTTGTGGGCTTGTGAAGGATAAGCACATGCTAGCTTCAGAAGACATGCCACGAGGCAGCTCTCTTTATGTGAAAATATCAGGTGACACTAGACTCTTATTAGGAAATAGAATCCATGCAATTCACACCCGCTTAAAATAAAAAGCAAGTTATTAGCACTTCCCAACAGCCATGATGACTGCAGTAAACAAAGGCAGTCTCCTGGCATCAATAAGAAATTGTGGCAGGAGCAGGCTGTGACATTGGGGTACAACTTAGATCCCCATCTGAGTAGTTTACCTCCCTTTTGTTGAAAAACTGGGATCTTTGTGTTAAACCTGAAGATTCTCTCCACGTGATTCTTTACCTAGAGTCCTTAATACACACCTTTATGCCGCGCTATATCAGGAAGAATTCTATCCCAGTGACCTCTAATTAACCAGACATCAACTCTGTACATTGTCCCAGGACGAGTCAATTCTTTCAGGAGTTAGTTTCTTAAAACCTAGACATTATTTTTTGCTTGGGTAATTTTGTGATTCGTGGAGGCAATTTTGTATTAATCAGGGTAACATAACTGCTGTTACAGAAAAGCCTCCATGCCTCGGTCGTTACTACCACTCCCTTCCCTGCGCCCATTCCCTGCTCGGCCAGAGAGGCCACGCCACTGCCTGGTAAAAAGAGTTGGGAGAAGAAAAGCCGAGAAGCGGGTCCTAGGGACGAGCTCGCAGTGCTCCTGGGGAAAGCGGCGCCAAGATGGCTGCCTCAAGCGGGAGATGGAGGCCGAGTCACTCCGCTCGCCCCTGGAGGCCGGATGCTGTTTTCTAATGTGATCGTCCTGCCCTCGGCCCTGACTGTCATGGTGGCTGTCACCACATCCGGCCTGCTGCCCACACAGATTGCGCTGTCTGAGGGAGAGGGATCCTGGCAGTCCCAGGACCTGTCTTCTTGGAAACAGCAGGGCTGGAGCACAGGAGCACCTTGTAGATGGGCTTGTGAGGGAGCAGATTCCACTGCAGAAACCCCTGTAGAGGAGCAGGACGCAGGGGACATGCTGTGGCCCAGACAGTGGTGGTGGAGCAGATGGAGCCTGCATCTGCCCAATTTGGCCAAAAAGTCCCCATACTCTCTGTGAAAAAGATTTCCAGAAGCTGTGTCAATAACAAAGCAAAAAAAAAAAAAAAAAAAAAAAGAAAAGAAAAACACAAAATCATAAACACTAAAGATCATTCTTGAGTCTGATTTGAAAACTGGGGTCAAATTCTGCAGAGGGATGCAAGGGACAAGATAGCCAGATCTGTAGGTCCTCTCCGTCACACCAGGGAAAATGCTCCATTCACCATTCCTCAGGTCCGGCTCCAGTTTGAGTTCTGTCTATATTGGAGGGGTTTTAAAGCTAGAGGTCACAAGGTTAAGAGATCAAGGCCATCCTGGCCAAAATAGTGAAACCCAGTCTCTACTAAAAATACGAAAATTAGCTGGGCATAGTGGTGCGTGCCTGTAGTCCCAGCTACTCGGGAGGCTGAGGCAGGAGAATGGCTTGAACCTGGGAGGCTGAGGCTGCATTGAGCTGAGGTCACACCACTGCACTCCAGCCTGGGCAACAAGAGCAAAAATCCATCTCAGAAAAAAAATATAGAGAGAGAGGTCAAGAGGGGGAAAGTGTCATGTCATAAGTCAGAGTAGAGTCAACAAGAAAATAAGACAGTGACTGACGCCCTACTGTATACTGGACATTGGTTAGCTACCGGGGATGCGGAGATGAAGAAAACATAGTCCCTTCTTCAAGAAGCTCAATCTAGCAAGGTAGATAGACTCTTTACAGGCAGGACCAGGCTTCCCTGCAGCAGAAGAAGACTTGAAATCAGGGTCATGAGCCTCAGCAGGGACGGGTCAGCATGCTGCCCTGAGAGGATCATGTGTGGACCCCGGGCTGTGGCATGCTTCTGCTTTGACCCTCTAGCTGTGCTTTAGGACCCGGTGGGGCCTGGAGTGGCCTGAGGTAGGGGCGGCAGTGAGCTTTTTCCACTCCCCCAAGGCACTGCATAAGTAATGTCACTTTATATTAACACAAAATCAGGGACACAGTTTTTTCAAACACAGGGTGCTTCCCCTCCCCACAGTCCAGCCCGACAGATGGTCTATCCTGATTGGTGGGCCCTTGTTTCTGTTGGAGAGGAGACAGTCCTCAGGGTTCCAAGTGGTCAGTTGTGGCCCACAGACCACTGGCAAGTGGAGGCAGAGCTGCAGAGCCCTCAAGAGTCATGGAGAGCCTGTTGCCCGCTAGGAGATGCATACTCAGCTGCTGATGGGCCACCTGTGGATGGCAGAACTAGTGATGTGCAGAATCCTGGGACTAGTGCCAGTGAGTGTTGGAGGGAGGTGACTGACCTCCTTGGCCCACACCCCACTGAGAATCCCGCATCTGCTCAGGGGCAGTAGAGACCATGTGGACCATCAGGACTTGGTAGTGAAGGGAAATAGGGAAGCAAGACATCGTGGTCACCCAGCGTCTTGGGCACAAGTCCCTCTGAAGAGTGTGGATGATGACAGTGACTTAGGTGCGTTCTTTAAATGTCCTGAGGGGGAGATTGGAGAAGCAGACATGCAACTGTGGGAAGAAAACCAAAGGCGTAAAGTACTCATAGCGTAAATCCAAAGTTGGCTCAGCCAGCAGGCCTCTCTGTAGGGTGCAAGTGGACAGCTGAAAAGGGACCTCTGGAAGCTACAGCTGGCGACTCCCACTTTGCCTGGACTGCACCAAGAACACACGGTGGGGTCTCAGCAGGAAGTCTACTGCTTGGACCTCAGTAAAGTGTACTAAAACTTGAACTGTGTCTTACATACCTGTGATCACTACAGGAAGATGGCCCAAGACCTGGCCGAGGAATGGAAGTAAGACACTTCCAGTTTCCAGAGAGAAATCCTCTTCTATGAGAAAACGGCCCAGGAAGGCTGGGTGACCACCTTATCTACTGAGAGACCACTCCAGGTACTCTGGAAAGAAAGTAAATGCAACAGGCAGAAGCTGGCTGACTGAGAGGCCAAGTTCCAGCCTTTCCCAAGGGGCCCTTTGGCTCCTAGGGCTCCACCTATAGCCCACAGGGGCCTGGAAATACCAGGGGGACTGTGGGCTACTAGGGACCCAAGGAGGGAGGCTGGTCATGATGTGTGAGCTTGGGTCCACAGCACCTGCTGATTTGATTCTGTTTTCCCTGTAGCCAGGTCCTAAACACCCAGAGACTCACCAGAACATCAGCTGGTGCTGCTCACTTTAAAATACTTTTGATTGATCTCTTGTCAGTTTAGCTACTGTTCATTTTTTGTTGCTGAAATTGCTTTCACTGAAGTTTGATAGATCGTGTTAGGATTGCAAGGTACTATTTTTCAAATAAAGATTGTTTAATATAAAAAAATGCCTCCAAATATCAGTGATTTAACATGAGACATTTATCTCTTGCTTATGTCGCAATGTGATGTTGGCATTCCTGATCAAAAGGTGGGCATTCCAGGAAACATTCAGAAGCTCAATTTCCTTCCATTTTGTGTTTCTGCCTCCTCAGAGCCTCAGGGGCCTATGTAATTTAGACGACGATGAGGAAAGAGATAATACAGAAGAGATCTCAAACTGGAAAAGACATGTATCATGTCTACTCACAGTCTGCTCATAGAAACTAATCACAAGGTCTTGCCTAGATGCAAAGGGTTCTGGGAAATGTCATCTCTTGCTGGGCAGCTGCTTTCTAGCTAAACACTGTATCATGGAACACAAAGCACACATTTTGGTGGAGAACTAGCTGTCTCTTCTACAGAAAGTGTTGGACATTACATTTTACCTTATTTTAAAAGAAACAGCAACATGACATTTGTTTAATTTTAATTAAAATGTGTGAATCTAAGGCTACAAAATTAGGTTACAAAAATATAACTTCATTTCCTATAACTCAAAATAATTTGCATTTTGAAGCATCATCCCTTCAGTACAGCAAGAAAATTTAACTGGGGTCTCTAAAGTGTTTCCTTCCCAGAATTTATGTCAGAATTCTGGAATGGATTTCTGAAATGTTGGGGATCGGGGCAGGAATCTTTTGACGGATTATTGTTGACATGGGTCCTCATGAGATGTCCACTAGAGAAGAAGTCGTGCTCTTTAGTTCTAGTGATTTTGTTAGGCTATTCTCAGGGCATGGGAATTTTTCTGTGTCTTCTCACAAACCAGTCCCCTAGAATGGAGGCACTGAGGTAGAAGGATGTTGTTTCCCTTTGCTCTGAGATCCCAGATGTTTTTCAAGCACTACTCTCCAATCCTAATCCCAAAGGGAGGAGTGTAGCAATAAATCTTAGGAAGGGAAATCCTTCTTTCAAGTTTCTGGCTGCTAAGTTTGGACATGGTTTGTTTTTCCCTACCAAATCTCATGTTGAAATTCGATCCCCAGTGTCACAGTGTTGGCAAGTGGGCTGTAATGGGAGGTGTTTGGGTCATGATGGTGGAATCCTCATGAATAGATTAATACCCTTTCTAAGCAGTTAACGAGTTCTCACTCTATTAGTTCCCAAAAGAGAGCTGGTTGTTAAAAAGAGCCTGTCCCCTCCTCCCTCCTGCTCTCTATTGCTTCCTCTCTCACCTTGTGACCTCTGCACATATCTGCTCTCCTTCACCTTCTGCCAGGAGTGGAAGCAGCCTTAGGCCCTCATCAGATATACGTGCCCAGTTTTGAATCTTCCAGCTATCAGAATTGTGAGCCAAACAAAACTTTGTATAAAGATAAAAATTTATCTTTATGAATTACCCACCCTCAGGTATTTCTTAATAGCAATGCAAAATGACCAAGACACTGACCAAAATGTTTTGTCTATACCCCAAATGCTCCCTTTTTTTCTGAAGTTTAAGCTGTACTTCAAACATGCAAGTCAAACATGCAAGATAGATTCCCACATTGAGATCTTTTTACTTTTAATTAGTAATGGTTCACCAGCACTTGGAACAGTACTGGGCACATAGTCATCACTCAATAATATTTATAGGATGAATGTCCTTCAAGGCAGATGGCATAATCCTCATTTTACAGAAATGAATACTGGGACTCAGAAAGGCTAAGAAAATTGCAAAATGTTCCAAATCTAGTAAATGGGAAGGCCAGGAATTTAACCCAGGAAGTCAGTCTGCAATCATATTTATTTTAAAAACCCTTTGCTTTCTTCCAACTCATCTGTAATGCATTAGAGAAAATCCTGGACTTGGATATAAAAACTCCCTCTCTTACTGTATTTGTGATTTTGGGCAAATCACTTAATCTCATTATATGGTTCAGTTTCCTCATCTGCAAAGTGCAAATAATGACACATTTCTCACAGATGATTGGGAGGTTTAGATGGTGATAAATTGACCACTGGGAAGATAGGTAGTTATGTCAGTCATCCATGGTCACCATACACAACAGTGAAGCAGACAACCATGCAACCACAGTGACATAAAACTATCAATTGATAGCTCACACAACTGGGGTCAGTTAGGGTCCAGCTAGGCAGTTGTGCTGATCTTGGCTGGACTCATTCATGTATCTGGGGTTAGGCTGGCTGTCAGCTGCACTAGGCTGGCCTTCACTTGGATGACTGGGTGATTCATCTCTTCCATTTATTTCTCATCCTCCAGCAGGTTACCCCAAGAATGTTGTCATGGTGATAGCAGAGGCACAATAGAGCAGATGAAAACACATAAATTCTCTGAAGTCAAGGCTTAGAAGTAGTACACCATCACTTCCACTGCATCCTGTTGACCGAAGCAGGTCACATAGTCTAGCCTATTTAAAGACTGGGGGAATTGACTGTTTCTCTTCAGTAGGATGACTTGCAAAGTCAGAGGGCAAGGGGCATGGATATAGAGAGGGAAAATAATTGGGCCATTAATGGGATCAATCTTTGACAGTAATTAATACATTTTAGTTCAATCTAATGTGTATTGGGGCATATTAAAACTTGGAATCCACTTAATGATTCCTCTGGAAGCTATTTCATAACCTTGTTTTAGCTTCTTTCCCTTCTGTTTCATTAGATGAATCCCTAGCTACTCTCTGGAAAAGAGAAGGGTGGATGGAACCCCCTCAGGGGATATAGGCCTGTTTTCTAACTGGAGATTTTCCCTAACTGTGCATATGTCTACAATTAGTAGATTACCAATGTGTATGTCACTCTCCCTTTTTTCTGAAAAAAGGAAAATCGCTCTCTTGTTTCCAAGTAAGGTTTAAGCATTTCTCTATTTGGGGTTGTAGGTAAAAATCCATCAGCACAGAGATCTGGGACACCTACCAAGCTCCTCCTTCTACTGCACAAGGGCAAGGACTCCAGGTATACTGGGCACAACATGGATGTTTTAATTGACCTTGCTCATCACCTAACCGTTCTCCACTGTGCTAGCTTTGAAGACAAAGGGAGTTAGATGAGCTCCACAGTCTCCGGGTATGGGAGAGACAGAGAGAAACTCTGGGTTTGATATGTTCTTTTAAATAATATGGGCGTACATCATTTTATTGTGCCTTGCTTTATTGTGCTTTGCAGATATGGCATTTTTTACATATTGATGGTTTATGGCAACCCTGTGTCAACTAAGTCTATCAGCATCATTTTTCGAACAACATGTGCTCACTTTGTGTCTCTGGGTAACATTTTGGTTATTCTCACAATGCTTACAATTTTTTCATTACTATACATATTATGGTGATCTCTGATCAGTGATCTTTGAGGTTACTATTGTAATTCTTTTGGAGGTACCACAAACTGCACCCACATAAAATGGCAAACTTAATTGATAAATGTTGGGTGTGGTTGGACTGCTCCAAAAACTAGCTGTTCCCCATCTCTCTACCTCTCCTTGAGCCTCCCTATTCCCTGACATGAAACATTATTAAAATTAAGCCGATTAACAACCATACAATACCCCCTAAGTGTTCAAGTGAAAAGAAGAGTTGCACATCTCTTACTTGAAATCAAAATCTAGAAATGATTAAACTTAATGAAGAAGGCATGTTGAAAGCCAAGACAGGCCAAGAGTTAAGCCTCTTGTGCCAAACAATTAGCCAAGTTTTCAAAGGAAAAGTTCTTCAGGGAAATTAAAGTGCTTCTCCAGTGAACACATGAATAAGAAAGCAAAACAGCCTCCGGCAATATGGAGAAAGTTTGAGTGATCTGGATAGAAGATCCAACTAGCCAAAACATTCCCTCAGGCCAGAGCCTAATTCAGAGTGAGGCTGTGACTCTCTTCAATTCTAGGAAAGCTGAGAGATGTGAGTAAGCTGCAGAAAAAAAGTTAGAAGTTAGGAGAGGTTGGTTCCTGAGGTTTAAGGAAAGAAGCCATCTCCATAACATAAAAGGCCAAGGTGGAGCAGCAAGTGCTGATGGAGAAGCTGCAACAAGTCATCCAGAAGATCTAGTTAAGATCATTAATGAACATGGCCATAATGTCAACATTAACAGGAATTTGGAAGATGATTCCAACTCTTATGGATGACTTTGATGTGTTCAGGATTTCACTAGAGGAAGTCACTGCAGATATGGTGAAAATAGCAAACAGCAACAACGAAAACCTAGAATTAGAAGTGGAGATTAAAGATGTGACTGAATTGCTGCCGTTTCATGATAAAACTTGAGTGGATGAGCAATTGTCTTTTTCTGGATGAGCAGAGAAAGAAAGTAGTTTATTGAGATGAAATTTACTCCTGGTGAAAAGGCTGTGAACATTGTTAAAATGAAGACAAAAAATTAGAATATTAAATAAACTTAGTTGATAAAGGCAGGGCCGAGGGAATTCACTCCAATTTCAAAAGAAGTTACATTGTGGGTAAAATACTATCAAAGAGCATCACATGCTAAAGAGAATTTTTTTGTGAGAACAAGTGTCAACTGATGTGGCAAACTTCACCATTGTTTTATTTTAAGTAAGTGCCACAGCAACCCCAACTTTCAGCAGCCACCACCCTGATACCTGGCTCAACAAAGCTGTTTGGACCAAAGGAATAAGGCATGTCCCATCCACGTGCAATTGTCCAGAAAATGTAATGAGGATAAATCTTCATCAAATAAGCTCTATATTTGGGTTCCCTATGTACCTGTTACTATCAAAAATCTATAAACAGTCAATGTGGATGAGAGCTAATTGCTGCTTGTCAAATAAGGTTATAAAACCACACACAAAAAAAAGAGAAAGCAAATAAATACCTGACCCCTTTTTGAGCCTGCCACCTCAAGGACCACAGTTGAATTTTGCTTTCCTGATCTGTATCTGGCCATTCCAAGCTATGTGGATGATAGGTAGTGTTGCTGTAGGACCCCTTAAACTCAAGTCCCCACAGGCACAAAGGCTTATCTCTGCTCACTCTGAGGCTGTTACTGATCTTATTTCACAATAACAAAAGGAGACCTATTTATTAGGAACTCATCTCCTGCCTGCAGTCTCAGAGAGTCAAACCCTCTTTTCATCCAGCCACCTGGCTCGGTATTTTGGAAGAGGCTAGATGAGGGTACCCTCTCTGATTCTAACTGAGCCACACGGCCAGGCTTTGATTATCCTAAGAACACATTTCTTCCAGTTCGGCAAGTTCAGAAATACCTAGGTAATTAATTTTTCTTAGAATCTGCATCATAAAAAGCTCTGCTGAAATGAAAGCTGGCAGTAACGATTTCAAGGTAAGTGAAGTCCCAATCTTAAAACTGGTTCTGTTCACTGAAATATTTATCCAGTTCTTCAGATATGCTAGATGGGAAGATACATGCCTGCCTTCAAGGAGATCACAGTCTGGAAGGTGAAGTAGATAACTAGATCAATACCAAGAGTAACTGGGGCAGGTGCAAGAGAATGTTACATATAACTTTTTTAGTTGTCTTTGAACGATGGAGAGGTGGAGATAAATGCCATGTGGAAACTAAAGAGCTGCCAGATATTTCTCAGATGATTTGCATCTCCAACTGTCTCCCCATTACTCCCCTACTGCCAGCCTATATAAAAAGAATTAGCAGGGCCTGGCATGGTGGCTCACACCTGTAATCTCAGCACTTTGGGAGGCCGAGGTGGGTGGATCACTTGAGGTCAGGAGTACAAGACCAGCCTGGCCAACGTGGTGAAACCTTGTCACTACTAAAAACACAAAAATTAGCTGGGCATGATGGCACACGTCTGTAATCCCAGCTACTCAGGAGGCTGAGGCAGGAGAATTGCTTGAACTTAGGAGACAGAGGTTGCAGTGAGCCGAGATCGCACTGCTGCACTCCAGCCTGGTGGATAAGAGTGAAACTCCATCTCAAAAAAAAAAAAAAAAAAAAGAGTTAGCAGATTTTGTTGGAGACTTTGGGGTTGAGTTTCAGGTGGAAACTTACTCCGTCCTATAGGATATGGGAAGGGAAGGTGCTCCCTTCCTCCAGTCAAGGGAAAAGGGCACCATAAGTCTGGTTACTTGGAAGAAAGAGGGACTTGCTTTCTTTGCCTCACTGCTCTGTGCATTTGTTGCCCTATCTCTGGATTTTTTGATCAGATTAAAGTGATTGGTGAGAGATGATAGAGGGAAGGGAGCAGCTCCACCTCCACTTTCTGAATAGGGGAAGTTCTTGAGTTTCCAGATGAGTCAAATGGACAATAGGGTCCTGATCCTGAGCCATCTTTTCAGTACCCCAGCCAGTAGAGAGTCAGAGGGGACAACATGAGCTGTGGAGTACACCTTGAGGGTAGAAGATAAAGAGATGGAGAAGAGTCTGATGAGGTCCCTGTAGAGTAGAGAGCTTCTTCTTGCCAGGGAACTATGCCCTTGGAAACATCTTCACAGGCTCCCACCAGAAAGTCAGCCTGTGGGCACCCTGCACATGAGAGCAGTATCGCAGCAGCACCAGCAAGATGCCCTTCTCTGCATATCTGGATTATTGACCATATTCTCAGTCATTCTTAATTTTTTATTTTTAACAGATAGGGTCTTGTTATGTTGCCCAGGCTAGTCTCTAACTCTTGGGTTCAAGTGATCCTCCAGCCTTAGCCTCCAGGCACACCCTACTGTACCCACCTCCTTATTTTCTCAGTCATTTTAAATGAACTGTAAATTTCTATGTCTTGCCCAAAGTTGTGGTTGGAAGCACTGTCTACTCTACAAATACCCAGACAATACCCAGACAATACGGGAGTTCAGTTCCTGGGAGGAGTTTGCCTGAAGAAGCAAATCTGGTATCAGATCCTAAAACTGACATGTTTTCTTTTTATCTTAATGCCAGTAACCTCAGAACCACACCCTTGCTCAATGGGGACAATTAGCTCATCTCTCTCATCCAGAAACATCATCCTTTGCTCCCTTAAGTGACCCCTACCCTTCTAATTGTGCTGTTTGACAGTTGGTTTAGTTTCGCAGACCGCCTCATGCCTCCTTGTTAGTGTTGACTCCAATTTTAGTCTTGCATGTGTGTTCCCCAATGTGAGATGTGAGGAGTGACACATTGACATTGTGGGCCTTCAGTCTGGATCAAAGGGTATCTGTTGTCCAAATACACAAATGACCACAGCTGAAAGCAGAAATGTAAACCTGACTCTAATCAGTGAATTTGCTAAGCTAGCATAGTTCCTATTTTTAAGAATTAGCTACAGTTTACTTTTACATATATTTTTGCTCTCTGAGCTCTCTGTAGTTAGAAAAAGCCCTAATTTCTAACTACAGAGATTGGCCCAGATTCAAGAGGAGAGGACATAGGACCCATCATTTGACAGGAGGAGTCCCTTCAAGTTTGAGGCCATGTTTTAAAATTACCACGATTGTTATCTGGAGGAGAAACTTTTCAAGTGATGTACGGTCTTGCAAAATTTATTTGTGGTGCTTGTTTTTAGCTTTAACCAGAAAACATTACCTCCTGAAGCCAGTTAGGGAATCTTAGGAAGATTTTATTTCTGTGATTTTTGTAATGAAAGATGATTGGCCAGGCATGGTTGTTCATACTTCTAATTCCAGCACTTTGGGAAGCTAAGTCAGGAGGATCACTTAAGCCCAGGAGTTTGAAACCACCCTAGGCAACATAGGGAGAATCTATCTCTACAAAAAATTTTAAAAATCAGTGGGACTTGGTGGCACATGCCTGTGGTTCCAGTTACTCAGAAGGCTGAGGTGGGAGGATTGCTTGATCCCAAGAGGTGGAGGCTGCAATGAGCCATGACCACACCACTGTTCTTTGGCGAGGTGTCCAAGGTGGCTCTTGTGGCTGACATAGGATACTGGTTGTCAGCCGCGAGCTCACCTAGGCTCTTGATGGAGGCACCTTCAAATGGCATTTCCAACATAGTGGCCTCAGGGTAGTTGGATTTCTTACATCATAACTGGCTTCCCCAGAACGAGCATCACAAGAGAACTAGCAGAAGCCACATAGCCTTTTCTGACCTAGCCTTGGAAGTTACCCGGTGTCACTTCTGCTGCTTTCTGTTGACTACAAGCAAGTCACCAGGGTTGGTCCAGACTCAAGTGAAGGGCACATAGAACCCATCTTTTGACAGGCAGAGCCCCCCGAATTTGAGGACATGTTTTAAAATTACCATGATTATTATCTGGAAGAGAGATTTTTTCAAGTGGTATCTGGTCTTGCAAAATATATGGGACTATTTAGGGAAACTACTTGAGATAAGGCTGAAGCCATCCTTACACATGCCTGGGATCTGAATCTATACCAACAAAGCCTTCTACACTCCCTCTTCACCTACACTTTCTATTAGGCTAATTGAGGCAATGGTTTCTCTACTTATTCCATTTAATATTGGGTTTTTAAATAGCAATTTGGGACAAAAACCTAGGCTGTCACAACTAGTACCAGTGTTAATAGTTGCAGCATACTGATAAAAAGGAAAATTCTGCCCTCCTAAAACAAGTTTCCTTGTTTGGATTTAGTAATATAAAACCAAATATTAACATATAGTCATGTGTTGCTTAATGATGGGGATAAAGTTCTGAGAAAAGCGCCATTAGGTGATTTTGTCATTGTGCAAATATCCTAGAGTGCACTTACAGAAGCCTAGATAGTGTAGCCTATTACACACCTAGGCTATACAGTATAGCCTGTTGCTCCTAGGCTACAAACATGTGTAGCATGTTACTGTACTGAATACTGTAGGCAGTTGGAACACAGTGCAAAGTATTTGAGTATCTACATATATATAAACATAGAAGAGGTACAGTAAAATGTGGTATTATAATCTTATAGGACCACCATCACTTCAGTGGTCCATTCTTGACCTAAAAGTCATGATGAGGCACACAACTGTATTAACTATTTGTCCTACTATAGAATTATTAGCAGAGAATTTAAGGTAATTTATAACATCAGATGTCACACATGTATCATATTACAGCAACCACCCCTGAAGTATAGTCACTGATTATTCAGTCTATTTCTACCTGCAACCTTTCTCAGCTTCTTAGGCGTACACCTTGCTGCCATCTGGCTCCCTCCACTCTGGAAGGACTTTCACTGAGAAACAACATATTTTACAACACAATTTTGAAGATCCTGGTTTCTCCCTACAAAAATCTTTAAGAAAACCTTTTGCAACTACATAACCTTTTGAACTAGCTGGGAGTATAAATATTACTATATCATGTTTGTTACAGCCCCGCTGAGCAAGATGCCTCCTGAGGCTTCTCTCCTCCCCAAATTGTCCAGAATTTCAGTGCATATGGGTCACTAGCTCAGTTCAATGGGGTCAGACTTATTTCCCATCATCAGGCAGAGAGGGGACTGGTAGCGCTGACCAGTCTAATGCATTTGCTTTGCTATCACATGGGGTCACTGCTGAACACAAACCTTGCACAGCCCCAAGAATGCCTGCCCATTGCTGTAGGATGCTGGTCTGAATTTGTTATGGGGTGGTGCTGTACACCAGGTTAATCTTTGAAAGTTACATTGCTTTGGTGTTTATAGCAAGTGATTTTAAACATTTTTTGACCAAGACCCTCAGAAGAAATGCATAGAAGAAATACATTTCACAACATGATCTAAGACACACATACAAAAAAAAAGTCATGGAACAATGCATAGCCTTAATATTTAAAAACCTATTCTTTTTTTCCTGATGAATGTGAACTACTAAATTGATATTATAACTGATAGGGTTTGGCTGTGTCCCCACCCATATCTCATCTTGAATTCCCATGTGTTGTAGGAGGGACTTGGTGGGAGGTAACTGAATCATGGGGGCACATCTTTCCTGTGCTGTTCTCGTGATAATGAATACATCTCATGAGATCTGATGCTTTTATAAAGAGGAGTTCTTCTGTACAAACTCTCTGTCTTTGCCTGCTGCCATCCATGTAAGACGTGACTTGCCTCTCTTTGCCTTCAGTCATGATTCTGAGGCCTCCCCAGCCATGTGGAGCTATAAGTCCACTAAACTTCTTTCTTTTGTAAATTGCTCAGTCTAGGATATGTCTTTATCAGTGGCGTGAAAACAGACCAATACAATAACCCACTATTGAGTCATGGATTTTTGTTGTTGTTGTTGTTGTTGTTGTTGAGTTGTTTGAGTTTCTTGTAGATTCTGGATATTAGTCCTTTGTCAAAGGCATAATTTACAAATATTTTCTCCCATTCTGTTAGACTGTCTGTTTATTCTGCCGAATTTTTTTTCTTCTGTGCGGAAGCTTTTTACTCCAAGTCCCATTTGCCTATTTTTTGTTTTTGCTGCATTTGCTTTTGGGGTCTTTGTCATAAATTCTTCACCTAGACCAATGTCCAGAAGAATTTTTCTTAGGTTTTCTTCAAGTATTTTTATAGTTTCAGGTCTTATGTTTAGGTCTTTAATCCATCTTGAGTTAATTTTTATATATAGTGAGAGATAGGGGTCCAGATTACTCTTCTGCATATGGCCAGCCAGTTTTCCCAGCACCATTTATTGAATAGGGTGTCCTTTTCCCACTGTTTATTTTTGTCAACTTTATATAATGTCAGTTGGTTGTAGGTATGTGGCTTCATTTCTGGGTTCTCTACTCTGTTCCATTGATCACTATGTCTTTTTTTGTACTGGTACCATGCTGTTTCAGTTACTAGAGGCTTGTAGTATAATTTGAGGTCAGGTAATGTGATGCCTCTGGATTTGTTTGTTTTTTGCTTAGGAGTGATTTGGCTATTTGGGCTTTTTTTTGGTTCCATATGAAATTTAAGATTGTTCTTTCTAATTATGTAAAAAATGATGTTGGCAATTTGATAGGAATTGTATTGAAACTGTAGATTACTTTGGGTAATATGGTCATTTTAACAATATTACCTGTTGATTCTTCCAATCCATAAGCATGGGATATTTTTCCACTTGTTTGCATTGTCTGCAATTTTTTTTTCATCAGTGTTTTGGAGTTTTTCTTGTAGAGATCTTTCACCTCCTTGGTTAAATGTATTCCTAGATTATTTTTGTGGCTATCATAAATAGGATTGAGTTTTTAATTTGTTTCTCAACTTGAACGTTATGGGTATATAGAAATGTTACTGATTTTTGTATGTTGATTTTGTATTCTGAGACTTTAATGAAGTTGCTTTTCAAGTCCAGGAGTCTTTTGGAGGAGTCTTTAGGGTTTTCTATGTATAGAATTATGTTATCAGTGGGCAGATACAATTTGACTTACTCTTTTCCAATTTGGATGCCTTTTATTTATTTCTCTTGTCTGACGGCTCTGGCTAGGACTTCCAGTACTATGTTGAATAGGAGTGGTGAGAGTGGGCATCCTTGTCTTGTTCTAGTTACTAGGATAAATGATTTCCACTTTTGTCCATTCAGTATGATGTTGGTTGTGGGTTTGTCATATTTGGCTCTTATTATTTTGAAGTATGTTCTGTTTGTACCTAGTTTGTCAAAGGTATCACGAAATGATGTTGAATTTTATCAAATGCTTTCTCTGAGATAATCATATGGTTTTTGTTCTTAGTTCTGTTTATGTGGTGAATCATGTTTTTTGATTCGCATATGTTGAACTATTCTCACATCCCCTAAGTACTTTATATTTCTGACTCATGAAATTCTCACAATGATCCCCATGATACAGATAAAGAAACTGAGGCACAGGTAAATACCTAGCTTATCTGTAGTGACATTGGTAGGAAATGGTGGAGCCAGAACATGAACCTAGGTATTCTGGCTCCAAAGACCAGTTTGTTAATGACTAAGATGCATTACTTTTCTCTAACAGTGGTTCTCAAAGTTTGTTCCATGGGCCAGCATTATTAGTAGCATCTAGAAGCTGGTTCAAAATGCAGACTCTCAGGCCCTTCCCAGGCCTGCTGACTCAGAAACTTCATGTTAACAAGATCCCCAGGTAGTTTGTGAGCTCATTCACGGTAGAGAAGCACTGCTCTGGAGTCATGTGTTCCTGCTCACCTTATAATTGCATAACCTCAGAATCATCTGACTCTTCTTTCTTTGTTACATGTGGCACCCAATCCACCAAATTGGATTGCCTTCATCCAAATCCATCCAGCCAATTCTGGCAACTGTTTATTGAAGTATATTTAGAATCTACCACTTCTCAGGACCTCCACTGATCACTACCTTGTACTGAAGCTCCATCTCTTCTCCCTGGATTTGCTGAGACTCCTATGTCCCCCCTGGTCTCCTTACAGTTTGTTTTCCCACAGCAGCCAGCCAGCACAAAGACATTGTCACTCCTCTGCTCAAACTATCATAGGCTTTCTCAATCTACTCAGAAAAAACTACAAGGTGCCACATGATGGCCCCTTTGTGCCCTCACCTCTATGACCTTAAATCACTTATTTCACTGCAAGCTTGCTCTGCTCCAGCCACCCAAGCTTCCTTGATATCCCATGAGTTTACAAACCTTGCTGTAGCCTCTTCTTTGCATTTCCTGCATACATCTGCATAGCCTGCTCTCTTATTTCCGGGGATCTTGGCTTGAATATCTGTGCAGCCTTCCTCAGTCATCTTCTATAAAACAGCAAGTCTTCCCCCATCTCCAGCATTCCCATCCTTCTACTTACTTTTCCTCCATAGCACTCTTTGATAGCTGATCACTGTACACTTATATTTTTATTTGTTTATTATCTCTTAGCTACATTGAAACATAAGTTCTACTCACTGCTATGATTGCTTCTACACATAGTAGGAGCTCAGTTAAAACTTGTTGAATAAATGAAGGAATGAATGAATGAAGGAGATACTCAAGTATTGAGGTGAGAACTAAGATAAGCTAGAAATGCATTTCTTTTTCTTAAAAAAAAAAAAAATTCTTCATCCCTAGACCCTCTAAAACACAAAACAAAACAGGTTCCATTTTAGAGGATATTCTTGACACCTTACAAAAAGTAGTCAATAATAAATAATGAAAGGCTTTTTTGAAGGACAGATGAATAAATAAAGCAATTAACCTTCAGATTCTGCCATTTAAACTAAATGATGTAGATGATGGTGCAGAAGGTATTGTCCTGCTTTTCTAAGCCAGCTGATTTAGGGAAATCTCTGATGGGCTGTAGTTATTGTTGAGAGTAGGCTTAGGACCTGGTTACTTATGATGATGGCTACTGACCATAAACTAGTCTTGGTTTCAGACTAGGCATAGCATGGACTGCACCCCAGAAGCTTTTCATGACTATGCTAAAATAAGGTGAGGTAGAGAACTGTTCTAAAACAACAGAAAGGACAAAATCATGGATAGAATACTTGGAATGTGCCAGAGAGCATGCAGATAACATCACATGGATTTTCTCATTTAATCCTCACCACAACTCTATGAGGACATAGCACCTTCCGTCACTATTGTATATATGGGTATGTGTATGTATATATACATACACACACATATATATATATAAAACAGATATATATATATTTGTTTGTTTGTTTGGTTGGTTGTTTTGTTTTGTTTTTTTGAGACAGAGTCTCACTCTGTTGCCCAGGCTGGAGTGCAGTGGCACCATCTTGGCTCACTGCAAACTCTGCCTCCTGGGTTCAGGTGATTCTTCTGCCTCAGCCTTCCAATTAGCTGGGATTATAGGTGCCCGCCACCATGCCTGGCTAATTTTTGTATTTTTAAGTGCAGATGGGGTTTCACCATGTTGGTCAGGCTGGTCTTGAACTCCTGACTTCAAATGATCAGCCTGCCTCAGCCTCCCAAAGTGCTGGAATTACAGGCATGAGCCACCATGCCCAGCCCCATCACTGTTTTAAAGATGAGAAAACCAAAGGGATAGCACATCTTGAATAATTCAGTGTAAGAATCGGAATTATCCTGTTTGCAGAGCACTTCCACCATGCTCTTTCCAGAGCCTTGTGATGCTCTGTGAGATCCCAGGGCCCTGGGCTGGAATCCCTGATAGACAGTGACAGAGCTGAACATGGGAGGACAAATGGTTCCCCAAATTAGAGACTGGGTTGAGATTTGGCACCGTGTTGCCTGAGTCCCAATATCTCATTCTCTCTCCACATACTATATCAGAATCACTGCCTTCACAAGAAGGCAAACAAATAGTACTGGCAGTACAATGCAACCAGCAAACAAACAAAATCTGGCCATTCCCCCAGAGGGAATTTGAGGCATTCATTAGTTTGGAGAATTTAAAATGACCCTGGGCTCTGAAGCTCAAAAACCAGTGAGGACAGGTCCAATCCCCCAGGGATGGGCTTCCTTTAGCCAAGTTTGTTCATTTAAGAGGCATGAAGATCTAAACATGCTAAATCAGGATTTATTTATTTCTGCTTTCTTCCTGTGCAGAGCAAAGGTGGAGGCTGAGGAATTGTTAGGATGGAGTGAGTCCCAGGGTAGTCAAACACATCTTGTGGTGCCACAAACCATTTCCCAGAGTGCAGTTCTCAAGCAGGGATTGGCAAAAGACAACCAGCAGCCAAATCCAGACATGCCGATTCCTGGATACATTGTCTGTGGCTGCTTTCCTGCTACAAAGGCAGGTTGAGTAGCTGCGGCAGACCATATGGCCCACAAAACTGAAATATCTGCTATTTTTAGAAAAAGTTTCCCGATCACTACTTCAAACTTTCAAATGCCAGTCATAGTAGGTAGGATAATGGCCAGGTCTCTCCCCCTCCTGTGAGTGTCTGCTCAGGGGTCCCTGTGTGCTTACAGCCATACCTCAGGGAAATAGTACCTTCCTTCTTTATCCCATCTCAGCACCCAGACCATGCTGGAGGGAGCCTGCTTGCTGAGTCGAAGCTGTCCTTGTTGAATCATTAAAGGGAGGGAAGCTGGTGCAGGGCGAGGGGCTTCTTGCTCCTGTATTAGCCCCAAGTGTCAATGTGTTGCCCCAGCAGTAGCAACTCTGATAGTGGTCTCCTTGTCAGCAGGACAAAACTCAGTATAGGGAGGTCTCATCCCAGCTGACCAAAGCTCCTTGGGTTCAACCTGGGGTTAGATGATGGGCGCAGCTGTTGTGCCTACTGCCAAATAGGCCAAGGTCGATCAATGCTGTGTTAAGAGGACAGTGACTTAGAGAAAAGGTTGGTGAGTGGGGTGTATGTTTCTCCAGTGAATGCTGGTCCTGTCTTTGCTAGCAGAACCATTGACAATTTTTTTTAACAGAAGTGTGGTAGTAAAACCTAAATTCCTGTTGCTCAGCTTCAAGGTGATGCCTGGTGTTTCTCAGATCAAAGGCTGTGAGCTGTTAGATCTGCAGCAGCCCCAAGGATTACAGCTACCTTCACACTGGAGAAGGACTACTTCCTCCTTAGGGTCTCAAAAATTACCCCACCTTTACCTCCTACACAAGGTATTCAGGAGCCTTTTCCCCCCTGAGCTTTTCTTTTTTCCTTTTTTTTTTTTTTTTGAGATGGAGTCTCACTCTGTCGCCCAGGCTGGAGTACAATGGCATGATCTCAGCTCACTGCAACCTCCGCCTCCCAGGTTTAAGCTATTCTCCTACCTCAACCTCTCGAGTAGCTGGGATTACAGCCACATGCCACCATGCCTTGCTAATTTTTGTATTTTTAGTAGAAGCGGGGTTTTACCATGTTGGTCAGGCTGGTCTCAAACTCCTGACCTCGTGATTTGCCCGACCCGGCCTCCCAAAGTGCTGGGATTATAGGCGTGAGCCACCGTGCCTTGTCCCCCCCAAGCTTTTCAAAACACAAATTTGTTTTTGTTGCTTTTTAATTCCCCATTTTCTAGAACAATGGCACCAACAGACCTCCATTTATATATATAAGTAAGGACATCACTTATGTGGCTTTATTTTTTATTTTTTATTTTTATTTTTTACTGGTAGAAGATCTGTTTTGTGGTGTATTTTTTTGGAGTCTCTACTCAGAGCAGCTAGAAATATCTCTCACTAAAGAGAAGAAAATAATTGGATCGTAATATCTAATAGTCAAAATCTCTGGTAAAGGCTGCTGCAGTATTGGAATCAGAGGGTTGCTGAGTAAGCAAGGAAACAAAACACAAGGCAAACTCCAGGAGAGCTGAGTTCAAATCTATCATCTTCACCCTTGTTTCTCCATCCCTATTGTAACTGTAATAGATTCATTGCCCCATGAACATAGAAAGTCAATATGCAGAGACACTGGGTTGCAGCAGAGAAAGGTTTAATTACAGGGTCACCAAATGAGGGATAGGAGGGAATCATAAATCCACCTCCCAGAGGAATTGGGGGTTACGGTTTCTAAGGGTTTGGGAGTGGGCCAATGTGTGGAGATCATTGATTGGTTGAAGAGTGCAGGGTGAAGTCATGGGACAGGGAGGTAAAGACGCTGTATTCTCATGCTGATCCAGTTCCTCTGTGGGAGTCTTCAAACTGGTTGCTGGAATTCAGGGTCTAAAAAACCTTTTAAGGAATCCTTAAACAAGAGCCTTATGATTCCTATGTCAGAGATCCTGTCTATGGGAATGATGGGTTGCAAATCAATTCTTCCAATAATAAGACTTCCAATGTCCTAAAATTTTGGAAATCCTATCCATGGGGAAAATGGGGATGCAAATGGCTAGCATCTAGCACTATATGACTTTTAGCAACAAGGAAGTGGGCCAAAATGCTGCCTGATTAATGCTTAATTTTAACTATATTTCTGTCCAGAACCCAGCATGCAATTCTTGTCAACTCTGTGGGGATAGGATGATTTCACCAGCACAGTAGCTGACGTAGTAGGTGCTCAATAAAAATTTGTCATGTAACTGAATGATAAAGGAGAATTAGAATTAGTGGCTCAGGTTTGGAAGAGCCTGATGCCTCTGTCTCCCACCAGGGAAGTTCCTGTCTCTGGGATCGGATATGCTTTCTGTGGGCTACAACTGCAATGTTCACTTTGATCCAATGGTGCCAAGGTGGACACTGCTAAATTTTGTCATTATCAAACTGGTTTTGGCCAGGCATTATAGGCACATGCCTGTAAATCCAGCACTTTGGGAGGCCAAGGTGGGAGAATTGCTTGAGGCGAGGAGGAGTTTGAGACCAGCCTGGGCAACATGGAGAAACCTGGTCTCTACAGAAAAGCAAACAAAAATTAAATAGAAAACTTAGCTGGTGTGGTGGTGTGCATCTATAGTCCCAGCTACTCGGGAGGCAAAGGTGGGCAGATGACTTGAGCACGGGAGTTTGAGGTTGCAGTGAGTGGAGACTATTCCACTGCACTCCAGCCTGGGAGACAGAGTGAGATCCTGTCTCAAAAAAAACAAAAAGGGATAGCATTGGGAGATATACCTAATGCTAGATGACGAGTTAGTGGGTACAGCGCACCAGCATGGCACATTATACATATGTAACTAACCTGCACAATGTGCACTTGTACCCTAAAACTTAAAGTATAATAATAAAAATAATAATAATCATAAAAAAATAAAATAAAATAAAATTACGAAAAAACAAAAAACAAAAACAAAAACCAAAAAACAAACAGACAACAACTCTATATTTTTATGTGTTTCCAGGGCTAAGCTATTTCCCTTCCGCTGTGCACATCTTTCCTTTGATATGTTAATATATTTAATCAAGTCCTCATGCCCTCAAGCTAGTCTGCTTATTTCAATCCTGGTAGTGAGAAGGGACTTCCTCTTGGGAGCCAGGTCTGCTCAGAAGTGCACAGGAGAAAGCAGAACTCAGGTTTAAAATTTCAAGCAGAGCCTATGAATAAGTTTCAGGAATTTACCAAAATTGTACACAAACCCCTGGGTATGTGTGAGCATTTTTTTTAGGGACAGAATCCCGATATAATCAGATTCTTAAAGGGTTGATGACCACAAACCAGTTTTCAGGATTCTATTGCTTTCTATCGGGTCTCCAATCCATTGAGTATATTGTGCTGCTTTCTGTATAAAATGTTATTTGAGAATCAGCTAAAAAAAGAGACAGAATCACATAGGACCTCTAGAAGTGATTTATCATTTCATTTATTATGCATTAACTGAGCACCTACTATGTGCCATTCACATTACTAGGCACTGGCATATGAAGACTAAAATGGTATGTGATTGATCAAGAGCTTGCACTCAGGTAGGAGAAAGAGGCACGTAAATTAATAGATGCTGCTAGCATGCAATTAGAGAGATGTGCATGTTGAGTGCAAAAAGGAGAATCTAAATTGTGCCAATTAGGCTTCTGGGAAGAGCAAACTCTTGGGAAAATATTTTACAAAGTTACAGAACATTATTTAGTCTGAGAAATGGGGTAGTGGATGGGGATAATTCTGGTAGAGAAAAAAATATGTATTTAAAGACAGAGCTGTGAAATCATATGACATGCTCTGATTAGAGCAGTGGAAAAGAAAGTCATGGGGTAGTTTAGTTTAGGCCTTAGTTACCAAGCTAAGAGTTTAGCAGAGGAAAGGAATAACAAGACATGTGTTTCAGAAAGCTTATTCTTTTTTTATTTTTTATTTTTTGAGGTGGACTCTCACTCTGTTGCCCAGGCTGGAGTACAGTGGTGCGACCTCAGCTCACTGCAACCTCTGCCTCCCGGGTTCAAATGATTGTCATGCCTCAGCCTCCAGAGTAGCTGGGACCATAGTCACATGCCACCATGACTGGCTAACTTTTTGTATTTTTAGTAGAGATTGATTTTCACCATGTTGGCTAGGCTGGTCTTGAATTTCTGACCTCAGGTGATCTACCTGTCTTGGCCTCCCGAAGTGCTGGGATCACAGGCATAAGCCACTGTGCCCAGCCTCAGAAAGCTTATTCTGCAAGCACTGTGGGACGGATTGTTTGGGGCAGGGTGAGGCTGAGGTCTTTACCAATGGTGATGTGGTATGGGGGTGGGGAGGAAGAGAATGCAGACTAACACAATGCTTGGGAGATGTTAATGGAGAATGGGAAATGAACTTGGAGATTAATTGTGTATGGGTAAGAGGAAGTCCATGGTGAGTCCCAGCTTCTGCACAGAATAGTTTGGATGATAGACAAGGATCTAATTCACTTGAATATGTTTGGAAAAGGATTGTGGGTTTAACGACAAGCATATTTAAGGGGGCTGAAGAATTGGTGGATATCCAGGTAAAGAGATATTTAATAGACCTTTGCATATAGGTTTGAAACTCAGGATAAAAAGCATGTCTAGAAACATTGACTTGGGAATTTTTAACGTATATGTGATAGTTCAGTTTGGATGAAGGTCCCAGTGAAAATATATAGAATGAGAATAAGAACCAAATAGAGAATTCTGAGATGTGCTGGAATTTGGAGATCAAGGGAAACATGAAGATTCTGGAAAAAAAATATAGTGAGAAGGATAGCCAGAGAGATTTAGGGGGAGACCAAGAGGTAATGGAAAAGGAGGTATCAACAAGGGAGCAGTCAATCATGTCAAACCTTGCAGCAAGGTCAAGAAAGCCAAGGGCAGAAAACATCATTGGTTTGGTAGCTAATCCATTTGTCACTTAACAGGTGCATTTTCTTTGGCCTGGTGGGAACAGAAGCCAGACATGAAAAGGCAGTGAGTAAATGAGAGACGAGAAAGCAGAGGGAGCTAAGAAGCTTGGCTAGGGAGAAAATGAGAGAGCACGGACTCATGGAAGCAATTGTGAGATTGAAGGAATTGGTTTTGTTGTAAAGATTGGAAAGGATTTAATTACATTGACTCACCTTCTACTCAGGATCTGTAAAAGGAACGATGGAGAGTGAGAACAACTCTGAGTTTGTCTCTAAAGTAGGAGAGGCTGGGGTTCAAAGAAGGAACACAAGAATTCACCTTGGCCTTGAAAACATTATGCTAGGTGAAAGTGTAATTTCCTGATAGGCTCTTCTTGCCTGATGCACAGATGGAGCTATTCACTGAGACAGTGGTATTGCAGTAGAGAAAGAGTTTAATAAACACAGAGCTAGCCAGATGGAAGAATGGGAGTTTTTTACTCAAATTGGCCTATCCAAAAGTTCAGAGGCTAAAGTTTTTCAAGGATAGTTTGGTGGGCAGGGGGTTAGGGAATGGACAATGCTGACTGGTTGGGTTGGGGATGAAATCATAGTGGATGGAAGCTGTCTTCTTAGGCTGAGCCATTTCCTACGTGGGGGTCACAGGGCCAAGTTGAATCAGATCCTTGGTATGGGTAGTTAATCAATTGCCAGAATGAAAAATAATGAAAAATATCTCAAACACCAGTTTCAGGTTTTGCAACAGCAATGTTATCTGTAGGAGCAATTAGGGAAGTTACAAATCTTGTGACCACCCATATGAGACCCCTGAGCAAACACAATGACTAGTTATCTTTTAACTATAAGTAGGTCTTAGCAAAATTCAGACCTCTCCCGTAATTCTAATTTTGTGGCTTCTCATTAGTTTTATAAAGGTGGTTTCAGTTCCCAAACAAGGAGGGAGTAGTTTTGGGAAGGAGCTATTATTATCCTTGCTTTATGGTTAAAACATGAACTAAATTCCTCCCATAGTTAGTTTGGCCTATGCTCAGGAATGAGCAAAGACAGCTTGTAAGGTTAGAAGCAAGATGGAGTCAGGTATATCAGATTTCTCTCACTGACTTAATTCTGCAAAGGTGGTTTCCATGGAAGCCAGATACAAAAGGCCACATAATGCATGATTCTATTTGTATAAAATGCTACAATAGGCAAATCTATAGCGACAGAAAGTAGATTAGTGGTTTTCAGGGGCTTTTGGGAGGGGAGAATTATGAATGACTGCTAATGGTATAGGGTTTTTGTTTTTTGTTTTTGAGAATTTGGTAGTGGGGATGGTTGCACAACTTTGTGAATATACTAAAAATCACTGCATTGTACACTTTAAATGGATAAATGTGATGGTGTGTGAATTGTATCTCAATTTTAAAAAACTTAAAAGGAAAAAAAAAAGAATTCACTTTGGTTGGAGGAGAGCCTTCTTAATCCTGAGGCAGGAATGCCAAGAGGAGTATAAATGACATGTTTCTATTGGCAGGAGGCAGGGCCAGCTACATGATTTGTGGGATTCAGTGCAAAATGAAAATTGAGGACCCCTTCTTCACAATGATGAAGAATTTCAAGATAGTTACTGCAGAGCATTAAAGCAAGCACAGGGCTCTTCTAAGTGTGGGGCTGAGAAGGCCCTTAGAAACCTTGTGTGGTTACACAGGTTTTGCACATTTATGAACTAGCCCTGGAGGAGGCAGAGCTCACCAGATGGGCTTTCTTATGGAAATAAGAAGTGAGAGGAGGTACTAAAGCTGCTGAAATGAGAGAAAGGGTGAAATTTGGAACTGTCCTTGAGGGGAATTAGAGAGAAAATCAACTATGGACTTGAAAGAGAGTTACTAGGCAAGGAAGAAAGCTAGGCATTGGTTGGAGAGCATGAATTTGTAGGAGTATCACTGTGATTTTTCACCATTGGTTCTCAAAAGACCAAATATAGAGCTTAAAACAATGAAGAATGGTAGGAATAAAGTTTATCTGGGCAAATGTGATTGAAGATTAAAGGAACAAAGGAATAAAAGTTAACGATTAAACTAATTGAAATTAATAGATTTCAATTAGCTATTGAAAGAGGATGGGTTAGGGAAACTATCACCCTTAGAAGGTGCTCATATAATGCCTGGAAGTAGAATGGCCTATGGAGTTAAAATTAAAATGAAGTCCAAATGTAGAGAAATTGGAAGAAAGAAATGAAAGTCAAAGGATTATGGACCGTCATGGGATTTTTGGAATTTAAGATTTTAGGTGTGGAGTTCTGAGTTTTGTTAAGTTCAAGATCCAATTCTGTTCAGTTAAGGCTGCCTGAAATGATAATGACTCACAAAGCATCAAGATGCAAAAAAAATTAATCTTAAGATCTAATTGGGGTAAGTTATTCTCCTACGTGGAAGGAATGTCCTCAACTACATACAGCAAATTGAGTGTTGATAGATGGTGCGGCATATGGTGTGACAGATGGGGAAAGTCGAGGAACATGTTTTTCCCTTGTCACAGAAGTGTTTTCTCTTGATGGCTTTGCTCTTTTATGGGGATAGCTGTGCTTCTTACAGTTCTCACCTCCTCTCCCCTCTACTACAGAGAAAGGAGGCGTCAGGCACAGCACTTGGAGGGAGAGGAAGAAGTTGGCCAGCATACAACTGTCCAAAGATCCACAGAACCATTTCTTCTTCAATTTATTTAAGTAAACTTTAGATTGATGTTTAACATACATATAGAATAGTGCACAAATCATAAGTTTATGCACCCATGGAGCCAGTATAGAAGGCCCTTGTTCTGCTTCCAGTAACAACTCCCCCACAAGGATAATGCCTATTCTAATTTCTAGCAGTGAAAATTAGTTTCTCCTGTTTTGCACTCTATAAATAAAATCATACAGGATGTACTCTTTTGTATTTGACTTCTTTTGCTCAATATCATGTGTATTAGTCCATTCTCATGCTGCTATAAAGGACGCACCCAAGACTGGGTAATTTGTTTAAAAAAGAGGTTTAACTGACTCACCGTTTTACAGGGCTGGGGAGATCTCAGGAAACTTACAATCATGGCAGAAGGGGAAGCAAACAAATCCTTCTCCACATGGCAGCAGCAAGGAGAAGTGCAGAGCAAAGTAGTGGGGAAGCCCCTTATGAAATCATTGGATACCGTGAGAACTCACTCTCACTATCACAAGAACAAGCAAGGAGGTAATCACCCCCATGATTCAATGACCTCTCCTGGGTCCCTCCCATGACACATGGAGATTATGGGAACAACAATTCAAGATGAGACTTGGGTGGGGACACAGCCAAATCATATCATTATGTTTTTGAGATTCATCTATGTTTGTTACATTAACTGTGGTGCATTCATTTTGATTGCTGTATAGTATTTTATTGTAAGAATATGCTACAATTTATTTATTCTACTATTGATGGACTTTTGGGTTGTTTCTAGTTTGGGCTACTATGAGTAGTGTTTTCTTAATATGTCTTATTGAACATATCTTTACAGTATTGCTGTATATATGCTTAGAGTTAGAATCACTGGGTCCTAGAGTGCAGCACAGATATAGCCAGCTTTACTAGATACTACCAAAGAGGTTTTCAAAATGGTTGTGTTAATTTTTATTTTCACCAGCACTGTATAAAAGTCCCAATTGCTCTACATCTTTACTGACATTGGTATTGTCTGTCTTTTAAAAATTTAGTCATTCTTTTGGGTTGTATAGTATCACGTCATATTATTTTCTATTTGTATTTAACATGTATTTATTAAATAACCCATGGTGGACCTAGCACTGTGCTGGATTATGAAGGATACTCCTAATGTATTTGTCAGGATTCTCTGCCTTCAAGTGAGAGAAACTCAATTTGAACCAGCACAAGCGAAACCAGAAAAATTTATCTTCTGCATAAGTAATCTGTAGAAAAGAAGCTAGAGCAGGGACCTGGACATCATCAGCTCTGCTTTCTCTGAGTTTTAGCTTTTCTACTGAAGGCAGGCTTCTTTATGCTGCTGGGCACATGGGTGATGGCAGGGCTGGGCTCTTAGTCCAAGAACAAAGGAGAAAAACGTAGCTTTTTATCACCAGTTGTAATAATAAAAGCCCTGGAGAAGTATTCTCACTGGAAAAGCTTAGATTGTATGCACATCTCTAGACCAGTCTTAGAGGTCACTGTTACAGGAATCAGGAGGAAAAATGGTAGATAACTTATTGTGATCAACATATTTGGGACATGAGGCCAGCCTTTATCCAATTATTTTGTCCAGAGGAGCATTGATTATGGAAGAAGATACAATTTTTACACTAATGACATAGCTCAAATTGAGGAAAGAGAAATTCCACACAATGAGAAGGATAAACAGATGTGGTTCCTCCAAGAATCCATAGGAGCCAGGCCAGCATTATTTGGTAGATTATTTGTAAAAATGGCTGCAACTACTCTCCTCTCTGTATCAAAATCTCTTTGCAATGTGATATTAGTTTCTCCTCTTAAGACAAGAGTCTGTATTCTCCTTCCTTAAATCTGGGCTGGCCCTGTGACTTCCTTTAATCAACAGAATTCAAAGAAGTAACAATTTGCCAGTTCTCAGCCTAGGCTCAATAAGCCTTGGCAGTTTTCACTCATTTTCTTGCCACTCTTCCTAGCTGTGACATGGTGAGCAGGCCTAAGCTAGAGGAAGAGAGAATATGTGGATCACAGACAAATTTGTCCATTTCACCCAGCTGAGGACTCAGACATGTGGGAGAATACAGCAAGATTAGCAAAACCAACCCATATGAGGGGACCTGGCTAAAACAAGGAGAATCATTCAGCTAAGTCTACCCTAAATTGCTAGCTCACAGAACTGTGAACTAAATGTATGGTTATAATTAAATCATTTAGTGTGGACTATTTGTTACTCAGCAATAGCTACTTAATAATACATATCCCAATTTGTGATTACTACATGAAAAAATTGCATGGTTTTGTTATTCTAAAAACTTATAATTTTGGTGAGAAAACAAAGCATTCACAAGCAAAAATATTAAAGAACAATATAAAGTAGTGTCAATCAAAGTATAAATAACATGCAAAAAAAACCCCACGAGCTAATGTAATGAATGGGTGAGATTAAATATGATGCATTTAAAGAATGCTTCATGGAAATGCAGAGATTTGAGGAAGCTTTTGAGGAAATGAGAAAATGAACTACAGAAGAGGTAATAAAAGCCATTCCTAATGAGTGAGCAAAGGCTTCACATTCAAATATGAAAATGAACAGGGCAGGTATGAAGGACAAATGACCTGCACGGAACTGTGCTTGGAGCCAATGCATTAATAATGGCAAGGAGAAAGAGAAAGGGTAAGAGAAAAGTGTGGCTCTATGAGTGAGGGCATAAGAGGGAAGCACAGGTAGCCAAGTGGAGGCATATAATTTTGATTCATATTCTTTTTAGCAGGAATCTCTTAAAGTTTAAAAAAATATTTTGGCAGACTGTAGGAAAGATCCTAATCCTTTTCTACTTCCAATATCCATTCACTCTACAATGTAACTTTTTATCTCCTCCCCTCAATACATGTAGTCAATTTCTCCACTAGGTGAATCAGAACTAGTCTTGTGATTTGCTTTGCACAATAGAATGCAGAGGAAATGATGCTGTGCTAGTTTCAAGCTTAGGCTTCAAAAGGCCTTGGCTGTTTCCAATTATTTTTGGAACCTTGACTCTGCTGTATGAATAAAGCCAGGCTAGTCTGCTGGAGCATGAGAGACTTATGGAGCAAAGACAAGCCCTCATGGCTGACCCTTTCCTAAAAGAACTGATCCCTTCCCCAATCCAACATAGCAAAAAAACACAGATCTAAAAGGAAACCCTGCTAAGATCAGAAAAGCTACCCAGTTGAGTCCAGCCCAAACTGCTAATCTGTAGAATCATCCACTATGTAAAAGTTTGCTGCCTTAAGCTATGTTTTGGAATGGTGTATTACCCAGTAAAAACGGACTGACTCAGATGCCAACATCTGATGGGTGATATCTCATAGAAATATGCCATCTTCCCTTGAAAAAAAATCACATGATGTGAAAATACTGGGCCTGCGTTTCTGTTTGAGAACAATTGTGAGCTGGGCGATTCTACTTCTCTTAGATGAGAAATGCATAATCTAGTTTACTGCAATTCCCTCACTCACTATTGTCTTACACCTGCCCTAATTTACTCATTCCCATTACTTGATTAGCCTCATCAGTACATTAGTCTGCAACACTAGTTTAAGTAGTGGAACTGTTTGCAGGTGAGGGGATTTGGGGGGCAATAGGATGACATGATCAATGTAATGTGTAAAAAGGCTATTCTGGTGGTAGGACTGGGGATGTGGAGGCAGGAGGTCAACAGGCTGACGTTGCTAGAGAAATTTTCGTATCTGAATTTAGAAGACAGTGCAAATATAAAGTATCAAAAGACCTTGATAACTGAGTGGTTAGTATGCTGAAAATGGAGACATTTCTAGTCAGAGATGATCCTGAAGTGCCTGGAAAATTGGTGTCATTAACAGCAGTAGGAAAGTTGGAAAGAGGTGCTGGTTTTGAGGGTAGAATGATGTGTTTGGTTTATAAACTAAGTCCAGCAGCTCCCTTAGGAAATCAAGGCTATTAAGGCCTAAAATTAATACCATCTACTTCTAATGATGAGATAATCATTCAGGGAAGAAAATTTAGACAATTCAGGATCACAGGGTCTTCTGCCCTAGTTAACAGAGTGTTAACTTCTCTTTTGCTGTGTAATAAATCACTCCAAAATCAATAGCTTAAACCAACTCTAAGCATTTTCTTCTTATCTCTCATGGTTTTGAGAGTTGACTGGGGTTCAGCTTGGTGGGGTATGTCATGGATCTTGATGGAGTTTGTGACATGCTATTCCAAAATATGGCACCTTGGCATATTAAACATTTTAAGCTGAAATAATTTGAGAAACAGCATGTGCAGGAAGGCCTCTCTGACCTTCCCCTACCCTTCTCCCTTGAAGCAGGTCATAAGACCCTCATGTGAGAGGTGCCCTCCCTATACCCAGAGTAAAGGAACATCTTTACCTCCAAGATAAGGGATGTCAACAAGAATCTGAACAAACACATCTTGCCGTTTTCTCCAGTTAGCTCAGACTCTTCTTTTTATCCTGTCATATTTCTCCATTACTTTCCATTCTTCACGAAACCTACCATAGAAACACCCATGTTTAGCGGCTTTCTCTAGTCTTCATTTCCTAACGAAGGCTCCCATGACATGTAAAACTTATATTGCATAAAAATGCATGTTTTTCTCTTGTTCATCTGTCTTTTGTTACAAGGCCTTCAGCCAATAACCTAAGATGGGTAGAAGGAAATGATATTTTTCTTCCTCTATAGGCTGCAGTCAAATTGTGGTTGATGCTGGAGTCATGTAAAGGCTCCCTGAGGAACATGTCTGGTGGTAGATGCTGGTTGTTGGCTGGAAGCTCTACTGAGGTTGTAAGCTGGGATACCTACATGTGGTCTACCCACATGGCTTGGACTTCCTCGGAGCATGGCAGGTGCATTCGCAAGAGCTAGTGATCAAGGAGACCAAGGCAGAATTGAGTGCCAGTATTTTTTGACTTGGTCTTGAAAATCTCATAGTGTCACTTCCTCCATACCCTGTTGATCAAGGCAGTCACAAAAGGTCTGCCCAGGTTCAAGGGAAAAGGACATAAGTCCCCTATCGGATGGAAGTGGTGTCACCATCACACTGTAGGAGCAAGATCTGCTGGTTGTCTTTGGAAAATATAGTCTGCCACACACATAACCTAGGAACAATTTTGAAATGAATATAATTCCTGTTCCTTCTTATTTCAATGTGTTTCTAAGGATTGAAAAGATTATGAATCCAAGTGATGGCAAAAGGAATGGACAATGGAAAGATTGGAAATTTGGGTTTGTTGTCAATACAATTAATTTGCCAGTTTTGTAGTTCTCAACTAAAATGGATTTCTACCTCAGGAATTCAAAAGTAAACTTGGAAGTGTAGAATTATTGTAATAGATCAGGTCACTAATGAGTATCTAGCCCATTCCTTTGATGCCAGACTAAACTGAATTTAACACATTCCAAGGAGATTTTTTTCTTTTCATCACCCTTCCCAGAATGTACCCATCCAAGGAGACTCTCCCATGACATTTCTTGGTTGTGTGTTCCAGGTTCTTTCAAAGAATTCAGGGCCTTTAAAACTTTTAAAATGTTGTCAGTACTGGATTTCCCTCATCATAACATCTCATGGTGTTACTAAAACCGAAGTCTGAATTTGAAATATGCAAACAAAGTCTATCAACCTGCATGGATTGAAAAATATGCTTCAAGCCAAAATATAATTTTTTATTCTCTTAAATGTTTCTCTTTCCTTCCCAGGAAAATATGAATACTAAGTATTTCAAGATATACTAATTATGGTTCACAGTAGTAATCTAGGTTGCTTTAGTAGGAGAATATTAGGTCCTAAGAAATTTATGTTAAAAAAATGGCTTTGCCAGGCTTCAACATGTAAAAGCAGATGAAAGTAAAGATGCTCGGGTTTGTGTCCCCCATCCTCTGGAACTTAACCTCAGTCCCTGTGGGTCAGCCATGCCATTCAGCCATCCTACCTCCTGCCTTCCTCTCCCCTTGCAGTGACCCAGCACCTAGGCCTCTGCAGGTCTTGGTTTGAAAATCACTGGTTACTTAGAATTCTAAGCAGATTGTTGAGAATGATTAGGAGGAGGCATTTGAAGCACTCTCAGCATATCATTACCATCACTGTCATTATCATTATCGTCATCATCTTTAGAAAACACTAACAACTAAATGTTCATAAGCAGTCTGTTCAAGGTTGAGCATAAGAGCAAGATAAATAGTGACTTCATTCTAAGAAGGAGAGCCCAGGCTGACAAGCCCAGAAAACAAACATAGGATGAAATATTTTCACAAATTCATGAAGGGTTAATATTTTATTATTCATTCCATTTAAAGCACATATTTTGCCCCAGTCACCAGTTCTGAGAGAAAAGGATGGGTTTAGGAATGACTGCCCTCCCATCTATTGCAAATTCAAGGAGGAAGATGCAGGAACTGGGAGGGATAGTAGGGACTTCCTTGTCGTAGGCATTGACTACCTCCCACGGTATAGCTGAGCAGTCATTGAGGTCTCCAAATTTTGGTTTAACTATGTTCTTCTAACCCAGAATCTTATTAAAATGTGGATTCTAATTCAGTAGGTCTAGGATAGGGGCAATATTCTACACTTCTATCAAGTCCCCAGATGACGTCCATGGACCACGCTTCAAGGAAAAATGGTCTAGAGAAGCACCCTTATTGTGTTAAAATGCATACATCTACCAGATTATGTCTACCTGAACAGGAAAGACAATACTTGGGACATCTGTCTCATCAATTGAAAGCAATGAGAAATTTTGTCTACTTCCCAATTCCGAACAATGGCTAGACAAGGCTATTTATTTGTTAGGGATCATGATAAAGTAACAGAAAATCTTCATATATATATGTTTGTGTGTGTGTGTTTTATAAAGTGTATTATATATAAAGAGTATAACAAACATAAAACACACATTCAAATATGTGTATATAAAAAACATTTTTCACCAGCAAGAATACATTCCTTCTTATTATTGTATTATAATAATAGTATGTTATTGTATAGTATAATCATTTGTAACATATACTATTATACAGTATATGGAATATACTATAACTTATATTATGTGAGAATTCCAGCATTAAGGAGACTTTCCTGCCAGGCCAACATAGAACAAATTTCACATCAAGGTTTGAAAAGAAAGACAATGTAATGACATAACTTTAGTTTATTCATTCATTAAAACAGGAAGCATTTATTTAGTATCCATCTAAATCAGGCACTGGAAAAGAATCAGGGTAATATCCACACTCAGTGGTGGGAGATGGGGATTCAGACTCTAGTGCAAGAAGCAAACATAAATATCTAAGGAACATGGCAACTTTGATAATAGATCTCTTTGCTGAACTTTTCTTTCTATATTGAAGAAGAGTTTGACTCATTATCAAGCCTGAGAAGACATTTCAGTTTACAAACATGTATTGAAATGGTCAATAATGCAGGTGTAGAATGAGAAATAATTCTTTTTTTTTTTTTTTTGAGATAGAGTCTCACTCTGTTGCCCAGGCTGGAGTGCAGTGGCTCAATCTCAGCTCCTTGCAACCTCCCACTCCCAAGTTCAAGTAATTCTTGTGCCTCAATCTCCCAAATAGCTAGGACTATATGCACACGCCACCATGCCCAGCTAATTTTTGTATTTTTAGTAAGAATGAGGTTTTGCCATGTTGGCCAGGCTGGTCTCAAACTCCTGGCCTCAAGTTGCCCGCCTGCCTCAGTCTCTTAAAGTGCTGAGATTACAGGCGTCAACCACCACACCCCACCAAAAATTCTTGTCCTAGTAAACATATGACTCCAGCAGATGGCTATTGTCTTAATAGAGGAGAATGTCTAATAGTGTGAAGACACTATTTTGTTTTGATAAATATCCTGTTTTGTTAAATAACTGAAGCGAATGAAATGAAACCACCAATTCTTGACAACTTGTATCTCCTGTGAAGACTAACTTTTGTAGTTTTAAAATGGCGTATATTTCTTTTACTTTTTCTGAGGCCCTTTACTCAATATGTTAGCTTGGACTGTGGACATTAGCTGAGTTTTTTTCTCTCTTGGATAGATAATAGCTTCCATGAAAAGCCTTGAGAGCAATTATAGATCTTGTCCATATAGTAATATCTTCCCTCTAAGGAGTTCTGATAAGTTCCAGTCTCAATTTTCTCAGATGAACAATCAGAAGGTGTACTAAAAGTCCTTAGGACTGCAGCCAGCCCTGCAGGACCTTTGAGAATCACCAGATTAAAAAAAAAGCATTTCCCCCAGGCAGTCAACTTACAAAGAAGACATCCCTCTCACCATGCTTCAACCCAGTGTCATGACTCAGGGCTTAATTTCAACCTCCTTTACCCTCTCAGTGGGTGCTCACAGATGAGTCCATGCAGCTGTCCTGAATCCCCTCAGTTTAGAAGAACTTCTTTTGAATTTGACAACAAATTGGACAAATGACAACCTAATCTGTACTCCAGAGACCTTGGTAAAAGCTCTCAGGGGACCAGATGTTTCAGGCATGTTTAAATAGTCAATAAAGGCAGGCAGAGACAAACTAAAGCTCAATGAGGTTTATAAAAGCCACCAACAGGGCAAACATATGAATGGGACTGAGGAGTGGAGGAAGTGTCTCAGAAAGCAGGTACCTGGTTCCTTGGGATTTGTCATTCTTTCCTGAGAAAGGATCATCTAGGGTAGCCCAAGTCATCCTCTGTCATCTTTTTAACTAACTTGTCCTCATCTCATGTGGAAAAGAAATCAAGGCTGGATGTCCTACCTATAGAAATTCAAAAGACACTTCAGTGGACTGGCACTGTATGAGTCTGTCTTACTTGGCTCAGGCTTTTGTAATAAAATACCATAGACTGAGTGGCTTAAATGACTAACGTTTATTTCTCATAGTTCTGGAGACTGGGATGGATTCCAGGATCCAGGTGCCAGCAGATTTGGTGTCTGGTGAGGATGCTCTTCCTGGTTTGCAGATGGCACCTTCCTGCTGTATTGTCACCTTGGCTGAGAGAGATCATCTCTATTGTGCCTCTTCTTATAGTGGCACAAATCCTATCATGAAGGCTCCACTCTTATGACCTAATTGCCTTCCAAAGTCCTGACCTCCAAATACCATCACATTGGGGATTTAGATTGCGATGTGTGAATTTGTGGCAGGCTGTGGAGCATTCAGTCCACAGCAGTAAGGAAGCCTTAATATAATTTTAGGGGATGAATATAAGTAAAAGAGAAATTTGAAAAATGGCGTATCTAGGTGATCAAAGCACTTTCTAAACCTCACTGTTGTGCAGAATTCACACAGCCTTGTTGAGTCCCCACTTGTGTCCAGGTTTCATTTCCATGATATCATTTAATCCTGATGATGATACCTTGAGGTAGGATTTTTTTAAATTCCTGTTTTATAGTTGAAGAAATAGGTTCATAAAAACAAAGTAACTTGTCCAAGTGCAAACAGCTAGTTAAGTGATGGGACTGGGGTTAGAACCAAAGCCTTTAGGCCTCAATTCTATTTTTTAAACTGGAGCGTGGCTTTGCATACGATGTCCAACCAGGGGAGCTCTGGACCCAACATGAGAGCAAATGCTTGTCTGAGGTATGGAAATTGACCCTAGCAAGTGTGACCAAGGCATACATTCTACTGATACATATTCACTGACTCTCTACCTTCCAGTGCATCCTTTGTGTATCTGTTTAGGTCCCAGGTTGCTCTTTTTTTCCTTTTTTTTTTTTTTTGAGACAGGGGTCTTGCTCTGTTGCTCAGGCTAAAGTGCAGTGGTGCAATCATAGCTCACTGTGGCCTCTACTTCCTGGTCTCAAGTGATCATCCTGCCTCAGCCTCCTAAGTACCTAGGAGTCATGCACCAACATGCCCAGCTAAGTATTTTATTTTTGGTAGAGATAAGGTCTTGCTGTGTTGCCCAGGCTAGTCTCAAATTCCTGGCCTCAAGCAATCCTTCTGCCTTGGCCTCCCAAAATGTTGGGTTTACAGGCATTAGCTGTTATGCTTGGCCCCAAGTCTTTTTTTTTTTTTTAAAAAAGAGAAAAAAAAATTTGTGGAGAAACAAATGGGAATAATTGAAATTAATAAATCTGATTAAATCGTTGCTGTGAGATGTAGGACTTCAAGAAGCTAGGGAAGAGGAGTGTGATGTGTTATGCAATACAATTTGCCTCTATCTTTGACATCTCTTTGAGTCTTCATGGAAGATTTTCATATTTCTTGGTTGGTTTGTTTGATGAGACATTTGTGTTTCTTCGGAATGTAACCACGTACCAAGATTGACCATGAGGTAGCCCAATTATCTTGAGTTACACAGTAAATAAGAAACTTGAGAGCCTGGGTCAGTCTATCCTACTATCTCAGTCTACTTCCGACTAATATATACTTCGAGGTTTTCTATGCACCCTGGTTCTTGCATCTCCTACAAAACATCAGGTGTTATGTGGGGTTTTTTTATTTACTCAGGCTTGAATTTGCAGCATGTTCACCTTGTTTCATGGTTCTTTTAAAAAATAATATTTTAAAGGAGTTTGTGGTCAGAGACCATTGTAGGTATTCTCTATCCTCTGGTCCCCTATGGCTCAGCCTTAAAGAAATACTCTCTGTGACAGTAGTTGGCTTCTTTCTCCTTAGAAGGCATGAAAAGAACAGAGTAAATAAAACAATATTCTTAGCAAAGAAGCCACCCAAAGGCACGATTGATTTGTAGATTTCTTACATTAGGTTGCTGTCTTACATAAGAACAGCCTACAAGGGAACCAGGACCCGTAGCAATGAAGGGAAAGAGAGGGCTTAGAGGCAGGGCACAGATGGGATGGAAAAACCTTATGGGCACTCCTCCTGAGTAATTACTTAAACATCTTAAATGAGACATTTTTTAATGTCTTCAGCAAGGTCATTAGCTGTGCATGGAGCAAGGCTTATTTTTAAAGTTTTGACGTAGTTCATGGAATGCTTTGTTCCTAATTTAGAGCACTTGTCCTGAGAGTTCCAAGTCTTCGGCATTTGCTTCCACCCACCACGTGTTTCGCTCACAGCAGGCCAAAATCCACTTGGGGTGACATCCCAGAGTCCAGCAGCTCCATGGGGAGCCAGTGAGGCCTGAGAGAGAGGTTGTTCGGGGATGATTTAGAAAAGAACCCAGCTTTTCAAAAAGACACGTAGGATATGAGAGTTCGGGTTAGTTTCAGTAAGCATTCACTTCTTTCCCCTTTCTGTTGTTGGTGGAGTGTCCTTCTGGGCCCTTTGAGGGTGTGCTTGGCTTTGTGACTTAACTTTGGTCAGTGATATATTAGCAGATGTGAGGCAAACAGAGACCTTAGCTGAACTTGTTCAATTAGGCTTAGCTCTTGCATTCTGGTGATCTGCTGTGAGGAGAGTTGCTGCTGGATAGATGCTGCTATTTCTCCCTGAATCTCAGAAGAAACACAGAGGGAGAAGACCTGAATGTAAGCCATAGTTTAGCTGCCTCACAGCATAAGGCAGAGCCATCCAACTGAGCCCAGCCTAGATTAGCCAGCCCCAAAATCTATGACTGTGATATTAATGCTTGTTGTAAGTTATTTGGGTATTTGCTACATAACATTTTTACAATAATAGCTGACTAATACACAGAGTTCATGATTGGTATTTTTTTTTCTGCACCTGGGTGGACATTTATATAACTAAACATGATAGTTTAAAACTTCTTCACACAAGATAAAAAAAAAGGCGGGGGGGAGCTTTAATTACCTTCAATCTAGAATTCTGAGACAAAAGAGTGGCTTTTTATAGAAGTGGTTTCCCCTCTAACAAAAATGACAGCTATCCCCAAAGTGAGCCTGCTGGAGAGCCAGGATTAGCAGATACCTAAGAGTGGTTGTGGGGTATTTACATTAATTGATTTATTTTGGCCTATTAGCCTGGAGAGTCCACTGAAATCCTCCAACCCATAAAGACTACCTTAAAAATTGTCTAGAACGTTTTAAATTTAAATGGAAAAATGTATATTTTTAACTTCTTTTGAAAAAAAAATCAGAGTATTAGGAGATAATTGCGCCTGCATTGCTTTCTGATAATACATATGGGAGCTGAATATCTGTTCCCTCTAGACTTCGTGTGTGCCTTTCAGTTTACTGACGTCCTTGACATGTTCTCTTACTCAAATTCAGCTGTCTCATGTGTTTTTGTTACTTGCCTTATCCTTGTGGCACTGAGATTTGTGATATATGCTAGCTCAACAACCCTCACCCCATTTTAAGGAGTTCACAGAGGTAAAGGAAGGCACAAGTGCTTAGCGCAGAGTAGATGCTCAAAAGGGTGGCCATACATCAATTTTCCCAAGACAGTCCTGGGTGATACCTGATGTCCTGGGCTCATATATCAATCTGCATGAGAAGTTATAGACTTGTATGTGGCAGCTGTTACTGGCTTTCAGCTGGCACCTCAGCTGAGCCTCTCAACTGGGGCAACTCACATGGCTGTACTGTATGGTCTGGGCTTGCTCACAGCATAGAGGCCTCTGGGTAATCAGGCTTCTTGTATGGTGGCTCAGGGTGTCCCAAGCTACAAGGCAGAAGTTGTATCTGTTGCCTTGTTTGACTTAGCCTTGGAAGTCACACAGCACCACTGCTACCTTATTCTAATGGTCACAATCCTGCCCAGATTCAGGACAGGGGACATAGACACCACTTACTGTGCAATGACTAGGTAAATAGTAGCAAAGCCAAGACTAGGGCCAAGACTGCTTACTCTATTCAGTGTTAATTCTTCTGTACCAAGAAGCCTTATGCAGCATCATTCCCTATCACCTCTCCACTGACAATATAACAAATGAGCATCCATGTATTCTGAGAGCTAAGCCATGCATGATCTTCAGAAGATCTTGTAAAAATCTTGAAATTAAGGGCAAAATCTGTTTTTTTATGTGATATGCATATATTGGTCAGAGTTCTCTGTTGCAGACATAATTTAAGCATTTATTGAAGGGCATCAGATGACTCCCAGAATCTCTGAAAGGGTCTAAGAATTAGGCTGAAAGTTGGACAGCTAGGAACATCTCTAAAGTTACACTGCACAATGCTTCAGGGAATACTCTGATGCCCCGACTCCTGAACAGAGTCACTGCACCTCACTTAGATGCCATGCACTATAATGTACTAGTACCTCTGCCCACGCACTACTGTGTCTGAAATCTCAATGTCTTCACCTCCAACCTAGCCAGAGTGGATCTGTGAGTGCATGTGTCTGAATATCATTTGCTTTCAAATAGATGTCCTGTGTATATCTACCTGAATAGTTGATTATGGACCATGTGTCTGTGTCATAGATGCAACCATGGGAAGTGAATTTTTAGATTCTACTCCGGAGGTATGCAGATTAAGAAGGGGAAAAAATTCTCAAACATAAGAAAAGTGTTTCGGCTAGGTGTGGTGGCTCACGCCTGTAATCCCAGCACTTTGGGAGGCCGAGGCGGGCAGATCACCTGAGGTCGGGAGTTCGAGACCAGCCTGGCTAACATGGTAAAACCCCATCTCTACTAAAAATACAAAAATTAGCTGGGCATGGTGGTGCATGCCTGTAATCCCAGCTACTCAGGAGGCTGAGGCAGGAGAATCACTGGAACCTGGGAGGTGGGATCGTGCCACTGTACTCCAGCCTGGACGGCAGAGTGAGACTCTATCTCACAAAAAAAAAAAAAAAAAAAAAAAGAACAGTGTTTATAAAGTGCTGAGGAGGCAAAAATCATGAAAAAGTCTACTATGTGAATGTTTACATTTGTGTGATTTTCTGAATCAAGGTTCTCAGTTTACATCAGAATCTCTAAGAGATCCCTAATCTCCACTACTAAGAATCATTGTCACATGGGCTCCCCTTGCATAAACACAGATTTGTGTGCTTGAGTCCATTACATATGAATCCATTATACTTTTCAGAATTGAGGGCTATGAAGTACAATTATCTCTATTCCAATAATATAAACAATTAGTAAAAATCAGATGAATATTGGAGTGCTTTCTTTCTTTCTTTTTTTTTTTTTTTTTTTTTTGAGACGGAGTCTCGCTCTTTCTCCCAGGCTGGAGTGCAGTGGCACTATCTCGGCTCACTGCAAGCTCCCCTTCCCAGGTTCACGCCATTCTCCTGCCTCAGCCTCCTGAGTAGCTGGGACTACAGGCACCCACCACAACGCCCAGCTAATATTTTTATTTTTAGTAGAGACGGGGTTTCAAGGTGTTAGCCAGGATTCTTTCTTTTTTTGAGTGATATTTTTGTTCCATTATTAAATCTCTGTTTTGTGTTCCTTTTTGGGATGATGAAAAGGAACAAAGTTCACTAAAGCCTTGATTAACAAGGATATTTATTTTAATAGAGTTTGTTTGTTTGACTTCTGCTTTGAGAATAACATAACAAAAACAAAAGAAAACACAAATCACAGAAAGCTCCCAGTAAGGATTCATTCTAAAAATATGCTTTTAGAGAAGGCTTAGAGTAAGGATACATCAGCTCAATTTTCTAGAATTTCCAATACTTGATATGCAAGCAAATCCCTTGGAGACTCAATACATTCTCAAGTATACAAAAAAAATCAGCTTTTCTCGCTGTATCATGAGGGATGGCAGGAATGCAGAGTAAAACATTTTGGAAGATTCCACATGAAAAATAAGATTAGAACTCAAAGGAATCTCAAATCTAAGGCCCAGAGAAGGCATGTTTTGTGCAAGACCAACAAACTCATGGCAGAGAGTGAAATGGAATTGAAGACTTCTGATTCCCAACCTGGTGTCCTTTCTTTTAAAATACCCCTAGAAGGGTTTGTAACAATGATTTTGTGCAAGTTAGTTACTGCTGTAAATGAAGCACTCCAAAATTTAGTGGCTAAAACAAAAAAATCATTCATTAATGCTTACAAGTTTGCAGATTGGCTAGAAAGTTCCGCTGCTTTGGACCAGCTCTGCTACCTTAGCTGGGCTCACTCAGCTGGGTGGTCAGCTGCTGCTTGGCTAGGTGGCTGAACTGATCCTGGTTGGGCTCTATCTTATGTTTGGTCCTTCAGCTGGGAAAATGAGGTTAACTCTGCTTTATGAGGTTTCTCTTCCTCCAACAGGCTAGCAAAGGCCTGTTCTCATGGTGGTAACAGGATTCCAAAAAAAAAAAAAAAAAAGAGGCCTAATCTGGGACCTGTAATAATAGAGTAACTCACTCTCTTAGCCAAGGCCTATCTTAAGACCAGCCCAGATTCAGGGATAGAGAAGAGACATGGCCTCTTCATGGCAAGATCTGCAAAGTCACATTATAAAAATACAGGAAGTCTGTGAAGAATTAGTGCCATTTTTTTTTTTTGCAACCAATCTACCACAGGTTAATTAATTTATTCAACCTTTATTAATTGTCATTAATTGTGCCTGGCCCATTGCTACTATAAGCCCTGGGGATAAAATAAAGAATAATTGATCTTATACTTATTTCTTAGTGAAAAATATAATGTAATCAAAACATCTGTTTCCTCAGGCAATTTGATGACCAAGGGTCAGGTTTTATATCACTGTCCAGAAAGCCATTAGCACTTAAATTTGGTATTATACCTTCTATTAAAAATACACATAGAAATTTGGGAGTAATTTAGGGTGGATAAATTAAAATTGGCATTGTTGAGAATAATTGACTTCTCAGAGGTGCAGCCAACAGGGAACTGTCAGGCTAGATGAGTTTTTACACATCTTAGACAGAAACTGGAGCTCTAGGTGCTAAATTTAGCTTACAAGGATATCATACATACATTTGACAACTTGAAGGTCTTTAGATTATAGAAGAAGGCTTTGCCATCCCTACCTGATATTTTTCTATCTAGTTGCTATGAGTGTGATGCTATGGAGCGTCCCCAAACAACAAATGAGCCACTTCATTTTTAGACTTTGATTGCCTACTTTCCCAGGAGACTAAGAGTAAACATTTCATGTTAACCAGATGCAGGGCCAGGTCTGGGTATCACTGAATGTATTTTTCAGAAAAATAGTTAAAAATGTTCAAATATATCCGGTAGGAACTCAATAACTTTTCTGAGACAACAACTAAAGTACTAGATAAAGTAGAAAACAAAACCTTTTAAAAATAATGAAGATACAAGATAGCATGTAATTATCAGGCCAAACTCTAAGGGAAATCTAGAATCCAGAGAGGTAAGTAGAGCACTGAAGCCATTGTTTACCAATCCTGGCAAATTTGAACTTCAATTTTGATGGCCCCATGGGACAGACAAAAATGAAAGTCTGAGTTAATTTAAATCAGAAAGTCTAATAAGAGGCCATTTGACCATTAAGCAGGTGTCCCAAAGGATTCAAAATTAGGATAAAGAAAAATTAGAAGTAATCTTAACACTGTCTTTATGATAGGGCCTGCAAAGAAAGTTTCTTTGATTCTCAGCTAGGGAAAAAGTTTTCCCAAAAAGGCTGTATCTGCAAAACTGGCCTCACAAGAAATTGTATTCTTTTTTTTTTTTTTTTTTTTTTTGAGACGGAGTCTCCCTTGTCGCCCAGGCTGGAATGCAGTGGCGAGATCAGAAATTGTATTCTTAAAATGAGATATTGTATACATTAGTGGTTTAGAGACATTAAAAAACAAAACCAAATCAAAAATAGACAAACAAACACTGAAGAGATCTAGGTTAGCTACTCCCCTAGGCACCATGTAGAAATAAACATGAATTCTTTCTCTCAGAAGGCACTTCCATCCTAGATCCTAGAGAATGGCCATAAATAATTTTTCAAGGAAAATAAGTACTATTCAGTAAAAATTAAACACACAAGACAATAAAGCACTTTAAGCAGGAACCAGTAGAAACTAACCTGTGAAACTGATATTTATAAAACATCTTACTATACTTAAAGGAAAAAAAGACAAGTAGAAATAATGTTCAGGGAACAGAAAACTATGAAGAGTGATCTAGCACTTCCAAAAGAATGCCAAAAGAAATGTCTAGAAATAAAAATATGCAAGAGTTGAAATAAAAAGCAAACAACTCAACAGACAGATTTAACAGCAAATTAGACACAGCTGAAAAGAGAATCATTAAATTGGAAGATAGGTTAGGAAAATTGGGAACTAGGAAGCTAACTGAAAATGGTAGCTGTCTCAGAGGCCATTATAAAGTTGATGTGCTGAATGACATAAGAAGGAACTTTCAAAAAGCAGAGAGGATTTGAGAGGCCATGGACAGCTGGAATAGCTAACGTGGTTATCTAATCTCCCTTTGCATTATGCAGTGCTTAGGCAGGCAGTAAATAAGATAAACAGCATAAACAATGGCTTTCTTTCCTCAGAATTAGAATCCAGCACATAATAAGTAGGATAATACAATATACTGGACCACAGACTACCGTAATGGGCCATTGGAATAGAAAGGACAGTGTATGGCATTAAGCATATTAAGGTAAATATTCAGGTATGCCCAAATCTTAGAAGAAGAGGAAGGGCAAATCTGGAAATTTAAGAAAACATTATCAGCAAGGTTTCAAGCACTGAGAAGAAAAATCAGTGGTCAATATGGGAATCTCTAAGGGAGCTCTTTCTTCATCATAGTTGGCCAGTGGAACAACCTTTTATCTTTCATGTCATATACATGTGTATTCCTTCAGGTCTTAAAGGACATTTCGGATAAGCTCAGTCATTTTGGGTATAAATGACTCTCTTCATGATTCAGAAGCTTTTGGTAAGATGTTTTTATGTAACTCAATAGTTCATTTTTTTAGTGCCCATCTGCTAAGAGAAACTCACTTATTTTCAGTTGTAGCTAAATTCCAAGAGGCTTACATAGCGCTAAGATGTGCCAGAAGGAGAACCCACTGATCCTCAATGTCGTCTTTCTATGCAGGCCTCTGCTGAGACATCCACCACTCTACGTTGTTGCTGTCCTCCTAGTCCATTTATATTCAATAGTTCTCACTGCTTTGTCTGTTTCAACCTTGGGAATTCTGGAATTTTTCTGTTGTTTCCATGCCACACTAGAATATAGGAATTTATTGAAGCTGCCGTAGTACAATTTGCTAAGGTTGACTGTGGTCCCTCTGAGCTCTCGTTCTTTCTTTGGTGTTTTGCATAAAGAGACTAAATTTCTTTCTCAAGAACCTCTGACATCTATACTTTTAACATACCCACCCCCCATGTCTGTTTATTTTGTTTATTTTTCTCAGATCAGGCAGACATTATTTTGTTTCATGATTTCTTTCAACATTTTGTCCATAACTGGAATCCTTTCCATTCCTCCAATTATTCAGGTTTTTGAATGAGAAATGCCAGGAAGAGATTCACAGACTTTCAGCTTTCCACCCTACTGCTTTTATTCTCTGAGACATGAAACACAGAAAGGCTTGACTTTTGAGTAAATGAAAGATCATATGGTGTATTAGTTTATTCTTGCACTGCTATAAAGAAATACCTGAGGCTGAACAATTGATAAAGAAAAGAGGTTTAATTGGCTCACAGTTTGGCAGGCTGTACAGGAAGCATAGTGCTGGCATCTGCTCAGTTTCTGGTGAGGGGCTCAGGGAGCTCTTACTAATGGTGGAAGCCAAAGGGAAAGCCAGCATGTCACACGTTCAGAGTGGGAGCAAGAGACAGAGAGAGAAATGAGGTCTCGGATGTTTCAACAGCCAGGTCTCATGTGAACTAACTGAGGAAGAACTCACTTATCACCAAAGGGATGGTGCTAAACCATTCATGAGGGATCTACTCCCATGATTCAATGACCTCCCACTAGGCCCCACCTCCAACATTGAGAATCACATTTCAACATGTGCAACATGAGATTTGGACAGGACAAACATCCAAGCCATATCAGATAGGGACAATATTATATTATTTAATATTTTTGAAATTATCCAGCTGCTTATGTTTGGAAACAATACTGTCCTGGATCCAGGCAAGAGAAGTGCTTGCCTTGGGCCTCATGCTTTAGAGGTCTTAACTCTGGCCTTTGCCTGGTTGTGTCTACTCCACAAGGAGAAATCTGTTTGGCCTAATGCCAAACTGGAGGCAACATACCCTTTTTAGACTATAACCAGCACCCTAGAATTCCTGGCTCAAATGTTTCCAAGCCCAATTCTAGGGCTAGCATAGGCTTCTTCCCTGGGTCCTTCCATTTGAGGATGAGTCAAGCTATAATTATGGTCACATATAAGTCTCAGAGTTGCGCAAGGGGGTGCCTTGAGGTTTAACAATTAAAGATCTATAATTCCTAGTGCATAGGTAGCTTTATGGAAACCAGTTTACCTAACTCTTCCGTGTATGTTACTTACAGATGGAATGCAACCTTTCTTGACATGTTGGGTGTTAGGATGTAGCCCTTAGCCTTCTTCAGAGATCACCTGAGAAAAATCTCTCTTCACCTAAAGAGTTTTTTATTTCTGCCTGAGGATGCTTTCTTGCCACAGGAGCATGCTTGGCTAATAAATTGCACAAGTTGGAAGTGTTAAGGAGCTAGTGCCTGAGCAGAAAGCCTCAACTAATGAGTGATGGGAAATGGTGGGTAAATGTCCCAGCTTCTTCATGTCTTGGTGAGTTAACTGTGAGGGGTGCACCTAAGGCCTTTTGAGTTTGACTGGGGGGCTTGAGCACTTTTGTTCACAGTGATAACCCAGTCATCAAAATAACTTTCCTCACACCCCCACCTCACTTAAAGAAAATAGAAGAAAGAAAGAAAATGGAATAAATCAACTGGGAATTGAGGGAAATGTTAGGGGCAGGTCTTTAATCTGTGACTGTAATAAACAGGGAGATGAAAAGATGGGGAAAGTAGAGACTTTGTAATGTGTTGTGAATCAATCCTAGTTTGGCATTTTTAATAGAGATTTCAGTACAAATTCATCTCCCAAATAAACTACTTGAACTCATAAACTGTCTCTTGGGCTATATCCTAGGTTCCAAAACTTGGGGTGGCCCTTTGCTGCGTGTAAATTGCAAGTGAGGATAAAAAGATGGTAAATACCATTCGATGCTGAAGACCCTCTGCCACAATCTGGGGTTTGTATGTGTGTGTGTGTGAGCGTGCAAGAGTGCATACTTGCATAGCATTAGCCTAGCTGTGAGAAAAGAGAAATAGACCCTTCCTTCTGTCAAACTGTGTTGGGGTAGAGACACAGAGTCTGAGTAGAGGCACAGAGAGTGGACTTAAAGATATACTTACCTGAGAATGATTATTACCAAGAAACATGCACTTTAAATCTGACTGAGCCTAAGGCAGAATCAATGCCTAGAATATAGTAGGTGTTTATTAAATATGTGTTGATTGAGTATATTACTGGAAAATATGTTAACGAAGGTGTAGCTGTAGCCTCTCCCAGTGTAAAGATAATTCTATTTTTGCCTGCTTTATTTGTGAGCCTTTGGGGAGCTGAATGAAGCAACACTAGAGCATTCAGAAAGAATACAGTGATTCACATTGGAAAGCTTAAAGGATTCATGCAAAGATTAAAGATGGTTCAAGAAAATAGAGTAAATACAGAGATGAGGGTGAGGGGAGAAAGGCAAGAGCTGTACAAGCTGGGTTTTAAGGGTGGTTTTGGTGGCAGTTTCTTTATCAGTGACAATCACGAGAGAGACAGAGAGGGGATGAAAGCAATGTTAAGAGACTCTGGTAGATTATGAATCAAGTCTTACTTGGGCACTTTTTGTAGCAAGTTTAGTACAAACTTATCTCTGCTTTCCAGCTATTTTTCTGGTCTTGGGGTATTTTTACTTTGAATACAATCCTGCCTGGAGATTGTGCTTTCTATTGGTTTTAAATAAATTAACGTACAACCATAGGTTCTTATAGAACAGGTAGTTTTGGAAGTAAAAAAAAGAAAGCAAATTATGATATTTCACTGATTCTAAGATATACTTTTGCTTTTAACCTTCCTGAAATTGTATTGAATGCCTTTATGTTTGATGAGGAGTCATAATTTAATTGGTAATTTGTTTTCCTTTGTTATTGGTGTGTTTCTTATTGACACATTGAATTTCTTGACAGCATCAGTTGGATAATGTGTTATGTAATTTGCTTCAACTTATAAAGTGTGTGGGGCTAAGATAGCCATTGCAATATTCAAACTTTCACTTGCCCTTAATAAATACATTTTCTTCTGTAAGAAATTTACTGGATGCAAGTTAATGCAACTCACATTTATCAGACATTTTATGTACTCTAATTTTAGAAGAAAGAGAAGTCTGGGGAAATAAACAAATATTTGACATTTAGTAAAACAATAAGCAGACAAATGGCTTTCTGGAGTCACGTAGAAAACAACCAGGACTATTTCTATGCAACCTACAGCTGTTCAGTAGCCTCGGAGAAATAATAATTGAAAGAGCCTTCCTAAGATGAGGTTTTGTGATGGACAGCCACAAAATCACCAGAGGCCAAAAATCAAGAAAGGAGACCTAGATTTAAAAACAAATATTCAACCAATTAAAAATGGGCAAAGGATTTGAACAGACATTCCACTGAAGATATGCATATGGTCAAGATACACAACATATTAGTTACTAGAGAAATGCAAATGAAAACCACAGTGAGACATTATTCCACACCCACTAGGATATTAATAATCAAAAAGACAGAAAACAAGTGTGAGCAAGAATGTGAGAGATTGGAAGCTTCATACATTGTTGGGTATTTAAAGCGGTACAGCCACTTTGGAAAACAGTTTGGCAGTTCCTCAAAGGGTTAAACATAGAGTTACCATATAACATAGCAATTCTACTCCTAAGTATATACCCAAGAGAAGCTGAAAACATATTTCCACATAAAAACTTGTATGCAAATGTTCATAGCAGCATTATTCATAATAACCAAAAAATGGAAGCAACCCAAATGTCCATCAGGTGTGAATGAATAAATAAAATATATTTCCGATAAAATATTCTCCAACTATTAAAAAGAGTTAAATACTGATAGATGAATCTTGAAAACTTTATGCTAAGTGAAAGAAGCCAGATGGAAAAGGTCACATAATGTATAAATTCAATTGTATGAAATGTCCAGAATAGGCAAATCCACAGAGACAGAAAAAGAATTAATGGTTTTCACGGGCTGAAGAGAGAATGTTTGGGGGAGAGAATGAGAAGTGTTTTCTTATGGGTATGAGGTTTCTTTTTGGGGTGATGAAAATGTTCTGAAATTAGGGTGATGATTAATGAGAAACTGTGATTACACTAAAAATCACTGGAGTGTGTACTTTGTAAAACAGTATACTTTATGGAACATGAATTATAAAGTTGTTATTTAAAAAATTAGCTAGGTTGTGCACACCTGTAGTCCCCGCTACTTAGGAGGCTGATGTGGGAGGATTGCTTGGGCCCAGGAGTTTGAAACTGCAGTGAGCTATGAATGCACCACTGCACTCCAGACTGGGTGACAGAGTGAGACTATGCCTTTTTTAGAGACCGTCTCTCTAAAAAAATTAAATACAATATTAAAAAGAATAAAAGATCCAGAATCAGAGAGAAACATAAAACAAACATACAGATACAATATCCAGAGTGTTCAAAGAAGCAATTTAACAATACATGAATGTTCAGGGGCAAGAATTGCTCCTGAATTTTCTCTTATGGGCAAAAAGAGGCTGCTTGGTAACCCCAGGATCTAAGGTAAGCCCCACTTTCTTCACCAATGTCTCAGAAAATAATATTTGGTTTCATCAGTTACTAGCTCTTTCATGTTTTGGAGTTGGTACCCTAAGTCAAAGGCAAAGAGTGTGGCTCCTGTGTAGTCTAGCCTTACTATTATAGTGTTGCTGACTCAGAAAGTACCTAAATAGCATTGTAGCATTGACTTAATGACATTTATTATTGAGATAATTGAGATATCAGTTGTTTCTTTTTCTGGTCTTGCTTTGTGTTTGTTTGTTTTTGTTGTTGTTGTTTGTTTGTTTTTGAGACAGGGTATTGCTCTAAGTCTCCCAGGTTAGAGTGCAGTGGTACAATCATGGCTCACTGCAGCATTGAATTTCTGGGCTCAAGTGATTTTCTTACTTCAGCTTCCCAAGTAGCTGGGACTAGAGGTGCATGCCACCATGCCCAGCTAATTTTTTCTATTTTAGGAAAGGGAAAAAAATTATATTTAAAATAGGAAAAATGATATTGAGTCTCACCATGCTTCCCAAGCTGGTCTTGAACTCTTGAGCTCAAGCAATCCAACCACCTCTGCCTCCCAAAGTGTTAGGATTACAGGCATGAGCCTTTGTACCTAGCCAATTGTTTATTTTCCTCTAATGTAGCACTAATAGCTAGATAAGCAAATGGATTTATTCACTCTAAATGCAATATTTATTAAGTTATGACATTAGGGTGAGTGTGCAGATTCATCGTAAATGAGACATGACATCTGACATCAAAGGTGTCCATGGAGGATGTATTTAGTAAGAAGGCCATTACATGGAGTTGGCATGCACTCTCTATGTGGAAGAAATAACAAGGCATTGCTGGATTGATTACCTTAGTAAGAACCCTGTGTCTATATCTTTTTCCTTGTGACATTGGAGGCTCCTTTTATTCTTTATCTGGGCTGGCCTTTTGGCTTATTTTCACCAATAGAATGTGGTAGAAGTGATGGTGCATGGTTCTGAGTTTAGACTTCAAGAGACCTTGAGCACTTTTATGTGTTCTTTATATCCTGCCTCTGACATGTGAAAAAGCCATACATTTCATACAACTGGATTTATACAATATGTGACCTTTTCCATCTGGCTTCTTTCACTTAGCATAAAGTTTTAAAGATTTGTCTGTGTTTTAGCATGTATCAGTATTTAACTCTTTTTAATAGTTGGAGAATATTTTATTGGATACCCATTTTATCTCCCAGAGGATGAGAAATCCTATGAATTAGAGTCACATCAGCCCGGTTGTTCCAGCCAAGGCCCCAGACATGTCAATGAGCCTAGCCATGATCAGCCACCAGATAGCTCTCAGCTTACCGTAGCGGCATAGATGAGCCCAGCTGAGATAAGCCCAGCCCAGCTCAGATCAGCAGAGCCATCTACCCATCCATAGGCCCACAACCAATAGTAAGTGGTAGTTATTTCAAACATCAAGTTTTGCTGTGGCTTGTTATGCAGCAGTGGGTGACTGATACAGGTTGCATGGGGAGAATAGATGAAGGGGCCTGGCAGAAGCTTTGGTGGATCCAAGAAGGGTTCCTAGAGGAATTGACATTTATGTTATAAACTGAACGATAAATAGAAGTTAGCCAGGGAAAGGAGGGAACCAAAGGAACTTGTGTGTCTGTGTGTGTGTACTGGGGGAGTGATTTAAGAGAAAGAGAAAGGATGGATGAAGCAGTTGAAAGAAATGGTAGTTAAAAAGCCTATGAGGTGGAATGGTCCATAAGGTTGTGTAGGCTGGAGTGTGATTTGTAATACTGGTTTTGTTCACTGATGTAGAAAGCAAAGGAGGTGGAGCAGCTTTGAAGGTAACACAAATTCGGCTTCATGCATACTGTGTGTGGCAGATTGTATTTTTTAAAGATGGTCATGCCTATATATTCATTCCATCCCTCATGTACTTCTTCAGGATGATCAACTGTGTTCCCAAGGTAAGATGGGGTCTATGTTTGTTACTGCACCTTGAATCTGGGAAGGGGCTTGTGATAGCACCAATGAATAGAGTCTGGCATAAGTGATGTATGTAACTTTGAGGCTTGGTTATAAAAATGTTGATGGTTTCTGTCTGGCTCTCTCAGGAGGCTCTTCCTTGGAATCCAGCTACCATATTGTGAAAAAGCCCAGGCCCAGGCTTCTCCATAGAAAGGGCATGAGCAAGTATTCCACCCCAGAGCCCCAGCTAGGCTCCCACTTGATACAACATCAACCACTAGATGTGTGAGTGGATTCTAGCCCTAGACCTCTAATCTTCTGGCTGAGGCCCCAGATATCATAGAGACAAGCCATATCTGCTTTGCCCTCTCTGAATTCCTGACTCAAAAAAGCTGTGAGATAACATTTGATAAAATTCAGCATCACTTTGTGATAAAAGCCCTAACAAAACTGGACACAGAAGGAAAAGCCATATATGACAAACCTATAGCTAGTATCACACTGAATTGAAAAAAATGGTAAGTCGTTCCTCTAAGATCTGGAACAAGAGAAGGATGCCCACTTTCACCGCTGTTGTTGAACACAGTACTTTAAGTCTTAGCTAGAACAATCAGACAAGAGAAGGAAATAAATGGCATCCAAATTGGAAAGGAAAAATCAAATTATCCTTGTTTGCAGATGATATAATCTTATATTTGTAAAAAGCTAAGACTCCACCAAAAATTATTAGAACTGAGAAATAAATTCAGTAAAGTTGCAGGATATAAAGTTAACATACAAAAAATAATAGCATTTCTATATACCAGCAGTGAACAATCTGAAGAAGATATCGAGAAGATAATCCCATTTATAATAGCTACAAGTAAAATACTTAGGAATAAATTTAAACCAAAGAACTGAAAGATCTGTACAATAAAAACTACAAAACATTGATGCAAGAAATTGAAGAGGACACAAGAAAAAGGAACAATATTGCACGTTCATGGATTGGAAGAATCAATACTGTTAAAATGTCCATATCACCCAAAGCAATCTACAGATTCAGTGCAATCCCTATCAAAATACCAATGACATTCTTCACAGAAATAGAAAAAAAAAATCCTAAAGTTTATGTGGAACCACAAAAGGCCCAGAATAGCCAAAGCTGTCATGAGCAAAAAGAACAAAACTGGGGAGGCCACATTATTTGACTTCAAATTATACTACAGAGCTATAGTAACCCAAACAGCATGGTGCTGGCATAGAAACAGACACATTGACCAATGGAACAGAGTAGAGAACCCAGAAATAAATCACTACATCTACAGTGAGCTCATTTTGAACAAAGGTGCCAAGAACATATGTTGGAGAAAGGACAGTCTCTTCAATAAATGGTGCTGGGAAAACTGTATATCCATATACAGAACAATAAAACTTGACCTCTATCTCTCACCATACACAAACATCAAATCAAAATGGACTAAAGACTTAAATCTAAGACCTGAAACTATGAAACTACTAAGATAAAATATTGGGGAAACTCTCCAGGACATTGAAGTGGACAAAGATTTCTTAAGGAATACCCCACAAGTGCAGGCAACTGGGGGGAAAATAGACAAGTGGGATCACACAGATTAAAAATCTTCTACACAGAAAAGGAAACAATCAACAAAGTGAAGAGACAATCCACAGAATGGGAGAAAACATTTTAAGACTTCCCAGCTCCCAAGGGATTAATAAGCAGAATATATAAGTAGCTCAAAGAATTCTATAGAAAAGAAATCCATCCAATTTAAAAATGAGCAAAAGATCTGAATAGACATTTTTTCAAAAGATGACATACAAATGGCAAACAGGTATACTCTACCTCATTGATTATCAGAGAAATGCAAATCAAACTACAATGAGATATCATCTTATCCCAGTTAAAATGGCTTTTATCCAAAAGACAGAGAAAAATAAATGCTGATGAGAATGAGGAGAAAAGGGAAGCCTTGTAAACTATTGGTGGGAATGTAAATTAGTGCAAGCACTATGGAGAACAGTTTGGAGATTCATTGGGAAACTAAAAGTAGAGCTACCATATGATCCAGCAATCCCATTTCTAGGCATATACAAAAGAAAAGAAATTAGTACATTGAAGAGATATCTGCACTACCATGTTTGTTGCAGCACTGTTTATCATAGCCAAGATTTGAAAGTAATCTAAGTGTCCATCAACAGATGAATGGATAAAGGAAACATGATAACATATATACAATGGAGTACGATTCAGCCATTAAAAATGAGATCCTGTCATTCGCAACAACGTAGATGGAACCAGAGGTCATTACGGTAAGTGAAATAAGCCAGGCACAGAAAGACGAACGTCACATGTCCTACTTATTCTTAAGATATAAAAATTAAAATAGCTGAACTCATGAAGATAGAGAGTGGAAGGATGGTTACCAGAGGCTGGGAAGGGTAGTTGGGGAAAAGAGGGAGTGAGGATGATTAATACGAGCAAAAATGTAGTTAGACAGAATGAATAAGATCTAGTGTTTGATAGCACAACAGGGTGAGTACAGTCAATTAACTTATTGTGCATTTAAAAATAATTAGAAGAGTATAATTGGATTGTTTCTAACACAAGGAAAGGATAAATGCTTGAGGTGATGGATACCCCATTTACCCTAATGTAATTATTACACATTTTATGCCTGTATCAACATCTCTCTCTCATGTACCCTATAAATATATATACCTACTATGTACCCACACATTTTTTTTGAGAAGCTAAGAGATAAGAGATAATTCTGATTGTTTTAAGCCCCTAGATTTTAGAGCCATTTGTAATACAGAAATAAGTACCTAATACACTGCATTTGGGGTGCCTCTGGAACATTTACATAAAACTCACACATACATTTCTTATCCTATCAATATTGTAAACACTTTTAAAATCTGTTTTATAAGAAAATTTACATCAAGTGCTCTGTCAGTTCTTGTCACTGCAACTTATGTCAAAAAACTTTTGACTGTTTTGCTTTGCTTAACTTTGGTCAAGGAAGACAGGGAGAAAGGAAGGAAGAGAGAAAGGAAGAGAGGGTCTCCATTATGGAAACAATGGCCAGTGTAATTCCACTCCTGGATGGAGGGTGGTGGAATGATAGCAATGACAACTGTGTCCTCTGGCACACACATTGCAGCATCCCAATATCTTTTACAGGCATGGATGTGCCCTGTCAGGGTAGGCATGATGGCCCTAAAGACTGGCATTATGCCCGCTCCCATCACTTTCCCTGTCAAAAGAAGGTTGACTCTGACACCAAGAAATAACCACTGGGTTGTGTTAAGAAATTTTTATTCTTTCCTTTGGATTTGTGATGAAAGCACATAAAATTACAAGTGGAAGAAACATCATGCCACAAAATTGCATAGAATTATTACAAAAATGTGAATTATGCATTTTAAATAATTTGAGATAGAAGAACCAAAATATGTACATTTTAAGAGCTTCAAATACTTTGTCCTTTTTTTTCTTCTTTAAAGGCAAGAGTCACAACGTCCAATCCATCACAAACAATATTAACACAGTGCACAAGCGCAACATTAAATTCAAAGTAATGCAAGCAATGGCCCTTTTTTTTGGGAATTACTTAATGACAGGCTTATCTACTACAGGAGTATTAATTAATGTATGGTGATACTCAAATTTTAAAATGAAATATAAAAAACCAAAAACACATGGCATGTCATTAGAACTTTGAAAATTGGTTTACATGGCCAAAACCATGCTATTCTCAGTAGTGTAAAGGTATCAGAGAGACACAGTCTAATTTAATGCACAGCTCTACCTTCTATTATAGGAAAAACCACAGTACAGAATTTCACACATTCAACAAAGAACAAGGCAAATACATAAAGGCACAAAACTGCACATCATACAGACCCCTTTTCTTTATCTTAGTCTATTTCAAGTAATATTAATATTATTAAATGATAGTATCATTGTAGTAGTTTCAATGATGCAAGATGGACAGTGTTACACACTACCCCACAACTGCAAAAAGTGTCATTGTACAGATATAAAAATGTGATTACAGTAAATGGCCAAATACAAACATATTGTAAAATGACTAAATTCACTAAGATAATGAAATCCAACTACCAAAACAGTTTTGTGTAAGTCAAGGTTATTCAACTTTATTCTATCTCTGGACTAAAATGTGATACAATGTTCTGCAATAATCACCATTGTGTTTGGTTATGAATGCTATTATTAGTTCATTCTTCTTCAATTTCAGACAGTCTGTAATTTTGTTTATAAAAATGCAGCATTCGATTTTGACCATTCTTGCTTCTTTATGATTAATGCCTTTCTTTCAAAGTGCAAAAGTAGAATGATTTACAAAAGATTTCTTTTTCAGTGGAAGTTAAGTTTTATTAAGTGTCTAATGAACACCCCAAACCCTTCAGATCAAAATATAATCATCTCCAAAGAGGATATGATTTTCCCCCTTACGTCTTACTAGATGTGTTTTTTTTAATCAAACACTGTTTCCTTATGTTTGAACTAAGCCTTCATTTTGATTAAAATTTAATTGTAATCTCTAGTTATTGCTTAAAGTTAAATAAAATAATTTTCATAAAAATATTAAATTCTTGAAACAATTTTCAGGACACAACTGGTTTTTGCGTTTCAAGATATTTCGCAAAGCTACAATCAGACAGGTTTATTTTAAAGTAAAATAAAACTGTGAGCATCTGGCTTCTGGGTTTTAACTTCAATGTTCATGTGTTACTCTCTAAGTTACATTTTTCTACATATTATTATTTTTCTTTTTTCAGAACTTTCAATTATGCTTTTGATCAGTTTTACCTTAATATAATTTGTTTCTCTTATGCCATCTAAAATAGGAACTTATAAAGACACAGTTAAGTGAATTAAATATACTTAGTAAATATATAATGGAAGTTTTTTTATGTTAGAATAAAATAGAAATGTGTCAGACTTAAAAATTATGGAAGATACTAATAAATGTCCATATTTCTGTCCTAATTTTTTGACCATTAAAACAAGCTTAAAATCTGATACTTAACATCTAATTTTTGATCTTGCAAAATATAAATCAAATTCATATAATAAGTTCTAAATCTACTTCAGTTTGCATCAATGGCTCCATCAATTATTTCTTAGCGTCTCCATATAATTTAACATCCATGTAATCTAGATGTTTGACCCTTTTCTTCTCTATCCATTTGTCCCTGAATTTGGTTTTAAGTCTTGTGGAAGAGATTTGGGTCATTGTCAATTAATAAACACATATCTACACTCATGTGTGTGTATGTGTATATGCACTTACATGACTAAGTGGGTACATATATACATGGAGATAATACCTATCATTTACATGTGGGTCTTTGTATTCTCTAGATAAATATTCAATCTTCCTCTCTATATTAAAAATAAATGAACCATAAAAAATGTCAAACGGCAAAATAACCACTGGAACCTGTTCATTCTGATTGAATATCTGCTTAACATATATCAGCTCAACTATTTTTATTCAACAGACCATTTGTAGTTATTTGATCATTTCAGGCCAATAACCAATGAATACCCAGACTTTGAGTGCAAATAGTCAATTCAAACAGCACACTGTCGGAAGTGTGCGGCCGACTTGCTCATGGAGTCAAATGTACAATCCATATTGCTAAGTCTTAGGATGGCTTCACTGGGCAAGGATACAATCAAGTGATTTTTTTTTTTTTAATAGAAAACAAACTTATTTGAATCACTACAGTATCTAATAAAACCATGTCAGCAACAAATACATTGATGACTCTATGATAAATAAATTAGCAAACTGCAAGCCACCAGTGCTTGCAAAGCAAAGGATGAAAATGTAATATGCATGTTGACTTGAAGATAATGGTAGTTGAGGGGCAGTTAGAAAAAACAATGCTCAAAGTCGGCTGTTCAATAGTGTTAAATAATGCTATGCATTTCTCAAACTATTTCTATGACTTTGAAATATTTTACACCAGAGCTTCAAATAAAAACATGAGCTTGATTTTCTTCAAAGAAGACACTGTCCTTCATTAAAAGTTCCATGGAGCCTGCAAGTTGCTTGCTTTGAATTTGCTATTGGAAAGAAAACAAAAATCTCACATACATGCATTCTTCACTAGCAGACCTGCGGAGGTTTCCACATGACACATGGAGCCTGGGCATGGGAATTCTTCATGGATTCCTCTGGAACTCTCCCTTTGGTGTGGATTTTAGGCTAAGGGATGCTTCTCGGGAAAATGGTCCTGGGCAGTGATCTTTGTAATAAGAGAGAGTCCGATGACGCTGGAGTGGCCATGCAATTTCTGAAGGCCTGGCAGGAGCATTCACAGAGGAGTATCAAATTCTTTTCCTGGGATGTCTCCTCCCAGCTCCTCACTGGAGGGAGTCTTGTGGTTCACTTTTCCAGGGTCTGAGGACAGGGAGAGAGGGGCAGAACCGTGATTGCTGTCTTCACTGATCTTTCCTTTCATGGCTTCCTGCACGAATTCCAAAATCTCGAGGGGCAGTCTTTTGAATTTGTCTTGGTATTCTTGCTCCAGCTCCACCTGCAGCTGAGAGACATCAAGAGGGGAGATGACTTGAAGTTGTTTATGTTTCTATACCCACTCCCATAGAAACTCTCTGAAAAAGATATACAAAGGGGGCCGATGAATACATTAACTTAAAATATCATTCACTGGTCACCTATAGAGGAGATGTAACAAAGTTTAGTTGGACACATCATTTGTCTGTAGCTGAAAGTCAACTTCAAGTTATGTGTGGCATAATAAGGCTAAAGACTCAGAATAAGATGAATAGCGGTATCTACAAATGCACACACACACACACACACACACACACACGGGTCTTTTGAAAAAGGTGTCAGAGTCTGGGCATGGTGGCTCACACCTGTAATCCCAGCACTTTGGGAGGTTGAGGCTGAGGCAGGTTGATTGCTTGAGGTCAGGAGTTTAAGACCAGCATGGGGTGAAACTCCGTCTCTACTAAAATACAAAAATGAGCTGGGTATGGTGGCGTGCGGCTGTGATCCCAGCACTTTGGGAGGTTGAAGCAGGTGGATTGCTTGAGGTCAGGAGTTTAAGACCAGCCTGGCCAACATGGTGAAACTCCATCTCTACTAAAATACAAAAATTAGCTAGGTATGCTGGCGTGCACCTGTGATCCCACCTACTTGGGAGGCTGGGGCAGGAGAATCGCTTGAACCCAGGAGGCAGTGGTTGTGGTGAGCTGAGATTGCGCCAGTGCACTCCAGTCTGGGTGACAGAGTGAGACTCCATCTCAAAACCAAAAAAAAAAAAAAAAAAAAAAAAAAAGAAAGAAAGAAAAAGAGGAAGAGAAAGAAAGAAAAATAGAAAAATGTGTCAGAAATAATATAAAATGATCTGAGGTTCTTACATTTAGGGGTTGAGAAATATTGATAGGTGAGCGTTCCAAGGTCAGCCATGAACCTGGCTGGGGGAAGCTAAGAAGCTGAGTAGAATAGACAGAGCAGTGTGGAGTGGACTTTGAGATGTGCAGCTTTAGTCAGAGGCCTGGAAGCCAATACTGGGGTCTAAGGAGCAGCTTGATGCATTTTCACAAAGTAAACAAACTCGTGTAACCAACTTGAACTTTTATTTTGACTTATTTTGCCACCACTTTATTTTGATTCATTTTTCATTCTAATTAATTTTTATTTGCCTTGTAAACTATTTTAGCTACCCTTTAAACTGTCTCTTAATGTGTCTATTTTATGCCCTGGAGAATTTTCAGATGTTTTAAAGTCCTGGAAGCCTTTCTTCAAATGGAGACTTACGTGGATGTCTTAGTCATAAAATAGTATAAAAGCTGGGATTCTCCGGTAGACAGGGAGAGAACGGGGGCAACAGGGAGAGTTGTCTGGTAGGGAGCTGTGCTGTGCTGAGTCCAAGAGAAAACCTTGAAGTTTAAAGAAAATTATCTCTGCTTATCAATTGGTGAGCAGGGAGAATAATCCTTGAAACACCATGCAAGGTTAAATGCTTCCCCCATACCTCCTTATTAGCTTGGAGGCAATTTTTAAGATATGGACTTAAAACCTGGATTTTTCCCCCTGCTTTTCAAACTTTAAGTGCACACAAATCGTCTGGAATTTGATCTTGATTCTGTCCAACTCAGGAGGCCTGAGTGGGGCCCGAGCTCCTGTGTTTCTCAATAGCTCTTGGGGGATGCCAAGGTGGTTAATCTGCTTTGGCCACTCTGATAGCTCCCTGTCTGGGTTCTACTCTCAGCCCCCAGTTCTACTTTTTGTCTTGATCCTGGCTGTGCATCCTCCATCTGCAGCTTTCAGGGCAGCCTCTGGGCCTTGTTCTGATCCCTGGAATGCCAGGGTGAAGTCAATCTCCAGGACATCTGTCTTCCTGAGTCTTAGCCTCCTTCTAGACAGTGTCAGCAGCTTGGGAGCATCCTCTTTAGTTCAACTCCTTTCACTCTCACTTCTGTGACAGATAAATTTTGCCAATACTAAATTATTTAATTTATATTAAGTAATCCCTTATCTATCCCAAAGTTCTGAAATCCAGAAGTTTCCTTTTTTTTCTTTTTCTTTTTCTGGCAAATTTGTGGCAGACTCATCGACATGAACTGATACTGGGATGATACTGATACATGAAATATGTATAATTTCATGTATGCCCTGTCATATGACTATTCATGAACTTAACTGCAGACATATTAATTTGTTTGATTCTGAGGATTACTCAGGTCTCGCTGGAGTGTTATGCTCATGGTATATGCATCACATTGCCTTTCTAAAATCAGAAAAGTTAAAATTCTGAAAAACAACAGGCCCCAAGAATCTCAGATAATAGATTATGGATCTAGTTTAAATGACTTGTTTTTTTTTTTTTTTTTCACATCAAAAGGTGTGTGACATGCACTTGTATGTTTATCATAGCACTATTCACAATAGCAAAGACATTAAATCAACCTAGGTGCCCATTAATGGTGGACTGGATAAAGAAAATATGGTACTTATAACGTGGAATAGTAGGCAGCCATAAAAAGTATGAAATCATGTCCTTTGCAGCAACATGGATGCAGCTGGAGGCCATTATCCTAAGCAAATTAATGTAGGAACAGAAAACCAAATACCACACATTCTCACTTATAAGTGGGAGCTAAACATTGGGTATTCATGGACTTAAATATAGCAATGATGGACACTGGGGACTAATAAAGTGGGGAGAGGGAGTCGGGGACAAGGCTTGAAAAACTAATGGCTGGGTACTATGTTTATTATTTTTGTGACAGGATCATTCGTATCCCAAACCTCAGCAACACACAATATACTCATGTAACAAACCTGTACATGTACCTTCTGAATCTAAAATAAAAGTTGAAATTTTAAAAAATTTATAAAAATTATTTAAATATCAAAGAAAAATAAAAATAAATAAAAATAGAAAATGAAAACATAAAAATAAAAATGGTATCTGGTAAAAATGGCTTAGGCTGAGTATTGAAAGTCAACTATTCTCCCTACATATAAAATGTGGGGTATTTATGAATCTATTTGCTAGCATATAAATTCTTATAAGCCGAGGAGGAAACATGCTGTGAGGGGGCGCTCAGGGCCCTGGACTCATGTGGCTATGATGGAGCACCTTGTACAGGGCCCTACTCTCCATGTCGGCACATACGAGTCACTGGAGCATCAAACAGGAAGAAGACAATTGCCAGTTCTTTCCCTGCTGTTCCAACAATTTAGAAGGAAGTGGGGCTTTTACAATGTCATACTCTTTTGCATGAATGAAATCTTAGCCTGTTGTTTGACAGCTTCCATTTACTACCATTCAGACCTCATCATCAATTCACCTCAATTTTAATTCAGTCACACATGTGTTTCCAAGGAAGATAGGGAAGGAAGAAAAGCAAGTGACCCTGTTTTAAGAAAACAACAGATTGCTGTTCTCTTATAGGTTGAACTGGGGGACCTTCAGCTATGGATATATTGTACCTGACCTAGCAGATAATTTCTCTCAGGTTAATGCTCATTGGTGGACAAGACCCCATAGTGCTTGATAAGTACTATTTCTTTAATTATTAACAAAAGAAGTAAAATACAAGAAAATGTCAAATACCTAAACCAATGCTTTTTAACATTTTTAATAATTTAATTCTAAGAAAAACCTACATTTGAGTAATTTAATTTTGATAATGATTTTTAATAATTTATAATAATTGACCCAGTTGTGGCTAAGTTATAACTGTAGTAGACTTTCATCATGGGCTAGTAGTAGATTTTATTACATTCTAAACTAAGTCACTGCTTCATGACATATTAAGTGCCATATATTTCACTCTTTTTAAAAAGCCATACAATTATTAATGAACTAATTTCAAAATTGTATTTATTACATTCCAAGTTAGAGCTTTTGCTTTTTCTTCTTATAAACTAAATACTTGTTCATTGTAAGAAAATATGAAAAGAATACAGGGTAATTCTGGCTCCATTCCAACAAAGCCCCACCCATCAGTGGTCTAGAGCTATTCTAGCCCAAGGGTTGCAAACTCAGATGTTACAGGGGCCAGGCAAGTCATGTAAATAAGTAGCAGGCTATGTGCAAGAAAGAGGGGGTTGTGGGGTTTCTGAAGAGCTAGAGATGACAGGCCCTGTCTAAAGGGAGTACAAACAACTCAGTTCTAGCTGATGCTTGTCAGATTAAATATTGAAGTCAGAAATCCACATCTTCATGTAAGAGCCTGAGTTTTTATTGTTGGCAATCAATTCAAATCACATTCATCAGCCCCACTGGGCTCATGGAGAATTTACAACCTTTCCCCTAGCAGATTTAAATCTGGCTTTAACCAGGGGACTCCCAAAGTTAGGTCCAACTGTGGAATTCCAGTTTAGATTCTTCCTAATTTTCCTTCCCCATAATCCTAGGCTTAGATGGTCCTCCACAGATCACCAGGGCTTCCTTTTGATTGCCTCTGTTCTGAGGTTCAGCATCATACTATCTAATTGCCATATTCTGGGTTTTGTACTCTAATATGTGTTGAATTTCTATTCTGTGCAAGTGAAACAGGGTGTTAGGTGGGAATGGTAGATTGGTCGTGCAAATGGCAGTAATTCTTCACCCCTCCTTGTAATCATAACCTTTGTGGTGTGACTTTGCAGCTCATCCCATCCCAGCAAAGAACGGAGTGTATTTCTCATCTTCTTGAATCTGGGGAGGCCTTGTTATTTGGTTCTGTCTAGGAGAATGTGTCAAAAGTATATGCTGTTCTGAGTCCAGATGTCACAAGGCCTTGTGTGCTTCTGCTTTCACAGTTAGAAGTTTACTCAGCCATCATGTGAACAAGCTCAGCCTAGCTTGCCAGAAGAGGAGACACATGGCCCAGTTATTATACTTTTTGCATCACTTCAATTGACTATCAGATATAAAAGTGAAGCTATTCTAAACCAGCTCACCCCTAGCTGACCACCAGCTAAACACAGGCATGAACAAGCCTACTGAGATCAGGTGAGCCTGGTCCAGACCAGAACCAGTTCATAGACCCATTAACTTAGCAAATGCTTGTTTTGTGACTGATTTTTATGGTTGGTTGTTAGGCAGCAGTATTATGGCTATAACTTTGAGTGAGGGGAACAGAAAGTAGTCTCATTATGTGGCCTGGACCCATGAAATACTCATAAGCTAACTCAGCTGGCCCCATCCTTTCATTGCTGTGGCCTCAAAGCATATTCTTGGAAAAAAAATCACCACAGGACAGATAGATTTTCAAGACAAATGTGATTTTGTAGGCTATGCCTTGGAGCCTTTCTAGCATAACATTGTCAAACTTGAGTTTGTTTAATCTTAAGTTCATAAGACCTCTTTTTGGAAAATGAACAAGAAAGACGAAAGAACATGATTGAATTTAACCTCTAAATTTAAGATGAGTTATTATTATACTCAGATATTAATAAAGAAGAGTGTTGTCAGAGTTTGTTTTATTATAGGCCCAGTTCTTTAATTTGACTAGTCGGGCTCAAATTCTAAATTTCTCAGTTAACTTGATTTTCAAAAGACGTTGCCCACTAGTCATTTTTGTGAACTCTGGGTAGTTAAGCAGGAAAAGGCAATACGGTCAAGTTCAAATGTATTCAATTCTTCCTGTGTTGTCAAAGATTTTTGTACTTGGGATGCTTTTCTGACTCTGACATTCTTTTCTTCTGTCTTTAAAAAAGCCAGAGATTTGATCTAGTTAAGGAAAGCTTTTAGATAAAAAAACATAAGTGAAGGCCAAGGAGCAAGCAAAGTTACTCTTGAAGGTTAGCTTACAATCAGAAAACAAACAAACAAAACCCAGTATAACATAAATGTGGCATAAATATAAGACAGGTTACTGAGTTATGAATCAGAGACAATCAAACCAATTTCCTAAGGAAACAAATTGAAACCAGAGAACAATAAGCCACAGTGGAATAACAAAGAAGAATTGAGAAAACTTAAAAAAAAATATGCAGCTGGATAATGTGCAGACAGATATTTGCAAGGTTTTCAAAATTTGGAATTCCAGAGTCTAACTCAGGTCATTTTGCCCAATGAAGTGTATGAAAGATCTTAATATAAAATATAAGGCCAATGTATTTTATAACATAAATATTAATATATTTATATATAAAAATATTTTATATGTTATAATATAAATATTTTATAATATAATAAATTAATATAATGTGTTACATATATTAATATTTATATTATGTATATTATATATACTATGTATAGCATATATACCACTTTATAATATAAAATATGAAGCCAATAACAATCTTAGGATTGTTATTTGCTTGTTATTTGCTTCTGTCTAGGAGAATGTGCCAAAAGTATAATTGTGATTGTGAATAATTGTATAATCATGGGGTACAGAGACCTTTTTAAGCAAGACAGAAAAACATAAGAAAGAAAAATATAGATATCTTTATCTAGATGAAGATAATCAATTTCTCTGAAAAATGAGCATAAATAAAGCAATTCATAGGAAAAGAAATAAAATACAAAGAATATATATACAACACAACTATATATATATTTGAAATATAGATGAAAGCAGCTCATTAACAATTAGAGAAATGCAATAGCACAATACCTTTTCAAGGGACATTTATCATATTGATTAATTTAATTTAATTCATTAAATTTAAAAGAAATTTCTTTTAAAGAAGCAATAACATTCTGAGAAATTGACACTTTGAAACATTGGGCAATAATTTGACAAAATTTATAAGAAGGCAAACATAGGCTTGTAACCCAGCAACTCCATTTTTGGGAATTTGGCCCACAGAAACAAAACCACCAACATATAAGAATGAATACACTAAGATATTTATTTTTGTACAGGAAAAATAGCATTGATTTAGCATTGTTTGTACAGGCAAAGCAACCAAAAAATAAAACAAAACAAAACCAGCCTGTGAAAACTACCTTAATTTCAATGTTTTGCCACATATGCATTATGTATTGTCTATCTCTATATTTTTTTGCTGAGTCATTTGAAAATGTTTCAGGCATCATGACATTTCACCCATAAAGACTGAAGCATACGTCTCCTAAAAAGGTTGCTTTCAGATAGCATTAGCATATTTATTTATTTGCTCTATATTAATATATCCAGAAATAGTTTCAATATTATGACCTGTCAATAAAATAAGCAAATGAAGCTTGAGACTTTTTTGAAGTTCTTTTTATTCATCAAATATATCCTACTAAGGATGCACAATTATATTACTCTGCCAAAATTCACTGAAAGTAATTATATTCTTTGTATGGTTATGTTACCTTAAATATAGACATAGGATCACTTGTTTCAGTTTGTTTTCTCAGTAGACATTTTCAATTATTTTATTCTTTTTCTTCTCTGGGAGCATCTGTTGTGCGTGTGTGTGTGTGTGTGTACATACACATATATATAAATCAAATTGACAATTTAAAATTGTATGTATTTATGTAGTACAGAATGATGTCATGATTTATAAATACAACATGGAGTAATTAAATAAAGCCAATTAACATATTTATCACCTCAAATACTTACCATTTTTTGTGGTGAGAACACTTGAAATTTAATCGCTTAGCAATTCTGAGATGTAAAATACATGCTGCATATATTTAAAATTTAATTCCTTATAGTCTTTTAACACTTTAAAAATATATCTCCTAGCCTTTGAGAGGCAGGAATAATAATATGGTACTCTAATTATCTTGCTCAGAATATTTTGGAATTTACTGCTAAAGATCAGGGAAAATAGTAAAACTAACAAACAAGCCAAGCAACAGCAAAAACATGAATAAAACTTAAGTGTTTCTGTAAAAAAATCATAAGGCTCTCACTCAAAGAACTATGAGGTAGTCAAATAATATAAATCAATGGCTTTGAAAACAGGGAGAAATAATTATATTTTTGTGATAAGTGAAAAAATGTACCTATAGTTGTATACATACTGTGATAATAACTATGACCATTTTTTTAAAGAATACAAAACGACTTTGAAAAGAAACACTAAAATATAAACTGTGTTAGAATTATGAGTATCTTTATTTTTTCTATTTCTCACTTTTATGGTAATGTGATTATTTCATTTTTAGCATAAAAATAGCATTCTAAAATGAAAACAAAATCTAATATAATTTCTATAAAATACAAAAAAGAAAAATGTAGAACTCTGAATGTGGGATACAGTGACTAGGACAATTTTACGAGAATTACTGCAAGGACTATAGTATTTTAACCTCAACATCATCAGTTAGCTAAGTGGATATTAAAAGCAATGGGAAATGCATTAAAATCATACATTCATAGAATGAATGGTTTCAAAATTAAGCCTGAGCAAACGTGCAAGGCCTCATCTTATTTTTAGAATAATCTCATGAATTTTGCTTCAAGAATAAAAATAACAGGATCATAAGAAATTTATAGACTGAGGTTAGTCATGTTACCCAAGGATTGTTGGAAAGTGACATGTGGGAAAATGGGACCACATGCTATATCCTAACCACTTCAGTTTTTGTTTGTTTATTTGTTTTCCACTAAGTTTCCTTAGAATAAATTGCCATGGGACTTTGAGTCAATATGGCTGACTGAAAATTTCCTTTTCTATTCCAAACCTAGGGAAAGGCAAAATGAAACAGTACAGACATATTCACTTAAGTTTACAGCTGAGTTTGAATATAAGGAAAAGAAATCCTTAAGTCGCAGAAATAACAAAGGAACTCACAGTTAACAGAGTTGATTCTCCATTTTGCGGGGCGAGGAGAGATTGGAAGAGGAGGCCTCAGGATGCCGGGTGTTGGAGTGCGGAACCTGAAGTCCCTGAATAGAGCCAGGGGTGCCCACCCTTCAAATGGGAACTAGGAAAACCCAATCCACAAACTTGGAGATGAGGCAAGGAAGCAAATGATTCATGGAGCACATTGAGGAAAAACATCCACAAAGGGAATTAGAAACCCGTGAATGAGTGCAGTTTCCAAATTCATATTACCCCTGTGAATTGAGTACCCAGTCCCAATAAATTAAAGCAAAAACTGTTCAGAAACTGATAAAGCCCACTGAGTCCCAGCAGAGGCATAGCAAATTCAGAATGTTTGGGTCCCGCGGCAACCAAGGGCAGGACTGACACCTACAGACAAACAACACCTAGGAAACATGAACTCAAGTTCAAAATTACAAACCACTCAAGTAAAATGCAGCTTTTGTTCAACTTTGTAATTCAAGGTTGTTGGCAACTGAAATCTAAAGATGAGGAGTGAAATGGTGATCAGTGTATTTCTAGGTCAAAGTTGAAAATACTCCAGATGTAAACAGAAGTAAATTGGATAGTCCATGCCAATGTAGAAGAATACAGGCCATTCACAATGGAAATCAATTACTGCTGCTTTTTATTGGGTGCTGGAGTTTGGTGCATGCCTATATTTTGGGTAGATTTTCCTAAATAATTATATTTGCTTCAAAATAATATTAAAATTAATTTTTATCTTGTGAACAAATACCAACTAGCAATAGAACCTGTTACACAGGGCTAAGAAGGCAACATAAGTTAAACTGATGCCATAGATCTACACAAAGTAGACAATTCACTTTGGGATAGATAAGATTCTTTCTCCACATAGGGTTTAGAATGCTTGCATTTTATGAAATATGACCTTGCTCAGCTTATTTAATCTCTTGGAATTTTAACTGTCTCATGTATAAAATAGGAATAATAAAACCAATTTTCCTGGGCTGTTAAAAGGTTTAAACAAGATCATACATATTAAATGCTTAGCATACTCTGATTTGCTTATTAATTAATATTGTGTAACCTCATTTTTAAAAAGAGAGAAAAAATCACTTACAGCAAAAAAAATCTAAAGTCCTGCCTATGAACTGGTCCTTGTTCTTTCCAGTTAATTTGAGTCATTATTTGGTCAGTTATGGTACTTGGTGGATTTCTCTTTTGGGACTATATTCTGGTTTGTTGTTGATTTTGATGCATTTGTCAATAAATGGTATTTTGAACACTCTGACCCATGCAAGGCCCTGTTTGGTGTTGTGGTGACTGGAGAAATTAGAATCCGTCCTAGGTGACAAGCAATGGATACGGGGAAAATAAAACATTGGACTGAATGAGTGCCACACACAAGATGGACTGTGGATGCTGAAAATGAAGACTCTATTGTAGCCTTAAGGTAATATGGGAAATACTTTATGAAGGACATGAGACTTAAAAATTGAGCCTTGTAGAATCTGCCAATACCTTTAGCATTATCCTTATTTTGGGCAGAAGCTCTCAACACTTCCTCCATTGGACATACAATAGATGACATTCACTGGGGAGACACAGCTCTCTAGCTGTAAATTCCCTCTTCCCTACACAATCTACAGGTATATATGTAAGTATGTAGATGTGATAGAAAACGTGAATCTCAACTTTGAATCTGCTCTAATATAGAAAAATTAAATTATCACACATTTACTTTCATGAATTAGCCATAGATTACAATGGAGGGATTACAATTCTCACATACTCTGTTTTCATAATCTCTGGCTAATTTCACAGATGGATGCACATTAAAAGTGACAAGGTAATGTACATACAAAATCCCTGGGGATTTTGTTAAGACGCAAATTCTGATTCAGAAGATCTGGGGTGGGGCATGCTACCCTGCATTTCTAACAAGCTCCAAGGTGATGCTGTTGCTGCTGGTCTAAGAACCACACCGTGAATAGCACCACTTCAGACGAAGGTCTTCCAACAATTTTCTCCTTTTGTGCATTCTCTTCCTTCCTCAACAACATTACTTCAGGGTCTAGATAAATATTAAACAATTCTTTTGTAGATCTCATATCTTCAGACTTCTGGAATGCTAATGCTCAGATTTAGATTCAAAGTGTTGATAAGGCTGTTGGGTGAAGGGCAGAATGAGGGTTGCTAAGTTGCCAGAAAGGAAGGTTGGAGGAGTCAAGGACGAGGTAGGCAAAATGCTAAGTAAATCCAAATACTGAATCAATAAAAGAGGAAAGACAGAAACTAGAGACCATGTGATTTACCAAGCACAGTTCCTAACATGCATTTCCTTTTTAAACTTTATTTCAAGTCAAAAGCCAAATGCATTCTGACATAGTTCTTAGGTGTGAACTCCTCTATATATGCATATATTCCATGAAACTGCCACAGAGGAAAACTCCTAACATAGTCCACGCTTTTATACCTCCTCTGAGTCCTGAAATATATTTCAAAATTTCTAATCATCTCACAGGTGTCTAGAGATTACTGTAGGAACCTGAAAAAAGAACATTTAACAATTACATAGTCAAACCCTTCATGACTTTGACGTCTCAGAAAATGACTTTAGCAATTATACTCAAATCCTTCCTTTTATTTAGTGAAAATCTGTGGCCCAGAGAAGTTAGGGTCTTTCTGAAGGATATGGCTGGCTAGTAGCAAAACCAGGACTAGGACCTCGTCAATTCTCTCCTCTGTGGTAGATTGACTGGATTAATGGCTCCTCCCTGTACCCAGAGCCTTTGCTTTATGATTCTCAGCTTCTCTTATGAGAGATGAGGAGTCTATTTCTCCATTCCTTGAAGATGATGTGGTCATGCGATGACATTGGTTAATAGGATGTTAGCAGGCATGGCCTATGCAGAGGCTTAAAAAAGCCCTTACTTAGCTTTCACTCCTATTCCTATGGCATGTCATGGGAACATGCTTAGACTACTCTAGTAGAAGATTTAACACAAGGAAAAGAGTTGAATCACCTCAGTCATCCCAGTCCCATACCCCAAATTATCCTAGATTCATCAACATCCAACTGATACCCAGAGATGTAAGTCAGCCAAGATCAGCAGAGCTACAGAGCTACCTGCCTGACCCGTAATGAACCACAGATGTATGAACAAGTCCAGCTAAGCTCCGCCACACTCAGCCAAGATCAGCTGAACCCCACAATCTTATGAACTAAATAAATGTTTATTATTGTAAGCCAGTGAAGTTTTGTGTCTGTTATTTGGTATTATTGTTGCATTTCCCCATGACTCTTATAATTTCTCTCAAAAGTGTGCATTAAGTTCTGTGGCCTTGACATGAAATGAGTTGTTTACCATTTTCCAGGAGCAAAATTCTTATTGCTTTATATACATACCCAAGCCACTTACCCTAAAAGCAACTTATACTACAATTTAGGACAATAATTATGCTACTCAGCAGGCCACGTCAGCCCAGCTAATATGTGAGTTCCTGGCCCTGAACTTTTTATGTCAGCACTGGAATACTTTCTCCTTATGGGGCCTGCGATTAAGGCCTAGAAGTTTTCTATTTTTAGTTAGGTGTTTTCTTTTGGAAGACTCAGCTGGGCATAAAAATGATTGTGAATTAGGAAACAAATTTTGATTTTACAAAAATGATAAATAACCTGCACGTTGTGCACATGTACCCTAAAACTTAAAGTATAATAAAAAAATAATAATCAAGATAATAACCCAAAGACGTTTGTCAAACAGAAAGTTACTATTGTATTTGAAATACCAAAAGATGTTCTAAGTCTTTGAAGATCCTGTGCTCTGGGGTAAGGAAGCTTAAGATACTTGTTTTATAATCTTGAGAGAATAAACATTCAGCACATTGTTCATCAAATCCCATCGATCATGAAGGGAGGAGACTAAAGCCTACCATCCAAGTGGTTCAGCGCAGAATCAAGATCTGAATACTAAATTCTTGCCTCCTGGCCAGGTGCAGTGGCTCACGTCTGTAATCCCAGCACTTTGGGAGGCCGAGGTAGGTGGATCACTTGAGGCCAGGAGTTTGAGATCATCCTGGCCAACATGGTGAAATCCCATCTCTACTAAAAATAAAAAAAAATTAGCTGCGTATGGTGGCCGGCGCCTGTAGCCCCAGCTACCTGGGAGGCTGAGGCACAAGAATCGCTTGAACCTGGGAGGCGGAGGTTGAAGTGAGCCAAGATGGTGCCACTGCACTCCAGCCTGGGTGACAGAGTGAGATGCTGTCTCAAAATGAATACATAAGTAAAATAAATAAATTCTTGCCTCCTATCCAGGGCTCCATCCCCACCATTCCAGGCCAACTGTTCACTATGTAAAAACAGGATGTGTGAAGATCTCAGGATCCTGATATTCTTGTGTGTTGAGGGGAATATAACAAAACATTCCAATGTGTTTTCCTTTCATGTTTAGGATTTCAAAGTTGCTTTCACAAAATAATCGGGAATTGTCTTTTACTGAAAAGTGATGCTGAAGAGGGGTCCCATGGCCCAGGGTCTTATTGACCTGCTGTCCTCTTCATAATACAATACGGTTTTATGGAAAACAACGAGGACCCTCAACCAGCTGCAATTAGCCCAGCAAATTTCTAAATCATCACAGGCTTTTCTTTGTGTCTGTCATACTTGGAAGATCCTGGTTTTTCACTCCCTCTGTGTCATTCTTCAGTTTAGGAAATGTTTATTTGATCAGCTAGTTGTTTTTCTGTTTTCCATTAAGTACAGTCTAATTTAATCAGAATACTTCTGTAAAGAATCGGATACCATAAAAAAGAACAAGCAAATGGAAAACTGGAATAAGGAAAAATCATAGCTTAAAAGAAAAAGAAAAAAGTCTCTCGGGTTATAACCAACCTAGTAAATTGCTAATAAACAAGGAAATATAGAACCATAAAATAATTATTTACTATAATAATAGTAACATTAAAATTAACTAAGTGCTTATTGTGTGGCAGGCACTGTTCCTAGGACCTTACATGTATTAACTTAATACATGTACATTAATTTCAGAATCTCTGAACTCAAATATCTATGGGGCTCAAGAAGCAACACAAATCTGTGAATTAGATCTGGTATAAGGCAGTTGAGAAGTAGTGGAATCTGTAGCCAAGTGGAATTGCATTTCTTGTGTAAAACACTCAAATTCAGCAATTTTAACATATACCAAGAGTCCAATAAAAGGCCCAACTGAGTCTGCAAGTCACTACTTTGTAGCTTCTGATTTAGCCGCACATGAGGAGCAAGGGCATGACAGCCTATTCGAGAGAGGCTAAGAAAGACACCACCAGAAGAATCCCATTCTCTTAACCACACAAACCCTGAAAAAAAATCAATAAAAGCCCTCCGGGCAATTGAAATAAAAGGCCATTCAGAGGCTAATTATTTTTAGATGAAGGATGTATTTCTTTTCAGTCAGGTGGAATGCCACCAACAGGAAAGAACTGAACATACATTATGAATTCAGTTCTTACACCGAGTCACATTAGAAGCAAGGTCAATAGTGCAGACGGTGTAAGCAACCATCTCAGAGAACCTGGAGTCCCATGAAGCAGCCTCTTCAGGAAGTCTTGGGTCTCCAAAGGCTTTTTCCTGTGGGGGTCCTGCCCTTGTGTTGGCCTCAGCTCGGATCAGAGTCTCCTCATTGGTGCATGCCTTTATGATAACTCCTTTTAAGATTAACCAAGGATTAGTAATTACTGAACTTGAGCCCTAGCTACAACCACTTTCTCGACTCAAAGCCTGTGCATGGCATTTACAAAACAAGGGACAGGCTGAATCAAATGTCCTAGAATGAACTCAGCTATGTCCCTGGAGAACATCCTTCTCCCGATCACCTAAAATTAGTTTTGGTTTTTCTTTTTCTTTTTATAAATGTATATTTCAAGAGTGGTTAGCCGTCCTAGGGTTTTATCAGGATAATTGATTTTGATGCTTAAGGGAGTATGTCCTAATTACATAGTCCCGCCTTCTAAATATGATGTTTATGTCTCCTGCTTAAATTGCTGTGGTTTTTGGGTGAGTATTTACAATTTTATCTGAAAGGAAACTAGACATTTGTTTCTTGGCCTCACAGGCATTTTGAGAAGCCTGCTCGTTGTGCTTGAATTCTCCCCGCAAGGTGAAGCTGAAAACAATGATGGGATTTCTCAGGGAGAGCAAACTGAGGCAGGGCCAGATCAAAAGGCAAACGAGTGACAGGAGCTGGGTGGTTACAGACAGCAGACACCCGTTCTTCTAACTAGATTACTACTAACTAGTTCTACTAACTAGTTCTACTCACTAGATTATTCTTCTGATTTTTCAAAAGAATCCACAAATCTGGATTTTGTGTTAAACCTTCTAATTTGTCAGTGTTGCCTTAAATTAGAAATTTACAAAACACCATGCAGGTCGATTTGCAACTTCCGGAGTATTTGGGTAATGTATTCCATCTGTCTGTCTTTGGACTTGATAGTTCACCATCCGAAAGTCTGCTGGGGCCTCCCTATTCAGGGACTGGCCTCTATCCTTTTCTTTGTTGCACTAGTGGAGACTTAACCACATTGCGCTGGTGTCTAAAGTCTTTAACAAGGCAACTGTCACTGGGAAGAGGAAGACACTTTCCTTACCCCCAGGTAAATTTTTGATCCTATTCTTGAATAAAAGGCATCTGCTAGAGAATATTGGACATCTCCCTCTTTTCCCATTTCCTTATTCGTCACGTAAGTGTGGTGATGTAACTGTGCTACACACATCGGGTTTGGAATGAAAAGTCAGATAAATTGAATAGCAAGTTGTTTTTATAGAAATCCTCTTTTGTAAGTCTTCTAGCCCAGATCCTTTTGTTAATAGATCCATTTCTCGAAGAGGTCTACAGAGATGACTTGGAATACAAAGTCGTCACTTTACTGATTTTATCTTTAGGGTCTTTGTGAGTAGCAGTCAATTTAGAATAATTCTACATTTAGCAGGTTTGGATTCCGGTATTTTGGTCTACATTGCAGAAAATAAGTCGGTATCCTCAAAATTTGCAGGCACCTGTCCACGGTGTCTGCTGTGCCTGGGTGCAGCTGCCAAATCCAAGGACAATGTTTACAAGTCCTCCCTACCACTTTTTAATCCAGGCATAGCCATTTGAAAAATTCTTGCCAATGAAAAGTTAGGGCAGGGCTTTTTGGGGACATATGGGGAATCTCTACTATTTCTTTCCCTTTTCCAGCAAGATCCTAGGGGATGATGGAGCCACATTATGAAAGGAACCTGGTTCTCTGAATTGCCATGATGAGATAAACTGTTCATCAACTGGAAACACTTATGTTGGACTATTGTACAAAAAAGAAATAAAATTCTATTGTATGAAGCCATTGATATTTTGGTACTGTTTGTCACAGCAGCTAGTATTATGCTAACCAATACATTCTCACATACATATTTTGTGTTGCATGACTTATTTTGAGGTCAGGGGAATGATGAATATACATGCAGATATGAGTGTTTCTCTTATTTATGATTAATCTTTATTAGCCAATGTTTATGCCATAAGGATGGCCTCTTAAATTTCTGGGGGCCTTTTTGGTTATTCTGAAGTTAAAGTAGAATTAGAGAATAATCCTAACTATAAATCTTGAGTACTTTATAACTACCTTATAACTATGAGAAAGAAAGAGCTAGTGTTATAAAGCCCAGGGGCACTTTTACTTTCCATCAATGTTTATCTCTTTCTCCTCTACAAGGAAAGTGCAAGGATGAAAAAAAACTCCCTTTTCTTCCATTGTTATCACTGGATTAAGGTATATACAGAATCTATGGCCGCAGTGAAGTTACTCTTATAAGGACAGGAACCGGTGACTTCAATTCAGTACAATTGCAAATTAGTTTTAAAACACTATTCTTCTTCTGCTTAGATTCACAAGGCAGAGCTGGTCTGCTAAATCTTACTTTCTCCTTCCATCTTCCCATCAGATAACCATATCCTGACATGTATAATTCTGGCGCTGCTTCCCAAAACTTGGGGGTTTCTTCAGATCACTCAACCTAGGAGATTAAAAGCCGTTCTGATGCATCATAGGCATCCTTACTTACACAGGGGTAAATGGCTTTAGAGAAAACTACAACTAATCTTACCAGTGACAGGAAAAATCTTCTAGGTTCTAGTTCTAACAAGCCTGTTCTGGTTCTTGGTTGACATGTCAGCCAGAGAGCCATCCTAATTCCAAATCATGGGAACATACTGCAATACTTGGAATACTGAATTGAATGGCCAATACCACTGATTCATGGCTCATTCTCTATTTACATCTACTCGCTTTTTGTGGCCTCCTCTCCCTCACACATTCATTGATTTATTCATTCATGTATCCAAAAATTTATCAAGTGTACTTCTGCAAACCTAGCACTGTGACAGGTGCTAGGCAGAGACATGAGTGAGACACAGCCCTGGCTTCAGGAAGTCCCAAGACTAGTAGGAGAATGTGAAACATAAAATAATAAGGTGCTATGCTGAGATATGTAAAATTATATGCAACATACATGGTATACTGCAATATACATGGGAAAATTATATGCAACATACAAACGTAACACAAAGGAGGGAGTGACTACCTCTCCTTGGCATCACAGAATAGAAATTATCTAAGACCAGAAGAACTGGATATTACTGAATGCCAGCCTTTTTGCACATTTGTCCAGGTGACTGCCACTTAACTTCATCAAAGGCCTACCACATCATTTCCCCCTTTCTCTTTGCAGCACTTCAAATCAAATTTTAAAATAACTAAAAGAGGAAAAATAATAAGAACTCTGAATTGTTTTTTGAAAACTGAAATATTTTGTCTAATTGTATGCCAAGAAGAATAAAACATTCTGAAAATTGAAGATATCTCTTGATACATCAGTGATGAATAAGAAAAGATAATCATGTGCATAATTTTTCATAGTGCTATGTAAAATGCCACTCAGAAACCCTACCAACTTAATCTTTACCTATGTTCTTGCTATGAATGACCATCTTTCAGTATGTGTTAATAAAAAATGATTATAAGTATAATAGGGTTTTCAACTCTGGATAGAAGATTCCAACTTTGTGTGGTTTGCCTTCTTCAGAGGTAGAAAAAACTTCCTTTGCTTAACTCTTCCAGTTAGAAGTAGATTGAAAATCAAGGCCTCTTAACATTTTCTTTATCTGAAGAATATAATGTACTTCTTTTGGTTATAATGGTAAAATACAAAACTGATTAGGGCAGGAGCAAGTACAGTGTGTGAGGTTATACAGAGCAGAAGCTCCCAAATTGAGGTCTCCCGAACAGCAGCATCAGCTTCATCTGGGATCTTGTTAGAAACACATGTTCTCAGGCTCACCCCAAACTTACTAAGTCGGAAGCGTTGGGGGTGGGAGCCCAGTCATCTGTGTTTTATTGTCTCCTACCTGATTCTGATGAATCCCAAAGTGTGAGAACTATTGATTTAGAGCTTGAAGAAGCCTTGCAGGTGATTCTCATTTACATGAATTGTTGAGGATCATTCATGTATTTAATGGCTAAGTCTTGCCAAAAAAGTAGTGTCAGTTTGGAAAATATTTTCTAAACCCAAACATACTTGATTATTGTCAGATGCAGGTGTGGGTTTAATGCCACTGAAATTTGAATTATGGAGACTCTAGCATTATAATCTTGGCCAACTTCTCATCCAATTTGAAGCTAATGATTGTTCGTGCCCAGTTTATAGCTCTTTGGCCTAACCATTGTCATGCAGACTGTCCTAATTCCAACAGCTTGCTTTCTCTTGCAGGGTGCAAAAATGGCTGAAACTGCCTGCTCAGTTGGTGTATATAGACTCCAGCTCCCTCGCCCTTTGCAAGAAATAACTCTAAGGTGCATAGTCTACATGGTTTCCCAGAATTCCATGCTGGGATTGATCACCAGTTGCCCACATTTGTAACTTGTCTGAGAAAAGCCACACCTTTTAATTGCTACCCTCCCTTTCCTGCTTCACTTCTCTACTTCCCTGCTGGTTTCCTGGGACCACTGCTCAGAAACACTATTATACTCAAATCCTCATCTCAGGATTTGTTTCTGGGGGAACCCAAATGAAGACCTTAGCCTAGTCCTTAGTTTGAATTTATTGGCTGGCATATATTGAGTGGACACATTGCAGGGTTTTCTTGTAGTTTTGGATTAATGTGCCCTAGTCCCTGATGCATGCTGACCTTATTTGACTTGTTTATGAAATGTTTGGGCTGGAGATCTATCATAAATTACCCAGTAACTATGTTTAGATTTAAAAAAATCCATTTCTTTCTGAGTCTAAATAGTTCTACCTGGACTTGAAGTGATTATATTCAAGCAGCAATCCAAGTAAGTTTGAATATATTTTGGTCCCTGACTCTAACCATAGCCAATTAGATTCCTGTTACATTATATGTGATCACTCAGGTTAAGGTCTATAGACCTAACCTGCTATGAAGCTATTTCCAAATGGAGAAGAGAAATTGATGTACAGGAGAAAAGACAGGCTGCGAATAAAATGTGCCCAGCATAGTGATGATACACATTCATTTTCCGCTTCATCCAGCAGCATATGGAATAGACGGATAAACTAAAATGCCAGTTGGTCCTGGTGTTTTTGTTACATAACATTTCAAGTGAAAGAACAGGTTGTCAAGAAAAATTATGCTGAAATTTAAATAAATAAATCATGCATGACATAGTGAGTATATTCAAAAGCAGTTTATCCCATCAAAACAAGACTAAATGTATTCTACAAGAGGAAATATATTACTGTGCTGTATTCAGTAGCAGAAATATAAATAGTATCCTTAAGAAAATAGCTTTTGCATTAAAATAATAATTAAATAATAACATAATGCCAGTCTATTTTTAAAGGAAATACAATTTTAAAGAAAAGTCTTCTGCATTAAAATAAATATCTAATATCCAGTTGTCCCAATGTATGTTTTCAATGTTTTCCAATAAGTCAAGTTAATCAAGTTCCAATAAATCAATGTACATTTTCATTGTTTTTCCAATAAATCAATGTTTCCCAGTAAATCAAGTTAATTAAATTGTTTCCATCAGCCTGCCTTTTTAATTTTATTTAAGTTCTAGATTTTTATAAAGATGGGGTTTTGCTACATTGCTCAAGTTGATCTCTCTTTTTTTTTTTTTTTTTTTTTGAGGTGGAGTCTCACTCTGTCACCAGGCTGGAGTGCAGTGGCACGATCTCACCTCACTGCAAGCTCCGCCTCTCGGGTTCAAGCGATTCTCCTGCCTCAGCTGCCCGAGTAGCTGGGACTACAGGCGCGCATCACCATGCCCAGCTAATTTTTGTATTTTTAGTAGAGACGGGGTTTCACCATGTTGGCCAAGATGGTCTCAATCTCTTGACCTCGTGATCTGCCCGCCTTGGCCTTCCAAAGTGCTGGGATTACAGGCGTGAGCCTCTCAAAGTGCTGGGATTACAGGCATGAGCCATGATGCCTGGGCTAGCCTGCCTTTTAACCAAATGTTTTATCTCAAAGAAAATGACTGAACTCACCAACTAATGACTTATCCTTTGTTCTGTCCCAAACAAACATAATAAGTGTATGATTCTTTACTAACATTTCCTGTGCCTTGATCACATATCATTAATACAAACACACAAGTTAAACTTGTTTGCTTTATACAAGTATGTTTGCATTTCCTACTTGGGATACAAATACAACCAACATTTTTTAAGTAGAAACGCCACTTATCAAGACATATAACCTGATTAAAAACATAGCCTTTTAGATTAAAATATAATCAGAAAGAAAACTGGTGATTTGGTTTTCCCTCACCTTTTCTCACCCATTAATTTCTATTCACCTTCTTCTTCCACTACCCTAAAATGTGTATATTTATTTAAAAAATCAGTAACCAACTTCTTTGGAAAATGTCCAACAGAATAAAATTGCAATATTTGTCTGTCAAATCAAACATGGACATGATGATGGTACTGATTCCTCTAAGAAAGTTGTGTCCACCATGATGTCACAACACTGAGTTGAAAGTCAAAAAACTGATTGAAATTACTTAGTTTCAAATCAAAACTAGTTTGAAAACTAATTAATGATTGTTCTATCAGTATATGAACTCTTCCCTGTGAGTCTTCTTTAGACATCAGGGAGCTCATAATTCAAGAAACACATGAGAATGCACTGACATTATACTAATTTCTCAAAGAGGAATAGATCTGAAGATGTCTCTCCTGATTCAGCCAGCCTGAGACCCTGTGGAGATGAATGGATTACTTTAATTAATCAGTGAAATAACTAATGAATATTTATTGGGGACCTACTAATGTAAACAAATGGCTCTGTGGTATTTGGTTTGGGGAGTCTTGAATAGTATAAAACCGTTACCTCTTAAAGGTTAGAAACTGAAAATATAATTAGTGAGCCAAGGCAAAGTTAAATAATAACATGAGCTAGTCATATAAGGTGAAATGCCAAATCAGTGATATGCACAGTGTTTTGAATCCAGGAACTGTGAATCACTGTGGTAGGACTTGTCGCTGAGTTAATCTATAAAACCAAAGCTTCAAGTTACACCACATGGAAATGAACTTATTGCCAGTGTCTTAAGCACAAAGCTTTTCTTCAGTAGGCCCTTGGGAGCTATTCTGTAACAGTTATCAAATAACAATGACTACTACTATAAATATTTATTGAGCATTTACTATATCCTGGCACTAGGTTAAATGATTAGCAGGGATTATCTGCAAGGATTACCTCTGTGAATTCTCCCATTATTCGCTGGAGTAAATATTATGAGCATTTTATGGTTAAGCAACACAGCTGGTAAATGATGAAGTCAGAATTCAAACTCAGTTATTCTGACTCCACAGTCTCCAATTACGTATAATAATCTCTTCTCCTATCAGGCTTTAACAAAAAGCCCACATATTTATATTCTCTCAATGACTCCCTAGAATGGAAAGTTAGTGGAAGCTTTTATATACAATAAAGAAAGAATAAAGGCAAGATTAATATGTATTATCATGGTAGGTAGAGTGGAGAAAAGTATATTCTGTCTTTTTTTTTCTTCCCTCTCCTACTCCCACTGTATTTTCCAGGTTTCACCACATTCTAGAAAACATTTATTCAGTTGAATAACCCATCACCTTTGAAGACATTTAACTTGCTCCAATAGACCCCAAGCTAGAGTCTACCCTGTGGAAAAGACTTCAACAAGAAATACCTGAGCAACATTTCAGAATTAGAAGGAGATCCTTAAAACATCCAGAAAGATTGAAAAAATAGCCAGCTTTCTTGAAGTACTAGAAGACTGAAGTAAAAAAAAAAAAACCAAAAGGTTTTCAAAAGCTAACCATGATGCCATCTCTAGAAGGAAAAGATTCAATTCAGCTGTGCGGGAGAGCAGAACTTTAGAAAGCCTTGCTACTCAAAGTGTGGTCCTAGGACCAGTAGTATCACTTCAGGCCCACTCCAGATCTACTGAATCAGAATTTGCATATTAACAAGATCCACAGGTAATCCACATACACATCACATATTTGGAAACACGAGTTTAAAAGTAATTGTTATGATTTTCTTAATGTGGATGTGAAGCTGAAAGTGTTTAGGCTGAACTATTTGGAACAATGTTCTATTTGTGAGCAGATGTTATTTATAAATATTCTGGATTCAGTGCTTCTTTATTAATTAAAGTTCTTGAGCCAATCAAGAACAAGCTAACTCTTCCTAAGTGCTGGCCTTAGAAGTAGATGAACCAATTAAGAATCAGTCCCTACTTCCAAAGCGGAAATCTTGAGGAAGAGGGACCAGCAAAGAGGTAGCAGGCCACCAACCTCAGGGCTTCTGAGTTGGAAGTGTGTTGCCCAGTTTCCTTGCCCAGGTGGCAATCTGAGAGATTATCTTATCCCTCCAAACAAGAGGTATGTCAGGAGGCTAAAGAGGAACTATTTGTCCCACTTCCACTACTCTAATTTTTTTTTTTTTTTTTTTGCACACTCAAATTGCCAGAGTTTGAGAACACTACCCTAAGAACAAGAGTTGGGAAAAAGGGAATGGCCTTCTTTGTCTACTGAACCCCTTTTTAAAACAAGATCCTATTTTAAGAGCCTAGCATTAGGGTATGTTCAGTTCATCTGGTCACCTCTAAGTAAGTGAGCAAGGAAGACTTGTGAGCTGTTTACACTGTTGAAATATTCCTATGACCCTATCTCCCTTTAGGACTCAAAGCTATGAAAACAAGCCATGTGAAGGTCAGTGCTGTAGTCCATTGAACCCATCAGTGGAAGTGACCCCAGTGGAATCATACAATCTCTGCACACTCACACTGAAGAGAGCCTACATCTTGGAAAAGGTCCAAGACTCCCCGAGGGATCTCACTTGGACTGCTGCAGCCTTATGCCATTTAGATTTGAATGATTTTTGTGTTATTCTAGCCAGGGCCATCCCTGTCCTATCATTGGAATTTAAACATTTCCATTACTACACAACATCAGGGTCTAGTGCCAAAAGAAAATGTTCTTTGAAATTATTCTTGTAACTTGTCAGAACAATTTAGATTTCCTGAGTTTGTGATATTTAGATGCTATTACTGAGGACAAGTCCATACCTAAATATTTCATAATGAACACAGGAGCCGCATTACCAAAACTGCTTGTAACAAGGACAGGCTGTGGTGTGTGTGTGTGTGTGTGTGTGTGTGCAAATGAAACAGTATTGTAGTTTATGTTTTGACTGCTAAACCTTTAATCTATTTCAGATCCTGGGGTAGTTAAGGATTGGCTAAATAGGCCTCAAGTAAAGCTAACAATAAAAATTAAATAAAAATTTAATTCAAATACTTAAAATTATGAAACTTATTCAAATAACACCCTCAATAAAGTGAGAAGCAAGTGATAAACTGGGCAAATATTTTCACAACAAACACATCTGACAAAAGAATAGTATTGAGAATATATAAAGAATTGTTATGAAGTAATGAGAAGACCAATCACTCAATTGAAAAAAATTACCAAAAGATACAAAGAGGCATTTTGCTTAAGAAGGAACATGTGGCTAAAAGCAAAACAAAAACAAACTAAATAGAAGGGATGGTCAGTTTCTTCACTGATCAGAAAAAGGCAGATCTAGACCACATTGAGATATCATTTCACACTCATCTTAGTAGGAAATATTAGGAAGTCTGACGTTAATATCAACTATTGGCAAGTGTCAGGGTAATACAGTCTTTCATATATTGCTGAAGAAAGTGTAAAGTGGTATAGTTACTTCAGAAGACAATTTAGCATCATCATGTAAAATGGAAGATTCATATTCCCTATGGCCCAGTAATTCCACAGTTTGGTATACAACCAAGAAAACTTCTGGTACAGAGTTCGCATACTAGGAGATATGAGATGGCATGTTCACAGCAGATCTGCTTAAAACAGCAATCAACTGGACATCACTAAATGCAAACTGACAGTAGAATGGATAAGTGCAATACATTCATGGAATAGAATAAGTCAAAATAAACTGTAGCAACATTTAACAATATAGATACCTTATACATAGATATACTTTATTTAGATTTTTTTCATTAGTACACAGAGAGAAGTTCATATAAGAGAAGTGTGGTAGATTGAGTTTTCAAAAACCCACCATTCTTCACTCCTCTTTTGTGACTTGTTTTGTCAATAGGATATGATAAAAGTGATACTGTTGCAGTGCTGAGTTGTTCTCAGAGGGCAACATGTGCCTCTACTCTTGCTATTGAAACCCTGCCACCAGCAAGTGAACAAGCCTGGGCGTGCCTGTTCACAGATTAGAGACTAAGTGGAGAGATCCAGTCGTTCTAGCAGAGGCCATATTAGACCAACCTACATCCAAGTGACCCTCAAACATGAAAGCGGGTCCAACCAGTATCACCAGCAGAGCTGTCCACCTCATGCTCAGTTGACTCCAGACACATAAGTGAGAACAACTAAGACCAGAAGAACTTCCCAGCTCACCAGCTTGTGGATAATAATAAATGCTTATTGTTTTAGGCCACTGAGTTTTGTGGTGGAATTTGTTATACAGCAATAGCTAACTGACAACAACAAATTCATGGACTTAGGATTTTCTTCCACAAAGTGAACACACCCATTTAACTAGCACTCAGATCAATACCAGCACTCCATAAGACCTCTACCTGCCACCTTCCAATCACTAGCCATCCTGTCCCCTACCCAAGATAGCATATTTTCTAACTCTTCATATACACTGAATAATAATGTATATACTTTTTTGTGTCTGGCTCTTTTTATTTATTTATTTTTTTGAGACATAGTCTTGCTCTGTTGCCCAGGCTGGAGTGCAGTGGTGTGATCTCGGCTCACTGTAAACTCCACCTCCCTGGCTGAAGCAATTCTCATGCCTCAGCCTCCCCAGTAGCTGGGAACTACAGGCGTGTGCCCCCACGCCCAGCTAATTTTTGTATTTTTAGTATAGACAGGGTTTTATCATGTTGGCCAGGCTGGTCTCGAACTCCTGGCCTCAAGTGATTCACCAGCTTCAGCCTCCCAAAGTAAGCAACATATTTTTAAGTGAAAAATTGTAGGCTCCCCCAAATTTTATACAGTGTAGGTTCAGTATGGTCCTTTAACTTACATTATCATATTTCAATATGATACTCCATATGATACTATTTTTATGAAGTTAAAACAAATAAGATAAAAAAATAAAGTGTTATAGGAATACACATGCATGATATATATGCACATGTATATCTATAACCATGTAAATATAAAAGAACAGGAATATATACATGCACACGTTTCAGATTCATTGTTGCCTTGAAGGGCAGAGGGTGGAGAATGAAAGGCCAGGGTACCAGAGGGGGGAGAAACCAGTATTGTAGTTTTTGTGGTGTATATGGGTGTGTATTACATTATAAATACAGTAATATGGTCTTGCATGGACCAATGAGAAGGAGGTTGTTCATCCAATTTTCAAAATCTGTGTGTAGAGCTACCTAAATAAAGTAGGAGAACAGAAGGGAAGAAAGGGTTCTAAAAAATAACCAGTCTGTGGCAAATTTTACATTTGAGAAGACCAAAAAGACTGAAGACCACAAAATTTAAGTGACTTGGCCAGAAGTCATTCAGATATTCTTATGACATGAATTTGATATGAAGAAAATACATTTTAAAGGTAGTTTTCCCCCCTTATGGTTTATGGTTGAAGCAAATTCTATTTTCTTACAAATGCTGTGTTCTGATATTTAAAATGTTGTCTGGCATCATTAGGTCTCAATCCCTTCTTAGAACAAAATGTTCCTGCTCTCTCCCATTTGAAGAGTATTCTTTCTTCAGATGAGTTTTCTAAACTTTCCTATTAAACTTGCTGGAATGTGAATGGGGAAATTAGAAAGACTTTTGTTTTTTTGTGTGTCAGTGAGGTGATTAATCACAGCACATTTCTTAGGATTTGGAGGGAATCCTGGGTCTGGGAGTGCTGGTGACTTGGAACAGGTTCTGCTGCAGCTGGGTGAACTTGGTCTTTGTAGACTTCTCTCTCAAGTTTATCTCAAGAGGGGGATTTGGCCAAAGAGTTAGAACGGAAATAATGGCATCCTCCTCCCATTTCTTATTTCTTACCTAACAGCACAACTCAAAATATACTCAGGTGTTCTTTTATCTTGTGAGATAACTCCCTAGAATTGGTGCGGGTGAGTTGGGGGGAAGAATCTGCTCTCCCCTGCACCCCTTACCCCATTTCTGAAATGTCAGAATCTTTCTTCCTTCCAATCATATGCTCAAGGATATCAAAAAGAGAAAGATTTCCAAGTTAGTTCTACATTTTGATCACATCCCCCTATTAATCATATGTTTTTGCTACCATCTGCAACAGAGAGAAATTTTAAATTCATTGTGCATACATCGTTTAAAATTTCCCCTCTCCGTTATGTTATTTAAACTTTTCCTACATATCAATTAGTTTGAAATAATAAGTCTTTAGGCTATCCATTAATTGCTGTACTGTAGACATGATCTGTATTTAAAATTATGCAAGGAAAATTAAGCTGAAGCACGAAGGAGTCTTGGCTAACGGTGAAGGCTTCTTAGCCCTTCAGAGCAAGAACTGAGATAACGAGGACAGGAAATACACAGGAGGCTCCTTGCCGAGTTTGTCGTTCGCCAGCGTGGAGACGTGAAAACAGACTGCTCCAGCTGTGGGCTCTTCCTCGCTTTTCAGTTCTCCTTTTGAATTCTTACTGTATTTGGTCATGCCGAGGCAGAAGAAAACGATTGTCAGCCAAAGGTCCTTTTCCAGTAGAAATTTATTATAAATAGTTTAACAGCAACTTGGCTTCGTAATTAATTTCCCTACTCCCCTCCCCTTGCAAAAAACAACACATCTCCATTCTGTAATCTTGATTAAGTTTGTGGCAGGTAGAAGGGCCTGGACCCAGGGAGAACAGGAGAAAAAGGAGAGGTGTTGGGGCTGGTAGCCTTACTCATTAGTGCCTTGATTTTAGTAAACACCATGGTGTTACTGGAAGAAATATTACTTAGAATGAAGAAGAAATCACAGAACTCTCTGTTGCTTGTTCAGAGCCCCTGAGGCCTGGGAGCTTTGCAAGATTCTCGACTTCCTAATAACCAAGGCTCTAGGCAGTGCTAAAAAAAAAAAATGCCCTCTGAGATCTGTCTGCCTGATCTAGTCCCACCCTGTTGGGTGGTAGTTTCAGCAACTGAGGACTGTGCAATTGAGTTTTGCACACTGGAAAAAGAAAGATGGAACGAGTGTTAGAAAGTGGCTCATGGGTGACATTTTTCAGATCTTCCCTACCCAGGAAAGTTTAAGTTTATGGATGCTTATTTTGCCTTTGTGAGCTCTTCCTTTTTTCCCTCTGGCTTCTTGTTTTTGCCTCATGATTAATCATTTTGACTGCAGATCTGGCAATGTCAAGCATTGTGGGGCTCCTCTTGCCCTCTAGTGGTGAAATAGTAAAGTACAGCACTCGAAATACTATATGCCCATTACGAGTAAATGGTTAGAGCTTGGGAGAACAGCGCTTCTTTGTTGAATAACGCTTTGAAGATTACACACACAATCACATAAAATGCCTCAGCACAGGGGACTGTGGAAGGAGAAGAAAGCGTCTTATTCTGAGTGTCATCATTTAGGAGACTCACACAAAAGTAAGAGAATCTTTCTAGGGAAATGTTCTCTTTTCCTTGCTTGAACTGAAGTTGCAATTTAGAGGCAGTTACCCTTAACCCTGGCATTTTTCCCCCCAGTACAAGTGTTCATAGAAGCACCACATGTAACAGGCAAAAGCTGGAAACAACCTAAATGTCCATCAACAGTGGAATGGGTAAATGAAGTGTGGTGTATTCACATACTTTATAGCAATTTTTAAAAACCCAACTACAGCTATCTACAACAACAAAAAAAGAAGCCAGATGCAAAGAACTATAGACTGTATGACTGTTTATATAAAGTTGCAAAATAGGCTGCTGTCTCAGTTCATTCCTGCTGTCAGGTTTTATCTCTGCCTCCTAATTATTCTGTCATTTCAGCCACATCTGGGGTTACTAAGTGTCATTTCTAAATTGTACCTACTGACATTAGCCAATATCTTTTTGCTGGTCTCCCAAAAGAAAGATCCATCATTTTTCTAACTCCTAATTGAAGAACCTAAGAAAATTGCTGTGTTACAAAGTGTTCCTTTTCATCATCCACAAAACAATCCTCCAGGACAGAGTTGAGCAAAACCAATTCTGTCCAATCCAGTCTGAGTCTAATGACAGAAACTACTCTGAGTTACCTTATTCCTGATATTCCAGGACTGACATCAGGGCCTCTGTCCCAAGAAGTGGAGGAAGGCAGAACTCCCACTAGCCATATCCCAGCCTCCTTAAGATGGGCCTGTGGTCCTGGGAAATCTGCTCTTCTAACCTTTCCTTCGTCCACAGAAGCCACATCAGTAGAGGGTCAGTCACAGACAAGGGGCACACAGTGAATAAGGAGGCACTCACTTCTTGGATTAATTGGCTTAGTGTGAGAAGGCTCACTTTTACATCCTAAGATTGGAAAGTGCCAGAGGCCCCCACAAATCTCCAAAAGCATAGTTTGCTCTCCGATTTTCTCAACTCTTTCCTGGTTTGTAATGTTTATTGTTTTCTTATAATATTTACCAACCATCTTACCTCACCAATGCTAGATCCTACAGGTAACAGAAGCACAGTATACCAGAATGATCACATCCAATAGCCCCTGGCTGGCTCCAGGTGTCATGAAGTGACCTCTGATTTTGTTACTGCCCCTGAGTGGTGGTCAGAAGTTACCTTATGTCAGTTTACAGTGTGGCAGCCCCCATGACCATTGGGGACATGAGTGTCAGGCAGGTCAGGTGAGTGTCACCACCTGGAAAGTGGAAGCATCTCTAAAACAACTTCCACAGAATGCATGAATTTACAGATGATATGAAAACATGTGCATATTGAATTTTCTGAAAAATCACAAAATTAAAAAAAAGTATTTATCAAAGGAACTTTGGGCACATAAGGAAATAAATCCAATAGTATGCTCATGACAATTAGTTATATAAATAAAATAAAGTAGGTTATTAGTCCATATAAGATAGCCTCAGGAAAAAATTAAATGCCCAGATAAAAAGTATGCAGCTTGACAAATTTTTACAGAATTTATGAAATTACCACTTGTGTCAAGATACAGAACATTATCAACACCCCAGAAACTTCCCTCGTGCTCCAACCCAGTCAGTACTACCTCCATCCGGAAGTAACAGCTATTCTGACGTCAGTCAACACAGAGATTAGTTTTTCTGTTTTGCAACTTTATATAAACAGTCATACAGTCTATAGTTCTTTGCATCTGGCTTCTTTTTTTGTTGTTGTAGATAGCTGTAGTTGGGTTTTTAAAAATTGCTATAAAGTATGTGAATACACCACACTTCATTTACCCATTCCACTGTTGACGGACATTTAGGTTGTTTCCAGCTTTTGCCTGTTACATGTGGTGCTTCTATGAACACTTGTACTGGGGGAAAAAAATGCCAGGGTTAAGGGTAACTGCCTCTAAATTGCAACTTCAGTTCAAGCAAGGAAAAGGGAACATTTCCCTAGAAAGATTCTCTTACTTTTGTGTGAGTCTCCTAAATGATGACACTCAGAATGAAAAAAATGAAAAAAATGAAAAAAAACAAAAAAACAAAAAAAGAAATGGAGATGGAAGCACAGGGCTGATGACTTCTGATGGATAGCAGCAGCTGGGGTGACTATGGCAGACATCACTAATCAATCTTAGTGGTACTTCCAGGCCATCTAGATAGCCTTGGAATCCTTATCAACAAAACGTCCCAGGCATCTGCTACCATATGATGGAGTTGGCATGCAAAAAGTAACCCACTACCATACAGGATAAGGCACTTCGAACTGAAAGTTGAGTAGACACTCAGGGTTATTTTGCAGCCCAGTATAAATCTTCAAGCAATGACTATCTCCTAGGTTACTGTGGCCTGTTGAAGCAAGTTTATATAAGCAAACACATATATCATAAATTGCTAGGGACCTTGAATAACAGGAAATTAGCAGTTATTAAATGCAAATGACTTTAGGAGGAAGAGAGGTAAAGAAAAAGAGTGAAAAGCACTGGTGGTAGTCAGTGGTGGTATGTGAGTATAAGGTAACAAACAGTGATGGTGACTGTGGCTAAAGGGAGCACACAAGGTCATCTAATCGGGGATTCCACTCCTCAGATCCAGCTAATTGCTGCCAAGTCCATTGGAACATGGCCCCAGTGAGCCAGGTCTTTGAACATTTCAAATAAAGCAAGGAAACATTTTTAAAGGATATCTCCTTATTTTTAAAGTTGGCATCCTGTTCAACAAGAAGATGAAAGAACACTAAGAAAAAAACATTATAACAATGTGTGAGTACAATAAACCATGTTTGTGGATTATTCAGCCAGGTTACTGGTTGCGATCTCTGGCTTAAAGATTTTGGTTGGAATAGGAGTATCAGAGACAGGCTTCTGAAATAGGCTGCTGTCTTGGTTCATTCCTGCTGCTATAACATAATATCTTAGACCAGGTAATTTATAATTAATAGAAATTTATTTCTCACAGTTCTGGAGGCTGGGAATTCCAAGACCATGGCACCAGAAGATTTGGTGTCTGGTGAGGGCTCATCTCCTGCATCCAAGATGATACCTTTTTGCTGTGTCCTCACATGGCAGAAGGGCAAAAAGAGCAAAGCAGGCTCCCTCAAGCCCTTTTATAAGGGCACTATCCCCATTCATGGAGGTAAGGCCCTCATGACCTAAACCTCGTAAAGTCCTCACTTAATACTGTTTTACTAGGGATTAAATTTCAGCATGAATTTTGAAGGGACACATATATTCAAACCATAGCAACTTTATTCCTATTTTTTCAGATGTTAGAATGAAAAATCACCAGTCAACTGCCTTGGGAAGTTTAGCCTTTTATCTTTTCCTAACCCAGTAAAGGGAGCCTGGTCTGCTTTCTCAGGAATGTTTGACTCTGGATGTTCCTCTTCATCCATAATTCATGAGCACTATTGGTGCTACTACCTACATTTATACAGCGTCTTACATGCATGAACACACTGCCTGGCTCTGGAAGCACGATTAGAAAATGTTGTGCCTGTGGGTATTTTTGAGCATTTTAGTTTGCCCAAAAGCTGAAGAGTGTCTGCTCTGGCTATGACAGACATTAATATTCACAGTGGCATCTCCTTTGCTCAAGAAAAAAGAAATCTGCTGGGAGTCACACAGCTCTAAATTGAAATCTGTGCACATTTACACTTACGTGTTTTAAAGAGCTGGTTTAGAGTAGTGGTTTAGAGCATATGAGTTCTAGGGCCAGGCTGCTTCGTTCTTTTTTTTGTTTTTAGACGGAGTCTTGCTCTGTCGCCAGGCTGGAGTGCAGTGGCGTGATCTCGGCTCACTGCAACCTCTGCCTCCTGGGTTCAAGCAATTCTCCTGCCTCAGCCTCCCAAGTAGCTGGGACTACAGGCCTGCACCACCATGCCCAGCTAATTTTTGTATTTTTAGTAGATATGAGGTTTCACCATGTTGGCCAGGATGGTCTCGATCTCTTGACCTCGTGATCCACCCACCTTGGCCTCCCAAAGTGCTGGGATTACAGGCATGAGCCACCACGCTCAGCCCTGCTTGGTTCTTTTTTTATATTTTCTTTTAATTTTTTATTTTATTTTATTTTATTGAGATGGAGTCTCGTTCTGTCACCCAGGCTGGAGTGCAGTGGCATGATCTCGGCTCAACGCAACCTCCACCTCCTAGATTCAAGCGATTCTCCAGCCTCAGCCTCCCACATAGCTGGGACTACAGGCGCACACCATCATGCCCTACTAATTTTTGTGTTTTTAGTAGAGATGGGGTTTTGCCATGTTGGCCAGGCTAGTCTCGAACTCCTGACCTCAGGTGATCTGCCTGCCTCGGCCTCCCAAAGTGCTGGGATTACAGGTGTGAGCCACCGCACCCGGCCCTGCTTGGTTCTTAACTCTGTCAGTGAATAGTTGTATGAGCTTGAGCCAGTGGCCAGTCTGCATCTCAGTTTCCTTACATAAAATGATAATGATGGAGCTGACATCATAGATATTGTGGATGATTACAGAAGACAGCTCAGTGCTTGGGTAGGTAGTAAGAAAATATCAAGATTTGAATAATCTCTCATTATTCAAAAAATGGGAAGCAGTGCCCACTTGAGTGTTTGGCTTCTCTTTTATTTCTACGACCACATATAACTATAGCATTTTAGCAGAAAGAGCTTTGAGAAGCAGAGGGTGCAGTCAGCCTAAATTTCCCTCTCTTGTTCTGAAAGCCTGCAGCCATTCTCTCCCAGGACAAACTGTTTACAGATTCTAAGTGTTTGGCTTCCAAGCCCCCAAAATGCAATCCATTTAGAAAAGCATGAAAAATTCCTCTTTTGAAATTCCAAGTGTGGCTCCCAAGCTCTGACTAGTACTAAGAAATGTTAGGCAGAAGAGAGAAAAGAGGGGAAGCTATTCCTCTTTAGCTCTGATCCTTCTGCAGAGTTTGTCTTTCTAAGTGCACCCTGTGGACAACTGACATCAGAATCACTGAGGGGAACCTGCTACAAAGAGACTCTCAGTCCTCATCCTGGACTTCCAGATGTGGGCAAGACAGGCCCATCCCTTGGGCCCTCATGGCCCCCCAGCCCTCCTTCATCCACATATTCCTCATGAGGTGAGTAGCTTAATACACAAGACTATGACTCCTGCACATGGAGACATGGCCTCCCTAATGCTGGGGTACCCAGATGTGATATAAGAAATATATTTAGACTTTGTCCCAGGTTTCTGGCATAGACCTCCTAAGACGCTTGGGTTTTTCACAGTGATAAGGAGTGCCTTGTGTAAACCCCTTTCAATCATATCTGAATTTATGTTAATAAGTAGATTTAGAATAGGGCCCCTGGAGAGCCTCAGGATAGGGGTGATCACCAGACAGATCAAGTGACTGGAGGGTTGGAACTTTCAGCCTCCCTCACTAACCTGGTGGGAGAGCTAAAGATTGAGTTACAAAAACTCTTAAATAATGATGTAAAGCTTCCAGGTTGGTGAATACATCCATGAACTAGGAGGGCAGCACACCCTAACTCCATAGGATCATAAGCTCATGTTCTTGGGACTCTTCAGACCTTGTCCTGTGCTATGATTTGAATGTGTTCCCTCTAGAGTTAAAATGTTGAAACTTAATGGCCAATGTGATGGTATTAAGAGGTGGGGCAAACAAGAGGTGATTAAGTCAAGAGGGCCCTTTTTCATGAGTGTGATTAAGGTCCTTAGAAAGGCTTTTGATAGCATTGGTCTCCCTTGCTCTTCTGTCTTCCATCATGTGAGGACATGGCGTTCCTCCCCTCTGGAAGATGCAGCCCTTACCAGACAACCGAACCTGCTGGCACCTTGATTTTGGACTTTCAAACCTCCAGAACTGTGAGAAAATAGATTTCTGTTCGTATAAATTGCCAGTCTCAGGCATTTTGTTATAGCAGCACAGAGCAGACTACGATACCCTATATACCTCTTCATCTGGCTGTTGATCTGTATCCTTCTTGATAAACTGTAAATCTAAATGTAAGTAAAGTGGATTTTCTGAGTTCTGTGAGCTGTTCTAGTAAATTATTGAAGCTGAGGACAGTGTTGTGGGAACCTCTGACTTACAGCTGGTTGGTCAGAAGTATGGGTGGTCCAAGTCTTGCAACTGGCACCTGAAGTGGGGGCAGTCTTGTGGGACTTAAGCTGTGGGGTCTGCCCTAAATCCAGGTAGCATCAAAATTGAATTGAATGGTTCGACATTCAGCCGATGTTGGAGAAGAGATTGGTGTCAGAAAACACTCCAACAAGATACCAAAATTCCCTTCCCAACTGGCCCCAAGACCCCTTTTTAGGCCCTCTTCCTCTTCCTCTTCCTCTAATGGCAGACCTTGCAGTCATTTTGCAAAGGTCTAAGTTCAAGAGTGACCAAGGGCTGGGTGTTTGAAAGGGAGTAAGGACAGATCTTGGATGTGTGTCTAATTCTATATACAGAAGATCCTTCATGGTGCAAGAAAGTATAGGAATGGGTGGGAAGTAGAAAGACAAGGTGAAAGGCTATAGATTGAGAGCTTCCTTTTGTCTCAGATCCTGCAAATATTAGGAAGTGGTGATCCTGAGCTTCAGAATCAGAATGTCTGAGGATGGTGTGTGAGAATCTTGCTAGTGTCACTAAATTGATTTAAACAGAAGTCTTCAACCTTGGCTTCATATTAGAATCACTTGGGTAGCTTTTAAAATGCCCAGGCTTTTCCCACCCCTTGAAATGACCATATCAAGATCTTTGGGACTGAGACCAAAACATCAGTATTTCTCAAAGCTCCTCTGATTCCAATATTTAGCTTAGGTTGAGAGTCCTTGTCTCAGAAGGTTAGAAAGGCAAATAAAGAAGTGAGATGGATGGTTGGCAAGGTGTCAGTGTAGTGGAGGTGGGACTTATGGTGAAGGATAAATCATGGGCTCTCGAAAGCTAGTGGCCTCTACTCTGCTCCAGTGGACTTTTGTATGGACCATGTATGGAAGCAGACTTGCCCTGGCCGGATCTTCCCAGACTTCAAGAGACGCTTCAGGTGCTTATGCTTATGTGAAACTTCACACTTTGTACATGTCAGCAGCTAATTCTTTACTGTGTTAATCAATATGATACAAGCCAGGGGAAACAGCTTCTGTCATGATTTGGTGTTTAAGCTACTAGTTTGGGCTTTTGAGTTAGAATCTTCCTACTCAAAGTGTGGTCCACGGACCAGTAACATTAGCATGACCTGGGAGCTCGTTTTAAAGTCAGTAACAAAGTGTACTTGTTACAAAGTGCACCTAGACCTACTCTATTAAAATCTGCATTTTAATAGAACCTCAAGTTGATTAGCATGCATATTAAAGTTTGAGGATCCCTGAGTAGTAGGTTGTACCAGTGTTGTGCTACCAAAACCCAAACCATAGGTGATATGGTTTGGATTTGTGTCCTCCCTCAAATCTCATGTTGAATTGTAATCCCCAGTGTTGGAGGAGGGGCCTGCTGGGAGGTGATTTTATCATGGGGGCAGATTTCTCCCTTGCTGTTCTCATAATAGTGAGTGACTTCTCATGAGATCTGGTTGTTTAAAAGTGTGTGGCACCTCCCCCTTTACTCTCTTCTTCCTGCTCCAGCCATGTAAGAAGTGTCTGCTTCCCCTTCACCTTCTGCCATGATTGTAAGCTTCCCAAGGCTTCCCCAGCCATGCTACTTGTACAGCCTGCAGAGCCAATTAAACCTCTTTTCTTTATTAATTACGCACTCTCAGGTAGTTCTTTATAGATGTGTGAGAATGGACTAATACAATAGGTGCAATTCCTTTGTGTGATACCAGTTTTGCTGGGTTTCCTGATTATGGAATTATATAGCCCCTGCTGTGTGTCTCTACAATCAACACCTCCCTACAGGACACTTGGCAGCCAGGTGTATCTTCCAATGTGTCCGCATTGCGTACTTAATGCGTATTGTATTCTATAACTGTTGAATGTAATGCATTAAATATGTGAATTATATTATGTTGGTTAATTGTGTTAAACAAATCCTCCGTGTGCTTAGTGATTTTCTTTTTTTTTCCTTCCTGCTTATTTTGTTAGTAACAGAGAGGGATATGTTAAAATCTTCATCTGTGATTCAGGATTTATTTAATTCTCCATATAATTGTCAACCAAAAAAACCCCTGATATAGTTGTTTTAATATTAGATGAAGTAGCCTTAAGGCAGCCCGACCCAATAGAACTTTCTGTAATGATGGAAATGTTCTCTGTGCTATCCCATAGGGTAACCAATAGCCCTATTGAGCATCTGAAATGTGACTAGCACAAAGGCGGGGCTGAATTTTTATATTTTTCTTTAATTAATTTAAATTTAAATAAGCACATGGCTAATGGCTACTGTATCGAACAGCATTACTTTAAGGCAAGAAAATACAGAAAGAACATTTCATAATAAAGAGATCAATGTATTTGAGAAACAATACTAAAAATGTATACACCCAATAATTATACCTTCAAACTATATGAAGCAAAAATTAACAGATCTAATATGCTTAGATATGTTCAAAGAGACAAGGCTTATAGCATGGGAACTTCCTGTATCTTTCCTGCCTCCAAAATACCACAACACCCTAGTCACCAAAAGAACTCATGATCTGTTTAATTGGGAAGAAAAACGTAATCTAGTACTTTATTTTATTTTATTTTATTTTATTTATTTATTTTTTTGAGACAGAGTCTCGCTATATTGCCCAGGTTGGAGTGCAGTGGCGTGATCTCGGCTCACTGCAAGCTCCCCATCCCGGGTTCACACTATTCTCCTGCCTCAGCCTCCCGAGTAGCTGGGACTACAGGCGCCCGCCACCTCACCCGGCTAATTTTTTGTATTTTTTTTTCAGTAGAGATGGGGTTTCACCGTGTTAGCCAGGATGGTCTCAATCTCCTGATCTCGTGATCCACCCGCCTCGGCCTCCCAAAGTGCTGGGATTACAGGTGTGCGCCACCGTGCCTGGCCTAATCTAGTACTTTAAATCTGTAGTCTTTTAAGATGCATGCATATGTTCAGAGGATAAAAGGAAAGATGATCTATTGGATTATGGGAAAAGTGTACTAGAATTTCACTTGTAAGGGAAATTAGCTTTACTCATACCTATTGACACTGGCACCACATTAGTTTGTTAAAAGGTTGTTAGTGACTTACAGGGCTTGAGACCTGAGGAAAGAAGAGGGCACCATACCTTTCCCCTTCCCCCTCCTTTTTTTTGAGACCAGGTCTCACTTTGTTACCCAGGCTGGAGTGCAGTGGCCTGATCATAGCTCAATGCCTTGAACTCCTGGACTAAAGTGATCCTCCTGGCTCGGCCTCCCAAAGCATTAGGATTACAGGCATTAGCCATGGAACCTGGCCTGTCCCACACGTTCAAGGGCTTGGACAGTGGTGCCCTTGCTTATACGATGACTTTTCAGCTCGTTTCAACACATTCAGTGTACACATGCTCAGATTCAGTGGATTTACAGGCTACCTTATCTATTTTAACCAAACAAACCCTCACCAAATGGACTAAACCCTGCAAAGACATTGAGATGAACCACATTAGCAATTGTGCCAACGGCAAACAAAAGGAGAACGGCAGAGTTGAGAGCTGACGTTTTCTCCTTTCCTACATTCTGAGGTGAAAACAATCAGATATTGCAGGAGAATCCATTTAAAAAGTAATTTTATGAAGAAGACTGTTTGAAATATGTATTTACTTTCTCACAGCTAACAGTGAGCTTTGCCTTAAGTGTATGGCATGTTAATGAAAGTGGCAAGCCATTGTAATTAGCAGGCACTTAAAAATTAAGCATCCATCAGAAAGTCAAACCTTTACAACTGGTAGATGGGAATGAATAAAAGGAGTGTAATGAAGCAGTAGCCTCGGCAAAGAATGCACACCTTCCATTTTAATCTTCAAATCTGTGTGAGGAATCTTTTTTTTCCCCAGCAGTGACAGCCATTAAAACCAAATATGGAAAAGAAAATCCAAACTTAAGATCAGAGTTTTGGATTCCTGTATCAAAGTGTTAAGTGAGGAGTTTTGAAAATAATAAAGTCTATTCAAACACATGGACTCTCTATATGGAGGGCAAAGATTTGTTTTGAATCATTAACAAATAAAATAAAACATCATTTTCATCTTTATTCTTTCTCATTATATTTTATCATTTAAAATATATATATTATACATTCATTTATGATGAACACATGTGTTAGTCTAGTAATACCTACAACGTAAAAATGAACACACAAATAAGTGAATATGCCTATGATGGGGGTTGTGAGCGTGTAATTTTTAGGGCATGAAATGGAAAAGTTTGGATACCACTGCGTCAAATTACTGGCCTAATATTTAATTTTGTTCTAGTGGAACACTAAAAGGTATTGGGTTGCCAATGCCCAACTTTAATTTTCACAAAAATAAAATTTGCCAAAGCCAGGAGATCCTAACTTTGAAATAGTTACTACTTTACAGGGGTTCCATTATTTATAGTGTAGATATTCCACAAAATTTCTGTCTAGGTGATGGTACCAGGTTATGATTTATTTACAATTTGGTAAAACAAAATGGGTGAAAGGTTGCCATGCTTCAAGTTCAAATACTCATTTTCAACCCAGATTTTGTAGGTTTTCTAATATTTTAAAAACTTAATGTGTAAGTTAACATCAATTAAAGAATATATACCCAAATACATATTTTGGTACAAAACTAATTGTGGTTTTAGCCATTATTCTCAATTGCAAAGACTGCAATTACTTTTGCACCAACCTAAATTTTTCTCTTTTATATTTCGGCCTGTTGTTATTGCCAAATCATTTAACTATTAAGGGAGACGACCACCCATCATATTGTCTTATACCCAATTTCTGCCTCCAAAGAAAGAAGAAGTAAAAACTAAAAGGCAGAAATGGAATCCACAGGCAGATAGCCCAGCACCGCGCCCTGGGCCTGGTAGTTAAAAATCAACCCCTGAGCTAACTGCTTGTGTTATCTATAGATTTCAGACATTGTATGGAAAAGTATCGTGAAAATCCCGTCCTGTTGTGTTCTGATTACCGGTGCATGCAGCCCCCAGTCACGCACCGCCTGCTTGCTCAATCAATCATGACCCTTTCACTCATACCCCCTTAGAGCTGTAGGCCCTTAAAAGGGACAGGAATTGCTCACTCCGGGAGCTCAGTTTTTGGAGACATAAGTCTGCCGATGCTCCCAGCTGAATAAAGCCCTTTCCTTCTACAACTCGGTGTCTGAGGGGTTCTTGTCTGCGGCTCGTCCTGCTACACTATCAAGTCTATGAATAAAACCTATTATGTACAGAATCCACATAATCTCTTAAGTTCAAATCAAAATAATACAAAACACTTCAGTAGAAGATTTTGCATTGCCATGAAGCACTTTATGTGTTTAAAACCACACTTCTGAATAAATTGTAAGGCTAGACTTACAAACAGTCAAAATCAGTAATCATTAGCAGGAAGTTCTAATAATAAATAGCTGTTTATTTGATAAAAGGTAGACAATAGCCACTAAAATTAATTAAATATTAAAAATTCATATTAAAATATCATGCGATTTCTATGTAAGCATTTTTTACTGATTGTTTGCTTATCCCTGGGCTTGAGTTAGATGGTTCTGATCATTCTGTCCAGGTTTTTAGACTACTGCAAAGCATGGCATGTGCAGTGGTCAAATCTCATTCAATCTTACACTGATGTCATCATTTCCTTGTTTTATCTGAATAGTGGTTATATAAGCCAAGGTACTTCCAAACCTATAGGCAAAGATTATTAACACCAACTATAATAGGGGTTGGGCAATGTTAATGTCTTATTTCCATTTACTCTCTATTATCCCCAAACAGAGAACACATCAAATAACTAGGTTTTGCAGAAAGCTAAAGAATTAAGGCCCCTGCAAACAAGTTCAACATTTCAATAAAATGACCCCGTGATGATACCACAGGTGTGAATCACACATCAAGGATATGCGCTCAGAGTCCATTGAAAACTTAAATTTGAAACTGCAGAGTCTGACAGCTCCCTGACACAAATACAACCAACAGAAACTGTGACCTGCGTGGTTCAGAGCTTATTTCCTTCATTGGCATCCTGGACTTTAATTTTAAGATCAATTAGCACAAGTGTAAGAGTGGAGATATAAGTCAGGAGTTGCATGCACACATATACCCCTTGCCAGCAAAAGGATTTGTCTTACGGAAAGACAGAGGTAGGAAGGCAGAAAAAACTTGATATTCAACAGAACAAAGAATTAAGAGAGCTGTTGATCTTAATCACAATCATTGTACTGATTTCCTTTTAATAAAGATCTGTTTTAGAAGGAAAATGGTAAACAAATTAGCCTCATGATTCCCACAAGGGGAAAAATAATTTGTATTTATAACAGTCACGATAAAGCATTCTGTTTAAAATATGGCCACAACTAAAAGTAATTATGGTAACAGTGACAAAGAGTATTGTTTTAGAAATGGCTCCATAAAATGATTTAATAGCCATTACTCACACATTTTAAGGAAATTGTCTTGTAGGATAACACCAGGCTGTTTCTCTATATAGGTTGCAATCATAGAAAATGGTGATGTCTTATTTTTTTTTTAAAGTTATTGTGGTAGGATGCTATGCATGCATATGAAATAAAAGCTGATGGCTGGGTGCAGTGGCTCACAGCTATAATCCCAGCACTTTGGGAGGCCAAGATGGGCAGATCACCTGAGGTCAGGAGTTCGAGACCAGCCTGGCCAACATGGTAAAACACCATCTCTACTAAAAATACAAAAATTTTTTTTGTATTTTTGTATTTTGGTTGGGCGTGGTGGCAGGCACCTGTAATCCCAGCTACTCCGGAGGCTGAGGCAGGAGAATCACTTGAACCCAGGAGGCAGAGGTTGCAGTGTGCTGAGATCGCACCACTGCACTCCAGCCTGGGTGACAAGAGCGAAACTCCATCTCAAAATAAATATATATAAAAGAAAAGCTGATTTCAAATTTAAAAAGGGGGGAAGTGATTTAGTACGATATGTAGCTCAGATTATATTTTTCTTGATGAGATTTGGTCTTAAGGGAGTCTCTGCCAAATTCAAATAGAAAATGAAATCAATGGAGGGTTCTGTGTTGAATTTCCTCTTATGGCATTTATGAAGATATTGCCTCCAAAAAGAAAGCATGCAGGCCAAAGTGAAGTTATGAAAGTCTGGAACTTTAAAAGAGGGAATCCACAGCTTGTTCTGAGACCATTTGCTCAAGCCAGTCCCTCTACAGACGTCCCACCTTTGCCAGGCATCCTGCAAGACCTAACTCATTGTTTTCCACCCAGCTCACCACGTTCTTGCTACTGTGTAGCTTCCTCAGAGCACTCACTCTATTTTTGGAGCTTCTGTCAACCTATGGCCCATGTCACACAGTCTAGCCCTTGTCTCATCTCTTCATTCCACTTGGCTATATTGCCCTAGTGAGATTACTAAAAGCAGAGACTGTGCCCTTTCATCTTTAGAAGCTTGCCCTATTTCTAGATTGGCTGACTGAGGCACAGGGCTATGCTTGAGGCTTGGGCTTATCTAGGAAGAGACCCATTAATATCGCTTCAGTTCAGTCTGTGAAGCAGTACTTAGGGGCCCTGTGAATGCCAGAGAAGAATTCTCAGTGATTCTATGCGATATGAACAGAACATTGAGGAAAATATGTGAAAAAAAAAATAACATATAAATCAGCCCTGATTAGGTTAGAGTCCACCACACAAACTTTTTTTTTTTTTTTTTTTGAGACAGAGTCTCTCTCTGTCACCCAGGTTGGAGTGCAGTGGCGCGATCTTGGCTCACTGCAACCTCCATCTCTTGGGTTCAAGCAATTCTCCTGCCTCAGCCTCCCAAATAGCTAGGACTACAGGCACGTGCCACCACGCCCAGCTAATTTTTGTATTTTTAGTAGAGACCGGGTTTTGCCATGTTGGCCAGGCTGGTCTCAAACTCCTGACCTGAGGTGATCCACCTGCCTCAGCCTCCCAAAGTGCTGGCGTGAGCCACCGCACCTGGTCAAGGCTTTTTTTTTTTAAGAATTACTAAAAAATAATGTGACTGAGAAATCAAAAGCAGATAAGCTTTCTAGCATGCTGTGATAATGTTTGATTCCTGGCTTTATTACCTGTGATTTTTGTGACCAGTCACTTACCTGCTTTGAGGTTTCCGTTTCTTCACTTGTAGGGATGTGTGTGCGTGGGTGATGGCAATGGTGTTAATATCTACTTCCAAGCTTTATTGGGACATGACACATAATATTAAATCTAGACACCACTGGATCTGCTGAATCATATGGCCCAAGTGACAGAGCTACTTGCATAGCAGCCTGGACCTGTTATAAAACCTTCTCTTGTTCTGGGATCCACTCAAAACTAGCAGCTTCTTGGGTCACTAAATAAATGAATGGGAGTAACACACCCAAATGAGCAATATATTGCCTCCAAAAATTGAAAGAAGCTCACTAGGCATTGTCCATCTCTTTTTTGATTTAGGAGGGGCCAGATGGAATATCTTATCCTTCACTTCAGAAGAATATCTCAACATGTCCCACGCCACTGGACTCCTAGGAATTTCACTGAGGTAGAAGGTCCCTAAACTTTGTCAGATATATCTCCCACCCTCTGACATGCAAATCTCTTGCCAATAAAACTAGAGTAGTTGTTACTTCCTGCTCACTAGGTCCAATCAGCATAATGTCATCTATGTAATGGACTAGTGATGAAAGCCAATTAAGACCCCTGTGAACTAAATTATAACATAGGGCTGGAGAGTTGATATGCCCCTTAGGTAGGACAGTGTAGGTGTATTGCTGGCCTTGACAGCTGAAAGCAAACTGCTTCTCATGAGCCTTATTGACAAGGATGGAAATAAAGGCATTTGCCAGATCAATAACTGCATACCAAGTACCAGGGAATGTGCTAATTAGCTCAAGTAATGAAACCACATCTGGTACAACAGCTGCAGTTGGAGTCACCACCTGGTTAAACTTTCCATGTTACTCTCCATCATCCAGTTTTCTGCACAGGTCAAGTAAGTTGAATGGGAGGATAGTGAGACTCACCAGCCCTGCGACTTTGAAATTCTTGATGGTAGCACTAATCTCTGCCATCCTTCAGGAATGTGGTACTGCTTTTGGTTTACGATTTTCCTAGGTTGAAACAGTTCTAGTGGCTCCCACTTGGCCTTTCCCTCTGTAATAGCCCTCACTCCACAGGTCACAAGAACCAATGTAGCAGTTCTGTCAGGGAATTTATCTATTCCAAGTATACATTTCAGACTAGGAAAATAACCACAGGATAAGTTTAGAGACTCATGAAGTTCACTGTGAGATGGACCTGAATTAAAACTCTGTTGATCACCTGACCTCCATTAGCCCTACTCTGCCTGGTGGACCACAGTGAAATACTGGGCCTTCTGGAATAAGTGTCAGTTCAGAGCCAGTGGTCAGTAGTCTCCAACAGGTCTGATTATTTCCTTTTCTCCAATGCATAGTCACCTGGTAAAACACCATAGGTCCATTTGGAGAAGGATGGGAGAAAGATGAACAGTATAAATTTTCAGTAATGTACAGGGGTCTTTCCTCAAAGAGACTCAGCCTCCCCTTCATTGAAAGGGTTTTGGGTCTACAAAATGGCTCAAGTGTGGGAATTCCTTGAAGGATAGTGACTCTATGCTTTCATGATTCAGGTAGTACTTTTTTTTTTATTTGACATAGAAATTTTCTGCTTACAGAGAGCAAAAAAGAATTTAGTCACCTGCCTATCTCTTTTACTTTCCAGGAACACCATGATCAACTGGCCAGTGCCATGGTTCTCTGTGAGTTAGAGAATTTTGGTTGCTGCCTGACTCCACTGTTTATCATGGTAATCATGGCCACGTTGCCTTTGATGGTCGAGTGCTGCCACTTGGCCCCTGCCACCCTGGGATCCAATTATTCCCATTACATTTAGATTTCTCAATTCAGTGACTGCAGTTTCCATTGTAAGTTCTGGCCTACAGAGTAGAGTGTCACAGAGCTCTTCAAGGATGCTGGGACTCCCTCACAAACTTACTTCCCACAGTTATGGTGAAAGGTATGTCTCCAGGACCCTCCCAATGTGAGTGAGTCATTCTTGAATGACAAACCCACTCTAACATCCCAATGTCTCTAAGTCATTTAATACCTCCCTCTACATTAAACCAAGGGAAGTTCCGCATTTCCAACTTGCTCACTGTGGGTGACCTTCTGGCCCCTGTTTCAGCCAACGGACTAAGCAAACTATTACAGCACTTTCCAAATGCCTGAGCTGCAGAATTAAATGCATGCTGTCTGCTTCCTTTATCCATATCAATAAATTCATTTTGATCTAATTTGTGTTTCCCCTACCATTATCCTATGTTCTTAATATGCATTCCCTCACAGTTTTCCAAACTTTTCTATTATAAATTAGAAAATGTAAATACTTAATACTTATTTGGAGTATAGCATAAATCCTCATGAGTTGCACTTTGTACGTCACCTTTAGGGGCCTCTTTGGACTTGAATGTAGTTACAGGTCTAGAAACAAAGAGGGGTCCTGAATAGAATCAGCATCATCTTGCATGGCAACTGCCTTGGGGGAGGCCCTTAGAGTTTCCTCTGGTGATGCAGGATTAATCCCCTTAGAAGAGGCTGGAGAGGGCTCTTCTGCTGGTAAAGAACCCTCGTCATAATTTAGGGGCTCAATGTCCTCAGCTTCATCGGGGCTGAAGCTGATCTCCATTCCAACTTTGAGCAACAAATTCCTTCCTAGTTAATACACTGATTTTAACAGTAGACACCTTGTGAGGCTGAGGGTTCAAACTGTGTTGGTTTAGCCAGTCACAGGATGAGATCCTGCATTTGATTTTCAGTGATCTTAGTCCTAAGGCTATAGGAGATAAAGGTCTCCTTGAGGGCAGACATAGCAGCTTTTAGATCATGTATGCAGCATTTGACCTGGGAATTCAAACCCTGAGCTCATTCTTTGTTCAATGACAATAGAAGCCAATCTCTTTGTTACTTTGCCAATCATGTTCAAAAGCATCATATACACAGTCACCAAAATCTTTGCTTCTTATAAGTGGTTGATTAGGAGTATCCAATGGTACTATTTTATATATCTCTATTGACAGAGTACACCATGGACTATCTATCAGTGCCCTCTTTATTAATGGAAACAGAGTTATTAGCATCGTTAAACCTAATCAGATGAGAGAACCAATGCCAGAAACCTCAGAACCAATTCAGGAAACTCATCCTAAAAATTCTCTTCCTCTAGAACCACTCTTGGGACAAAAGTCTGTATTAGTCTTGGTTCTCCAGAGAGACAGAATCAATAGTGTATGTGTGTGTGTGTAATACCCCATCAGCTCTCCTCATTCTCAGGCCATCAGACTCAGACCAAATGAATGGGCACCCTGTGGACCAGTCAAGTTAACACATACAATTAATTAGCATATTATGTATAGATTGAAAAAATGGCCACAGTTATTTTTCAGCTCCTCCTATTAACACTTAAAGTCTACTTCTTTCCCACTTGAATCTGGGCAGGTATTGGGGTTTGCTTTGGACAGTAAAATGTGGTCAAAGTGACAATATGCCAGTTTTGGGCCTAGGCCTTAAGAAGTCTATGCTCCTGCTTTTGAGCAAGCTCTGATTAGCCTGCTAGAAGAAGAGAGACACAGGGCCCAGTCACTCCTGCTGTCCCAACTGCCAGCCAGTCAGCTGCCAGCCAGGTAGGTAAGACCATCCTCAACTAGCCAGACTTCAGTTGATCTGCTAGCTGAACACAGATACCTGCCTAAGACCAGCTGGGATCAATGAAGCCCAAGGCAAAGCAGCAGAAAGGTTCAGCTGACCCATAGACTTGTGAGCAGTAACATGGTTATTGTCTCAACAGTGATTTGTTTTCAAGTCACTAAGTTTTGAAGTGGTTTGTTATGCAGCCAAAGCTCACTGACCCAGATGCCTTGTCAGTCATTTTAAGTTAGAGGCATCTGCTTTGGACCATTTCCTGTGCCCTCTGAGGTGGGAATCATGAAATACGTATGGAGAAACTTTTAAATCTATTATGCAGTTTATAAAACATAAACTCTCATAAGCTGGTTCTACATGTATATGCATTGTCATTATAGACAGACAGCCCTACTCAAGAGTCCACAAATGAATTCGAACCACAATACTCAGGACAGGCTAGTAACACAAGATACGCCTGGAATTCTTTGTTTCATAAATGAGTAGATTGCTATATATAAGTCATAATAGAATTGGATGAATTACTTTTTATACAGCACAGATCTCTAAAGCCTGTGGTTAGGGACTTAAAATAAGGTTTCATGGGTATAACCAGAAAAAAAAAATACTCATAAAAAGGAAAGAATGTGACAATGGTGGAGACCCCGAAATAGGTCTAACAAAGTAACCAAAAGCAGACAAAAAGCCACGTCCATGGTCTATCAAGCCTGCTACCAGCCTCACCTCAAGGGCACTCCGAATTCATCTGCTACTCATCTCCTGTGGCTCTCAGTCCCTCGTGCTCTTGCTGCCTCATTGTTCAACAAGCCAGGCCCTTAGCTTTTGAAATTTACTCTTCCTAGAAACCTCCTCCCACAGATCCCTTATGGCTCACTCAACTCCTCTCCTGTTATGGTTAATTTTATGTGTCAATTTGCTGGGACACAGAGTGCTCAGATATTTGGTCAATCATTATTCTGAATGTTTCTGTGAGGGTGTTTTTGGATGAGATTAGCATTTAAATCAGTAGCCTGAGCAAAGCAGATTACCACCCCCCCAATGTGGGAGGGCCTCATCCAACCAGTTGAAGGTCTGAATAGAACAAAGGTTAACATTCCCCCGAGTAAGAAAGAATTCTCCTGCCTGATGGCCTCTGAACTAAGACATTGGTTCTTTTTTATTCTACAGCAGCCTGTGGCTTTTTTTTTTTTTTTTTTTTTTTTTTCTGAGACAGAGTCTATCGCCCAGGCTGGAGTGCAGTGGCGCGGACTTGGCTCACTGCAACCTCTGCCTCCCAGGTTCAAGCAATTCTCCTGTCTCAGCCTCCCGAGTAGCTGGGATGACAGGCATGCACCACCACACCCAGCTAATTTTTGTATTTTTAATAGAGATGGGGTTTCACCATGTTGGCCAGGCTAGTCTTGAACTCCTGACTTCAAGTGATCTGGCCGCCTTGGCTTCCCGAAGTGCTGGGATTACAGGTGTGAGCCACTGTGCTGACCAGCAGCCTGTGGCTTTTGAACTCAAACTGGGACATCTGGTCTGCAGATTTTGGACTTGCCAGCCTCCATAATCACATGAACCAATTCCCTTGCAATAAATCTCATACACATACACATACATATGTAAGGGTGAATATCTCCTATTGGTTCAATTTCTCGGGGGAACTCTGACTGATATATCTCCTTTCTGGAGGTCACCTTCTCGGTGAAGTCTTCCATAATCATCCTATTAAACCAGAAAACTATTCCCTATCCCTCTTTCTTTCTTAATTCTCTGTAGTTTCTTTTTACTACATCCAACATGCTATAACTTTACCTCTTTATTTTATGTATTGCTTGCCTATGAAAACTTAATGGGAGCAGGGATTTTTGCTCATCTTTCCCCTCACTTCCCCAGGCTTCTCCAGCATGCAGAACAATGCCTGGCACATAGTACATGCTCAATAAATATTTGCTGAATATTTATGCAACAAATAATATTGAATGAATGAACTTGAAAAGAAAGAAATTCAGTAGTTCAAATGTTGCTTTTGATCAGATTTTTTTTTTCTGAGCTCTGAAGATTTCACACATACAACCCACAAGAAATGTGGTTGTAAAGGTCTGCATAACTGCCACAGAGAATATTCCAGAAGGATGGGCAAGAGCATGGAAGGGAAAAAAGACCTTTCAGATACTTCACCTGGAAAAGCAGACATTAGGGAAGGTATGAATAAATGGAGGAAACAGAATTCGTTGTTAGTGTATTAGTTTTTTACAGCGGCTATATTGACTTACCAAAAATTGAGTGGCTTAAAACAATAGAAATGTATTCTTTCACAGTTCTGGAGGCCAGAAATCTGAAATCAACATGTCAGCAGGGCCACACTCCTTTGGGGGAATCAGTTCCTTGCTTCATTCACTTCCTAGTAGCTGTCACCATTCCTTGACCTGAGCCTGCACCACTCCAATCTCTGCCTCTGTGGACACATTGCCTCCTCCTCCTCTTCTTTCTGTGTGAAATCTCTCCCTGCCTCACTCTTTTAAGGACATACATCGATATGGTTTGGCTGTGTCTCTACCCAAATCTCATTTTGAATTGTAGCTCCCATAATCCCCATGAGTAATGGGAGGGACCCAGTGGGAGGTAACTGAATCATGGAGGTGGGTTTTTCCTGTGCTGTCCTCATGATAGTGAATAAGTCTCATGAGATCTGATGGTTTTATAAAGGACAGTTCCCCTGCACATGCTCTTTTGCCTGTCGCCATGTAAGACATGCCTTTGCTCTTCCTTTGCCTTCCGCCATGATTGTGAGACCTCCCCAGCCATGTGGAACTATGAGTCCATTAAACCTCTTTTTCTTTATAAATTACCCAGTCTCTGGGAGGTCTTTATTGGCAGCATGAGAACAGACTAATACACACATCATTGGATTTAGGGCCCACATGGAAGACCCAAGATAATCTCCTCATTGCAAAATCCTTACCTTTATAACATCTTTAAATATCTCTTTTCCAAACAAGGGAACATTCACAGGTTCCAGGAAACAGGATAAGGACATGTCTTTTTGGTGACCACCACTCAACTCATAACAGTGAGATAAGAAATTGGATTGTGCCGTGATTCCACAATGACAATCCTTAAGGTTGTTGTCCAGCTGCCGACATGAGGGTACTTTCTGAGGGATGTGGGCCTTTGTAATCAAGACAACTAAACCCTCTCAGGGTTCCCTAAGGACTCAAACTAATTCAAATTAATAAGTAAAGTTTTAAACAGTTACTTATTAAGGTAAAGTTCGTTTTCAGGAAGCCATGTGCTGAAAGCAAGACCAAGCGTTTTCTTTAGACAAGGGAGTCACCTGTGGGTCAGGCTTTCGATTCTGATTCTTTTCTCTCACTTCTCCTAATCTTATGATAGGGATTCCTATAATCTGGCTCAAGAGTTATCATGTGCTCTAATCCATGGAAAGGCAATACATTGCACTTCGCACTCAAATTTTTAAAATGTTATCAAGGTCATCTCTTAAGCAATCTCTTAAGCAGAACAAGGACATGCGAAGAGATCCAAGTTCAGAATTTCTGGCTGTTTTTCCTGATGCTAGTCTCTATAACCCAGGACTGTATTTTCACGTTTCCCTGATGTTCAGGAAGCTTGAAACTTTTTTTTTTTTTTTTGAGACGGAGTCTTGCTCTGTCTCCCAGGTTGGAGTGCAGTGGCGCGATCTCGGCTCACTGCAAGCTCCGCCTCCCGGGTTCACGCCATTCTCCTGCCTCAGCCTCCCAAGTAGCTGGGACTACAGGCGCCCGCCAACACGCCCGGCTAATTTTTTGTATTTTTAGTAGAAACGGGGTTTCACCGTGTTAGCCAAGATGGTCTCGATCTCCTGACCTCGTGATCCGCCCGTCTCGGCCTCCCAAAGTGCTAGGATTACAGGCGTGAGCCACCGCGCCCGGCCAGCTTGAAACTTTTAAATGAAATTTAATTAGTTTAAAGTATTATAATGGGCAGTTTTCAGGACAAAGTGTTCCACAATTTATTTAAATATCCCATATGACCCTCCAGTTCCCTGAGTAAGTATAAACAACTATTCTATCTAAATTTTAAGATGCTAAATTTTATTATACCCAGAAATAGTTTCTTTTTGCTGTTAGAAGTGGAACCACTCAAGTCTCTGACCTTACCATTCCTAGGCCAATAAAATATCTATTAAAAGGTCATATGCCAGTGACATGTAATATCTACTGAGTGAATTCATAAGTCGGATTCTGGCATTAAAAACTCTTTGAAAATTAAACTTTCACTACCCTGGGCACCCTGCCTATGGGATAGCCCTGCTACACAAGGAGCAATATGAAAGAAAGAAAGAAGCACAGAAAGAAAGAAGGAAAGAAAGGAAGAAAGAAAGAAAGAAAGAAAGAAAGAAAGAGAAATAAATAAAGGGAAAGAAAGAGAGGGAGAAAGAAAGAAAGAAAAAGAAGAAAGAAAGAAAGGAAGGAAGAAAATTAAATTTCAACTGAAAATGGGGAAATATCTGTGAAATTTATTTCAAAAATTCATTTAGCAAAATATAAATAACTAGCTGGGCATGGTGGTATGTGCCTGTAGTCCCGGCTACTTGGGAGGCTGAGGTGGGAGGATCGCTTGAGCCCAGGAGTTTCAGGCTATGGTGAGCTACAATTGTACTACTGCACTCCAGGCTGGGTGACGGAGTGAGAGTTTGTCTCTAAAATAAATAAATAAGTAACAACATAAACTTTTATATTTTGGGGCTTAGTTTTTAGGAAAAAAGAGGCACATTATAATAAAATAGACTGGTGGGATTTATTCAACATCTCAATATCTAAGGTATGGCCTGAGGTCTTAGTGATGGACTCCACTATTTCTTTAAAAATTAATCAATTAATACAGTAAAATAAATTAAAGCAAATTTTTCTTAAACATGTAAGACAAATTACATGTTTTAGATCCAGATTGGGTGCTCTAGGGGGCTATTTCCTGCATGGTTTCTCTCCTCCGTCATTATCCACAGGACTCTGAGAAGTTGTAGGAATACGCATGTGCAGAGTTGAGGCCCAGCTTCATCTCCAATGTCATGGAAAAGGACTGTATATCATGGGGACAGAGCCCTGTGCTCCCCTATGCTACTTGGACACAGCCTGGGGAGAGAGTGACCTCCTGGGTGTATCCACACTGGAGACCCCACTCTTTTTTCGTGACCTGACCTTCATACTGATGACCCCAAGACACTATACACCAAGGCCAAATAATCTAATTAGTAATAAGAGCAGGGCGTTTAGAGTGATTTTAAAATAAGTATTGAGAGAAAGAAGGATCACCAGTTAACATGCAGTCAACATTCTAATGCAATCTGATATGGCTGTCCATCGTGTGGCAGAGAGATGCGGGGGCCAATGTAACAGCTAGGCTACCTTCTCCTCTTGTCCAGGGTGCTGTGAATTTAAGCAGCAGTAATAGACTGATGGCAGTGGAGGCCTCCACCTGTGAAGATCAGTGTGCTTCTAATGGCTATGTCTGAAAATCAAGGGATTCTGGACTCCTTGTGACATCTATGCAAAATCTGGGCTAGAATATACATCCTGTCCAGACATGCTGATGCCAGCCTTCAGAGAGATTTTACTACAATTAGTACATGGAGACTCATATTCAGTAGGTTCTAATGAGATGCTTAAATTAAAAAAAAAAACTGTAAAGTTTACCTTCTTTTAGAAAGGGTACTTGATCGGATACATAAAGGAAAATGAAGTAATGGGTGGGTGGTCCTGATTGTTTTATCTTTCCAATCCTTAGCCGGGGAATATTCTTTTTCTACCAAATGTGTATTCAGTGGTCCTTACCTATGCTTTCTTCTCAGGGACATAAAAGCAGAATATTGCCATTTCATGGATTACAGAAGTAGCCTCCTGACAGGTTTCCTGATTCCCCTCTCCAATTCATTTTCCACATCACATGCAAAGAGATTCTGCTAAAACAAAAGCTGGAGCATGCCCTCTCAATAGCTGCTCCTGTCTTCTGGATAAAGCTCCAAGCCCTTGATGCTTCTTGCAATGGTCTTGCATGCTCTGGCCCCATTATGGTTTCCCTTGGTCTCAGCTCTTTTCATTGGAATGGACTTCTTTCTGATCCTGCACTGTTCCCTTTGCCTTAGGCCAGCTACATCTGCTGTTCCCTGTGACTTGAACCCCTTCCTATGATTTCTAAGAGTTCTCATTCCTACTCACACATCTCTTATATTGACTTAAGATTCACATCCTCTGGAAATGATATGCAGTGAAGCTAAGACCCTGTTTTATATTATTAGTAGGCCATCTCTTGGACCAGCAGTTATAAATCAAAGACCACTGGTAGTGCAAGTACTTTGAAAAGAGATTTAGGATTATATATGTAGACAATCTGAAGCAATTATCAAAGCTAGGTTGGCTTCGTAATATTTTCTGACAGAATCATCTCTTTGGCACTGGATACTCTATGCAGCAAAAATATCCATCACATCCAAAGCTGCCTCTGCGTGCTTCAGAGCTTTCAAGAATAATTTCAAAATCCTTTCAGTCAGGCAAATTTTTACACTGAATACTTTTTATTTGGTTTTAAAACCTAATGATCTATACGTTGCTGAACAGTTTGTTCTACCCTCTCTACTCTTTCATATTAAATTGAATTAAATAAACAAGACACATCAATGAGAAATCCACATGTCAAAATGGCTGATTTTTAGCTCCCTTTGGCTAGAAAATATCAGTCCATGGACTCCTTCCAGGCGTGCATTGCCAGGGCATTCTGTACTGAAGCAGTGAGAAGTCTTCAAATCCATCTACAAAACACTCCAGAAAGCATCTCTTAACTGAGGATGTACAGAAAGACAGTACAAACCAAAGCACGTGTGTAAGGATCGGGCTCAGAAATCCTTTTAAAATCTAGAAGTCTAAGTTTTCATATTCCAAGCACGAAGGTGTTCATCTGAATTATCCCCTACTGGTCAATGGGCGGAACTGTTGCAGGGAGGTCAGCGGGCACACACTGAGGAGATGGGAACTGGGAACTTGCATTTGTGCCTGAACCTGAGCCATGCCCGAGAAAACCTGGACAGCACTCTTTTGGGGTCACGGACTTTTCCTGATGATTTACTCCTTTGAAGACAGTTCTGCTTGTGGCTAATGCTGAGGAATTAGAGGCTTACATGAAATGTATTCCAGGAGGATTTTTTCCCTAACATTTTGTTATGAAAATCTTTACACATATAGAACAGTTGAAATCAATTTACAGTGGACATCCATATACCTACCACATAGATTCCACCAGCAGCATTTCACCATACTTGCTTTAGCATATGTCTATATCATTTATCCTTTTGGGTGCATTTCAAAGGAAGTTACAGGCATCAATAAGAATACTTTATTATATGTGTTATTAACTAGGATTCATGAGGATTAAGAAGGGGGCTCTGCAACAGAAGCATGATTCTCTTTCTAGAACATTAATTCTACTGGGCCTAGGAATTCCCTGGGTGTCCCCTAAGGGAATCTATTCAGGACAAAGCCATGCATTTCATCTCTTCCTAAAGAACTACTTATACGTACATCAGGGAAGAATATAAAAGGTGTTTTTTCTCCCCACTCCTCACACAATCTTGTCCATCAACATTATCAAATAGGTTGGCAGGGCTCCCTAGAGTGCTTTGCCATGACACCACTCAATTCATAGGCAGAGAAGACACAATCCTAGTTCTGCAGAAATTCTCAATAGCTCCTATTCTGATAGGGAATGACTTAATGAAGTTCTTGCATGTATTTAAGCCTGTCCCAATAAGAGATAATGTACTCTTATTAGTGAGCTCATCTTCAAGAGATGAGAAGAGATGGTTGTAATGAAAGCAGCTTGTGTCTGGATTAGCTTGGGTCTCACTGCAAAATAATTTTCCATTGTCTTAGGCATTCGCCTAAGACAATGTTTAAAAAAAAAAGAAAGATAATTGGCATTGCTGTCAAGAGACTAACTGAATTTCCTTGTTTCATATTGTCAAACTTTTGAGAGGACCTAATTTGCCTTTTACAATGGGGAAGATGGTGAATTACAGAGAGAAGTGAGCTTTTGAGAGTATCCTAAAAAACCTGCAAAGACACTGAGAAAGCTGAGGGTTTGATGGAGCCTTTTGGATACATGTTAAAGGCTATTGCCAACGTTTCCAGAGCTTTCAACCCGATCCACCATCACACCCCCCAATGCAGGATATCCCACAGCCATCAAATCTGGGCATGAATTCTAGATACACTTTCCCTTCTCCTTATTGATTTCATTTTCCAAATCTATACAGAATATTTTTCATGACGGTAATGTGTGATACTACTCCTTTCCTTCCTTTAGCTCAAGAGTTAACAAACTTTTCTTAAAGAGCCAGAGTGTACATATTTTAGACTTTGCAGACTATAAAGTCTCTGTCACAACTACTCAATGCAGCTGTTGTAGTGTGAACACATAGACAATGCATAACAGAATGCACATGGCTGTGCTCAATAGAAATTTTGAGGACACTAAAATTTGAATCTCAAATGATTTTCATGTGCTCTAAAATATTCTTCTTCGTTTGATTATTTTTCAATCAGTTCAAAATGTCAAAATCATTCTTAGTGCACTGGCTGTGCAAAAAGAGGCACTGGCCTGGATTTGAACCCTGTTCTTGTTTGGCACTATTCAATAGAACCGTCTGTAATTGTGGAAAAGTTGCATATTGGCACTGTCCAATACCACAGCCACTAGCTACATGGGAACACTGAGCACATGAAATGTGCTAGTGTGACTGAGAAACTGAATTTTAAATTTTATTCAATTTTTCAATAATTTATATTTAAATAGCCCTGTATGGCTAGTGTTTACCACCTTGGACAGTACAGCTCCATAATTTTCTTTCCTATTAACTTGAAAAAATGGTCTTATCTCTTGCCTACATTAAAATGGACCCCTAAATCCTTTCCTTTGCTGCTTAAGTTATATAGCTATAACTCTGGGGAGACAACAGTTGATGTCTTGATTTTATATATTACATTGCAAACACAGGGAAACACACATAGCAAATGCAAATACCTATACTGCACATGTGCATATGATCCTGATATAGCTCTTCATTGGAATTCCATCACTTCCAAATTCAGTGAACAAATAATCATGGGGAAAAATGCTTACCACTTAGTAAGGATAGTTCCCTCCTATTCAATGTCTATTATAAAAAGTGCAGCATTGGATAATGAAAACTATCATATAGTATAAACTTAAACTTTTATGGTGGTTTCCTTAATTACTTGTTACAAAATCCTATACCTCCTTTAGACAGCTTGAAATAATGAACTTGCAAAACTGACCTAAGAGATGTCATCTGAAATACACAAAGTGATAATTTCCAAGTAAATGACAGTACATAAACTCTAGGTCATCTTAAATCAAATCTCAGCACTTCATGCTGAGCTCACAGGTCAAGGCCAGAGAAGCCGACCACTGAAACACAGAAGCATAAAATCACTACTATTTAAATGGCTTTGGTAACAATCATTTAGCATACCTGTGAAGTCTTATTCATTATAAAATGATGCGATTATATTTTTCATCTTGATTAAACCCATTTAGAGTGAAACTTCTATCATCATTGGCAAAGATGATTTAGGGTTAACTGAGGAAATTCTAGAGTGAGAGATGAGTGACAGTTTCTGTCATGGGTAACACAAAACAATAGAGAAGAAGTTTAAGTTAATGGTGAGAAAATAAACACTTGCCCTTACAATCCTAGTGCTGAGTTTAGAATAATCCTAGGCCTAGTTGCTCCTTGAAAACTCTCCATGGATCCATCTGAGGCCTTCTTTTCTTTTTTTTTTTTTTTGAGATGGAGTCTCGCTCTGTCACCCAGGCTGGAGTGCAGTGGTGCAATCTCCTGCTCACTGCAAGCTCCGCCTCCCGGGTTCATGCCATTCTCCTGCCTCAGCCTCCCGAGTAGCTGGGACTACAGGCGCCTGCCACCACGCCCAGCTAATTTTTTATATTTTTAGTAGAGACGGGGTTTCACCATGTTAGCCAGGATGGTCTCGATCTTCTGACCTCGTGATCCACCCGCCTCGGCCTCCCAAAGTGCTGGGATTACAGATGTGAGCCGCTGCGCCTGGTGAGGGCTTCTTTTCTTTGTCATGCTATATTTTCTCCACTTTCCTTCCATTTTAATATGTATGACTCACAAATCTTTTATCTCCAGCTAAGACTTCTCTTCTCAATTCCAAAGTGGTACATTTCACCATCCACATGACTTCTCTAGATGCCTGAAAACATCTCAGTCATACTATGTCCAATGTTGCTGTCATGGCTCCCTCCCCCTCATTCCCAGTTTGGCAGTTTGACACCTAGCCCAGGAATAGGAGTCAAAATCCACTCAATTGCACAAACCACATGTCTAGGCAATTCCTTGACTCCTCCCTTTCCCTGTATCCTACAGCCAATCCGGCTCCAGGCCCTGTTTCTCACATCCTTCTACCTCTGTCCATCACCACTGTCATAAACCGACTCCACACTGCCAATGTCTCTTGCCTGCACTAACATTATATCCTTAGCTAATCTTTTGCAAACCGCTTGCCCCTTCTACCCTTTAATTTGCTCCCCACATTAATCAATAAAAATATTTTCAAAGCCTAAATCTGATCATATCACTACCTTCAGCCAGCCTTAAGTCTTATTAGGATAAAAGCCAAAATTGTTAATGCAGCAGCCAAGGCTTTATGGGTTTCATTTCTGTCTACCTTTCTGGCTCCATTGTATATTCTTTTCCTGATGCTCTGTGGTCATCTACCATGACTCTTCAGTTCCTTGCACACACAATGGTCCCTCCTATCACAGGGACTTTGCGTGTATTATTCTCTGTATCTGAAAGGATTTCTCTTCGTCCACACACTCTTTCTCACTCTACCAGACCTTATACCATTTACCTAGTTAATTCCTACTCAGCCTTTGGCTCTTAGTTCAAACATCACTTGCTCCAAGATGTTCTGCCTAATCTTCGATCCCCTATACCTACCTTGCTCAGACCAGTCTGGGTTTTCCTGGCACCATGCTCCTTTCTTTCAGATAACTTGTCTGGGTTTGTAGCTAGACAATTAGTTCATGAAATCATTTGTTTATTGGTTCCTTCTCTCCTTTTTTGGGGGGGTAAATTTCACTGGAGCAGGGACAATGTCTACTTTTTACAAAGTATGGTTTCTCCAGAACTTGGTCACTGGCATATTGAATACATTCAAAAAACGTGTGAATGAATAAAATGAGTACAATAAGGACCTGGGGATAGTATAGGTGAGTCTATGGTGGCATCTGGGGATGGGAAGGGATATAATGCCAACCTTCCTTGCAAGCCCAAGCTACTCCAATGATGCTTCACCTCTGTGGCCAGTGTTGACCCATGAACTCAATATCCAGACATCAACCAATATCCAGGATGTTATGGGGTGTGTGTTATGATTGGCTTACTAATTTATTCCTCCCTTACTCCAAGTTACCTTTTTATTCTTATTCTCAATTTTCCCCTTATCTCATATTCCCCAATTATTTTTTATGGATTTTTATCTTTCAGTGATGCATGCATTATTATTATTTGGTTCCTTCTGAGACCAAAACTACCTTTTAATAAATAATACTTATAATTATAATTTGTGAATCCCAATCCTCATTGTACTGCTAAGCCTCGAAAATCCAAGCTGAGATCCAATTCTGGTGGCCAGAATACAGTAGCCAGCTGGATATGCAAGCCTCATCATCTCAGTAGCATTATTCTTGTTTTGCCTTTAAGGCTACTTGTAGTTTCTATCACACACTCTTTCTCATCCACTTCCTGCCATTCCTGAGTTCTCCTGAATTTCTCCTGCCATAAAATATGGATTAATAAAGCAGAAACAGGGCCCATTCAAATTCTAGCATCCAATGAAAATAAAAGACAGAGAAAGCATGCAGCCAGCATTTTAAACCTGTGCTTTAATATATTAGGATTTACCATGAAAATATTTTTCTGGGAACAGGTTCTGGGGTCTGTGCTTAGTGTATCTACCCTTTTTCCCAATGTCCCCTTTCCAGAGATATATTTGTATCCAGCTGACATTGATTCATGCAGCCAGATGGCAAAGGACAGAGCCGGACCACTCTAGGCAATGTGTGTCCTACTTACAGGCCCAACAATCTGCAGTCTAATAGTAAATAAAGGTATTGAGCCTTTAAGTTTCAAAAAAACGCAATTTTGTTTGTTGGTTATCCTACATGTAGCATGGACAGTCTGAATGCTGGATGTGTCAATTCCAACAAGCAAGGAGATAAGATGTTAAACTGATTCCCCAAGGCGGGATAGAGAGAAGTATAGTGGGTGTCATTGCCAACCCTGTGAGATGCTGACAAACCCACTGAGAACCAGGAGTAAATGTTTAGGAACCTAAGGAACAAAATTATCACTGGCAGACAATTGTAATGACCTTGTGATATGGTGGAAAGTGTCCCAGGGTATTTAGAATGTGTAAGATCTTCAAGGGCCTTCTGAACTATCTGAAAGAGATGGTAGAGGCATTCCTGTGTAGAAGGCGTTAGTGCTGAGAGCTTGTTCCCTGATGGAAACAGGATATAAATCAAAGGGATATAAATTGAATCAGAGCATTCCATAGAAACAAAGATGCCACTAGGGAATATGCTCTCACATCAAGACATATTAGTTCAGAATGGCCTTGTTCAAAAATGGCCACAGGTATGTCAAATCAAATATCAATAGTTCAATATGGTATAAAACTGGGTAAAGTGTACACGAATTGATTAGCAACCTAATATAATACAGTTGTCCCTAGGCATCCATGGGGGATTGGTTCCAGGACCCTCTTTGGATGCCAAAATCCACGGATGCACAAGTTCCTTATTTAAAGTGGTGCAGGCGGGGGTGGTGGCTCTGGCCGGGCATGGTGGCTCAGGCCTGTAATCCTAGCACTTTGGGAGGCTGAGGCGGGCAGATCACCTGAGGTCAGGAGTTTCAGACCAGCCTGGCCAACATGGTGAAACCCCATCTGTACTAAAAACACGAAAATTAGCTGGGCGCAGCGGCGTATGCCTGTAATCTCAGCTACCAGGGAGGCTGAGGCAGGAGAATCACTGGAACACAGGAGGCGAAGACTGCAGTGAGCCTAGATTGCGTCACTGTATTCCAGCCCGGGTGACAGAGCAAGACTCTGTCTCAAAAAACAAAAAACAAAAAAGGGGTGTAGTATTTGCATATGCCCGTTGCACATCCACTTATACACTGTGAATCATCTCTAGGCTAGTTATAATACCTAACTCAATGTAAATTTAGGGAATAATGATAATACCTAACTCAATGATTTAGGGAATAACGACAAGGACAAAAATCTATACACGTTCAGTACAGACACCGTTTTTCCCCCCAAATATTTCTGATCTGCAGTTGGTTGAGTCCATGGATGTGGAACCCATGGATACAAAGGGCTGACTGAGCTGTAACAGGGAACTTTATAGAGATATCTCTGTTCTCTTCTACTCACATCTTAATTTTATTGCAACAGATCAAAGGTAGAAATATCATTTCATTAGTCAGTCTTGGAACTCAGAGGGGTCCTCCCAGCTGGGGTTTTCAATGACGTATCTGAGGAAGTGTTTAGGAAGATGAGGGACTATTGTTTAACCAACTAATCCAGGGACTTGTGTTTTGCTGTTTTTTAGTTTTTCTTTCTCGTGGAAAGCCTGGCATTGGTGCAATGACTAGCTTTGTGTCCTAAAGCTCCCCTTAACTCTGATAGTCTCATCCTTTAATCTCCACACTGGCTTTAGGTATCACTATAGAATTATTGAAGAAAAATGCCCAGAATCCTACCCACAGTATTTTGGCAACTTAGCTTCCAGATCATGTGGTTCCTGATTTTACTCTGATCTTCTTAGGCACCTGGAGGCCTGTCCATTCCCAGCACAGGGTTCCTGGCTACCTTCCTGTTCACTCTGTATCCTTAGTATGTAGCGCAGTGCCTGACACATACTAAATGCTTAATAAATATCTTTTGGATGAATATTTAAAGTGAATGGGTCTGAACTTTACTGTTACCCCAATTTAAAAAATAAGAATATATATGCAACCTTCTATTGCCCAACTATTTAGTCTGCAAAATATTAACTCCTTCTATAAAGTTGTTGAATATCTCCTCTATGCCAGGTGCTTGGAGAAATAACAGAGATGCGGCCCCTGTGTGGGGACGAAACAAGTTATAAACAAGTAATCACAAGAATAAGATATTTTCAGAATGATGGTGCCACACATTAAAAAAAAAAAAAAAGGAAAAAAGATAGAAACTACTCTGCCATTTGAGAAAGTCTCTCTGCAAAGAAACATTTGAACCAAGAACTGCAGAAAAAGGTACCAGTGTGGAGATATCTGGAGGAATTGTGGCCTAGCAGAAGAAACAGGAGAAGCACGGTTCCATCTGGGGACAGACAAAGAGCTGGGACAGTGGAAGTATAGTGCGCACTGCGAGGGGGCGGGTGGAGAGGGATACAGCGCCAGGCTGTGTAGACGCCTACTGAGAAGGTAGGACTTGACACCTTTTGACAAACCCACAGAGCGGGGTAGTGGCTTTATCTGAATGACTTGAATGTCCACTTTTTATATGTAATTACTGTTCATCAGTTTAACATAATAAAAAATTTGAATGATGCTGACATGCGAAAATATCCCATCTGTCAAAATTATTCTTACAGTAAACTGATATATCATAACTACTCTCCTCCCTCCATTTTTAAAAGTGTCATTTAAATATATATATATATATATTTTTTTTTTTTGAGATGGAATCTTGCTCTGTTGCCCAGGCTGGAGTGCAGAGGCGTGATCTCAGCTTGCCACAACCTCCGCCTCCCAGGTTCAAGCAATTCTCCTGCCTCAGCCTCCTGAGTAGCTGGGATACAGACGCAGGCCACCATGTCTGGCTAATTTTTATATTTTTAGTAGAGATGTGGTTTCACCATTTTGGCCAGGCTGGTCTCGAACTCCTGACCTCGTGATCCACCCACCTCAGCCTCCCAAAGTGCTGGGTTTACAGGCATGAGCCACCGCACCCGGCCTTAAATATATTTTTTAATTAAAAACATTTTTCTTTTACCTCTACTCAAGATAGCTTTGATCTCTTCAATATTGAGTACATATAAAAGAGGGTAAAATAGTCATAAGATATAAAGAACATTGAAGCATAAACACCTACTGACTAGTTTATAAAATCCTCTCTCCTTCCCTGACTCCTCAGAGGTAATGAGAGTCTTGAATTTTTTGGTTTTATTGTTCTCATACTTTAAAAAATTTATTTGTATCATATTTGTATACTAAAATAATATATTGATTCATTTTGCATGCTTTTAAACTTATTGGATTGAATCATACTGTATATATTTTCCTCCCACTTGTTTTTTTAACTAAATATTTTGATGATGAAATTTATCCAAGTTGTTATGTGTAGCTACAAGTCATATTTATTTAGTTGTTGTGTAATATTCTTTTGTAGGAATATATTAACATTGCTTTATTCTACTATTATAGGTGGGTTATTTTTCATTTCTTTTTCTAGTACAGAGAGTGTTGCTATGAACACTCTGGCACAACGCTCCTGATACACATACGCTACAATTTCTCTAGGGAGTTTCTACCTTGATGAGGAATTTCTGGTTATAGGACTGTACACCTTCAACTTAACTGGATAATCTCAAATTGTTTTTCAGAGTGTTTGCACCAATTTTTACTCCCACCTGCAGTTTACAGTTGTCCCAGATACACCATATCCTTGCAAATCACTTGATATTGTTAGACTTAAAACATATGCCTGTCTGAAGGTATAAAATAATATAACACTGTGGTTTCAATGCGCATTTCTTTGATTACTAATGAGCTTGAGCCTATTTATATGTTGCCAATCGTTTGTGTTTTTCCATATTAGAAGCACCTGTTTGAGTTTTTCCACATTTTTCTACTGTTTGTCTTTCACTTAATCTGTAGGAATTTCATATATAATAATATAATACTATGTTATAATATATTAATATAATATAGAGTATATATAATACTATATAATACAGTTGACTCTGTATGCATGGGTTCTCTGTATCCACTGGTTGAATCCGTATTCACCGATTCACCCAATTGTAACTCAAAAAATTTTGAAAAAAAAACATAAATAAAACATAATACAAATTATAACCAATACAGTGTAACAAGTATTTATATGGCATTTTAGGTATTATAAGTAATCTGGAGAGGATTTAATATATATAGGAGGATGAATAGGTTTTACAATATATATAATATATCTTTATAATACATATAAATAAACCACAGTGTTATACTATTTTATACCTCTACACTGGCATATCTGAGGAAGTGTTTAGGAATATGAGGGACCATTATTTAACCAACTAAACCAGGGATTCATGTTTTGCTACTTTTTATTTTTAAGTCTAATGATATTAAGTAATTTTCAAGGATATGGTGCATCTGGGACAACTGTAAACTGTTGGTGGAAGTAAAAATTGGTGCAAACCCTCTGGAAATCAATTTGAGACTATCTACACCATTTTGTGTCAGGTGCTTCAGCATCTGCAGGTTTTGGTATCTGTGGGGGGGGTCCTAGAACAAATCCCCCATGGCTAGCAAAGGATGATGTATAACACTAATTTTTGATTAAGTTTTAAGTGTAGGAGTTATCTGTCTTTTTACTCTCTTCAAAGTGTCTTTTGATGAACAGAATATCTTACCTTCAATTTAGCCCAAATTATCAATCTTTCTGTTAAATTTTGTTCTTTTTCTATATTGGTAAAGAAAAACCTTCCTTTTCCCAAATGCACAAAGGTATTCTACATAATATTCTACAGATTTATAGTTTTATATTTCATATTTACTTCTTAAAACCACATAGATAGGATTTTTGTGTGTGAGGTGAGGTAGGAATCCAATTTAGTTTTTTTCCATATCAATAATAATAGTTCTTTCAATATTTATTGAAAAGCCTGAGTTTCTCCACATGTCTCCAGTGCCATCTCTCTCATAAATCAAGTTCTCACATCAGTGTGCACTTATTCATAGATCACTTATTTGTGCCAATGTTAAAGCTGCCAGTATCCCACTAATATCTTAATTACTACATATTCAGAATGATTTTTGATATGTGATGAATCTTTATGTTCTGTCCCACTTCAGAAACATCTTGGTAATTCCTGGGCCATTGCTTTACCATAAAAATTTTGGAATCAGCTTGTCAAATTCTACAAATGTTGACTTTTTTTGGTACTGCATTTAATCTATAGATCAATTTGGGAGAACTTTTTTTTTTTTTTTTTGAGACTGAGTCTCCCTCTGTCACCCAGGCTGGAGAGTGCAGTGGCACAATCTTGGCTCACTGCAGCCTCCGCCTCCTGGGTTCAAGCAATTCTACTGCCTCAGCCTCCCAAGTAGCTGGGATTACAAGCACATGCCACCACACCCAGCTAATTTTTGTATTTTTAGTAGAGACGGGGTTTCACCATGTTGGCCAGAACTTATTTTTATGCTATTGGCTCTTCCAATTCATAAGCATGTTATAATAGACCTTGTTTGATGTTATACCCAATAATAACTTTACTTGTTATGATGTTATATATTTTTTAAGTTATTCTAGCTGCCTGTTGCTTATATATGGAAATGAAATGGATTTTTATAAATTAATTTTATATTCAGCATATTTGCTAACTCATTAACTTATCTGTAGATTATTCTGAATAGTTATTCACATCATTTGCAAATATTTTTTCATTTAATATCTAAACATTGTATCTTTTATTTATTCTTCTTGTCTTACTGCATTGAACAGAAAGGGATAATAGTGGGCATTTTTTTGTCTGACTAGCATATGGAGATATGATTTCCTTTAGTGAAGATTTGCTGGTGGGAAACCCTCAGTCCTCACTGTATCCTTGCTCCCCATCTTTTGTCTTCCTGGGCTGTGCTAAAAATCTCTTTATTACTTTCATTGTTAAATGATACTTGTGTTTCTGGAACTTAAATATGATACTTATATTTAGATGTGGCATTGTTTAAAATACACTATGCTTGAGATTTCTTAATCTATGAATTTGTGAATCTATGAATTAATCCAGAATTAATTTTATTAATTCTGAAACATAACCTCTTCAGATAATCTCCTGTACCTATTTGCTCTCACCTCTTCTCATTCTATCCTTCGTGCCTCTTGATCTCTCTACCATATTTTCCATGTCTTTGATACTTTGCTGTATTCTTGCTAATTATATAGATCTCTAAAAATTTACTAATTCTCTTTCTGTTGCTATAACTATGCATTGCATTTTAAATATATTTTTCACTTATAGAGAATCAATTTGTTTGTTTGCAAATGTGCTTCATCGCTTTTTTTAGTCAGTTGCTTTTTACTCATATTGTCAACCTTAAAAGTACTTGCTTAATATTCTGTTTCTCATAATTCCAAAATCTCAAGTTTTTGTAGGGGTCATTCTGCTGTCTGTTATTTTTGCTCTTTCTCACTCATGGACTTTCTTTGTATTCATTGTGATTGCTTTCATGTGGTGAATTTCCTGGAACTTTATCTGTAGTAATAGTTTAAGGTCTGGTTTAAAGATGGGTTCCTTTTTAAACAAACTGATTAATTATGTCAGGAGCCCAGAGGATTTCCAGGATGAGACAGATTTAAATTAAATCTCTTTGTTTTTGGTATTCTGAAATTTTCCAGTTTGGAGCCTAAGCGTGGGTCATTTCTTTCTTGTTGCTGAGCACTCACTCAGTTTGGCCCTTCAGTCTGGCCCTGAGTTTGTCAGGTGGGGTGAATTCAGGCTTCAAACCCCCAGTGAGGACCAGCTTGCAATCATGAATTCTCAGGGAGAATTTTTTCCTCCTCTATTCTACACCAAGTTTCAATACCAAGTTCTACCAAGCTGACACTGATAGACACCTTCAAGATAAAGGACAGCTTGCATGCTCTGCTCACGTCTCTGGTACCTGCTTTCACTTGGACCTTGTCCTCTGAGCATTCTCTACTTTTTTCCCATTCATTGATGCATTTAAACATATTTTAAAAAGTTATACAGAGTTTTCATTGGAAGCTCAGGTCTCTCTGTTTTGTTTTCTTGATATTTTGTTATCTTAGATTATATCAGCAACAGATGCGGCATTTTCTATGGCAGAGGGATACAGGTGACTTCAGGATTGCTTCAGAATCACTGTAATTCTACTAAGAACCAATCAAGTTTGAAGGGCTCATTAACAGAAATGTGATGATATCAAGAAACTATAATGGCTCCTTTTAGCCTGAATTGGATTTCTTTTTAAAGCTAGAAATAGAAAGGGCACTTGAAAGAAGTGGTTCCAGATGAACAGTCAGAGGAAAGCTTAGAATTTCAAACAAGCTCTCATTTAAAACTAACTTTTATCACTAATGGATTATCTTGCATTAACATGAAGAATACTTTTAATCACCCAGATAATACATAATTACATTATTTCAGTAAACACATGCAAACAAACAATATGGATAGCTGCAAAGCACCCTTTGGCCACCTCCTTAATCCCAGTCCCCTCCCCCAGGTAAACCATGGTTTAAGTTTGGTATGTAGATGTCCAGAAATTCTCTGTTCATTCTTATTCATATATATGCTTATAGAAAGAACAGAATTTGTTTTGCCTTTTAGAAAAATGTATAGATGGTACAGTATTTTGTATGTCTGAACATGTTTTTGTTCTATTCTCTGGCTTGATAGTATGGCTTTAGAAATCCCCATTAAATTATTTTAGGACTTTGAATGCTTTGCTTTACTCTTCAAATTTCATTTTCTGTAGAGATGCCTGATCTCATTCTGACTTTCAATTTGTGAGTGGTAGTTTTTGTTCTGGAAATGTTGAAAAAAATTCTTTTTGTTTTTGGTATTCCAAAATTTTCCAGTTTGGAGCCTAAGTGTGGGTCATTTCTTTCTTGTGGCTGGGCACTCAGTTTGGCCCTTCAGTCTGGTAATTAATATTCTTCAGTTGTGAAAATGTTTCTTATAATATTTCTTTGATAATTTACCTCCCTTGGTTTTCTCTTTCCAGTGTCCCTCTCAGACGGGATCCTGTGCTCTGGGCACTTAGCTGTATCTCCTGGTTTTTTCTGAAAGATCAGTTCCTTCCCATTTGTTTGCTTTTAATTATTTATTGATCTCTTATACACTGGTATCTCATCTTTCATATTCTTTGCCACTGTTTTACTTTTCTCTTCACTACCATTTTATAAGATATCATTAAATATCACTTCCAGGAATCTTTGCCACAATCCTCCTTAGGAATATCTATAAACAGGTTATATGTGTTCTATTAATATATCTTATGGTTTCTGTTGTTTTGTTTCATATTATACATAATTAGATAGACAGATAGATATTATTGATGCTATAGAGGAAAACTATTGATTTTCAAATTGTAAACACTACATCTAGCCCCTAACTAAATTCTTCTCTACGTTTTCAATTGTTTTATGATCAGCAGATAATTTTTTAATAGATATTTCTAGATCTTGTGTTGTACTATAACTCACTAAGATGCATTATGGTTGGGAGAAGAGAGTGGTTGGGTTTGAGGTCGGGAGTACAAAGCAAGGAGGCTGAAGATTAGACTTCTGACCTGGCCCTACCACTGCCTGTAAGTGGACCTCTGTGGGCCTCTTTCCACATTGGCTAAATGAAAGTGTCAGCTCCAATTGTGTCAACACCACCTCTTACCATCTATGTAATTTTGTGAAATTGTACACCTTAGGTTTGCCAGGGTTAGCAATGGCTCTTTCATCCCACCGTTGCATGATGATAAATTTAATTTGCTCGTGGCCCATCAATTCACTTTTGTGTGAGTAATAAAAATAGCAGAGCATGGCACTACAGTCTGAACACCAGATATCGCCAGAAGTCCGTCCAGTGGGAAAATCCTCTATTAAGGAAGAGAAGATAAATCTGAAGAACTGTCATTCCTGGACACTGGAGGTAATTAAAGCAAAGCCCTCAAGGTTATGTCATCAATTTTTCAATTAATATGCCTCCCTCCCCCTTTAATTGTGTATAAATTCGTAACAGCTGAAAATGAATAAAGGAAGGAACCCAGAGAAAAGAAGACCGGAACAAACAATGAAGCAGGGCAGCAATGACCTGTTTACCTGACATCTGCACAGTAGAGAAGGGAAGCACATGATCCGAAATCAAAGCGGACTGGGTTTTTTAGATAATGGACATTACACCTGTATAGTTAGTGTGGATTGCTGTGCAGCAAGACACAATCAAGTCTGCTCATTGGGGAATCTGTTTGCTAAGAAAAGCAAAAAGACGGGAGACTAGATTTCTGGCCTGGCCCTACTCCTGCCTGTAAGTGGACCTCTCTGGGCCTCTTTCTACATCTGCTAAATGAAGGTGTCAGTCCAACTTATGTCAAAACCATAGCAATGGATTAACAAATGTAAGAGATTAGTAGTGCACATGATACAAAATGCAAAGAGAGTAAGAGGATATTTATGGGAACCCATCCTTCCTACCTGTTATTGTTTCATAATATAGTTTCATGGACAATAAAAGTACCAACATAAGCTTCTTTAGTTTAGAGAACTGTACCAAAAGCAATGAGTAAACCTGCCTTTTAAATATGTTTACACACACACACACACACACGCAAGTACATACCATAGGTGGATAGGTGGATGGAAGAATGGATGGATGGATGGATAAATGGATGGATGGATAGATGGAACACTACTTATAAATCCCTGTCCTCCAATTTTAAGAGAGAAAAGATGTTAAAAGGAAAGACCTATTTTCTACTCTACTCTTTGATAAGTGAGTGACTATTGTAATTTCAAGATTGGAAATCTAGGTGTTAAAATCATTCTCGAAATGTAATATTTAGGTTTCTCAACTAAATTAGTTTCAATCCTTAGACAGAATGTTCCAAAAGGCCAGAATCCTGTCAGAACAAGGATAGAAGCATAATGCCATCGACGAACACCACACACATCTATACTCTTCATCTTGGGCTGTTGTAAAATCTCACACAATACCTTTTTCACATTTACTTTTGCTAATAAGACTTAAATACTGAGGGACTGTAGAAATACGAATGATCATGATAAAGCTCTGACTAATACATCTAAGAATATAATTAGGCACAAAATTTAAATAAAAAGAAAAAGTCATTTCTAAAACTCCCAGCTGAGCCCCACTTCTGGTAGTCACATCAGGGCAGAGGAAAAACCTACAAATCACATAGAAAGCTTCATTCACACTGGACCCTTGCTGTGGCAGGCATTCACCTATTAATTCCGCTACAGGAAAAATCAGTTGAAATACCACCAGAAAAGTCAAAAGCCAGTTTGTCTATTAGGAATATTTGATTTTATTCATTAATATTTATTTATTTATTTAAAACAGAATCTTGCTCTGTTGCCCTGGCTGTGCAGTGGTGTGATCATAATTCACTGCAGCCTGCAATTCCTGGGCTCAAGTGATCCTCCTGCCTCAGCCTCCTCAGTAGCTGGGACTACAGGCATGTGTTACCATGCCCAGCTAATTTTTAAAATTTTTTTTAGAGATAGGGTCTCACTATCTTGCCCAGGCTGATTTCGATTTCCTTGGCTCAAGTGATCCTCCCACTTCAGGCTCCCAAAGTGCTGGGATTATAGGTGTGAGCCACCGTGCCTGGCCCTCATTCATTTTTACAACAAATCCATCACCTCCCAATGTTTCTTTCTGCCCCCTTTATTATGATGGTTGGGTCTTCTTTGAGTGTGGTGAAATAGTTTACTTTAGAGCTGGTCTCAGTAAGATATTCTGAGATTTTAAGTATGAAACAGACATTTAAAAACAAAAAAAACAGATTTCTGAATGTAACAGCAGAATTGAGTCTCTCTTTCAGCCATGAAATAGCAAACATTTTTTTCCTCAAAAAAATGTGAGTTTAAAGGCTTTGCCTAAAAATCTTGCCAAAGCTTTCCGCGAGTGAGTAGACTTGGTAGAGAAATGTATTAGAAAAACAGGAAAATGCAGGCTCCACCTAAGCCAGTGTGCCTTTTGTTCCATGTGACCTAATGTTCATGAGACTGTTTGTTATTCACCTCATTACAAACATCTATCTGTCACAGCAGGTGTTGGGTCAGGAGAGGACGCGGTGTCCAGGAAACCTGAAATCAGGTTAGAAACCTCCCAGGCGACCAATTCCCTTTCAATTGACTCCGAGTAGCTGGCACTGCCTACCACAGTCCCTGGGCTGCCTGCTCAGGAAATGGCTATAATTTAAGTCACAGCGGAAACACTTCTCAAACCACTCTCCCAGAGGGCGTAGGAGCCACACTTCCCATGACAGGAAGGGAAGCTGCCCTAGTCCTTCTAACTGTTAAAGGAAATAGACAATTTCCTTATGGTTTCTTCAACATTTCACTCCCCGTAGGATTGGTTTTACACGTTTTTTTGCATGAGTCAGTCTCTTTGGGTAAAGTTGAAGCTTGTAAAGTTGTCCTTCCCATTTTCAGCTCTCCCAAATGGTGGGTAAATCTATTCAGGAACTCAGTGTGTCTTCCAAGGGGGAGAAAGGCACAGACTTAGACCTGCCAGGCTGCTCTCTGCATCCTCATAGGTCTGTGCTGTGAAATGGTTGGTCTAGATTTCTCCATGGACACAAGACTGCTGGCCATTTGGGGCGAGATGCCCCGGTAGAGTCTGGCCAAGTCCACTCATTACTTGAGTCCAGCGGACTTCAGTTATGAAGTCAACACCAGAGGGAGCCTCTTTGTCTTGTCCCAGCTTTCACCAGCCCCTGCTCACACCAGCCCCCGCTCACACCAGCCCCCGCTCACACCACCATTTCCCATCACCAGGACATGCAAGAGCTTTCGTGTCCCTTCTAAGACACACAAGATATGAGGAGTCATGAGCCTGCTCCAGAATCTTCCGGATTTTCGCCTGGACGGTAGAAGTCAGAGAGGTACATACAAAGTCTCATTTCCTGCTCTATTCTCTCTCTCCCCTTCTTCTTCCAACGATTCCAAGGCCTGAGGAAGAAGGGGGCAGGCTTTTCTCTTTTTCTATGTCTTATCCTGAGTTCTGTCATCTTTGGGTATATAGCAAGCAAGGCTCTAGCCCCCCAGATCTGACTTCCATGTTAGAAGAAGCTAAAGGAATTTGAAAAGTTTGAAAAAAAAATACCTTCCTCTCTTGTAATCCCTGTTTTACAAAATTTTTCACTTGCTAATGAGGATCTTCTCTTCTAGGGAGTCCCATTCTTTCCTCTCCTGGAGCTATGACTCGACCTTGCTGGTAAAAATCCTACAGGAAAATGTGCTTAAGTACATTACCCCTTAATGGGTAAGGAAATATATGAGTTTATTATGTGCAAAATATTTTCCCTGCTATAGGAGGCTGAGTAAATACTAATTACAGAAAGGCACGTGTGAAGCCTCTTGGTCTGTAGACACCTCAGTGTAGCAGCCAGGCAGGCCTGTGGCTTTCTGTGTCGGCTCTGACGATCATGATGTAAGTTGTGTAAGTATTGCTGTTCATGTACTCAACAGCAAAAGAAAATCTAACATTTAAACAAGGTCTACAGAAATCCTTTATTGTTATTGTTCTGAATAATCTATGCTGTATACTCATTAACATATTGTTCCTCCATTGAATATTAATTTATCAGAGGGAAAAACCACTCTGCCAACCATTAATGTAGGTGAAATATCTTTTTCTTGTTCTTCCTTGGCAATGGGGTTGATCTGCACAACCCAATATAAAATCTGCTGATGGAAGTGCACAGGGCTATAGAAGCAACTCTTTCATTTGATTTAGTGTTTCATGATAAACTAAACCGAACCATGAATTAGAAGGACTCATTAATCTCTTCTCAAATGGATTTTCCCTCCTATTTCCTCCATTACTAGACCAGATCCCTGCTTCCCTTCGAGTCTAAACCTCCAAATGAGTGTTAGATAAGCTGTCTCCTGTTCCTGGTCTCCTGTTTAATCCACTCTTACCTGGTTCCCTTCCCCACCTTTTGGCTGATTCCTCATTAAGATCGAGGCCAATAATGACCTCCTGGATACTAAAACCAAAGAAGACTCTCCTGTAGCATTCACCAACTTTAGACACTGGGGATCATGCCCTTCATACTCATGCACTGCTTTTCCTCTGGGTTTCTTCGACACTCTTGGTTTTCCTCCTACCTCATAGGTGGTCCCTTTTTTGTTTCTCACTTGCTTTTTCTATCCTTCCAGACTATTTATTTATTTATTTTTGAGACAGGGTCTCAATCTGTTGTCCAGGCCAGAGGCCAGAGTGCAGTAGTGCGACCTTGGCTCACTGCGGCCTTGACCTCGCAGGTTCAAGCAATCCTCCCATCTCTCAGCCCCCCAAGTAGCTGGGACTACAAGCATGCACCACCACAGCTAGCTAATTTTTGTATTTTTTGTAGAGATAGGGTTTTGCCATGTTGCCCAGGCTGGTCTCAAACTCTTGGGCTCAAGTCATCTGCCTGATTCGCCCTCCCAAAGTGCTGGGATTATAAGCATGAGCCACCATGCCCGGCCTCTACCAGACGTTTTCAAGTTAAAAGTTATCCAGAACTACCTCCTGGGATCCCTTTTCCATTCTTCAGATATGCCAAGGATTTCATCCATTCTTATACAATCTAAATTGACTGTAAATGGATTTTATCCATTCTCATTTAATCTAAATTCATGATTCTCAAATTTGGGGGCACATAAATTTCCCTTGGAGAAAGGGCGAAAACTGTAAATCATTTAACCTTTTCTGCTTGAATTCCTTCTTCTATACTCACCCTCATACCAGCCTCCCAAAATGTTATGATGGTAAAATAAATCATAACTGAAGAGAGCTCTAATCAGAAAACCCACGTACTATGGTGTACATCCGAAGTGAAAGGCCAGGGCAGGAAACTGTGAGCTCTCAAGAATTTTCCATGTAACCTTGGACACGTCGCTTTAACTTCCGGAGCCTTGAATTTTAAATCTCACAGGTGTGACATAATTGTAGTTTTAATAAAAGGTCGAATGTGAGTTCTGCCAGATGGTATTACATTTTCAAAGTCTGAGCAACTTTTTACTTGTTTGGGGATGGTGTGAAGGGGCAACATTGGAGAGAAATGTTTCCTACAGAAAATAACATTTAATCTGGAAACTGCTGTTTACCCCAGCATCTATTCTATTTCACTTACTGCTACATAAAACTTTTAGAGGAAAAAAAGTGGCCCCTGTAAAATGGAGTCAAGTGTTACCCTTAGTATTAGCTGTGAGCTAGTACTAGCAGCAGGAGGTATGTTACGTTACAGCTGAGGCAATTTTAGGTAGAAGACATTGCTGAGGGGGCTAGAAAAATGTTGTCAATGCTAGGTGTAAGTTTTAGGGGACTTTTCTGTTGTCCTTAAAACATTTTATACTGAGGGCCTGAAAGTTCATAGATCAACAGAGCAGTACAGGCTCTGTCTAGTGGAGGAAACAGAAAAAAAAAGCTTTAAAGAAGGTAATTTATTTCAGTAAAAAGTTTCATTTTGTTTTTAAAGGATGGGTAATAATGTTTCAACCATGGAAAGCTGCAACAGGAACTCCAGATAAATACTGGGAAAACCCTGTACCATGAAAGCCAGTGGTATGCTGGTAAATGATTAATATACGGCTCTCCTGGAAAACGAAAGGGCCCAGTTTTAGAGATTGTTGATTTTCAATGGTGTAAATACTTGCCCAGAGCCCGTCTCAAAGTAACAAAGTGGTGACCTTGAATAAGGAGTTGGGAGGAGTGTACAGCAGCAGACTGTCAGAGGCACCACTACCGATGGAGCGTAGTAGATGTAAAGATGCAAAGTACCTCGAGAGCACCGGCAATAGTGAGAGGTATTAAACTATTTGTAAGTGAGCCGGGCATGGTGGCTCATGCCTGTAATCCGAGCACTTTGGGAGGCTGAGGCGGGACGATCGCTTTGAGCTCAGGAGTTTAAGATCAGCCTGGGCAACGTGGCAAAACTCCACCTCTACAAAACTAAAAATAAAAAAAATCAGCCAAGTGTGGTGGTAAGCCTGTATTCTCAGCTACGTGGGAAGCTGATGTGGGAGGATCCATTGAGCTGACCTCGGGAAATTGAGGCTGCAGTGAGCCATGATCGCTTCACTGCATTCCAGCCAGGAAACACAGTGAGACCCTGTCTTAAAAAAAATTTAAAAAGTGCTTCAACAAAGCTCTAGGAAAAAATTGGTAAATGATGAGTTATGAGTATTTGTTACATTTGTTTTGAATAAATTTATTTCATTGAAAGTTTATATAATTTAATTTGTAGTAATGGTTGTGTTGAATAACCAGGTCACAAAATCCCTGAAAAATTTTAAAATGGACTCTTATGAGCTTAGATAGTAAGCTCCAACTCACCACTGGTTTGTCTTCAAAGAATAAAGGAAAATTAATATTTGCTTAAGCAATATTTAAATACATTCGAGTTCTGTGAGGTGGATACTTTGGTTTAGGTATTTTTTATACCTGTTAATATTCTAGAACCCTATGTTATCTATCACTATGCAAATCAAAAGCAGTGATTAAAATTACCAGATGCTAGGTAAATAGATGATAGTTTTCTACAGAATTTGTGTGAGCTATGTGTGAGAGATATACTTCCTTTATGGACTGAATTGTGTCTACCCCAAATTCATATATCAAAGCCCTAACCCTCAATGTGATTATATTTGGAGACAGGATCTTTAATGAAGTAATTAAGGTTAAATGAGCTCCTATGAGTAGGTCCCTGATCTGATGGGGCTGGTGTCCTTATAAGAAAAGGAAGAAGTGCCAGCGTGTGCATGCGCTCTCTCTCTCTCTGTGCACGTGCATAGAAAGGCCATCTGAGGACATGGTAAAAAGCCACTGTCTGCAAACCCAGAGGAGAAGCCTCCCCAGAAACGAATCTCGCGGGCACCTTGATCTTAGACTTCCAGACTCCAGAATTGTGAAAAAATAAATTTCTGTTGCTGAAGCCACCCGGTCTGTGATATTTTGCTATGGAAGCTGAGCAGAGTAACACAACATGCAAATGATGAAATTACATACAGTTCCACACGATGCAAGTAACATGATACTCGCATCTCAGGCTTTTTCACATTGTCATGAGGAAGTCCTTCCTATCTGCTCCTCTAGGTCTCAGCTCAGTGACTGCCACCTCTGTGAAGCCTTCCTTGGTTTCCTCAATTATGTGTCAGCCTTTCCTCCCATGTAAACAGCTCTTTTATAATGATGAACATAGTCTTTTGTCCCAGTGCAATCCTTTTTGACACAACGGTGGATTACACATTAGAAACTAAGATTAAGCATGTGGCTGTTTATATTTATATTTAAATATAAACAGTTAAAATAAAATAAAAAATTCAACTCCTTAGTTGCATCAGCCACATTTCAAATGGTTAATAACTACTTGTGGCTAGTTGCTACTGCACTGGACACTGAGACATGGAAAATTTCCATCACTGCAGAAAATTCTATTGGATAGCACTATACTATAATCAACTTGAAGGGGGGAAAAGGGTGCATCTGTGTTTTTTCCCAGCACCTAGCCCAGTGCCTGCTGTGTAGTAGGCATTTAATAACTATTGGTTGAATTAAAAGGAAAAAAAAAAAACACTATTCATTTAATTGTAGCTACTTAAAGCATTCACGGTTCCCAGATGTCACAGAAATAAGCACACATATATACATTTACTTTATTATTGATAAGTAAAATACTAAATGTGAGCAATTTTCATTTTTTCCGTGACAAGAACATCAATATTCATCATTAAGATATAATTATAGAATTTATGTCTCAGGTGTTAATATAGCAATCTATAGCTGTTAATTCAGAAGCACAATATCGATTCTAATTTATTTTTTCTAGGCCATCTCTGCACCATCGTTCTATAAGTGACCCTATGGTCTCATTAAATCTTTCAGCATGATATTTATGCAACTACTTAATGAGTCCTCCAACACCTTGAATTCTCTGGATCTCATAACTATTATTTTAGTGACAAACTTCCGACTTTAATTAATCGCATCCTTCACGGACTCAAAAGAGATCATAAAAAGGTCACTCAGACATATGCAACCCTCTGCTGGTAGACGCCTTCTTTGTCTCCGCATTTAAAGATCTTCAAAGAGACACACAACAGCCCTCGGGAATCTATTTAGGTATTTAGATATTTTTACTTTCAGAAAAATCTCTTTACTCCTGCTTAAGTCTTTCATAATTTAGCCCAAAGCAGTCGCCCTGAATCTAACTGCAGAGGAAAAGGAGAAGACGGTCACCTGTCACAGGTTCCAAAGAAGCCCTTTTCTGTGCTGTGACTGAAACTTAAAGTACAATCTAAACGGAGATGTTTCTCTAGCAAGATATTCCTTTAGAATTCCTAGCATCCTGAGGGTAAGTAGTAGGGCCTCATAAATATTTAAATGAATAAATGAAATCCAAATAAAAAACAATTGCTTAAAAAATGAAAGCAGACCCGTTGCAAAGCCCAATGTGTACTCTAACTCCTCTCTTATATAGTACAGAAGAAGGGTTAGTTAACAAGGATTCTGTTCTAAGGCTGGGGCAAGAGACAGACTTAAGAGGACGAATGGGCAGAGGAGAGAGAGAAAGAAGACCTCAGGGGAAGCAAACCCACCGAGTCTGTTGTTTAAACAGCATTGACATGTATAAGCCGAATGGCTTGCAAGTAGAGGAGATGAGAGGAAGGAGGAAAGCCAAAGTTGGAAGGAGGTGAGAGTGGGTGAGCCCTTCCTCAATCCTGCTGCTTTAGAGAGGGGAACTATGAGTTTTCAGCAGCCATAGACAGGGAAGGTTGACTCAAAATTATCTTAACCCAACTGTGCAGGCCACGCTGTGCCTCAGGTGTCTCCCTTTCCTTCTGCTTGGCATTGCTTCCCCAGCAGATGTGATGAACACAGAAAACAGCTGCCCACCTCTCAGTGACAGAAACTGTGACTAACTGTGGTTTCCTAGAGGTGAGCCCTGTTTTCACAGAGCTGGAGGTTTTCTAAAATCTAGTCCTCAGAGATGTTCTTCTCCCAGAAGTTTGTTAAAAACAAGTGACTTTGAGCAATGTGAACGTGTTGCCTGTGATGTTTAATGCCTTGTGCTGTTGTGATCAGTTTGGGGGTGAAATCTGTGGCACAATTTAGCCACGATCTTGTGGAGGCTGGGCTATGCCACCAGCAAATGAAACAGTGTTTGGTATACATGTGTGGTGTGTATCCCTTCTAGCCACTCAAAGAGATATGCTTCTTTAACAAAGAGGCTCGTCGTCTTTCCATTTTACAGATAAGTATATTGAGGCACAGGTGTTGTACCCTTATTGCTTGTTTATCCATGTCAACATAAGAAAGAGAAGTCACCTACTTTGACATCTAGACCATAAAATCTTAGCTTCAGACATATACTTAGAAAGCTGAAGGACACATGGTGTGTCCAAGGTCTGGTACTTCTTGTCTGACCTTAGTAAAGTTCATTAACCTTTTTGAACCTTACTTTCTCCAAATGTACAGTGGTAAGAATAAGAAGATAACACATGTTATGTGCTTTAAAGGTGTTTGATGATGCAGTAAGTGCTCCATAAATGCTAATTTTTGTTTTTAGTATTATGTGTCAGAAAAATATTTTGATGCCTTTCTATGGCCTTAAACTGACCTTTATTATTTTAAAGTATGTAGGAACTATGTTTTCTGTTCTTTTGTGCTTTCTATTGAAATTGGCATATCCTAGAATAAAGCAGGCATTAATAATTACTTGGCATATATTTATAATTTTCTAATGTTTCATTGGTGTTTTTAGAAATTGGTCATTCTATAGCTTTTTATCTAAAGACTTATGTATACATAAAATGAGCAAACATCTTTTTTATTTTATATCTCGCTCTACAGTGATTTGTAGCTATTTAAAAAATGGGTTACCACAGTTAAAAGTATAACTCACCTACTTAGCTTCACCTATTAAGGTCTAGCTGATAACAAGGAATATATTTTTTCACCAATGAAGATTTGCACTCACAAATTAAAAAATGTAAAATTCCAACTATTTATGTGATGACTACTCTTGGGGCCAATCTTCTATCATAATAGAAAACATTATCTTTTGGCAAACACATGACAGCTTTATAGCTTTATGTGCTATTCCTTTTTTTTTTTTTTTTTCTGAGATGGAGTTTTGCTCTTGTTGCCCAGGCTGGAGTGCAATGGTGCAACCTTGGCTCACTGCAACATCACCTTCCGGGTTCAAGGGATTCTCCTATCTCATCTCAGCCTCAGCCTCCTGAGTAGCTGGGATTACAGACACCTGCCACCACGCCCGGCTAATTTTTTGTATTTTTAGTAGAGATGGGGCTTCACCATTTTGGTCAGGCTGGTCTCGAACTTCTGACCTCAGGTGATCCATCCACCTCGGCCTCCCAAAGTGCTGAGATTACAGGCATGAGCCACCATGCCCGGCCTTATGTACTATTACTTTTTATTCATCATTTTGTTTTCAGCTGTAGTGTATGAATGAAGATGTTTAAGGAAAGAACAAGAATGCAAAAAACATTTGGGGAAATATTAAAATTAGTACAAAAATCTTTTTTCCATACACTATTATAAAAGAACATTTTGTTCTTTTTTCAAATATAAAATGCTATAATGGGATTTTCTTTTTCTGCTTTAGCCACGAGACCTATTTTGACATGAAAAGTGTGAAATATTTATTTTTATGTCATCTTTTATATGTGGAAAGCTAAAGGGACCAAACAAACTAACAATATGATTAAATGTTTGAAGTCTAGGTATTGTGGGGATATTTGTCTCTTTCTTAAAATAAATATTTTTCCCCAGTGGGTATCTCAGTTGACATTCTAAAGGGAATACAAGTTGTGAACACGCTATTACAAGCCTGAAAGAGCACAGCAACAAAAATGCAGCATTTTTGTCTCTATTGCATTTGTTTTGAAAAATAAAACCTAAGTCATGTGTTCTTAGCTCCTCCACCCACTGTCATTTGCATCCCCTGAGAAAATAAGATATTCTACTTGTGGTATTAGATGTTTCACAATAGCTTTAAAAACTACCAGGGCAGGCCAGGCACCGTGGCTCACGCGTGTAATCCCAGCACTTTGGGAGCCTGAGGCAGGCGGATCACCTGAGGTCGGGAGTTAGAGGCCAGCCTGACCAATATGGAGAAATTCCATTTCTACTAAAAATACAAAATTAGCTGGGCGTAGTGGAGGGAGCCTGTAATCCCAGCTACTCGGGAGGCTGAGGCAGGAGAATCACTTGAACCTGAGAGGTGGAGGTTGTGGTAAGCTGAGATTGCGCCATTCCACTCCAGCCTGGGCAACAAGAGCGAAACAATGTCTCAAAAACAAACAAACAAACAAACAAACAAAAAACACAAAACTACCAGGGCAGTAACAAGAGTAACAACAACAAAAAATCGAATGATGCTCATCATTGATGATTTAAAAGATAGTCTTAACATTTATATCCAAATGAAGAAGAAATTTTCAAGGTCTCCCTGATGCCTTCTTGTAGAAGCCAGAAATTGATATTATATGTCGGTCCTCTACTCACCTTCCAATATGGCCTTCATTACAAGGCAATACAGAAACAAAATGATCACTGTTGAGAGGACATGAACAGAATTCATAGCCATGTTGTGACTTTGTTCTGACATGGCATTCCCTGTGTCCCTCTTTCTAGTGTTACAGGCAGTAGGAAAAAAAAAAAAAATCAAAGGCCCAGGCTTGTGATTGGGTCAAAAAGTTAAAATACATTAAAATGCCATGACAGTTGCTTCAAGCTTCTTCCAGGTGCTTAAGCCTGGAGGTAGGAATGTACTACATCCTGGCCAGTTAAAATGTGCTCCCTGGAACTGTGGCAGCATCAACATCCCCTGGGAGCTACTTAGAAAGGCAGACTTTCCGGCCCCACTCAGACATCCCAGATAAGTGTCTGCAGTTTAACAGGATGTCCAAGTAATTCAGATACCCACAAAGGTCTGAAAACCTCTGAGCCAGAGCAACAACTGATGTCGAGGAAGAGGAATAACTCATATCTCTTTCTCAGTAAAGAGTTATTTTCAGTAATTCCTTGACATGTTTTTAAACTGCATTATTTCACAGATCAACAAATACTTGAAGACAAAAACAGTACAAGTCTCACTGTAGAATTTTATTTTCATTACATCAGAATAAAGTTTGCTTTATTTATAATCACAAGAATGCTTCTTTTTTCTAAGAATTGCACACTCTTTGGAATGACTTATGCTAGTTTTCTTATTAGTGAAGGGAATATAATAGTTTTCGTGATGCATCTCCTTGGGTAAGTTAAAGTCTGCTCTGATTTTCAAGCTGAAGTTTGCTCTGACAAAGAGCTCCTGGCCCAAGCATCCCTATTAGTGAGATATTTCCAAGAGCTCTTGCTTCTAGAGAATCAGGAAATCACAAGCTGTCCCCATTCACTCTAAACACCATGTGGGAATAAAGTAAATTTTGCTGGACTTCCAAAAGGAGGGCTGTGGTAAGTTGAGAGGAGTGGATTGAAACAGACTCCTTGAGAGTTAACTTGATCCCACTGGATTGTAAGATAATAGGACCACGGGAAAACAGTGTAGTGAGAAGCAGAAATGGAAAAAAAAAATGTTTCCAAAGTGGGAATAATAGTCTGAGTGCAAGAGAGAAAATCCAGATTAAAAAGGAAGCCAAATTTGCCAGTAGAGAAACAAAATGGAGAAAGAGGAAGAATACAATATGGAAGAATGAGATTGATGTCAGGAAGAGAGAGCACAATGATGGAGAAATTCATACCAGAGGAAGGCAGAAAGGATGAGGAAATGATCATGGGTGTGGCTGGGAACTTTAGCAGAAAAAAAAGATGGGAATGTAGAGAAAGGGAGGATGAAGGACAAAGGAGCAAGTCCATGATGCCTGAAAACCGGATGGCTACACACCACCCTTCTCTCAAAAGCGACCCCTCCCATCCAGTCCTACCTGGCCGGAAGGACGGTGGTCACCACTTGAGAGCTTGAGGGTTGGGGGGAGTAAAGTTGGGGGAAACAGAGGGATCCTCATGGCAAGTTTCCGACAAGAATGAGGAGGAACCTTCCCCCTGTGTGGAAAAAAAGGGAGGCTGTCATTTTTGTGGCAATGAAATTGATTTCTAAGTCACCTGGTGTTTCCCATTATTTGTCTGGGACGTCTCTTGGAGTGCCTTCTAGAGTACAGTTTTAACTCCTCTGTTTGCCTTTATCTGCTCCAACACCCCCAGTGTGACAAGGCACCTGGCCTCGCACACATGCAGTGGAATTGGCATTGAGTTCTCCTCGGCCTTCCCCACTCTCTGTAAAAATTAGTTGTTAAAAATGATCACAGCTGTTATTTTTGAGATATTCTCCACAAAATCCCACTACCATCAAGAAACTTGAGAAAAGATAGTGATGAATGATTGACAGCTGTTTGTTCAGTGAACAACACAGTCCAAGGAGTCTGGGCTTAAGGGCAGTACTTTTCTCCCCGCAAAGAGCCAGAACTATTTTTTAACATACAAAGTTAATGTTGTTTGCCCTCTACATACATCATGCATTCAAAAAATATTTATTGGACACCAGCTATATGGCAGGCGATGTTCTTGGATGTCTGGAACTCAAGAGCATCAGGGAACGAAACAGATAAAGCCTCTTCCCGTTGTGGAGCTTATATTCTGATGGGTGGGACAGTACTCAAGGACACACTTAGGAAAGAAGGGTATGACTGAATGAGAGAAGGTGACAAATGCTATGAAAAACAGAAAGCACAGCAGAATAAACAGGAGAGAGGATGGCAGGGATGGGAGAGTGGTGGAGGGGGGTTGTAAATTTTAATAAAGTGGTCATGGAAAGCCTCTGACAGATTTGAGCAAACATTTGAAAGACAGGAGAGAGTTGCCCAAACAGACACTTGGGAGATGAGGAAACAATGGCTCAAGGTGGGATTCGCCTGTCTTGTTGGGGCCTAGCAAGGAGCCCAGTGTGGCCTAAGCAGAGAGTATATCAAGGAGGAAAGGAAGAAAAAATGCAGCAAAAGTGGAGTTAGACTGTATTGGACTTTTAGAGGATTATGGGAGCCACTGAAGGGTCTTCAACAGAGGAGCGACCTGATTTAACTTGAGTTCTAAAAGGATGCCTCTGGGTGACATGTTGAGAATAGATTTTGAGTGTGTACATGTGGCAGCAGGAAGACCAGTTTGGAGGCTACTTAGAAATCCAGGGGAGAGATGATGGAGGCTTTGACTAAAGTGATTGCACTGCAGTTGGTACTCAACAATTATAAAGATGTCTTGACTGCTTTACAATATTTTTTTCAAGTCCTAGGGTTTTTTGGTTCCACCTAAAACACAGACCCAATAAGAAATTTAAGAATTGTAACAGCTCACTGTGTATTTTGCAAAACCTAAGAGTAAGCTTTTTTCTTTTTTGGATAATACAAAAGGTGCAAATAAAAAGGAAACAAATCTTTCTCAGCCAAAGATAGAAAACAATGTATTTTCTATTCTCTCTTATGTACCAAACACAGGCACATGCTGCTGGCTACTCTCTTTGACACAAATTTTTATATACTAGCATAATTAGATAGGGCAAAATCCATTTTGATGCCAAAATGGTTAATCTGTTAAGCTTCTCTCCAATTGTATAAAGTTGTTTGTGTGTCTGTATAAATGTGTTATTGTGTATATGTGTGTGTGTGTGTGTGACTCTTTAAAATCTGAAAATATTATTTGAGGAAATTCAAACACCTCCTTGACAAATTCAAAGATTAACCTCAACTAATGATTATAATAAACACAGAACACTTGTGTCTGTTGATTTCTGTTGACAGAAAATGTATAAACAGCACTCCAAGTGGTGAATTTGCTGCATGAATATGGCCTTAGATATAATATAATACATGGAAAACAGAGACTGTAATGCTGTTCTTGGCAACTGCTTTCCTATTTGGAAGGAAAACTTTCTTCAGTGTTTTCTTCAGCCCAGTATGCCTGCATTTGCCCTCATGCAATAGCCTTTTCTCTCATCTCCAAGTACTTCTTCATCACATATTTCAAAGCATCTAGCAGATTTCCTCTTTGGATTTTCTGCAGGTAAATACAGTCATCCCCTTCATATCCATGGGTTCCACATCTGTGGATTCAACCACTTTTGGATCAAAACTATTCAGAAGAACCATAAGTGGATGGTTGTGTCTGTACTGAACATGTATAGACATTTTTTCTTGACATTATTCCCTAAACAATACAGTATAACACTATTTACATAGAACTTACATTGTAGTAGGTATTATAAATAACCTAGAAATGACAAAGTACATAGGAGAATATGCATAGATTATATGCAAATACTATACAATGTTATATAAAGGACCTGAGCATCTGTGGATTTGGGTATCTGAGGGGAGTCCTGGAACCAACCATCCATAGATACCAAGGGATGACAGTATTTCTCTTGGTTTGAGGTTGGCCATCTTTTCCCTTTAAAATATTGAAGGTCATAGTTAAATCAGCTATTGGTTTCTAGAAATCAATTAAAATTTTACATTAGCTGCTTTAAAGTGTTTTGGATGTGTGTGTTTGATAATTTTCACTATCCTGGTTATACCAAAATAGGGCTTTAAAAAAAACAGAGATACATTGAGGATTAAAAAAATCTAATGAGTATTAGCAAAATTCATAGAAATCATGCCCAATGACAAGCACACAGAAGTAGAAGTGGAAATAAACCCAAAAGGTTTTCCATCCGTGGTTGTGTGGACTTTTCATGTATGGCAGGTGGGCAGATGAAAGCCAGTGTGATAAAAGGCCACCTCATCCTATTCCCGGTGTTAAAATCGTTGTTTGCTGGGAAGACGCTGAACCCCACCAACATGTAGCCCCCTACTCTAGCAGGTGGGGAAGATTCTGAGCCTCTGCCCTCTATCCAGTACATTTATCACCATATGTCCACATTTTCTCATCCTCAAGAAAGAAAAATATGGACAAAGGAGGGGGAAAGAAAGTTGATATGGTAGAGAAAAGGGGCAGGAATCAACGGCATCCATGCGAATCTAAGTTTTAATTTTTGTTTAAATCTCAAACTCAGTTACCTTATGGGGTCAATAGACAATAGAAATCTATGAAACAGCCTAGGGAGTACCATGTAGCCCTAAGGGACAGCTTCTTCTTAGCTTTAGAAATTCTTTGCATGTTTCTATTATAATCTTAGAATCTAATTTTTCAAGAGACACAGAGTGTTTTTGAAATAAAACATTTTCTGATTTTTACATAACAGTGTGATGCTTCTTATTGTGCCAACTGTCTCAGCCAAACTATATTTCCCAGAGTTCCCTTTCTGTATGTTTCCAGCTATTGTGGGTTCCATGGAGATTCTTCTGAGAATTGGAAGGCTGATGGGGGAGGCAGCAGTCATTGTGTAATACGCAGGCATTGTTGCTGATCTGTTGATTTATGTGTCTGGTTGATGGGAAGCAGCAGCTGAGCCTGCAATCACTTCCCCTGCCCATTGGGTCTTCCTTTAATTGTCTGACTCCTGGGCCAGGTGTGTGTGTGTTTGTGTGTATGTGTGTGTGTGTGTGTGTGTATGTGTGTATGTTCAACTCTGTGACAAAGAGGCTCAGCTTCTGCAGGTTACTCTAGTCACCAAGCCTACTTGCAATTTTCCTTTCCTGCCTGCCTGCTAGGGTCCATCATTAGAGAGACAGCATTGAGAACGGGGCAGATAGCCAACCACCAAAATTGCATAAGCCAATTACTGTCACACACACACACACAATCTTTTACTGGCTCTGTTTTTCTAGTTGAACCCCGACTGATACAGATGTTAACTAATTCAAATATTTCAGAAATGCAATATGGGGACTTTCTATTTCTGGTAATGGCTGATTAGGTTATTTGGACCATCCTTTCCACTGAAAAAAATTAAGAGGCTGGGTTTGATACTAAAACTTTTTTTTTTTTTTTTCGATATAGAGTCTTGCGCTGTCACACAGTCTGGAGTTCAGTGGCATGATCTCGGCTCACTGCAGCCTCCACCTCCCAGGTTCAAGCAATTCTCCCACCTCAGCCTCCAGGGCAGCTGGGATTACAGGTGCACACCAGCATGCCTGACTAATGTTTGTATTGTTTTTAATAGAGTCAGTGTTTCACCATGTTGGCCAAGCTGGTCTCAAACTCCTGACCTCAAGTGATCCTGCTGTCTTGGCCTCCCAAAGTGTTGGGATTACAGACATAAGCCACCATGCCTGGCCATTAAAACTATCTTTAAAGACCCAGAAAACTACAACAACTTAATGATCAGGGTCAAACTGAAGGGGACATTGAACCTAGACAGGCAATAAGCAAGGAAGCTGCTTTTGCCCTGATAGGCTTTTGCTCATGATGGAAATTGTGTGTTCACCCTTTGATAGCCTTGAAAGGTGAGGAGCCTACAGTCAAGAGCTGAGGCTTTCCCAGAGTGAGAAATCTCACAGGAAAGCTTCCCTACAACAAGCTAAGACATACAGATTATATATTTGAAAATAAACCAAATAGAACATCTGGAAATAAAATACAAAACCTGAAATTAAACACTCAGTGGATGCATAGAATAGAAGTTTAAACAAAAAATTGGTGCATTGCAAAAAGTGTAGGAAAAAAAATTGCCCAAAGAGCAGTAAAGAAAGACGAAGGATGGAAAATACTAAAAACAATTCATTGACAGAGGAGATGGAGTAAAAAGGTTCATTTTATTTTACATGCAAATATACATATGGAATCTTAGAAGGAAAGAAAAAAAATGACAGAAGCCATATTTGCTTTCATGATAGTTTAGAGTTTTTGCAGAACTGAGGAAAGTGATCCATCTAGCCATCTCAAACACATATTTAGACACACTATAGAAAAACTGCACAAAATGTAAGAAAAAAATACTAAACGCTGTCAGTGGGGGTAGGGGGAATATAAATTATCATCAAAAGAACTGTATTAAGACTAACAGTTAACCTCTCAAGAACAGCAATAGATGCTAGAGGGTGGTGGAAGTTTATCTTCAGTGTGCTAAAGGAAAATAACCACCAACACAAAATTTTATATCCAGTGAAAATATCATTCCAGAATGGAGGAAATGTGGATTCTCATCTATTACTACATTAAACAAATAAGGACATTTCCGCACAAAAACAAAAATAAAAACTCCAAAGAGTTTCCCACCAGTAGACCGCATGAAAGGAACTTCTAGAGGAAGTACAAGATGATGATCCGAAATGGGCAGAGGATACAAGAAAAAACGTTTCACAAAGAATATGTGAATATGTAGACATATCTAAATGAACCATGATCATAACATAATAATGTCTTATGTGTTTAAAAGTCTATTAGATTAAATTTCAAAAATAAACTGATGAGGGACCAGTGGAATTAAAATTGTTCCAATGCCCTGGTATTGCCCAGAAGGAGAGTAAACATGTCTAAGTTTTATACTCAAGAAAATAAGGCATAACTATATTTGTTTCCTAAAAAGGCAATTCTTTATATTGACAAAAATGAAAAAGAATTTTCTTCTACAGAACAAACAAAAACAAACCACTGTGTGGTTAATTGAGACTTGACAATGAGCAGAAACACTGTCTATAAGCAGCCAGTTTCCACTCTGCAAGTTTGGCTTCTGGGAGAAGATCCAATAAGTGCTGGCAAGGAAGAATCCATTTCCCCATCAAGCCGCAAAAGATTAGAGGAGGCACAAATGCATTACTTTAAAAAATATTTTATTTTAAATCCCTAAGTTTGCCTTTTCTCTCCCAAACACAGGAGATATCAGCCGCATTTAAGGTTCTGTCTCAGAGCCCAGCGGTAGGTCTAACAAGACTAACTTCAAGCAGAGGGATGAGTCAATCAGCCTGTTACAAAGATGTCAGAGGGGAAATAAGGAAAATCAGTCTATATTCCCTTGGTGGAGGGAAAAAAAAGAGCCAGTAGCTACATGATGAAATGTTCTTTGGGAATGAATTAAAATGCCCTAAAGCTTCCCGGAATTCTCTCTTGACGATGAGCTAAATTAAACAGAAAACCTGTGTTCTAAGAAGCATCAAAGACAAATTAAGCATCAGAGAAAAAGTAAATTACACATTTATTGACAGTTTTATGAGGTTATGGAGATAGTTCATTAAATATTCCCCTCAAAAGCTGATTCTTCTTATAAAGAGAGTCAGGAGCAGCAAAGTGATCAATAAACATTGGCATATTCACAACAGACTCAAGGCAACTTGTGATTAACCGTGTTTTCTTTTCTTTTCTTTTCTTTTTTTTTTTGAGACAGGGTGGTCTCACTCAGTCGCCCAGGCTGGAATGCAGTGGCGCGATCTCGGCTCACTGCAACCTCCGCCTCCCGGGTTCCAGTGATTCTCCTGCCTCAGCCTCCCAAGTAGCCGGGACTACCGGCGCCCACCACCACGCCTGGCTAATTTTTGTATTTTGGTAGAGATGGGGTTTCCCCATGTTTCCTATTGGCTTTGGCAAACCCAGGTATGGAAATCCCCAGGAAACCAATTATTTCACTGAGTCAGAAGACTGGCCAGTGTTTACTGCATCCATCTTGAAAATTCTACCACTATGGATTTCATAAAAAGGCACAACTCAAACAAAACTGAAACCCACATACACTCAAGGACTGAATCGAATATCTCATTGCTAGAAAACATGCAGTCGAATGTTTCTCCAGAATTCAGAACTCTACTGGAAAGGAGCCAAGTATTCCCTTCTAAGAGTGTCTCTTGTTGTTTATAACATAATAAGTTTCCATGGGACTTATGTGCAGCAATGTACAACATCATTTTGTGTCAAATTGAGGCCAAAATATTTTATTGTACAAGTTGCTTCGAGGGACCACCTACTTCTGTTTTCCCCAATGCCCTCAAAATTACCTACAAAATGAATAAACTAATTGAATCTCTTTTTTCATAGGGAAAAAATGAACTCTCCACATGAAAAGATCCTAGTGCATATCACAAAGTGGGACAATCTAAAATAAACTTTTCCAATGTGACTGGCCACATTTGGTCCCCTACCAAATAGCGACCAGAAAGACTTAAGGTCCCGGCTCACATGCAGAATTGAAACAAATTTTTAGCCTGATTTTGATTGAGGGATATTCTCCTATGACTGCTGTTGCAGGATGGTAAAAATGTTGGGAACTCTAGACGACACGCCCATTGTTGAGTAAACCGCTAGCAAAGTCACACTTTGAATGAGGTTTCATGTGTAGTTTGCTCTAAATTGAGCCAGAATAAATACTTCTTTGCCACTGAAAAACTGTTAACTTTGAGCCATTGGCTTTTCAAATTTCTTTTGCTGAAAGATTTACAAAATATCTGTTTGTTACTTTCAAAGGAGTTGTTTATTTACCAATGGCTTAGAAAATTATATTGATATGATTTTCTAAGTTGATCAAGGTTCAGAATAGCTCAAAATAGTAATATCCCAGAGCAAACAGTAATGTAAAAAAAGAGCTTCCTCCCTGTTAAGACAAGATTAGGAACATGAAACACACTATTACATTAGTTAGAATAAGTGGATGAAGAGAAAGTAAATTATTATATACAACAACATGGTGAAAGAAATGGAAGAACAGGAAGAAATATGATGTCATGTAGCCTATACATACTTTTGCTGTCTGCAAAAACTTAGCTATGATCACTTTCTAGTTAAAAAACTTCATCCCATCTTGTTGCGGGAAGTCAGGGACCCCATACGGAGGGACCGGCTGAAGCCATGGCAGAAGAACGGGGATTGTGAAGATTTTATGGACATTTATTAGTTCCCCAAATTAATACTTTTATAATTTCTTACGCCTGTCTTTACTGCAATCTCTAAACATAAATTGTAAAGATTTCATGAACACTTATCACTTCCCCAATCAATACCCTTGTGATTTCCTATGCCTGTCTTTACTTTAATCTCTTAATCCTGTCAGCCGAGGAGGATGTATGTCACCTCAGGACCATGTGATAATTGCATTAACTGCACAAATTGTAGAGCACGTGTGTTTAAACAATATGAAATCTGGGGCACCTTGAAAAAAGACCAAGATAACAGCAATGTTTAGGAAACAAGAGAGATAACCTTAAACTCTGACCGCTGGTGAGCGGGGCGGAACAGAGCCATATTTCTCTTCTTTCAAAAGCAAATGGGAGAAATATCGCTGAATTCTTTTTCTCAGCATGGAACATCCCTGAGAAAGATAATGTGCGCCTGCGGGTGGGTCTCTAAACTGGCCCCCTGGGCATAGCTGTCTCTTACTGTGGAGGCTGCAGAGATGCAATAGACTCCAGTCTCCCATAGTGCTCCCAGGCTTATTAGGAAGAGGAAATTCCCACCTAATAAATTTTGGTCAGACCAGTTGATCTCAAAACCCTGTCTACTGATAAGATGTTATCAATGACAATGGTGCCCAAAACTTCATTAGCAATTTTAATTTTGCCTCGGTCCTGTGGTCCTGTGGTCCTGTGATCTCGCCCTGCCTCCACTTGCCTTGTGATATTCTATTACCCTGTTAAGTACTTGATATCTGTCACCCACACCTATTTGCACACTCCCTCCGCTTTTGAAAATCTCTAATAAAAACTTGCTGGTTTTTGTGGCTTGTGGGGCATCACAGATCCTATCGATGTGTGATGTCTCCCCCGGACACCCAGCTTTAAAATTTCTCTCTTTTGTACTCTGTCCCTTTATTTCTTAAGCCAGCCGATGCTTAGGAAAAATAGAAAAGAACCTACGTGAATATCGGGGCAGATTCCCCGATACCACCTGTAAATTAGTTGAGGGAGGAACTCTATTCTCCTCAGTAACCTGTGGCAAAGTTTGGCATGCTTTCTTCTTCATAAGAAGGTTACAATTGTCTTTAATATTACCTGCTGCAATGTCAGCTCACGTTCCTCATCCAAAACCCAGTAATGGAACCATTCACAAAGTTCTAGATGTCACGAAATCACTCTGTTTTCTTATCTGACTGAATGGAACTGACTCCGTGGACTTGTTTTAGAGATACTATTGATCAGTTTCATTTCCTTGGGTTGTTCCTTGTTTTGTTTCTGCTTTTGCTAATTTCCCTCATGTCTATGTCAAGATTCAAAGCCTGTTTCAGTACTAGATGTGGAGAGGGATTATTTCAAAGCCAGTGTTACTGTATTTTCCATCCATGCCCCACAGTTACAGGAGCATCAGCGACTGCTACACTGGCCTGGCCTCTCTTCACCACCCATTTATTAATACCTACTTTGCTGTCCTGTGCTTTGGTCTTTCTTCACATGTCTCACACTTGATTTTGTTCTTTTACTCTACTGTCTATTGCTGCTCCTCTTGTCATTGTCATTTCCCTTTATTAACCACCATGTCCTACAATGTTAACAGTCATGATTTACTATTTTATTAATAAAATCACAGCTTTAAGGCACAACGTTTTTAAGCCATGAAGAAAAACCCTCAAGAAATGCTTTAGTTTGACATGGAACCAACAATCTTCATGGGCAACCTTCAAATCCAGACACAAAAAGATGGTCATGGAGCAACCTCATGGTAGAAAAGCACAGAGGAATTCATCATGGTACCTATTTACAATAAAAAATGCAGACAATACAACTACTAAAAATTCATAGAAACACTTCAGATCTCTTTCCAAGGGGCCAAAAAGGAAGAAAAAAAAAATTGTTATAAACATGGCTGTAACGTACACTGTATGTAACCTGTCTACCCAGTTGCTATTTCCCCTCTATTTCTTTGATGATAAAATATCAGTTTTGTTCAGGTACCTGATGACCATGGAATTGAGGAAAACTGAACTCTCTCTAGCCTTGTGAGTGAATCTTAATTACTCTAAGCCAATCATGAAAGTGATACCCTACTGCCCATGACTGGTTTAAGAATGGGAATATGAGGCCATTGTACCCAATGAGGAAACACCAGCTAGTGGGGATGTAGGAAGGTTTTTCTCAATCCTAGAAAGGGTTACAAAATGAAGACATTTGCCGCAAGGCCTTTGAGTGGTTTCACGTGAGGTTATGATGTGTGGAGCTAGGGCAGCCATCTCATGACTGAGTTCACGGCCTGGATCTAGAAGGCAACAACAGTGGAAATTCTAAAAATACCTGGAGAGGAAATTGTTAAGCCACTAAATTAATCATTGTTACAACTGTAGTACCTCTGAATTTCCAGTAACGTGACTTACTAAATACTATAACTGTTGAAGCCAGTTTTAATTGGGCTTATTGTAAAATTGCAGCTGAATGCACCCTGACTGCTAATAAATCGGCCAAAAGTTATTAGTTCTTTTCATGTCCAGTTATATCCAGGGAAGAAGTTTAAGGGTGCTTCCATATTTACTGAGGTTGATTTTAATCATGATGACCTAGAGCAGTAACATGAAAATCTTTGTATGGGTTACTGATACTGAGAGTTATATAATTTAAACACGTTAATGATTTTACATTCACATTTTATCTGTAAGTAAAATAGTTAACATTGTTGAACCAAAACACACATGAAAAAACAAAAGCAAAATGAAACTCTGAAAAGAACCATATTACCTAAATTTTTTTGAAATACAAAAACTAGCTGAGCCATCAACCATAAGCAAATTCTATTATGTCAGTGTACAAAGTAATGACAAATTTAAAACCAGACAGCATAGATTAGAAATGTATGTATCTGAATATATCACCTGAGACTGATTATTATTAAAGTGTTTCTTAAATTTCAGTCAAACTGGATCTTTTGCTCTAAATAATTTGAGCATTTTAAAAAGATCAATCCTGATTGGAAAGTATAGCAATTTCTGAAATTATGTTAAAATTTATTCCACTTTATTAGTGCATAATCAACCTGAGAGGCTGGCTGAGAAGATCTACATTATATGTTTATAGGAGAAGCATAAGAATTAGCACCATATCTAAGTAATTATTAATTCTTGCTTGATAATCTATATTGCCAAACCTAAAAACTTAGAAATTAAAAATATTAAATAAATGTCTTATATAATAAATATGAAAGCATAAGAGCACAAAGAACCATGAAAGTATATTTAGAATTATCCATAAGAAATCTATAAGAAGTAAACTGGTGAATGAAACATACAATTAAATAAAATTGACGTTTTTTAACTTTGAGGACTCGAGAAATGCTTGTGTGGAATGGCAGTACTTTTTAGAGTAGATATTTTAAATTGAAAATAGAAGGGCAGGAAAATTGAAAAACACAATTTCCACAAACAGAAAACTATTCAGTGATGATCAAAATGGAAGGAATGTTCTAAAACTGAGATGCCATTTGGTAACCTCAAAGTATTTGATCTACAGATACTCAGTTCATTCAAAGTTAATATTCATAAGACAATTAATTTTAACCAATGAACATAAGATAATTTTAAAGCAGAGCCCCAATCAACTGTTACTATGGGAAACAAAAGATTTGCTTTTCTCTGATTTATGAAACTATTTTGCTAGATAAAAACCAAAGTGATTTTGGTGCAGGGCATCCTCTGCTGGACAGAGGGTGGCATTACAACATTACATCAGCTATTTAGAACTGAAGTTTACTTAGTAGTATCCAAACTGAAGGTTTGGTTAGTCTCTGATTCTCCAGGGGAAAGGGACTATAAAAATACCTTTGTCTGAGCCATACCCCAGATTAGTTAAAGCCAAATCTCTGGGGCTGGGTTCTGCGTATTTGCAGTTTTTAAAAGCTCACCAGGTGATGATAAATGCTTACTGAATGTTGCTATATTTTTTCCTTCATTGAGAAAGATACATGAGTTTCATATGCAAGAACTGATCTGAGACTGTGTACAAGGTACTTATGTAAACCAGGAAGGTTTTACTCTTACTAAATGGAAATCAAATAAAATAATTGTGCATTTTAATTCAGTTCCGTTTACCTTGGGCTTTTCATCCAGGATCTGCTGACGTATTTCCTTGTGTTTCTCTACGAGTTTTTCTTGCCGTTTACTTTGCGCTTCTTCTAGCTATAAGAAAGTTACAAGAAACATTACTTTCATCTAAACATTTAAAAGTGCACGTTTTCAGAAAATACTGAAAGCTTTTCAGATCTATGGCTTACATTTGATTATTTGATCTCCTGATCAAGAACTATACTTACAAGTATAGGAAACTGTAGTAAGTGTTGAAGCTAGGTGATAGGAACATAAAGGTGGGAGGTGGTGATCAATGGACTGCACTGTTCTTACCTTTTTATAAATATGTAAACATTTCTATGACATTAAATTGGAAAAAAAAAAAAGGACAGCCCTTCAAGGTTGCCGTCATCTCTATCATTGATGACAATTAAAGGTTCTTTTGGGAACACTATCATTTACAATATGTTTCTGGGCTCTTGACTTTGGAAATGACTCGATTCTATTTTTAGATGAATCCTTTTACAAACTGGTTTGCAATTCAACTTGCAGAAATGTTGATTAAGGAGTGCCCACCCTGTGAAACAGCTCTGCTAGGTGCTAGTGATAAAAAGATATGACAAGGCATGACATTTCCTTCCAGAAGCTCACAGCGAGCTCACCAAATGTTCACACATGTTTTGCAAAGGAGAGAGCGTGATGAGCCCACATACCCTCTTGATATACTGCACCACTTCCTGGATATATGACCGGATCATCTCTGTCTTCTCCCTAAAAGCAAATGATGAATACATCATTATACCAACTCATCCAAAATTGACAAATGGGAATCTCAGACTTCTAGATAAAAGGTTACAGAACTCTCAACATTCTTTTTCTTTTTTCCTTATTTTTATCTATTTATTTATTGGAGACAAGGTTTCGCTCTGTTGCCCAGAGTAGAGTGCAGTGGCACCATCAGGGCTCACTGAAGCCTTGACCTCCCACGCTGAAGCCATCCTCCAGCCTCAGCCTCCTGAGTAGCTGGAAATATAGGTGTGCACCACCACACCCAGGTAATTTTAAAATTTTTTTGTAGAGACAGAGTCTCCCTGTGTTGCCCAGGCCCCTATTGAACTCCTGGCCTCAAGCAATCCTCCCACCTAGGCCTTTCAAAGTGCTGAGATTACAAGTGTGAGCCATAGCAACATTCTTATTACTGCTACAAGGAAGGTATAATCTGCCAGCCTCTGGACAAAGGTCAGGTTCCTCCCAAGGCACAGGCTCTGTTTTCACTAAATGCCAGGAAGATTATGGGTAGGAAGTGAGGATTTAGCCTTTCCCTGAGGGAAGCTCTTTGCTTACTCTTTATCTAAAAGGCCCTGGGTGTGCCTCACTCCTTTATTGAACCAGTCTTTGCTTGAGCCTTCCCTGTTAAAAACCTTACCAAAACAATCTTTTGAAAGGCTGACTAGAGGAGAAACTTCACGAAGGAGTCTTTGACTGGTTATGAACCTGTGACTCTGACATACAGAATAAAATAATTCCCAGATGAACTGCTGGGGAGAGGGGACACTTTCGACTTACTCTTCCATCTGACTTTTGTCTTTGGATTTAGCTTCTGTTATCTTCTCCTGCCTCTTTTTATCCATTTTCTTCTTTAATTCTTTCTTTTCTCTGAAGTCACAATGGAAGTAAAAGAGAAAAAAGAGGCAAATCAGATGGGAATTTGTGTTGAATAAATTCAGATGCACATGTCAATTGTAATGGGAATGAAGGCTTACTTCTCACAGATTTCTTTGAGCTTCTTTAACTGATTGTTCTGACACTCTTCTGCGACATCCGTCAACTTTTGAATAAGCTGGAAAAAGAAAATGTCAGTTTGCTATTTCAAATGATTGCAAACAGAGCTTCCTTCCCACCTCCCTCAAACAACAGAATCTATAGTTAGAATATCTGTGATGGATGTTTCACAATAGTTAAAGTTGTCAGAATCTAACATTGGCAATGAGGACAATTGAGAACCATCATATCATCTAGGCTTATGGGTTTTAATATGAAATTCTTCTTATTATCTCTTTTTAATTAAACAGAATTCATTAGATTGTTGTGGCAGTTACTATAGCCCAGCTCAGTGCGAAGACAACTTACAGTTTAGAACCTGGTTCCAATCTCTACCCTAAGACTTATTAAAAGTGAAATTTGGGGCAAGACCCTACATTTTCAGAACCTACATTTTCTCAGTTGATCACTGTCTTTACGTCTTGGAGGTGCTGTGAAGCTCAGAATAAAAATAAGTATGACACAAATGTAAGTTATAATCAACAGCAAGTTATAATTCTTGGCTCACAACTGTCATTCATTGTTGAATTGCTTTGAGGATGACATGAGTTTCCCATCTTAGAAGCTGACATTTATGTTCTTGCATGGGTAATTTCTAGTAGATATAAAGAACATCAGAAATTCTCTTTGTGCTTTCATTGAACTGTCACTACATCACTGTGAACACAAGTATTTATTGTCATACATCTATTATCAAATCAAGCCCCAAGGGGGCATCAATTGTGTTTTTGTATCCTTGGTATTCTGCACAATTCCTAATATTCACATGATGCCCAGTAAGTGTTTGCCAATTACATAAAGGTAATTCTGCCTGGTAATCTTTTCCTTTTTTCCTCATGAGGAACCTGGAGAACCTTCTGCAAGGTTTTCAGGTGACTGTAGCAACTGGACTGAACCCTTCTTACTGGAGCACCAAATAGACGGTGTGGGCATCCTCTGAAAGCCCCCGCTGCTTTTCCCATAGATGGAGATTCTCTTTCCCAAAAACATATAAGGCAAGCTGAGTTGACTAGTCTTCTATAAGTGGCAGCTGTAATAGTGACAAGACAAATCATAATACCACAAACTTTTGAGACAGCCAAGTATAAGGGGGTCCCCAGAAAAACTGCAACGGGCCTGCTCACTGGGAGGAATGCACACTGAGGTGGAGCCACAGAAATCCACCCCATTTGCAGCAGGGAGGAGCCTGGCCACTCCTCTTCCTGGGTGGAACTTGGAATTCAATCTGCAAGGTGGGACGCACACTAGCAGGGACTCCAGCCTTGCGGAGAGAACCTGTTTCTCTCTTTTCCTTTTAACACAATAAAACGCTGTCCTCCTCACTCTTCAAATTGCCTTCAAGCCTAACTTTTTGTGGCCCATGTGACAAGGAACCCGTCTTTAGCTGAACTAAGGATAGGGTCCTACAACACTTTAACTGATAATTTCTATATGTCAGGCATAGTTTTAAAAGATTCACATGTGGCTGGGCACGGTGGCTCACACTTTAATTCCAGCACTTTGGGAGGCCGAGGCAGGTGGATCGCTTGAGGTCAGGAGTTTGAGACTAGCCTGGCCAACACGGTAAAACCCTGTCTCTACTAAAAATACAAAAAAGTTAGCCAGGCCTGGTGGTGGGTGTCTGTAATCCCAGCTACTTGGGAGGCTGAGGCAGGAGAATCACTTGAATCCGGGAGGTGGAGGTTGCAGTGAGCCGAGATTGCACCACTGCACTCCAGCAACTCTGGGCACACTCTAGGCAACAAGAGCAAAACTCCGTCTCAAAAAAAAAAAACAAAAAAGATTCACATGTATTTATTTAATTCTGAGAATTGCCCTATGCGATTGGTGTTATTATTTTTGTTTTACATAAGAACACGCTGACACATCTGGCTCCAGTCCTGGGCTCAGGGCCCCAAAGCTGGTAAGTGGCTGAGATGGGTACAAACCCAGACAAATAAGGTTCCATGGCTTGCAAGAGAATTACGATACGGAATCCACATTCGTTTAAAATTATCATGAAATTTGATGCATTCATCTGTGAAGTGGATTAAATATGAACAAATATTAACTAGGACTTGGGCCAGCAGAAAGCCTATTTGATCATTCAAAAGGGATTGCCTAATCATGATTATCACAATTAAAGAAATCATGAGGCATTACTTTGTAGTTATGCCATTTATCAAGCTGTCTAGATGTAAAATTCCAGTGTGCAAAGACTCTGGCCATTTCCTTGGGGTCTCCTGCAGCGCCTCTATTTAGCTGAAAGTGTCCCCTCACTAGCACCTTCCCTTCCCTAGAGGGCTTTTCTCCTCTTCCAACCACGTGAAGGAGTTACAGAGAGTTATCCAGGGATCACCTTCCTTGGCTGCAACATCAGAATCATGTGGGGGAACTTCTTAAAAATACAGATTCCAGGACCTATGGACTCCAAATGTCTAGGGGTAGGGCCTGGGAATCAATATTCTCAAAATCTCCTGAGGTGATTTGGATGCTTTGTGCCAGACTTGAAGTGGGAGGTTGTGTTGGTGGACCCTCCCTCATTCTACAAGCCACTGCTAAGTCTCCCAGCAACTCTTTTGAATTCAGTAACAATTATATTCCTGTTTCCATGTTCTCATCTCTATCATTCACCTGACTTCAGAATATTTTCTTGATTATGCCAGCATCTGCTCACATGTACTGTTTCCCTTCCACCTACTGCCCTTATCCTCAGCAGCATCGGCCTCCAGTCAATATTGAGACTAAGCTGGAGAACTCACAGACCTTCTGCCCACTCAGTTCTGACTTTTGTGTTGGTTTGGTGTCAGGCTCCACACCACTGTCAGTGCCACACTCCCTCCAGACTCCCCAGAAGTTCCCTGTCTGCCGCATCCTTTTGCCTCCCTCTTGGCTCCCATCACACCCCCTGCATTTGCCCTTTACCCCTTGCAGAACTAGTTTCCACCTCCTGTGGTCCCAGAACACACACTTATCTAAACTATTTGATTCAGCCACAATGCAATGGATATTTATTAAGCACCTACTAAATAGCAGGCACTGTTCTAGAAACTCTGAGCTGACGACCTGGCTTTCTAGATCTTGCTACTCAAAGTGTGGTCCACATACCAGTGGCAAGAGCATCACCAGGGAGCACATTAGAAATGTAAGTTCTCGGGCCCCACTCCAGATCAACTAAGTCAGAAGCTACATGTTCAACAAAATTCCCAGGAGATTTGAGTGCACATTAGAGTTTGAAAAGCATTGTCTTGGTGGTTGTGGAAGATGGAGACAATCTGGAAGAAACCATTTCAATTTCTCTCTGCCCCTTCCCTTTCTAAGCCAGCCTTAGGTAATTCTCCCCTTTGACTGCCCAGATAACTCTGGGTGTTGGCCCCCTAATTGGTTCTTCCTATAGGGTATCATTTACAGACATACCTTTTGTATGTAAATATCTTATTATTGCTCCCACAAAGGTATGTCACCATTTCAGCCTTCCATTCTTAATAAATGTTTAGAATCCCAGGCTCTATACAAAATAGGCACTGAAAAAAATGATTGTGAATGAAATCTTTTAAGTTTCAAAACTACACTGGACCCGACCTCAGCGATAGCTGTGAAAGCTCACATTCAAGCCACAGGCTGCCTTATTGGAAATACTTTTAAAATTATATAGGTTTGGTGTTTAACAAGCTAAATTTTGTTCCTTCCGGAAAAAGCATCTTAATGTGAAATCCAGGTGTATTTTTTAAACTGAGGCTTTTGCATGCAATTAAATGAAAATGGTGTTTCCCTAGAATCCCAAGGAGTATATGTTTTAAAAGGATATCTGTTTAATATGTAAAATATGTAAACGTCCTACTGTGCTCAGTTTGCCTTCATCTCCCCCACAGTGCCTTACTACACAGCCCCACCTCTGCTCATCTCAGCCTGTCGCTCTATTGCCCAGGCTGCAGTGCAGTGGTACAATCTCGGCTCACTGCAACCTCCACTTCCTGGATTCAAGGGATTGTAGTGCCTCAGCCTCCCGAATAGCTGGGATTCCAGGCATGTGCCACCATACCCAGCTAATTTCTGTAATTTTAGTAGAGACAGGGTTTCACCATGTTGCCCAGGCTGCTCTCGAACTCCTGACCTCACGTGATCTGCCCTTCTCAGTCTCCCAAAGTGCTGGGATTACAGGTGTGAGCCACCGAGCCCGACCTCAGCTAGTTTTCAGAAGACCCTCTCTCTTACTGAAATTCTGCCCATACGGCATTTACTATTTTTATTTAAATTTTGTCTACCAAAGCTCCAGGAGACAGAATAATTAATATTATGATTTTGTTAATATTAAATAGTATGCCACTACCGCCCAACTCACATTAAATTGGCAATGGGATTTTATATGGGCATCAATAATTTATCTCTTTTTTATGCTACAAAGAGGATTTGGGGTACACCTGTAGTTTTCTCTACCCAATACTAACTACTTCTCCAGGAAGAACTTCCTCTGCTTTCTGAGAATGGCCTCACCCACATGCTTCCCTTGGGAGCTGCTGTATATTTTACCCCCCATCTCTTGGCCAAGGTAATTGGTCCAGGGGAGGCATTAATCCAAGTTGGGTCAGTCATACTCTGACTTCTGGTTGCAGACTTGGTCATCATGGGACCCAAACAAGGTTTGTCCCAAGATTTTTCCTACATGTCAATGGAGAAATAAAACTCAGAAGGGATCAGTGCCTGTATTTTCAATCAAGGGGAAGCCTGTCTGCTACTTTGGAAAAGAATAACACTAATATGCAGAGAAAAGCAGGGGCAGAGTTTGGACAGCCCCCTTTCTTATGTGATATACCCTTTGTACTTTTCTAGTATATACCCTTCTGGCCTAAGTTAGTCCAGCATGGAATTCTGTGGCTTGCAATCAAAAGAATAAGGACAAAATAAAAACAAACAAAAACAGAAATAAAACAACTCTGCTTAATCTCTAAACAAGATAAACTTCTGTGTTTTGGGCTCAAAGTTCTTACTGCATAAGATGTGAAAATAGTACCCAGAAGAGTGATTTTTCATATAATAATTGAAGTGCTTTGTGACTAACATAAAGGCAAGGTATACTAACTTTTGGTGTATTTATCAGCAGGCTGGCTCTGTTCAAAGAGCCATTTGATCATTTATTAGTCACAAAACTCTGAAAGTAAACTATTAAAGGTAGAGAAGAAGCAAAAATTCACTTGGACTTCCTAGGAAATAAATTAAGAAGGTATGTGGTAAACTGAATGGTAGTAAACAACATTTAATTTTCACTTTTGGTATGATTTTTTTTTCTGTCCTAAAGGAACAGACACATCTCAATTACTTTGCTGGTTTGTTTGCCATTCATGATAACTCTCCCAGCTCAATGTTCCAAACCTTTTAAGGAGTTAACAGAAAGGCCCTGGGGAATAAAACTTCACGCTTGTTCTCAACTCTGCTAAATTTCACTTGGTTTAGTCATCTGAGGGCAAGAAAATGGTTTCCATGGAGGAGAATAATTCCTTGACTCTAACTCAAAAGGGATAAAAAATATGTGGACAGAAATTTGTATGTTTGGAGTCTCTTCTAAGAAGGATAATCTTGGAACATAGGCAAAAAGCCAAGTCTAGAATATTCATATTTCGGGCTCAACACATCTTCCTTTCCCTTCCACTAATGTCTAAAGAAGATGCCTCTTTCTTTCCTTTTAGTCAAAGCATTTACTCTGGATTTTCACTATGCATTGTTTTTCTTCTACAAGAAATTAATTTACAAAACATCTGAACTAAGTAACGATCTACACAGCAAGCACATCACCAACAATTTGAAAACAAGGTAGAGGCAGGAGGATCACTCAAAGCCAGGAGTTTGAGACCAACCTGGGCAACACAGTGAGACCTGTCTCTTAAAAAATAGAGAAAATTAGCTGGGCATGGTGGTGCGTGCCTGTAGTCCCAGCTACTTGGGAGGCTGAGGTAGGAGGACCACTAAAGCCCAGGAGATGGAGGCTGCAGTGCACCAAGTTTGTACCACTGCCCTCCAGCCTGGGCAACAAAGCTAGACTTGGTCTCTAAAAAAACAAAAACAAGGAAGATGTTTATATGGGAGTGTGACCTGACCATTCATTCAAAGAATATTTACCTGCTATGTGCCAGTACTATGCTAGTATTGACGGTCCAACCTTTCTCTGTGAGCAGACAGAGAGGGCCCTGTCTACCCAGAGCTATAATCTCTACTAGCTCCCTTCTCTTTTCAGAAGGAGAAAGTCTTGGACAAAAAAGTCAAGCATCTTGATCATTCTATGAGATATTCTTTCACACCTATAAAATTCTTATTTTTAAAATTTCCATAGCTAAATAGAACTTATATTAAAAATAGCTGCTTATTTGAGTCTCAATGTTATAATAATCTTTGACATTTTTTTTTCCTTGCTGAGCAAAGAAAAAATGAATGTGAAGGTCTGACCAAGGCTTCTATTCAATGTGGAGTTGCCACCTGACATGGTTTGGCTCTGTGTCCCCACCCAAATCTCATCTTGTAGCTCCCATAATTCCCATGTGTTGTGGGAGGGACCTGGTGGGAGATGATTGAATTATGGGGGTGGGTCTTTCCTGTGCTGTTCTTGTGATAGCGAATAAGTCTCACAAGATCTAATAGTATTATATTGGGGAGTTTCCCTGCACAAGTTCTCTTTGCCTGCCGCCATTCACATCAGACGTGACTTGCTCCTCCTTGCTTTCTGCCATGATTATGAGGCCTCCCCAGCCATGTGAAACTATGAGTTCAATTAAGCCTCACAGTTTGGGTATAAATTGCCCAGTCTTGGCTATGTCTTTATCAGCCGTGTGAAAACGGACTAATACACCACCTCGAGTAGGGAACTAGATAAATAAATTAAGCTACATTCATGCAATAAAGTAATACGAAGCCATGAAAAAGCGTTAAAAAGCATGACATGAAAAATCACCATGACATAATGCTAAGTAAAAGAAGCAAATTGAAAACTATATGGATTTGGATCTTTGTGTGTGTGTGTGTGTGTGTGTGTGTGTGTGTGTGTGAATCCCATTGGGGTAATAATCAGGAAAATTGACAAAAATGTCAACAATTATTTTATTTCTTATTTCACTACTAACATCTTTTGCTTATTTGTCATTTCTTGTTTAGTAGAAAAATGCAACATTTTTTGGGAAAGCTAAATTATTTTTCAAAAAAAAATGACCCTATGTAAAGTCCAAATATTGGAGGAAGACAGATGACACTACCACAACTGACAGTAGGGATACTTCCTGACACTGCAATTACTCCTGGCACATATACTTCACCTAGGCAACCACAGAAAGGAGAACATTCAAGTGTGGCTCCCAGATAGCTGGGAGAGCACATAGTGCTGGTAGAAATCATTCAAGGAGAGACAATGAGTTCCCTCAAGCTGTAGCAAGATATAAAAAACTGTAATACTTGTTTATATTTGAAATGTATATAGATTTCCTAGTCAATTCAGGTATTGTACAGAAAAAGGCTTTCATTAAAAACAATATTTTAGGTGCATTATCTTGTTGTTCCTCCTTACAGTTTCATGAGGTAAGAGATATTTTTATCTCCATTGAACAGGTGAGAAAATTGACATTCAGGTGGTCATGCAGTGACTTGGTGGAGGAGCAGTGGCCTGAAATGAGGACATATGACCCTAGACCCCCCACTCAACACCTGATTGCTTGTCCTGGTGGGCTCGTCCATTCATAGCTGATCTGTATCTGCCCAGAGCGTGCAGTCTGAAACATAACTTTTTAACTTTCTGGGGCTGAACTCAGTTTGATGGTACTAACGTTGGTTTGGGGTCCTGAAATGATTGCTGGTGGGACAGACATGAGGATTGTAAGAAGAACGCGAGCCATTCAGTTTGATGTAAAGAAAGAGGTGAATGGATGTGATTAGAACATGTAGGAGATATGGGAAAGGGGAGAAAAGACAGGAAGCAAAGCAAAGTGAAGCAAAGCAAGGCTCTGCAGAGGATAACACATATGGTGACTGTGAAAGAAATGAGGAAATCTCTTTGTAAAGCCGCTAAAAAGGAGGAAGAAGAAAGAAGACAAAATGGTGGGTCGAGCACATCTGTGGCTGAGAAGCAAAAACTCCTGAACATTACAACGAAATCCCTGCTCACTGGGCTGTGGGTGTTTAGTAGAATGTGATGGTAGAGCTGAATACCCAGAGTGATTGGGGACCTCAGGTAAATCCCTAAGAATTTCCACGCCTCACCAAAGTCACTTTTAAAATTAAAACCTCACCCTAATGGTATAGACGAAACACAGGTTTAACCAGTGGCAGTTGATGAAAAACAGATAAATGAATTAGAACAGATTCCCTGATCCTGTAGTTCTTCTCTGGAGCAAAAGTCCTTACCTGGGGTTTACAGATCCCCAAGCTGTTCATTGAGAGATATCATGGAGCACAAGCACGTGAATGGGGTGGAGGAACTTCCATCTTTATTTTCACTCACTTCCGACTAAAGCAACCAGTACCTTCTACTGTGGATGTAGGGAGGGAACCACAGGGGTGATTTCCACAGGAACTATGACTTCGTCACCAGCAGATAATACACTCAACTTGATGACAAGCTGTAAAGAGCTCACTGTATTTCCCATTTCAAATAACGGAAATTGTAGGCTTACTCTAAAATGCATTTGGGGCAATGATACACACTCTAAAACTGTTTCTTCAACTTGACCATATTACAAGACACCTGGGAACCCTATTAAAATGCAAATTTTGACTTAGCAGGTCTGAAGTGGGGCCTGAGACTCTGCATGTCTAACACATTCCTAGGTGATTCACGGCCCACACTTCACACTTTGAGTAGCCAGACTGTAGAGTTATTTAGATGTAGAGCTCTAGGGATACAGATCCTTTTTTTTTTTTTTTTTTTTTTTTTTTTTTTTTTTTTTTGCACAAAAGTAGAGTCTACAGAGCTTGGTGTGCATTTTACATCTCCTATCATGATATGAACAATTACATCAAAAATATCCTCTAGGTGCTTATCAATTGATAGAGTTAGGCAAATAGTTATATCTGTGCTTTCATATCCATTTTTTCCTGCTTTTATTATTTCATTTCTTAGTACTGTTTATTATACACATCCCCTGAGTGTGTGTGGTGATCGTGTTTTATTCATTTTCATCTCCAGTGTCTATCAGAATGTTGTGCAAATACTAAGTTTTCAATAAACATCTGACAGGGAGTTTACGGATGCCATGCTTTCTTTCTTAACTCTCGAACTGTGGATGTGGCATTTGAAATGCATAATCCTTAACCAAAGCACGTTGGTATTTAATCCCCAAAGCAATTTTGGGAGATGAAATACTGTCGGCTTAATTTTCCTCATCACCCAAATACTTCTTTTAACCTGGGGCTTACTTCTTTTTTAATTACACTTCGGTTTGTCTAATTTAGCCTGGGAGGCCTGTTCATTACTTAGAACCACCAGCAAAGATAGAACTAACACTTCTGGGTGCCTTTCAGTCAAAAGATTTCCTGACAGAACAATCTCTGATTCTTACAAATGGAGCCAGTAGGAAGCTTTGGCACACACGTCGCAGCTAAAGGCAGGTAGTAAAAATTGTAAATGCTCCCAAATGGCCATAAAATAAACATTGTGTGATTCTAATTCCAAGATATTCAGGCTTTAGCCTTCCTAACAAGGCTGGGATAGGTGTGTGTAACAGGCACTGGGGCTTTATCTGAAACCCAAATCCACAATCACAGTGGTGCAGGGGTGAGCACTTTGAGTGAGTGGCTTACATTTGGCCTGAAAGGGCCAGGCTGACTTGGGCATGTATTTATGTCCCTCTGAACAGTCTTCAAAACTTTTACAATGTGTACTCACATTCCTTCTTAGTGAGAAGGAAGTGGAAGGGCATATGGTAGAGTTGCCACCTCTAGTAGGATTTCTACCACCTCCCTAGCTCCTCAAGTGCAATTTTCCCACCTACAAGCTCAGCTGGTTTTCCCCAATTCCCAACTAACCTTCTCCTCCAGGAGAAAAGCTCCTGAGCTGCTTTCCACACCCTCATCAGTGGGATTCCATATGGTGCCTCATGCTCAGGCATTGTTCCTGGGATGTTTAGGTTTTGCATGACTTTCTTGTGACTTCGGCCCCTATTTCTGCAGCTCAAATCTCCCCAAGAGGCCTTCTTGGGATGTTTTGGCTTCTGTTTTCCTCTGTACTCTGAATTCCTCTTTCAGGAATCTCCCGTGAGTATTAGGCTTCCCTCTCACTCTGCCACCTCTCTTCTGAATTGCCATGTGTCTTTCCTTGGGGAATGGTCTTGCCCAAGGGTTGGGGCCCTGGGGAAACTCCAGATGATTATAGTCGGTGATATGGTTTGGCTGTGTGCCACCCAAATCTCATCTTGAATTCCCACAAGTTGTGGGTGGGACTTGGTGGGAGGTAATGAATCATGGGGGCAAGTCTTTCCCATGCTGTTCTCATGATAGTGAGTCTCAGGAGACCTGACAGTTTTAAAAAGAGAAATGTCCCTGCACAAGCACTCTTTCTTTGCCTGCTGCCATCCATGTAAGACATGACTTGTCTTCTGCCATGACTGTGAGGCTTCCCCAGTCACGGTGAAGTTTAAGTCCAGTTAAACCTCCTTCATATTGCCCAGTCTTAGGTATGTTTTATTAGAAGCATGGAAATGGACTAATATTGGGGTGTCCAGACTTCTTTTTTTTTTTTTTGAGATGGAGTCTTGCTCTGTCGCCCAGGCTGAAGTGTAATGGCATGATCTCGGCTCACTGCAACCTCCACCTCCTGGGTTCAAGCGATTCTCATACCTCAGCCTCCAGAGTAGCTGGGATTACAGGCACCCACCATCATGCCTGGCTAATTTTTGTATTTTTAGTAGAGACAGGGTTTCACTATGTTTCCCAGGCTGGTCTTGAACTCCTGAACTCAGGTGATCCACCTGCCTCGGAATCCCAAAGTACTGGGATCACAGGTGTGAGCTACCGCACCCAGCTGGGATGTCCAGACTTCTAAGCAACATTCACCCTGTTAGTAAACTTGAGTCATCTGCTGGAGACCCCAGGAGTCCTTAACCCCTTGGGCTGCTGTTGGCCTGAACTTTGGGACGGCTTCTTCCTGAACTTGAGACCACTTCCCGTAACGTACTGGGAAGCACAGCCCCGGAGTGGTCCTTGTGGAAGTTTCTTCAGATCACATCAGTCCTCTGCTCAAAAGCTTCCAACAGTTCCCACCTCACTCCTAGTGAAAACACAGAGGCCTAAAGACCCCAAAAGATCTGTCTCCCACCTCAACAGTCCCATCTCTCTGACCTGATGCCCTATAATCCTCTTCAGGCAGAGCCGCTGTGCTGTTCCCCCAACACTCAGGCCCATTTCCAGCCCAGAGTCTTTGCATGCCAATCCTTCTGCCTGGAGGAATCCTCCTCCCTGTGTTGGCTGTTGTCAGTTCTTCACCTCTTAACTCAGATGTTGCCTTCTGCGTAAACCTTTCCGTGCCTACTCTATTTAAAATCGCCAAGCATCCTCATCATCCTTCCCCAAACTGCCCCTCCTTATTCCCCCATTTCTGTTATTGTTTTTCTCCTAAGCCCTTATTACTACCTAACATACTACATGTTTTACCAACTTATTTTGTTTATGGTCTGACTCATCCTTCTACAATATAAGCTCCATAAAGCCTAGGATTGTTATTTTTATTTAATACTGTTTAAAAATATTTAACAAGCAGGTGTCTAATAAGCATTTGTTTCAAGGAATGAATGAATGGCTGAATGCCTAATTTATTAGGATTTCTTTTTAAGGTGACGAAAATGCTCTAAAATTGATTCTAGTGGTGGTTGTACGTATCTATGAATATACAAAAACCATTGAACTGCACACTTTAAAATGAGTGAATTGTATGATTGGGAAATAAAGCTGTTTAAAGAGAGACAGGCATGGCATTCCAGGTATCATAATGAAGAAGTTTGCTGTGTGCTCTCTGTGTGAGCAGGACATCAGAGCAACTCCCTTCATTATGATGACATTGGCTTGAAACCTGAATTAGCAGAGGCATCTACACAATGGTTATAAACCAGGGGCTCTAGAACCCGAGGACCAAGGTTCAAATCCCAACTGTACCACCTTCTAGTTGTGGATCCTTGGAAAAGTCACTAAATTTTGCTATATACATTTTTTTATCTGCAAAATGGGGCTGACAATAGTACCAAACTCTAATGGTTATTGTGAGAATTAAATAGGCTGTTTCCTGTAAATGAGTCAGCACAGAATATAGCCCCATGGTGAATGTTTAATATATGCGGCCACTATTTTAATTTTTATTATGTTCTGGACTACTGGGGATGAGTTGCTGGAGAAAGTCAGAAGGCAGTGGTTATAGCCGGATCTCAAAGCCATTATTGCCTGTTAAAATTTACTTTGACTTGCTCGGGTCTGTCAAGGCAATCCCTCCCTATGCCTGATCCAACCCCTGCCCAGCCATTCTTTCACTGCTTTGGTCTTATTTCAGTAGTTCACAAATAAGGCAACCCCTCGAAATCATGTGGGGCTTGTTAAAAAGTAAATCCTGAGCCTCACATTTAGGTATTGGGCAGCAGTTCTTGAAGTCTGGTCCTGGGATCAGAAATATGAAAACATCAGCCCTACGAGAGATCTGTTGAAAATTTAAGGTAGACCCTAAAAATCTCTTCTAACAAGCTCTCCAGGTGATTCTGATTCATGCTCAAGTTGAGAATAACGGGCCTAGTTAGAATTTGATTTTCAATAAGCAATTCATGTGATTTTGATCTACTCATTGCATACAGTCACTGGGGACTGTTGTACTAGAACAACAGAATTACACTGAATCACCTATTATACAGTGATGGCTAAATCATCTATAGGCTTCCAACCTTACAAGCTGAAGCTGCTCAGAATTCTCTTATATGCACAGACCCTCAGCAAAGAAATAGACAGTTTATACAAATATCTCTTAAAACCCATTTCTTCTGGATACACTACCTTAATTTCTATCAAGCTTACTTATTTCTTTGGTTTTGGCATAAGCTTGTTTTCAAGGATATTTTATTGCTAAATTTATCTAATCTATCTGTCACAAATATTTATTGTGTCCCTACTATGTATCAAGGAATCAACAAAAATGGAGAGAATGTCTCAATTCGTGAGAAAACATTTTGGAAAATAAAACTGATTATTAATGGTGAGGATGGCATTTCCTTTCATAGGGAGCCTTATGAATTGGGTAGCCAACATTCCATGTTGGCCATTTAGGCACTGACTTTTCTAAATATAGGACAGTGGACTGTATAATTTTAAAAAAATTCTTACAAAGCCCAGTGCTACCAAAAAAAAAAAAAAAGGGAAAATTTGTTTGCAACATGTTCTTAATTTCTTAAACAAAGATAAGTGTTTTCTATTTGCTTATGAGATTTCAAAGATTCCCAAAAGCAATTATAAACTCAACATAAGTTAGTGAAAATAAAAATGATAAAATACAGCCTTATTGGCAGAAGACAGAGAAGCTTGGTAAAGATGCTAAGACAGTGGGGCTTATAAAAACAATACTGTGATGGACACTGTGTCACCTAAACAATCTCTCAAGTTGGTGCCAGTCACACCCACCCTTGTCTCCTTTCAGTTATCCAAAAGTATCCAAAGTTTCCTATAAGGGAGTTCCAGTTGCACAAACATAAATCATGTTTCTCAGGCTCACCAGTTTAATATGTTCTCGCTTCTGGTATTTTTCACTATAATACTGTTCTTGCCGAAGATTAAGCAGCTGCTGCTGTTGTTTGTCCTTCAAGTCTATTAACTTTTGGGTCATTTCAGCATCCAGGGCAGCGAGGTCTTGCTCAATCGTTGATGAACCATGATCAGGGCTGCTGGGTTCCGATCTGCAAAGACACAGAGTTTGACTCACAAAACAGACAGGCCATAACAAGGTGGAGGGAAGGTTATTCACCAGAATTCCTCCCAGAGAAAGTTCTCTGTTTGGAAATACATATTTTCATAAGCCACTTGGGGTAGAGGGTGAGACCCCAAGGACAAGCTTAGCAACAGAGTGTCTCCAATCCCAGAGACTGAATGGAATTCATGGTGCTCTAGAAAGAGGCAGGGGCAGAAAGAAAAGCAAAGAGGCTGGGGGCCCTAGGCATGGCAGTGGTGAGAATAATAATCTCCCTTTGGGAAAAACAGTGTCTAATAAAAAATTTTCAGGTTTTAATCTTTTTTGTTATTTTAAAATGTGACAAGTGTAATGGCATTCCCAGTTACCTTTCTCGTATGAAAACTTCAGAGGACGCTGCATTGAGTAGACTTTGTTAGAGGAAGCTAAAGATGTGCCTTGTTTAGCATCAGGGGTGATGATTATAAACAGAGAGCACGTGTAGATGCCGTGTGCAGATAACCCTCCTGGCTGACATCTGAGTTCTGTTTCTTAACAATTTTATTGTTGTTGTTGAGACAGAGTCTTGCTCTGTTGCCCAAGCTGGAGTGCAGTGGCATGATCTCAGCTCACTGCAACCTCCACCTCCCACGTTTGAGTGATTCTCCTGCCTCAGCCTCCTGAGTAGCTGGAACTACAAGCATATGCCACCATACCTGGCTAATTTTTGTATTTTTGGTAGAGATGAGGTTTCACCATGTTGGCTAGCATGGTCTCAAACTCTTGACCTCAAGTGATCTGCCCGTCTCAGCCTCCCAGAGTGCTGGGATTACAGACGTGAGCCACCGTGCCCGGCCTCTTAACAAGATTTTTAACAGCAAAGACACACAATGAAAATAAGGCTCTTTGGAGGCTTCACCAACTTCACTGATATCTTTACCCAAATGGCACTTTCCACACAAAGCTTACAAGGGGAAAGAGATGCGTTAGTTCATTCTAAAATATTTCGAATGCTTCCTCTTAGCAGTATGACTTTCTCTGCATTGTTCTTAGAGAATTACACAAATATTTAGAAGGTTAGGGTGAATGTCAAAATAAATTAAAGCAATTATCATTAACTTATGGTGTGATTCCTTCCAATTTTGTACTCTGTATTATCACCTGTAGGAAACAATGGAAAGAAAGACAGAGTATTGGGAACAGGGTACAAAGAGTAGGTATGCTCTTTTCATTTATATGGAATCCCTTCCCGAAAGACTACCTAAGATATTCAACACATCAGACTCTGCCTCCATATTTTTCACTTGTGGTCCGATAGGCCAGGTTAAGTTTCTTAGAATCAGCTGTCAGTAATTCTAGTTGCTTTTTCTTTGAATTGGGCCAGCATCAGTGGCATCACATGGGGAAGGGAGTTGGTTGAAGCTGGTGTTAGAATCAGATTTTGTCAAATAAGGGATGCAGAATTTTCTCAAGTTTCTTTTTGCATTTTTATGTGCAATGCCAAATGAGGACGGACATTCTATAAGGCTCCTCACTGCAGTGTTGAGGGAAACTTTCCTCTTGGCATGACATAGTTAACATTGAATTATCTTTTTTCTTTTCTTTTCTTTCTTTTTTTGAGATGGAGTTTTGCTCTTGTAGCCCAGGCTAGAGTGCAATGGCACTATCTTAGCTCACCGCAACTTCCGCCTTCCAGGTTCAAGCGATTCTCCTACCTCAGCCTCCGTAGCTGGGATTACAGGCATGCACCACCATGCCTGGCTAATTTTTTTATTTTTAGTAGAGACAGGGTTTCTCCATGTTGGTCAGGCTGGTCTCAAACTCCCAACCTCAGGTGATCCGCCCACCTCGGCCTCCCAAAGTGCTGGGATTACAGGCATGAGCCACCGCGCCCGGCCTGAATGATCTTATATAGCAGGAAATCATTGTAGCCAGGGCATAAAGGCATTTCTTCAATCAGTTCCAACCACTCCAGCAGAGGTAGCTCTCATTGCCGACCATCACCCCATATGCCGGGCACACTCGTATCTGAGTAAGTCGGTATACCCATCACCAGCTTACATTTGAGGAAACCACGGCTCTGTGAGATAATTGGCCAAGGACACAGCATGGAGGTGCAGTAGTGCAACTTGCCCAAGGTCAAAAATTACAGGGGCAGAAGGGCAACACCTGTGCTCTTAAGAGCAACACAGCATGACTGCATGCCATGTCTGGACCAAAACTATTTTTGAGTAACCTGTTCTTCACATTATGTAGAAAGCTCACTTGAGATGATGAATATTAAAGAAATTGGTGTGATTCATTCCAATTTTGTACTCTATATTATCATCTGTAGGAAACAGGGAAAGACAGAGTGTTAGGAACAGGCCTGGTGTGCTGGTGGCTCATGCCTGTAATTCCAGCACTTTTGGGGGCCGAGGTGGGCAGATCACTTGAACCCAGAAGTTCAAAGTCAGCCTGGGTAGTGAGACCCCACCTCTAAAAAAAAAAAAAAAAAAAAAAATTAGCTGGGCCTAGTGGCACGCGACTAGTTCCAGCTACCCGGGAGTCTGTGGCAGGAGGATTGATTGAGCCCAGGAGGTCGAGACTGCAGTGAGCTGTGATCATGCCACTGCACTCCAGCCTGAGCAAAAGAGCAAGACCCTGTCAAAAGGGAGGAAGGAAGGAAGGAAGGAAGGAAGGAAGGAAGGAAGGAAGGAAGGAAGGAAGGACGGAAGGAAGGAAACAAATTCAATGTACATAATGCCCATCCATTCATTTATCTGAGGTGTTTTCAGGATTTTATTGCATATCAAGAGAGATGGAAGACAGGTAGACATAATCAGACCCACTGGCTTTGCCACTTGAAGAAAAGCTCCTCATGACGTATCTTTAGATACTATGTACTAAGGGATTTTTTGGTTTTGTTTTGTTTTAAAGGACAATACAAGAAAAAAACAAGTGAACAACATCTCTGCATCTTCTATAAAAACAAAGTTGAAGGCATTATCCCCTCTGCTGCTTGTATAAGATCCAGGAAATTAAATCTCTGGCAATTAAATACTAGGAAAACGCTTGTCTCTCTTGGAAGAGTCAGCAAGTTTCCTTTAATCAGATGAGGAGAATTATCAAACCCATACTCCTTTTCTCAGAAGCTAAGAGCTGAATTCAGTGTTCAAGGACAGAGATGACATTAAATGACTAGTGCTGTCCGGTAGAAACAGTATGAGAACCACATATGTGATTCCCTTCACATATGTAATTTCAAACTATTAGTAGTCACTTTAAAAAGTAAAAATAAATGAGTGAAATTAATTTTAATAATATATTTTATTTAACTTAATATATCCAAAATATCATTTCAACATGTAATTAAAATAAAATCAACAGATATGTTGTAGCTATTTTACATTCTTTTTTAAAAAAGTGAAGTCTTAGATATCTGGTATGTATTTTATAGTTATAACACATCTCACGAGCAATATTTCAAGGACTCAAGAGCCACTGGTAGGTAGCTAGTGGCTCCTGTATTGGGCAGCAGGTCTAGATAATTTGTCCAAAGCTTAGTCTATGCATGTGTGTTGTTTCTCTTTCTATTTTCATGGGATTTTTACATACAAATCTTCTATGATGTTACCTTCAATATTCTACTGGAAGTTTGCAGGATATGACTTACAAGTAAATACAAAAATTAATAAACAAATATGTACAGTGAAAGGAAAATAAATCTTGGGGCCCCAAATCACTAAGCTAAAGGGAAAAGTCAAGATGGGAATGGTTTAGGGCCAACCTGCCTCCCATTCTATTCAAAGTCATGCCTCTGCTCACTGAGGTAAATGCATATCTGATTGTCTCCTTCCAAGAGGCTAATCAGAAACTCAGAAGAATGCAACCATTTGTCTCTTATCTACCTATGACCTGGAAACCCCCTCCCGGCTTCCCATCTTCCTGCCTTTGCTTCGAGTTGTCCCGCCTTTCCAGATAGAACCAGTGTTCATCTTGCATAGGTTGAGTGATGTCTCATGTCTCCCTAGAATGTATAAAAACAAACTGCTCTGAACACCTTGGGCACATGTCATCTGGACCTCCTGAGGCTGTCACAGGCGCACGTCCTGAACCTTGGAAAAATGAACTTACTAAATAAACTTGCTAAATTAACTGTCTCAGATTTTCGGGGTTCATAGTACACACGACTAAAGCAGAAATTCAGGAGAAGTTTTAGGCCAAGCTTTGCTTGAACTGGCTGTGTAACTACAGGTAAATGGTAATACCTTTAGCTTTCAGCTTCCTCCTTGAAAAAGTGACAAATATCACCTAGATGGCCTTTAAGGATGCTCCAGGCTTAAGAAATGATGACTTTGGCTGGGCGTGGTGGCTCACGCCTGTAATCCCAGCACTTTGGGAGGCCGAGGTGGGCGGATCACGAGGTCAGGAGATCGAGGCCATCCTGGCTAACACAGTGAAACCCCATCTCTACTAAAAATACAAAAAATTAGCTGGGCGTGGTGGCGGGCGCCTGTAGTCCCAGCTACTCAGGAGGCTGAGGCAGGAGAATGGCATGAACCTGGGAGGCGGAGCTTGCAGTGAGCCGAGATAGCACCACTGCACTCCAGCCTGGATGACAGAGTGAGACTCCGTCTCAAAAACAAACAAACAACAAAAAAGATGATTTTATTACTTTTTAAAGCCCAAGTATTAGGTTTTGATAGTGCTTTCAATTTAAGCATGTGTCAAATCATATGTCACAATATAAATCTAAAAAATGCATCTTATCTCTATGACTTGGCATCAAAAGAAGATTATTCAGTAAAGGAAGGATGTAATACGTCTTATACTTTGCTCATTGACAGGTCACTTACATACTTACATAGTTTCAGGGTAATTAATAAAGTTTTCAGTTAAAGAATGAAATTTTATTTCTCAGTGGCAATTATTATCAGTCAAGCTTTTGAGATAATCTTTACTGAGACAGCTGATGACAATGATTCCAAAAAAGTTTTCAGTAAATGTACAACCAATTCTACATAAGATTTCCTAGAGCTGTGAAGGTCGTTGGATTATCTTTGGCAATACGTTGTCCATTGGTTAGCCAACATATGAAAAATAGGCTATCTGATAAGAGTAATTTATATACTATAGTATAGAAAATTAAGTGGAGCAATAATTTAAACTTAAAAGGCTTTTTTTCACTTCTCTTGATGCTACAATTCATTAAAATGCTATATATATATAGAAATAGAACTAAGGGATACTTTTGCTTTTGAAAGTTATAAGTCTTCTAAATGATACACTTTTTTTTAAAACCACAAATAACATTTTATTTTAAAAATAAAATGTTAATTTTTATTTTAAAAATGTTATGAGTTGATGTTTAAAGATACTTAAGAGCAATGTCTTACACAACGCTCTGTTAATGCTCACTAAATATCTGAAATTAAAAATATTCTTGACAGCTAAATAAGCCCTGAGGAAGACAAGAACTGTCTGTGACCTCAAAAGATATCAACAAAATTTAAATTCACTGCATTTATTTCCATTTCCCTAATTATTCAACTTTGAAGAAAAGATTTTTATGTAAAAATTAATGCTGTTGATTAGACAACTTCATGTTGCAAAACATTATTTATTGTCAAGAAGTTCATACTATATACCTGCAAAAGATATTCAAAGAAATTTCAGGAATCTAAATTTAGAAGAGAAATCTCCTAACATTAGGGATAGTTAATGAGGGAATTTATTTGGGCATATTTATTTCACGCATCTGTTTGTTTTGTTGTGTAGAGATAGAAGATTATAAGTATACGGACCAGAAGCAGTCACAGGTCTACAGAGATGCAGATTCCAGATCTGCTATGTCATCGGACACAAGTAGTATCTCAGGGGGCACCACGCCATGACCTCACTGTCACTATGGCCTTGTGTGTTGCATGTGCCCCTGGCCAGGTTACTTGGCCTCAATGAGTTTTAGGTCCTCTCTTATCCAATGTGGGTGATGCCTGTACTTACTTCACAGTGCTGCTGTGGGAAATATATGGAATAGTACATAGAAGTGATTAGCACATATACTGGGTTAAATAACATCCCGGTAAACTTCAGGTTCTGCCCAGAACCTCAGCCTGTGATCTAATTTGGAAAGAGGTTGTTGCAAATGTAATAGAATGAGGTCATGGTGGATTAGGGTGGACCTGAATCTAATGCCTGGTGTCTGTCATTAGAAGAGGGAAATTTGGACCAAGACACACCTACGCAGGGAGAATTCATGTGATAATGGAGGTAGAGACTGGAGTGATATGTCTGTCAGCCAAGGAATGCCAAAGATTGCCAGCAACCACCAGAAGTTAGAAGAAACAAAAAAAAAAGTTTCTTCCCCTAGACTTTTCAGAGAGTGCATAGTCCACTAACACCTTGATTTTGTTTTTTTGTTTTGTTTTGTTTTGTCTTGAGACAGAGTCGTTCTCTGTTGCCCAGGCTGGAGTGCAGTGGCACCATCTCGGCTCACTGCAACCTCCATCTCCTGGTTCAAGCAATCCTCCTACCTCAGCCTCCCAAGTAGCTGGGATTACAGGTGTGTGCCACCATGCCTGGCTAATTTTCGTACTTTTAGTAGAGATGGGGGTTTCACCATGTTGCCCAGGCTGGTCTCAAGTGATCCTCCCACCTTAGCCTCCCAAAGTGCTGGGATTACAGGAGTGAGCCATTGCGCCCAGCCAACACCTTGATTTTGAATTCCTAGCCTCCAAAACTGTGAGAACATACATTTTTATTGTTTTAAGCCATCCAGTTTGCTGTACTTTTTACAGCAATCCTAGGAAACTGATATGACACATATGCCCAGTACTTTGTTGACACTCAATGAAATGCTATTCCAGAACTGGGAACAGCCCTCGACAGGGTTCAAGAGAGGAAGCCCCCTGTGGTCCGCCAGACCCTGTGTCCACAAAGTCCCATGATAAGCTATGATGCGCAGTCCACATGTGGGGTTCTGAGAGCGGGTGACACTCTGAAATCCACAAGGCATCCTCACATTTGGAAGCAGGTCTTTGTTGGAGTTTAGAGGCAGCGTCTGCATTATTCACACAAGAGTCTTGCAATTGAAGAAGGGCCCTGAGCCCAGAGAATCCTAACTGCCCTATCTCATCATGGTGGGAACTCGGCAGAAAGTACAGGTTTTCATGTGAAGTGCTGGGAGATGGCAGCTGGGAAGGGAGGCAGGGATTAGACCAAAGAAGGCCTTTCAGCCACCCTTCAATTTCTAGGATGCTCCTGAATGATTATAGACCAGGGCCCATCAGTGGAAAGTCTGTGGACCAGCAGCATCAGCAAACCTTAGGAGCTCGTTAGAAGCTCAGAAGCTCAGTCCCTACCGAAGGAGGCCCCTGAGGCGGAAACTCTAGGGTCAGGGCCCGAGGGTCTGTGTTTAGCAAATGCTGCAAGTGATTCACATGCACACTGAAATTTGAGATGCACTGATCTAGGCTAGATAATGGAGTGTCATGAACACATTTGGTGTGGGTAACAGCATGAGTTTCATTCTCTAAAGGACACCTGGGAATTGCAGAGACATACAAGCAGGCTTCTCTCTTCCAGGCCTCTGACCCCATATTTTATGATCTTTTTAAAACAAATCAAGAATTCATCCCCTTCTCTCCATGTCTACCAGCGTCATCCTAGACCAAACCACCATCATTACTCAGCTGGACTCATGAAAAAGTTTCCTAACTGGTCTCCTGCTTTCACTCTGAGTCCTTGATCTTCACTACTCAGAGTGTTGTCCATGGAACTGCAGAATCAGCATCACCTGGTGCTGCTCAGGCCCCAATTCAGACATGGAGCAGAACCTGCACCTAACAAGATCCCCGGTGACTCATGTCCATTTGAGATGCACAGCTTGAGGGTCCCTCTTCCACACAGCAGCTAGAGTCATTGCTCTGAGACTCTCAAATTTCGCCATATCAATTTCTTTCTTCAGTAGAATCTTATTGCACGTTCAATACATTTTGAACTGTTGCTTGCTCCAGCTCTAAAGAACCTAGCAGTGGGATTCCCTCCTGTTTCTCTGATCTCATCCTGTTTCACTCCTCTCATGGTTTACAATGTTTCACCCACTTTGCCAGCTTTGCTGTTCCTGGAACAGGCACATTTTTTTCCTGCCTGAGGGCCTTTGCACTTGCTGTTTCCTCAGCCTGGAGTAAGTCTCCCTAGTTCTTTCCATAGCTGACCAGGCTTTATTCTTTCTGTGCCACCTTATTGCAGATCAACATGTCAGAAGGCATCTCCTATCTCCAGTCATTCTCTACCCCATGGTCCTGTTTATTTCTTTCCTTGATAGTCCTCATCACAGCCTGAGATGATGCTGTGTGTTTGTTGTTTATTATTTATGTTTCCCACATTACCGTGTTACTATTTGAGATGACTGGGTAGGTCATGTTTATTGCTGTGTCCCCAGGGCACAGTAGGCACTCAAAAAATATTAATTAAGTGAATGTGTGAGAGATGCTTCTCATCATCAAGGTTTGGGTATATGGGGCTGTGGGAACCCAGGCCCAAATTAGAGTCACCTGTGTAGGGCATTATGGCTTTCAGACAGGGTAGCAAAGGATAGTAAGCTTCTCTTTTCTATAAGACCAGTTGTGGCCAGGCATGGTGGCTCATGCCTGTAATCCCAGCACTTTGGGAGGCCGAGGCAGGCAGATTGCTTGAGGCCAGGAGTTCAAGACCAGCTGGGCAACCTGGTGAAACCCCATCTCTACTAAAAATACAAAAAATTCGCCAGGCATGGTGGCGTAATCCCAGCTTCTTGGGAGGCTGAGGCACAAGAATCACTTAAACTCTGGAGACAGAAGTTGCAGTGAGCCGAGATGATGTCACTGCACTCCAGTCTGGGTGACAGGGCAAGACTCTGTCTCAAAAAAAAAAAAATCAGCTGCCTCTCCAACTAGGTTCTAGGTACTCCAGGCAAAGTCTCATACCCATGAGATTGGCAGCTGTAAGATAGGAAGTTAGTTAATTGGAATTGGGATCGCAGGCTAGACTCACAGGAGGACTTCCTGCATATTTATTCTCAGAATTTGGTTAAATAAAAAAATTCAATTCACAAGCAAATCTGGGCTAAGGTGCCACAAAAGCTATGGAGAACGGAGGAGGTTAGGTGGTTTTCTTGCCATGGTACAGGTCCAAAAACATGATATAAAACATTAAAAATCCATGTTAACAACTCTTCATGCTATGAAACCAACTAAAAATATTCATTGAACTTACTTTTTCTTACTGTCCTTTTTGGCGGACTTTTCCAAAGCTGCTCTCCTTCTCAAGTAGTCATTCTGAATTTCATTATACTTGGTAGTGTGTTCTTTGATAAGGTCAGTGGTTTTCTTGTGGTGTCTCTTAACCAGGTCTTTCATTTCTTTGTAGTGTTTCTTTTGAAGTTTCACAAACGATTTCTGTTGCTTTAGTTCTTCGATGGTCTGTGCTTCCACTTCTGCAACAAATGAATATGAAAGCTAAGGGAATGGGAGGGCTGAACATCCAGATGGAAAGAAGAGAGGCTACCTTCTTAGGAAGAAATGGTTGATCTTGCCCAGCTAGAGTTTAAGAGCAAAGCTTGATGTCAGCTCTATCTGGGTTCCAGTCTGGCTCTATCACTTGCTAACTTTGAGACTATGTTACTAAACTTCTCAGAGACCCAGTTGCTTCATTCGAATACACATATTTTTAGTTTGGGTTCCCTAGAAGCAGAATGCAAGATGGGGATTCAGGTGCACGTGATTTACTGAGGGACTCTCAGAGTAGGGGAGCCAGGAAAGCAGACAGGGCTGGGGAAGGAGCTGAGCAAGGGTGTGGTCTCAGAAGGATGGAGTCTGGTCTCTGCCTGATCCCATGGGGAAGTGCTGGAGTGTGAGTTGTACCACTGAGCTGGTCTCATCTTGAGGCAAGAAGGCAAGCTTCTTGCATATTTGGAACATTCAGTGCAGGGAGGCATAACCATCTGGAGAGGGGGCTTCCTTTTGGTTGAGGGCAATTTTGCAGAGAAGGAGAAGTTATGAGCTGTTAACAGCCAACCCTCACCACCAGCCAGGAGATGGGTGCACCAGCTGTACAAGGAATCTGGGCAGGGCACCAACAGCATTGCTATAAGGATTATAATACTTCTATAACTTTATAGGGTTGTTAAGATGATGAAATAAAAGAACTCATGGAAAGTATTTAACTCAGTTTCTGGCACTGTGCCTGTGGAGGCTTAGAAAATAACTGTGCAGGTTCTACAACACCATTTCTAAAAGGTATCATTTACAGTATAAACATCGTAAGCTGGTACATTTATCATAAAAGCATATAGCAGTAAAGTGTCTTGAGGCAAGATACCTTAATATAATTTGCACAAAGTCACCAGAGGCTTACTAGCAGCCCACTTTACTATATTATTATGATTATGATTATTATTTTCTTTTTTGAGACAGAGTCTTGCTCTGTTGTGCAGGCTGGAGTGCAGTGGCGTGATCTCAGCTCACTGCAACCTCCACCTCGTGGGTTCAAGTGATTCTCATGTCTCAGCCTCCCAAGTAGCGGGGATTACAAGCATGCACCAACATGCCTGGATAATTATTTTCTATTTTTTGTGGAGACGGGGTTTCGCCATGTTGGCCAGCCTGGTCTCAAACTCCCAGCCTCAAGTGATCTGCCCTCCTCGGCTTCCCAAAGTGCTGGGATTTCCAGGCATGAGTCACCATGCCTGGCTGATTTTTTTATCCCATGCTGAGAAAACTTTGAATGTGATAGAGTCTGACCTTAAAACATTCTGGGCCAAGCGCAGTGGCTCATGCCTGTAATCCCAGCACTTTGGGAGGCCGAGGCAGGATCACCTGAGGTCAGGAATTCGAGACTAGCCTGGCCAACATGGTGAAACCCCATCTCTACTAAAAATACAAAAATTAGGCCAGGTGTGGTGGCGCATGCCTGTAATTCCAGCACTTTGGGAGGCCAAGGTGGGTGGATATCTGAGGTCAGGAGTTCGAGACCAGCCTGGCCAACATGGCAAAACTCCTGTCTCTACTAAAAACACAAAAATTAGCTGGGCATGGTGGCACATGCCTATAATCCCAGCTGCTCGAGAGGCTGAGGCAGGAGAATTGCTTGAACCTGGGAAGCAGAGGTTGCAGTGAGCCAAGATTGTGCCACTGCACTCCAGCCTGGGTGGCAGAGTTAGACTCTTGTCTCTAAATAAATAAATAAATAAATAAATAAAAATGCAAAAATTAGCCAGGTATGGTGGCAGGCGCCTGTAATCCCAGCTACTCGGGAGGCTGAGGCAGGAGAATCACTTGAACCCGGGAGACGGAGGTTGCAATGAGCCGCGATCACATCATTGCTCTGCAGCCTGGGCGACAGGGTGAGACTCCGTCTCAAAACAAAACAAAACTAATCTGTATTTTACTGATATATTCAATCAATTCTAGAATGTGCATTTAAAAAATATGTTAACATTTCCGAAATCAAGATGCATCTTATGGTTGGTGGGGTATGATGGTTGGTCAGTGCTTTTCTTTTTTAGCAATACATGAACATAGGATGCTTTACAACTGATGGTATCTTAACTCCAGTGAATTATCATTTATATGGACCTAGATCAAGTCATAGTTCACATGTTTCCATGCTTTGAATTGAATGTCCTGCTTCTGGGAACAAAAAATGTTACCATAAATATTTGAAACTATCAAGAGATTCAGAAATAATATATGCTGTGAATAACAAGAGACCTGAATAGAAAATAAGATGTCTAGTGAATAAACATTGAAACTAGAATAATAAGTTATGTTATTAAATGTTAAGGTCTTTAAGCAGTAGAAATATGTTTCCTTTTCTTATACTGTGTCTATTCTCCTGACATTCGATCTCTTTTGAGAATGAGGCCATGGAGAAAACCAGGTACATTTATTTAATGGTTTCCTTCAGGCCCAAATTGACTCATTATGGTTGCATAATAAGTTATTACATTAAGAATTTATAATCCCAAGGAATTGCTGCATTCTTGGAGGCAGATGCAATTCTATTTCTTTAAAAGTGGTTTACAGCATATCAGCTATAGGCAGTTTGGAAATAAGGCTCTAGATGTTCTAACCTATGATTAGAAATAAATCCACATAAACTATTATTTTTAAAAAGTCTGTAGATGAGAGGCTGTTCCTTAGACTATGCTCTTAAGTATAAAGGTAATGCTCACCTATATAAAGACACAAATATCATTTATAAATAAGCCACCAAGATATAATCACAGCTAATGCATTGGTACAGACCATTGCCTTTTGTCCATTCATTTACATTATTTTAAACAACATTCTAGGAACACTTCTGTCTCTTGTTGTATGCATTAATATGGTATTGTTTCCCATGAAACTAAATCTTTCTTTTTTTTTTTTTTTTTTTTTTTTTGAGACAGAGTTTCGCGCTTGTTGCCCAGGCTGGAGTGCAATGGCGCAATCTTGGCTCACGGCAACCTCCGCCTCCTGGGTTCAAGCGAATTTCCTGCCTCAGCTTCCTGAGTAGCTGGGATTATAGGTGCGCGCCACCACAGTGGCTAATTTTGTAATATTTAGTAGAGATGGGGTTTCTCCATGTTGGTCAGGCTGGTCTCGAACTCCCGACCTCAGGTGATCCGCCCCCCCTCGGCCTCCCCAGGTCCTGGGATTACAGGCGTGAGCCACCACACCCAGCCTAGAACTAAATCTTTTAAAAACATGTTTTGTTGGGAGGGGCACAGTGGCTCACGCCTGTAATCCCAAAACTTTGGGAGGCTGAGGCGGGTGGATCACCTGAGGTCAGGAGTTCGAGACCAGCCTGGCCAACGTGGCGAATCACCGTCTCTACTAAAAATACAAAATTAGCCGGGTGTGGTGGCACGTGCTTGTAATCCTAGCTATTTGGGAGGCTGAGGCAGGAGAATTACTTGAACCCGGGAGGTGGAGGTTGCGGTCAGCCGAGATTGTACCACTGTGCTCCAGCCTGGGTGGCAGAGTGAGACTTCGTCTCAAAAACAAAACAAAACAAAACCATGTTTTGTTTTCTTTTAATACTTTCCTCAAGTAATTTTTCTACGCATATTTTATGCATTTCTCGATGAAATGCAAATATACACATCAAAGTGCATAAATCATAAAAGTATAGCCTTGTAAATTTTCCCAAAGTCAGTGTGCTTCAATATCCATCACTTAGGTCAAAGTTAGAATTTGGCCAGCATCCCAGAAGCCTTCCTTTTTGGTTCCTGTCTCCCACCAAGTATAATCCAAATCCAGGTTTCTACAGCACAGATTAGTTTTGTCTTTGAAGTTGGTGTATATGGAATCCTACAGAATGTTCTTTTGTGTCTGACTTTTTTCCTCAACATTATGCTTGAGTTTTATCCATGTTGTGTGTGACTTGAGTTTATTTATTCCTGCAGTTGCCTCCTGTTCCATGCTAGGAATTTATCACTATTTACCTACCTTACAGCTGATGGACATTGGGTTGTTTCTAGATTTGGCCCTTACCAGTGGTGCTGCTTTTGGTGAACATGTGTGTACATTTCTGTTGTATATTGAGCCAAGTATTATAAATATTTTTAAGATTCCACTACATACTGCTAATTGTACTGCACAAAGCTTGTACCAATTTTAGTTCCACTAGTTTATGTGACTAACCAAATATAAAATAACTCCAAACTGTATCACAGTTCTTAAACACTGTGCATTTTATGCTCACAAATGGATCATATTCTGCATATCTAAAATATAGTTTATTATTGGCAATTTGGGAAGACAGGCATTCTTGTTCACTGGGTTACATTTCCAGCATGAAACTATTCTTTGATGCTGAAATAGCTGTCTTGTGAAACTACATTATTTTTATGCCAGTAGGGTTCTAGCTACAAAGTATGGTTACTTCTCTGTGATTATATCATATCATGTAGACTAAACTAAAAGTGTATGTCTCTAGATTTTTTAGAAGAAGAAATATTAATGATGTTGTTTTTCAGATATGAATGGAAATTTCCTCTCCTCTAAATACTTCCACTGTGTAATACTGAGCTGCTTAATTCCATGGGGGGAAAGGGTGGCATTTACCTGTTAAGACACTCTGAATAAGATCCTCTGTTTTGGCAGGTGCCTTTACAGAACCTGTAATAAAAAAGATAAAATAAATAGCCTCTTCAACTTTTTAAATTTTATTCTTCCTGTAAACAAACAAACATATTTGGGCCTTGAATCTAAATCTCTTTTCAGAGAAATGACAAATTGTGTGAGAAAATTCTTTATAAAAATTATTCTTAAAAAGTCTTCATTTGCAGCTTTGTGACAAACCTAATTAAATGTAACATTAGGCCAGGTGCAGTGGCTCATTCCTGTAATCCCAGCACTTTGGGAGGCCGAGGCAGGCGGATCACTTGAGGTCAGGAGTTCAAGACCAGCCTGGCAATATGGTGAAACCCTGTCTCTACTAAAAATACAAAAATTAGCGGAGCATGGTGGCGGGTACTTGTAATCCCAGCTACCTGGTTGGCTGAAGCAGGAGAATCACTTGAAGCCAGGAGGTGGAGTTTGCAGTGGACTGAGATCATGCCACTGCACTCCAGCCTATGTGACAGATTGAGTGAAAGTCTGTCTCCAAAAAAAAAAAAAAAAAAGTGATATTATATGCCCCATTTATAACGAGAGAAAAGAGAAAAGACATCCACTTGGAAGCAAAACAAATTCAGTTTAGGCAATGCTATTGCCATCTTCTGGCTAAATCAGGAATGACAAGTGACCTTTTAAAAGTCAAACGCTGGGAGGCCAAGGTAGATGGATCACCTGAGGTCAGGAGCTCCAGACCAGCCTGACCAACATGGCGAAACCCCGTCTCTACTAAAAATATAAAATTAGCCGGGTGTGATGGTGCACGCCTGTAATCCCAGCTACTCGGGAGGCTGAGGCAGGAGAATCGCTTGAACCCAGGAGGCGGAGGTTGCAGTGAGCTGAGATCACACCATTGCACTCCAGCCTGGGCAACAAGAGCCAAACTCTGTCTCAAAATAAAATAAAGTAAAATAAAAATAAAAGTCAAATGTTGACCACTAGGCAGTAATAACTGTTACAGGAAAGATCCATTGGTGAATGTTAAAAATCAGTAAGTAAAAGTTTAAGGAAGAACAGGATATTTGCATAGTCTCAAAGTAGCTCTCCCAATATATCTAAGAGGGGAAAATAATAACTTTCAGTGGAGAAACCACCTTAACCAAGTGATCCCATATCATCATTGATGAGACCCAGCAACATCATATACCCGTGATGTGATGCACTGAGAAAGGCGAGTATCACTTGCGTGGTGCTCTTGTCAAAATGCGTGCCCTCAACCTAATCATGGGGAAACATCGGACCAACCCAGACTGAGGGATGTTCAACAAAATAACTGACCAGAGTTCTTCCAAAGTACCAAGGTTATGAAAGACAGAAAAGACTGTGGGACTGCCATAGGTTAAAGGAGACTAAAGAATCATGACAATAAAATACAATTTGGGATCCTGCGTTGGAATCTTGAACAGTAAAAGGACATTAGTGGAAAGCAGGTTAGTCCAAATAAAGTGTGCAGTTTAGGTCAGAGTATCGTGCCAATGTTACTTTCCTGGTTTTGATGATTGCCCCATGATCCCGTGAGATGTTAACTTTAGGGGAAGAAGAGGTTATTTTTGCAATGTATTCTGTGCCATTTAAAAAATATTTTCTGTAAGTTCAATTATTCCAAAATATCAAGTTAAAAAAATTAAATGTGAAAATGCTAAATTCTCTTTTACTTTCAGGAACACATGACTATTTACTCACACATTTAAATGATGGATTTATATTTCAGAAGCATTCAAGATGTTTGTATTTGGTATATAAAACTCTTTATTTGAAAATTTACTTCTTGTTTATAATGTCATCTTCTTACTATTATTGACTTTGGCAACTTTTTTTTTTTTTTTTTGGAGATGGAGCCTCGCTCTGTCACTCAGGCTGGAGTGCAGTGGTGCGATCTCAGCTTACTGCAACCTCCGCCTCCTGGGTTCAAGCAATTCTCCTGCCTCAGCCTCCTGAGTTGCTGGAACTACAGGCATGCACCACCATGCCAGGCTAACTTATGTATTTTTAGTAGCGATGGGGGTTTCACCATGTTGGCCAGGTTGGTCCTGAACTGCTGACCTCAAGTGATCCACCTGCCTCAACCTTCCAAAGTACTGGGATTACGGGCATGAGCCACCATGCCTGGCCAGCAACCTTTTAAAAAGCAGTTCAAGCGTGTCTGATACAAATTAAATATAATTTTTTTTTTTTTTTATTCTCTTTCTCTCCCATGAGAAATACCCTTCCACCCTAAATAAAAGATCTGGATCTATTGGCACCCTGACCTAGTATGACAAAGAAAGGAGCTCCTTTCCACACCTTCATGGAAGGAAATTCTGCTCCCTTTTGTTTACTTTATTAACCAATTCAACAAGAAATTATCAGGTACATGCTATTCCCCAGCACTGTGTGATGTACAGAGGAGGCATCAAATTGAAGTCTACCTAGGAAGCCTCCCATCTACTGGGGTAAACAGGACATACGCACAAGGAATAGTTACACAAAGCTGCATAAGATTAAATGTCAAAGTCAGCTGCGTAGAAATCAAAGGATTTTTATTTTATTTAATTAATTTATTTATTTATTCATTTATTCATTTTGAGAAATGAGACAAGAGTGTGGCTTTGGCTGTAATATAGGAGCTAAAAGCAAGAATGTTAGTATCATTGGGAACTGCATCAGGCCTAAGGTCACTCTTCCCTGGCACTGTGGCCTTCAATAAGTACTTTATCACCTGAAAATGGCAGCTTATTCATCTGCACAATGGGGACAATAATAGAATCTACTCTTGGGCCTGGTATAGGGGGGAATTGAAATGATCCATATGAAAAGCTTAGCAATGTGTCCAGCACAGGGCAGACACTCAAAGATGTTGAAAAGAAAGTTGGAGAAAGAGGGAAAGGAGCGCTTGGCACAGAATTAATGAAGCAGGACTAAGAATGCACTTCTAAGGCATGGTTGTTGATAAGCTGCTTGGAGAATTCTTCTCAAACTGTGCCAGCAGATGGGTCATAACTCATCACTGAAAAAGGACACCGGAAATCCGGGTGATTTTTTTTGTTGTGGTTTCATAAGTTATCTGCAGAGCCAGATGAGCACATATGACTCTCTTCTGGCTTTCATTCATCAATTGCACATTGACGGAGCTCCTCCTAAGTCCACACATCTTTCCTCACTTGATGCTTTAGCCACCCACATCACAGCGCCTCCGTCAGTGGCACTAATGAACTGGAGGATCTTGCTCGTGTTGTCCAGCTCTTTCCAGATGGCTTACCTGGAGCTGGCTGGCTGTGGAGAGCCTGGGAGGGTGGCTTGGGTGTCAGGGTTGTAGTGTGATTCACCCCATTTTCTGCTGGAGTCGTTCTCGCTTCACTTGGAGCCTCTGATGGTGTTTCTCCAGGATCAGCCTAAAATTATAAATATCCTTTCATTTTCCACATTTCTTTTTATTCTCTTCTTGCCTTCCTAAACCAACAAGGCTACATTTTGTAGCATCTTCACAATTCTTTTGGAGTTGGAAATATCAAATTTGATACTCCCTGGAAAGCAGGGTTAAAACAGCATAGTGTTGAGCCATGACTATGGGAGGTTAATTGTATTAAAGTCTCCAATTTTTACACCAACCTATGTCTATGCCCGTTGGTGGTGCCCTTCCACACTGACTCTGGACCAGACCATGTGATTTGCTTTGGTTAATCAGAGAATAGCAAACTTGATACAAAAGACCCTTGCAAATGTTTCCACTGTTTCTCAGGGTCCTATTATAGCAATGGAGGATGAGAGGTCTGAGTCATCCTGGTCTGTCATCCAGCTCTTCTGGAGGAGAGCTGAGTCATCCTGGTCAAGGATGTCCTGGACCAGCCAGTCCCCAGCTGAGCACATACACTTGAGTGAACCCGGCTGAGATGAGCTGAGTCTATGAGTCTGGTCTGGATCTGCAGACCTGCCCAGCTGACCAGATAATGCATGAAAAATAATAACTAGTTGATGTTATAAGCTGCCAAGTTTGGGGTTGTTTTACAGAATGAGCTAATTGATGTGATGGATAAGAACACACATTTTGGAGCACAGCTTGCCTGGGTTCAGATGCTGGCCCTGCAATTTACCAGCGGTGTGATTTTGGGCACTTCGCTTAACTCTCTGTGCTTCAATTTCTTTATCCTTATAGATGAAGACAGGTGTTTACTGGGGATGATAATATTATCTTGTTAGATTGTTTAGATGATTAAATAAGTTAATACTTATAAAGTACTTAGAATTGTTTCTGGCACAGAGTAAATATGTGGATGTTAAATAATGTGAAAGTTGTCAGAATCTAAATGGAGTCCCTTACATTAAAACAACAACAACACCCACAAAAACCCAAAAAACCCTGACAAAAAGAGCCAGGGAATGTCATACAGAGAAGGTTCTCACTCATAAATGCCTGATAAGAAAAACTCTCACAAAAGACTGTGCAAAAGCCATCACCTTGTACAAAGGCTGTAGCAACTTTACACAAAAAATACTTCTGTGAGGACACCTGCCTAGCAACTCCCTGTCCAACCTCAGACTGATGTCACTCTTGTTATTGATCCTTGTAGCCAAGGCTAATCATCTGAAAACAATTATGTAACCCTCCTCATTTATCCTTTACAAACCTTTGTCTTCCTTCCCTCCCTGACTAAGCACATAATTTAGTATGCCCTATTCTTAAATAATACCATTTTCTTTTAGAGAGCATCTGTTTGTTATTTATGTTGACATAAAACAAATAAAACCTTTAAGCTTGTGGAATACTACCAATGAATAATAATAATAAATGCATTGAAACGTAAAATCTTCATTTGACACCCTCCAGCAGCTAATTCCACATACCTTATACACAGTAAACAGTTTAAAAATGTTTGTTGAATAAATGCTGATCCTTATAAAATAATTGCCTACATACTCTTTTAATGTTGCTTTTCAATATGCTAAATTCTCTGTAACTCTTTATCAGAATTGCCTTCCAAGTCCCTGGCAGGTTTTACTGACAATGAGGCTATCCCAATGTTCTACTTTGTAGCACATTTTAAAAATACATTAGGAAATATATTTTTCCAGAAGTCATTTGGAGTCTAACATTGTGACATTTTGGCATGTCATTACAGATGAAAAATTGACCTATAATAACCTTCTTATAAAAAATAAGATAAGAGTGAAAATAGTGACACTGATTGTCACCAGTGGCTTTTAATCTGTTTCCCAAATCATCTTTAAAGCCTCTTCCAAAACTGCATTAAGTGACGGCAGAACTTACTTTAATTCAACAAATCATCCCTGCTTGTTTACTACACCCTACTCAATGCTGGAAGAGCCCTTAGTAGCAGTGGCTGGACATCAGTTAGGGGAGACAGGAGCCTAAACAAGTAACCGGGGCAGCCTGTATAGCTCACTATGGCAGAATCTTTCTTTTGAAAAATGACTACTTCTGATGGGTAAGTGCCAGTATGGTCACACTATTTAGTTACATCCATCAGAAAAATTCTCCCTAGAATAATATGCAAAGGGAAAGGATTGTGTATATGTTGTTCAGCAAGACATTGCAAACTGGAAACTCATGGTCCCAATGGAGTACATGGATGCATTTTCTTTGGCTCAACCACTGTTGTCAAATCTTTTAATTAAGGTGATCTTATACTGAAACAATGGGTTTCTTACTTCCCTTGAAAAACTAGATTTGACTACATGGGACCTATACACCCACAGTGGGTGGTTCTTTGGCCTAAATACAGCAGGGGTAATGCTTTCCTGGCCTCCCAGCTGAAGAGGGTGCCCATGGTTACCAAACTCAGCTGCTTTAGAAAGCAGGTAGGAAGATGTCCCTGTTCCGTGGGGATCTGACCTTCCCCATTATTTCCAAGTTGGTTTCTAAAACCATGTGGGGAATGAACCAGATTCTTCCCAATGTGACAGCTCACTGAAATTAGCCCTCTGAAAAAGGACAGAGAAAAAGAAAATTTTGATGGAGGAAAGAATGGAAGTTAGGGAAAACCAGCTTCTGTGAAAGTAATAATGGTGGCTTTTTTTTTTTTGGCAACTAAAATTAGTGTCTTGAGGTGTTAGACTGGAGGTGCATTCAAACTGGATCCAACAAGTTTATTTTTAGCTTTCCATTAGGTTTTCAGATACTCCATGTAGCTGTAAGCCCTTGGGAAACCAAGTTCGATTGTCAATTTGAGTCAAATAAAGGAAAAAATAAATCTCTGCTTATGAAGGGCATGTGAGACAAAGCCTCCACCTTCCAAAAAGGGACGTTCTATATAAAATCAAAGATATTTTTAAAAAGCAGATAGATGTTAAGTAAACATTCAGGCAAATACTTTATGGTTGCAGTCGGGGATAAAGGGGGCACCAAGGGTCGGTGCTGGGCTTTGGAGAAATGCTTAGTCCAGGGGTCACACCTGGTGATGTCTCCATGTAGAGAGGACTGTGTCACTCTCGGGACACAACCCCTAAGGATACTATTCACACTGCAGAGTAATAGGCAGTTAATGGAAATGATAGAAACCAGTGAAGTAGATTTAATGCAATAGGGCAAAGTGAGGTCATGTCCAGAGCAGGAGAGAGACAGCCTGTAAATGGGGCAGTGGCTGCTGTTCATTTTTAGCCTATTTCCACCCAGGTTTTGAGAAAAATGGAAAAACGAAAGTTTTGAGTGAACTCTCCCAGTTTCCAGTCACTGAGAAGCCAAACAGAGCACATCTTCAGACTGCATTTGGCCCAGAAGTTGCCAATCTGTACCCTCTGCCAGGAGGAGCAGAGTTTGCCTGGAATTCTGAGATGGTGCAAGAGTGAGCCATGCATCCTTAGCAATGCTGAAGGGACAGGACTGTGCTGGGAACTCGGTGGGCCAGGAGCCAACTAGTCTGCAGTGCACAACTCCTTACCTTCTCACCCAGTGGCCAAGCAAAGGCATAGAGAAGAGGGTCAGTAATGAGGACATTAAACACTGGGCTAAGGAATTTGGAGATCCTTGCATAGTCTGACTCTTGTCAGGGACCTCATGATTTTCTGGAGACAAATGTTATATACAAATTAAGTCAGTGGTCCCCAGCCTTTCTGGCACCAAGGACCAGTTTCATGGAAGATATTTTTTTCATGGACCAGGGGGAGAGGAGGTTATCGAGGGGATGGTTTCAGTATGACTCAAGTGCATTATATGTATTGTGCACTTTATTTCTATTATGATTGTTACGTTGTAATATATAATGAAATAATTATACAACTCACCATAATGTAGAATCAGTGGGAGCCCTGAGCTTGTTTTCTTGCAACTAGATGGTCCCATTTGGGGGTGATGGGAAACAGTAACAGATTATCATGCATTAGATTTTCATAAGGAGCACACAACCTAGATCCCTCACATGTGCAGTTCACAATAGGGTTCACAGTCCTATGAGAATCTAATGCCACTACTGATCTAACAGGAGGCAGAGCTCAGGTGGTAATTTGAGTGATGGGGAGCAGCTATAAATACAGATGAAGCTTTGCTTGCTTGCCCACCTGCTGCTTACTTCCTGCTGTGCAGGCCAGGTCCTAATAAGCTACAGACCAGTACTGGTTGGGGATGCCTGAGTTAAGTAAGATTCTATAACATATACATGTGACTAATGTTTAAACTTTTTTTTTTTTTTTTTTTTTTTTTGAGATGGAGTCTCACTCTGTCACCCAGGCTGGAGTGCAGTAGTGCAATTTTGGCTCGCTGCAACCTCCACCTCCTGGGTTCAAGCGATTCTCCTGCCTCAGCCTCCCGAGTAGCTGGAATTACAGGCATGCACCACCATGCCCAGCTAATTTTTGTATTTTTAGTAGAGACGGGGTTTCACCATGTTAGCCAGGCTGGTCTCGAACTCCTGACCTCAAGTGATCCACCTGCCTCGGTCTCCCAAAGTGCTGGATTACAGGCATGAGCCACCCTGCCCGGCCCATAGGTACACATTTTAATTGACTCCATTTACCGAATGGAGACTGCAATTAGAAGTGGCTGTAGATCATCCTGGGTTAGACACTGTTATATACAACAGCTTTTTCACAGCCAGTCAGTGTAGGCAACACGCACAGTACCATAATAAAGCAAAGAAATCGGAGGTGCTATTAAAAGTCCTTATTAAAAACTGTATTAAAAGTCATGTAACTTGCCAGAGGTCACACAGGAAACTGTGAACAAGTATTTGAATATGGACTATATGCTAAAGACTAAATTTTTCTATTACAGCAGTCCACTCTATGATAGCAGCTTAAGGAACCGTAATAATAACTTAACTTGCTGCTGAGATAGAGATGTCTACATGTAAACATAATTCTCAAAGAACTACCCTGTTGCACTAAAAAGGCATCCGTACATACAAAGTTAAATAAGTTAAGCAAAACAATGGCTGAAAAATGAAAACAGCACCTATAGGAGTACAATACTAAAATTGAACTTTCTGATATTATAATTGGAAGATCGAATAATTCCACTATATGGATCTGTAAGCCAAAGTGCAAAAACCAAATTCCTTATCCCACTCAAGAGAATCAGCAGAAGTCAATATTTTATTTCTCCCCCATTATTTGTTTTTATGAGTGAATAAAAATCTGGTACTGGAAATTGTGATAGAAACAGAAACTAGGAATGTCTAGTTTCTTAATTTGATTCAAAGACTTAAATTCCAATTAAGCAATTATCAAGGAAAGAAGGTTCAGAAGGTGGTAGTACTTCAGTCGCATTAACCAGATTTTTCTTAGGTGGGTAGTGAAAAAAAAAAAGGGCAGAATGAACCACAGAAGTAAGTTCCTGCCCTCTAGTGGACAAATGCAATCATTGCAATATCTTTTTCTTCAAAATATGCCTAACTTGAATGTTAAAATTAAATATAAAAAGAATTTGTACGCTTCCTAATTCCAAAATGAACAGAAGTGCATTCAAAATAGAATACAGATGGACCAGTAAAATGGTAACTGAAAAGATCATTTTTATAAGTTCTATAGAAGGAGGAAAAGCCATTTGATGTGTTGGTTGAAAAGATTTCCGTCCTGGGCATTGAAAGTTTGGATCTGATGGTTGAGCAGCAGAGAATTAGGATTTGGAGGATTTAACTGAATGGTTAACATGGTAAATGAAGGGCCTTTCAAATATCATATGTATTACTGGGCTATTAGAGGTGTTGGATCATGCTTTCCTTGTCCGAGTCATCTGAAGAGTGCAGTTCCGGCCCGGCGCGGTGGCTCACGCCTGTAATCCCAGCACTTTGGGAGGCCGAGGCGGGTGGATCACGAGGTCAGGAGATCGAGACCATCCTGGCTAACATGGTGAAATCCCGTCTCTACAAAAACTACAAAAAAAAAAAAAAAAAATTAGCCGGGCGTGGTGGCGGGCGCCTGTAGTCCCAGCTACTCGGGAGGCTGACCCAGGAGAATGGCGTGAACCCGGGAGGCGGAGCTTGCAGTGAGCCGAGATCGCGCCACTGCACTCCAGCCTGGGCGACTGAGCAAGACTCCGTCTCAAAAAAAAAAAAAAAAAAAAAAAAAGTGCAGTTCTTTTTACCTTATGACAGCATCTTGCTTTGGATGGGCACCACATGGGTAAGAGGTAAGGCCATCAGTTTTTCCAGCGTATTATGGGTGAGTCTCATAATTTCATCATGCAGAAATCCACTCTACTCAGGACAAATATTGTCAGAAAGTAGCTTTGTTAGAGCCAGCCTTTCCCTTAAGGAGGAGCTTCTTCAAACATGAGTACAATTTGTACCTTAAATTTCTGTTAGTTGAATGAAATTAGATAATGTATCTGCCTCATATTTCTAAGAAATTCAGAATCATTCTTACAAACTTTGTCCTGCTGTATGCACTCCCAAATGTTTAGGAGTGAACTATACTGATGTTTGCAACCTACTTTAAAATGCATCATATTGAACCAAGATGGATAGATAAATGGATAGAGGGATTTATATGTGATCAAGTGAAAACATCAAAATTTTAATTATGGAATCCGGGTGGCTGATATATAGGTGTTCCTTGTACAGGTCTTTCAATGTTAGCTTAGAATTTTTCATAATGAAATATGTTAAAACTCCTAATTTTGAAGAGTCTACCAGGGTGAGTTAGAAACAAGAGAGCTTTAGTGAGCTGGATAAATTCATCTGTTGACTTCAGTTTTTTGAGCTTCTTCATTAACACCAAGTAAAGTACTTTTGGTGTTTTGCACAGTTAATGTCCAGCAAGTTCTTCCAGCGGTAACTGGAGCATGGGTTCAAGTGAATCTTGACACAGCATGGCTGTGTCATCATATAAGCACTCACATGAGTCAACAGCATTCACATGGTATCATTTTGTTGAACATTAGTAACAGCTGCAATTTTACACATAGATGTATAAATTTTATAATGTCACTCTCTTCCTCCAAGTTGTAAGGGCTATGAGAGCACCTGATTTTCCTCAGCATTACATATATAATGGCCATCAGAGTGACTGACACATAGTTGGGTTTTTTAAAAAAAAATATATTGAATGAATGAATAATTCATATTTAGTTTCCAGTTAGTACATAATAAATAGCTCTATTATTAATGGCAAAGTCCTGAAAGTAAAGAACTACCTAAATGTTATGCTAAAATAAAACAAATTTGAATGAATGAATAAATCAATGAATGAAAAGAGTGAAGATGCTGCTTTCTGCTGTCTGTAACAAGTTTGTATTTAATGCATAATAACAACAGGTTACTCAGAAGGCTATCAAAGGGTAAAAGAACATAGTTCTGCTGACCCTTTTATATGTGTTACATATATAAACTTTAATATATGTATATAAAAAGTTCCTACCAACTTGAATTTATTAGAAGTGTTTTGATACAGTTTACAAAGAATTCAGAAGGAATGAACTCTTGGCTGCTAGGTAGAAATCATGGATTTCTCTTTTTAAAGGAAAGTAGACCAACAACTCTTTACGTTAATTTTGTGGAAATACATCTTTGAGATTAATTAAGTCAAATCATTTGGTAAAGACTATGGTCAATCACTTGCGGGACAAATTCTGGATAATTCCCAGGAAAAGTGTCTCCTGGAGCCCTTCCCAGGTTTCTGTGATTAAGCTGACATTTTAGAGTGGCTGGAATTAATGGGTTTCATCTGGGGAGAGCCACACTCTTGCGAAAGAAAGATGCAGGGCTTCAAAGCAGCGGTTCTTAATGTGTGGTCCCCAGACCAGCATCAGCTTCACTGCAGATTGTTAGAGATGCAAATTCTTGGGTCCACCCCAGACCTACCGAATCAGAAACTTTGGCTATGACACCCATCAATCTGTGTTTTAGGAAGCCATCTGGGTGATTCTGGTACATGCTAAAGTTTGAGAGCCCTGCTAATCCAAATATGGTCCACGGGCCATAAGCATCACCTGGAAGCTTGTTAAATATGCAGTGTTTTGTGATCTGTGCCAGACCTATTGAATCTGAATCTGCATTGTAACAAGATTCTCAAGTGATCTGTATGCACGTTTAAAAAAATAAATTTTATTGTGTAAATTCAAGGCATACAACATGGTGTTATAAGATACCTATGTACAGTAAAATGGTTACTATAAGGGAACAAATAGACATATCCATCATCTCACATAGTTACCCACTTTGTCCCCCTGTGGCAAGAACAGCTATAATCTACTCATTTAGAAAAAATTCTGACTATGATACATGATTGTTAATTATAGTCCTCATGCTGTACATTAGATTTTTTTACTTGTTCATCCTACACATTTCCTGCTTTGTATCATTTGACCTACACCCCCCCCCCATTTCCTGCACCTGTATGCACATTAAAATTTGAGAAGCCCTGCTCTAAAGCAAAGTGAAAAACTTCATCATTAATTGAGAGCCATGATTTTATAATTGGACATGACATGGATATTGAACTTACTGTACTCATCCCTATTTTAGGCAGATGAACCCGAAGCTCCTCATTAGAATCCATTGAAATTTTAGAAGTTTTTATGGAGGATATTCATAAAAGCAGCTGAATTGAACCAATCATTGACCAGTTTCAATTCAAGTGAATGAATGGTCTTTTCTTGATACATATTTAAAAAGACCCTAGTTCTTCAACTCATTGGCTGTTGATATTAGGCACCAAATCACTCTACCATAATGAGCAATTGTTCCCTTCTCTAAAAATGGGGATTATTATGGTTTACCTAGTTAGGACCCAGTTTTATCCAAGGCATCCAATGAAAGTGCATTGTGAATGCCAAATCTGTACAGTATAGAAATGAAAGAGATAGCATCACTATTTAAAGGAAAACCTTTTCTTTTTACTGTATTGGATGCTTTAAAGTTCAGGGATTTTGATAAACTATTGTTTCTATAAATTAATATCTTGCAAATTTATTATTTGAGGAGGAAGATTTGAAGGAGGAAGAATTTTATTTAAAGAGAATCCAAAATGAGCTGTAAACCTCATCTTTGATTTTAGTGTCAAGTTCTTAAATTGTGAATGAAATATCAAGTTTCTGTTTTGAATAATTAAATGGTATCCAAGGCCTTGGGCAAAATGTTGTAACCTTATGAAAGCACTACCTTGGATTTTTTTTGATGTCACATAATTTTATTGGTTGAATTCATATCATTATTAAAATAATCAAATTGGGGCCATACACTGAATTAGCAAATATTTACCAATTATTTTATTTTATTTTATTTATTTTTAAGAGACATGGTCTCTGTTGCCCAGGCTAGGGTGCAGTAGTGCATTCACAGTTCATTGCAGCCTCTGCCTTCTAGACTCAGGCGATTCTCCTGCCTCAGGCTCCCGAGAAGCTGGGACTACAGGCATGTGTTAGCACACCCAGCTAATATTTGCAAACAATTTTTGATGAATTTCAGCTCACTCACAAGAACATGTGAGTCAGACAATACAAAAAGTAGGCCCTTTGGAATAAATAAACTTTTAGTATTACCAAACAACTTTTCCTTTTCAACATCAATATTACACAAAGACCACTCACACACTTCCACTTGCAGGATGAAACACAGACGATGTTGGGAATTCTTGTGAACAATTTTGGCCTTGAGGGCTGGGTAAGATTTGTAGTGTCAGGTACTCTGTCTTAGATGACAACTTTCCCAAGTATGGAAATGAATGCTTGGCAAATGAATACAGCTTTCGTAACTTCCAAGTTGAGGGATATGTATTTTGGCCAGCCAATGCACAAATCAATCAAATAGAACCCACAAAGATAAACCTAACTTTCTGAAGAATAAGTTCTGACAACATCCAGTGATTAAAGGGGGGAAGTTCTCGACATTCAACTAAAAATTCAATCAAAAGATGTTACTATTTAAGGTAAAGGTCTTATATCCTGTGCTCACTCATTCAGGTAACCTGCTATGGAGGACAGAAAGATGAATGAAGGGCCCATCCTTGCTAAAGGTTACCAGAAAATTACAGCTTTGTTACAGAGGGAGTGCGTGTGTGGGGTGGAGATGCTTGTTAAACTGTGCTCCAAGGACCAGCAGTATCCCATCACTTGGGGGCTTTATTAGAGATGCTGAGTCCCAGGCCCTACCCCAGATCCAGTGAACCAGGATCAGCAATTTATCATGATGCCCTGGTCTTGACACTTAACATGCAGAAGTGCTGATGTGGAACTTGAGTTGTAGAACCAGATTGCCTGGGTTTTCATCCTAACTCCTTTCTTTACTAATTGTGTGGCACAGGGCAAGCAATTTAACTCCTCAGTGCCTTAGTTTCTTCATTTGTTAAATGGAAATAATGGTAATTAGGACATCCGGAGGTTTTAAGACTTAAGTGAGTGAATACAGTAAAAGCTTCATGGCCAGGCATGGTGAATCACCCCTGTAATCTCAGTGCTTTGGGAGGCGGAAGTGGGAGGATTGCTTGAGCTGGGAGTTGAAGACCAGCTTGGGCAACATATTGAGACCCTGTCTTGAGAAAAGAAAAATAAAATAAAGGGCTTAATATAGTGTCAGATATACAGTAAGTACTCAGTAAATGCTCATTATATTTTTTTCTTTACTTCTCTAACATTAAAAAAGTCATGTTCATATATTGCATTTATGACATTATCACATAATATTTCCTAATAAATGTATTGGATATTTACTTTTTCCTTTTATAGGTATTTTAAAAATAGAAAAAAGTGTTATGATATTTCACTAGGCATCTCTGTAATTACATTATTTGGTCTGTAAAACATTTAAAAAATTATTTTAAAAAATGTGCATAGAGGCCAGACACAGTGGCTCATACCTGTAATCCCAGCACTTTGGAAGGCCAAGGCAGGTGGATCACCTGAGGTCAGGAGTTTGAGAAGAACCTAGCCAACATGGTGAAACCCCGTCTCTACTAAAAAGACAAAAATTAGCCAGGTATGGTGGTGGGTGCCTGCAGTCCCGGCTACCTGGGTGGCTGAGGCAGGAGAATCGCTTGAACCCGGGAGGCTGAGGTTGCAGTGAGCCGAGATCATGCCACTGCACTCCAGCCTGGACGACACAGCGAGACTCTGTCTCAAAAAAGAAACAAACAAAAATGTACATAGGAAACATGCTAGAAGGATATACATTAAAAATGTTACCAGTATTTGCAGAATTAGAGGGTTTTAAAATTTTATTTCTTCAGTTTACTATGTTTTTATATTTTTCTACATGACTTTTTATTTAAAGGAATTAACTGTGAATGTTATACTTTGTTAGGATTCAGTTAGGCACTTACTCTACAACTTGACTAATCTACCACTCTGAATTTACAAAGACAAAATAAATCCAATAACGAATCTTTATTATTCCTTAACTTCCAACCATTATTCAGATAATACATAACCTAAATATTATACATATATTATACACATAATATATGTATAATATAATCTGAACAATGTATTTTCGCCTTATCTGAAATAAATATCTATTGTTCAAATCATGGGGGAAATTCCACTTTCTTATCTATTTGGTTTATAAATTACTCTAAAAAGATAATTTACAGGACTATTAAACATCTGGTAATATTTTGCAGTCCAATGACATTTTTAATGTTCAAGTAGAAATGACCTTTACAAGCATCACATTAAAATGATGATACTAAAAAAGTCTTTGCTGCTAAAACAGTGTCCCAGTGCCTGCCATGTCCTAGATAGAATTTTCTTTAGAGAAAACCACAGTTACTTATTTTCAGTGGCATCATTCAAACAAACTTACATTATTCCAAGACAAGAAAAAAGACACACTGATGCTCAAAGTGTGAAATGACTTTTCTTTCCTAGCATTACATGTTAAGGGCAAATGATTTTTTTTTCCTTGAGTTGTAAAAATGAGGCCAGTTAAGAGTTTAGACATGTCAAAGGAAAAAAAATCATATTTTCTCTATTAGACCAATATAGACTCCATGTGATTCCATGCCTCTAAAATTTTTTCTAAAACTGAAAAATGTCCAAATACTGTCCAAATTTAAACAATATTATACATTTCTAAAAATGCTTTCTGCTCACATTTAAGAAAAGAAAAACAAAAATAAGATTGACCTAAAACTCTACTTCTGTATTTTTGTACATTTTATCCTCCTAAAATAACTTTTTGATGGTGCAAAGATAAGGTTTTCAAAGGACATCAATTTGTGAAAAGAGCCCTACAACCTCAAAGGCCTTATGTCTCCCATTCTTTAGAGTGACATTTTCCCCTAGTCATTACAGAAATGATCTCTGAAGCACCATTAGTAAAATGTTCCATTATGAGACCTTTAGCTCAATTGCTATATCGAATCGGGGCCATACACTGAATCAGGAAATATTTACAAACAATTTTTTATTTTATTTTATTTTATTTTATTTTTATTTTATTTTATTTTATTTTATTTTTAAGAGACATGGTCTCTGTCGCCCAGGCTAGGGTATAGTAGTGCATTCATAGTTAATTGCAGCCTCTGTCTCCTGGACTCAAGCAATTCCCCTGCCTCAGGCTCCCGAGTAGCTGGGATTACAGGCATGTGTCAGCACACCCAGCTATTTGAAACAATTTTAGATAAATTTCAGCTCACTCACAAGAACATGTGAGTCAGACAATAGAAAAAGTGGCTGAAATATGGTAGTGTTGAAATGTTCTCTTGAAGCAAGTGCTTATTCCTTAGAGACAATGGCTAACTAATGGGTTAAAGTTGATAATCTAAAAAGTATTTCCTCTAAATACTGAAAATACATGTAATTTCACTTGAAAATGCTTTTATTTAACCTCTATTTCTTACAGAATAAAATTCATCCAGTTGAAAAAGGACATTTCTGTTTTCTTTTTTTTTTAGCTTTTATTTTAGGTTCAGGGGTACACATGAGGGTTTGTCATATAGGTGTGTCATAGGGGTTTGGTATTCAGATAACTTTGCCACTCAGGTAATATGCGTTGTACCTAATAGGTCCTGTTTTCTATTTAGAGAAGAATGATATTAATAGTGATTTATTTATATCTATGTAAATTATCTTTACCTTTAATTATAGTTTATTAAATATGCTATTAAGTAAAGCAGGAAAAAGAGAAAAGAATTTGAGAACATTTGGTGGATTTCCAAAGAGAAATTAATTTCATACTGATGTTCATATGAGTAAAATGAGAAACTCATAGAATAGTCTTAATCTTTTAAAGGCCATGGAAAAGAGAAAAAGCACTATTATAACTGAAGAAATATCAGAATGAGAAATGTAACTATTTTCAAATATTTAAATTCTTAATTAATTTTGATTAAGAATTAAATCAGATAGGGAACTCATTCTTGTATTTATTTATAAAACAGCAAGCTACTTAGCATTGCTGGTTTCCCTAGAAGCAGAAGTGGACATGAGGATTCTTGAGCACATGTTGAGCACATGAGTAACTGAGAGAATGGTCTCAGGAAAAAACTGCAGGGAGGTGAGGCAAGCAGGTTAAGACAGGGAAGAAGATAAGTCGAAATGTGGCCTCAGGCAAACTCCAGTCTCAGACTGATCCCACAGGGTGCTCTGGAGCATGAATTGCAACATAGAAGTTGCCCACCACAAGCAAGGTACTGAGGTATGATTCTCCCAAGTGGGATTTATCCCAGAGATGCAAGGATGGTTCAACATATGCAAATCAATCAATGTGATACATCATATCAACAGAATGAAGGAAAAAAAAACCCATATGATCATTTCAATTGATGTTGAAAAAGCATTTGATAAAATTCAACATCCCTTCTGATAAAAACCCTCAAAAAAACCCCACCTGGGTATAGAAGTAACATACATCAACACAATGCAAGCCATATATAACAGTTCAACAGCTAGTATCAAACTGAATGAAGAAAAACTGAAAGCCTTTCCTCTGAGATCTGGAATAAGACAAGGAGGCTCACTTTCACCACTGTTATTCAACATACTACTGGAAATCCAAGCTAGAGCAACTGGACAAGAAAATAAAATAAAGGGCATCCAAACTGGAAAAAGTCAAATTATTCCTGTTTGCAGATAACATGATCTTGTATTTGGAAAAACCTAATGACTCCACCAACAAACTATTAGAACTGATTAACATTCAGTAAAGTTGCAGGATTAAAAATCAGTGTACAAAATCAGAATATCAAATGCACCCTGTAACATATATACCTACTATGTACCCATAAATAAAATAAAATAGTGCAGCATTGCAAATATCCAATAATTGGGGACTTAGTAATTAAATTATGGTGGAGCTATATGATAGAAGGCTATGAGTTATTAAAAGTCATGTCATAGAAGAATATTTAATGACATGGGCAATGAGATACTTAATACTTTTATTTTCACTTAAAACACTGACTGTGAATATTATCCCATTTTATGAAAAAGTAACAATTGTGCATAAAAAGACTAGATATGTATACACCCCACATTTAATGTGGCTATCTCTGAGCGGATGGGATGTTTGAATTACAGTTGATTTCTTTGTTGTTTTCTTTTGTCATTTTTACGTTTTAAATTTTCTATAATAAATCGAGGATGCTTTAGAAATAAGAAAAACATTACTTAACAATGTCAACTTTAATAGACTATTTAAATGGACTATTTAATGGATAACTATTAGTTATACTTATTAAAACAATTTTCAAGGTTTTTTCCCCCAATACTGACAGTTCTCCATTTTCTATCTTTTTTCTCAAATTTTTCCTCTGAATAAAATATGAAAATAGCAAATTTTTATCACTATTTTTAACATTAGTGTCACCCTTAATAATCAAGTTATAATTCACTTTTTTTAAAAGCAAAAAGACTGCCAGTCTACATAGAAGCTTTATATATTTAAACTTCATTTCTACTATTTTTAGACCCTTCCTTAATTATGCTTTGCATTGTGACATCTAATTTGGAATAATATATCAATTATTTGCAGGACATACATTATAATACATAAATATACCATCTAATAATAACAGTAGACTCTTTATGACTCATACTATTTTCCAGGTATTGTGTTAAATATTTTACGTACTATAAAAAATCAGAAAAGCACTTTGAAAATCCTGCATACTACATTAAAGACAAAGGGAAACCCTAAATGATTTGATGATTATCTTCCTTTTTAAGTGCGTTCATCACCTTTAATTAGCATGGAATCATGTAGAAAGTTTCATCTGAAATAGCAAGATGTGTGCAGTTTAATTTTATCACAAGATAAGATGCTCGTGGTATCCACAGAATGCCAAAAGAAAATGAAATGTGAAAAATTTAAGTCAATCATCTAGATGTTCTGTGACATGATGCTAAACTGCATGAAAGTGTTGTTCCAATGTGCTATTTCTTCTCCCAAGGTATGTGATATTACTTAGGCAAAGCCAACAAGTAGGTGTGGTGATCATGCTTAATGCTATATGTAAAATTAAAACACCCTCTCACCTCTTTCTTTACTTCTTCTTCATCTTCCAGTGTCAAAGCAGCCAATTGCTTAGCTCTCTGTTCCATCAGGTTCACATATCGGATTGGGTTTGATAAAGCTTCGATGACATCTAAATAGGGGAGAGATATTTTAGATCAAAGGTCCTGGAAGTATTGATTATCCATCATTCATCTACTTACTCATCTATCTGACCATCAGTCCATGCATTCATTCATCACCCATCTACCCACCCATCCATCCATCCATCCATCCACCCAGTCATTATCCATCTTCCATTCTTCTGTCTACCCATATAACTATCTACTCCTCTATCCAACACTTTGAACATGGACAAGGGTTAGGACTCTGTTGAAACTTCAGGAAGAGAGAAATTAAGAGTTTAGTTCTGAGAGTCAAACTGGACAGGCTTCAACTCAGGATCCCTGAATATTCTTGATTCTTTAGTTTCTTTTTGAGGGTCCCATCCATTCCGGCAATGGCCCACACAATTGTCCTATTTGGCCCAAATGATGTTTCATAAATGGAGACATTTTACATAAAAAGCCTGCTTTCTGGACTGTTGGGATAACCCAATGATTTGCCAATATAGTTATCATTCGAAGGGCAGTGCCTAGCTGGAATGAGTTATGGTTGCCAGCTTTGGATGGACCATGTGCCCCAAGCTTACCATGGTCTCCACTACTCCCCAGTGTCTTACACCCAAGCTACTTGGCACTATAAGCATTTATGTTTATGATTCTTGGTTAATTCCTTAAATTTAGGATGTCACCCATGAAAATAATCAGCATTCTAAAATTGGTGGAAGACAAATTCAGTATACAGACCTAGACATCTGTTGTAATGGATAACATGAGTTGATAAGTGCTGGGCCCATGAGAATAAGAATAAAAGAGAATAAATATTCAAAAAACTGAGGTGTTGTGATTTTAATTAAAATATATTAAATTAAAATGTATTCACAATGGCTCAAGCAATTTACCTCTAAACATACATACGAAAGTAGGGGTGATTCTGAAGCCAGAATCTCCTGCTTTGTTTGGTTCAGTTTTCCTTTCACTAACCCAAAAATATATGGTGACTCAGACAGAAATACCCCTTTGAGTAAAGGGGTATTTGAGTTAAGTTGTTTACCTGCATATGTGTCTGGCACATAGTCTTTCACTTCTATGTAGACAAAGACAGCAGGCAGCGTCAGAGGCTGGTTCCTTTCATTCCTTAGACAGATATAGTGATAGCCTGGAAGGTGAGAATAATGCTGTGTAGCACATATTTCCTTTCCAATGTTAGTTATAATTATGCGCATCTATGTGATGAAAGCATGTATTTCAGGTTACTTTAGATGAAAAACAAGTCACTTTTTTCATTTTAATAACATTTATGAATGATAAGGTATTATTTTTCTCATCAGACAAGAAAACATTCATTGTGATTTTTTCCTTTCCAACCATATGTTTTTTCCCACAAAAGATAATTCAAAATCACATGTCATAGACTGAATTATTGATCCAAACTTGCCCCTGTAACAGAATTATACTTGACATGACTTCTTTTTCTAAAAAATTGTTATTATTATTTTTTGTAGAGACAGGGTCTCATTCTGTTGCCCAGGCTGGTTTCAAACTTCTGGCCTCAAGAGATCCTCCTGCCTCAGCCTCCCAAAGTGCTGAGATTATGGGCGTGAGCCACCATGCCCAGCCTTGACGTGATTTCTTGACTTGTGCTTAAGCTCTGCTTTAGTCAACAGTATATTAGTAATTTGGTGTAGGTAGAGGCTTAAAATGCACATGCAGAGTTAGACATTCCAGTGTTCTGCCAAGAGAAGTCCATATTGTAGAAGCAACTGCCACTTCGGCCTGGACCCCAGAGTGAGCGCATGTGGGACAGACATAGACCCAACCCAGAACCTGAAGCACAGCTATGCTGCTGAGCCCAGGCTAGATCAGCCAAACCCGGCCAACCCGCAGACCTATGAGCACGAAGATAAATATTTGCATATAAGTTTTCAGATTGTTTGTTACACATAATTATTGTTGAAGGAGTTGACTAACATTAATACTACAACATGTCACAAAAACATGTAACTAAATCTCATCGCCCTTGTTACATAACAAAATTACAAAGCAGAAGATAGTTTCTTAAGTCATTTTCTAGTAATATTTTAAGCAGTAATGATTTTCTTTACAACTTTGATAAAAGGTTTCTCAGCACACTACCCATACCTGGCCGAATGGCTTGCACTGGCAAGATACGGTGGCCAATGAATTTACCTCCTTCTTCATAAACTGCTATTCTCAAACAGGCCAGAGTAGGAAGAACCACCTACAAAGGACATTAAGGACACACCTGGTTATAAGAATGAACAATTCCAAGAAATAATTAGAAAGGTATTATTCAATCAGGACTAGCTTTTCTTTTCTCTTTCTTTTTTTGAGATAGAGTCTTGCTGTGTCACCCAGGCTGAAGTGCAGTGGCATGATCTTGGCTCACTGCAACCTCCGCCTCTGGGTTCAAGCGATTCTCTTGTCTCAGCCTTCCAAGTAGCTGGGACTACAGGCACATGCCCCCACACCTGACTAATTTTTGTACTTTTTTAGTAGAGACAGCATTTCACCATATTGGTCAGGCTGGTCTCGAACTCCCGACCTCAGGTGATCCACCACCTTGGCCTCCCAAAGTGCTGGGATTATAGGCATGAGCCACTGCGCCTGGCCAGGACCAGCTTTTCAGATCCAACTAGAAGTTTCTACTTAGCTACGTTAGACAAAAAGTTGAGATGTTGCCCTATAAATTTCATTTTCAGAAGAGAAGACATGGGTTGCCAGAGATAGGGCTTCATCTATGTTTTATCACCTTGCCTTAATGAGGCATTTGTTAAAAAAATAGGCTGTTTTATTTTTACATGAACATTCTCAATGTGGAAATGACAAAAGTTCTATCTTTAAATAAAAAGTTTAGTGGTTTTATCACCATGTGAATATTTCGTTTATGTTTTCTTTTTTTTATTTGTGTTTTAATTTTTATTATTATTATTATACTTTACGTTTTTGGGTACATGTGCACAATGTGCAGGTTAGTTACATATGTATACATATGCCATGCTGGTGCACTGCACCCACTAAGAAAAAATGCTCACCATCACTGGCCATCAGAGAAATGCAAATCAAAACCACAATGAGATACCATCTCACACCAGTTAGAATGGCAATCATTAAAAAGTCAGGAAACAACAGGTGCTGGAGAGGATGTGAAGAAATAGGAACACTTTTACACTGTTGGTGGGACTGTAAACTAGTTCAACCATTGTGGAAGTCGTTTATGTTTTCAAAGCAAATGACTTCTGCATCTTCAAAGTGAAAGCAAAAAAAGTGAAAACGACCACCACTGAAAAACAAGAATAACTTTCAGGACAGCTTTCAAAATACAATTGCTTTATAAATTTGTAAATTCACACAGTAAGCAAAGAGCAACTACTCATTTCTTTCCTCAGTGTGAAACATCTAAAATATGCAGTTATATCTTATGTCAAGAACATGAAGTCGACTATCTCTTTAAAAATGTATTGTTTACAAAAACAGCAAACTCACATTTATTGAATATTTTCATTGAGCTAGATATTTCTTAAGTGTGGTTAATGTATTTACTTATGGAATATTCATAATAACTGTAAGAAGTAAACATTATAGTAAACATTATTATTAAACTCAGTTAACATATGGAAAAATCCCAGAGCACAGAGAGTTTCCATATAGCTATTCTCTTGCAGAAGACTGGCTTTGTAAATATTTTGGCCAGAAAAAAGCAAAGAGTAGGCTAAAAAGTCTACTTCTCACTGAACCTACTTTCTTCCTTTACATGATAAGCATGTGTGAAGATTTGCTTTTTGGTGAAGAAAGAGAAGGGCCCAGTTGAGTGTGAAAGGTTTCAGCTTTATTAGATAGAACCCAGACAAGATTGAATGACTGGCTCTCAGAGGCTAGAGATTTTGGGGAATTTAAATAATATTCCTTTTAAAGGAAATATGAATTTTCTTTATCTCAGCCACTATATTATTCCCTACTTCCACTCTACTTCTTTGAGTTATAATTAAAATGTATCATTTATCATTTGTACTATCAGATGATATGAGTTAAATGTATATGTTTTTATGGCCGTCCATTTGAGGCATACTAGAATGAATTGATTTACAATACAATTCTGAAAATCCAAACCAGTGATTAACAGAATTCTTGAAGGGTTTTCAGAATGGCTTTCAAAAGGTAATTGCTTTATAAATGTGTAAATTTTCAAATTAGACAACAAATAATTCACCATTTCATTATTTTCTCAGTGTAAAACACCTGAAAAATGCAGTTATAACTCATATCAAGAACATGTGACCAACCTTTTTGAACACAATAGGTTCTTCCTCCCAGACAGGATTCACAGCATTTCCTTGGGATGTTTTGGTCTTAAATGCCTTCCTCCTTGTATCCACAGGCAAACCGAACATATCCACTTCCACGTAAGTCCCAACTTTCTTATCAGAAAGAAACTGACCTGAAATAATCTAGAAAATCAATCAATCAATCCATAAGGAATTTTGATATGCAAATAACAAAGACATAAGAGAATACTTTAAAGAGCCACAAATGCTCTTCAGCGAATGTTGAATTATAAGCAAAATGGAATAGAAGCAAGAGTAGAAATATGATTTCCCTTTCACTTAATGGGTTGTGATATGGTTTGGTTCTATGTCCTCACCCAAATCTCATGTTGAATTGTAATCCTCACATATTTGGGGAGGGTGATTGGATTATGGGAGTGGTTTCTCTCATGCTGTTCTCATGATAGTGAGTTCTCACAAGATCTGATGGTTTAATAAGTGTGTGGCAGTTCCCCCCTCACTCTCTCTCTTCTCCCTTCATGTGAGGTGTGCTTTGCTTCCCCTTCACTTTCCACCATAATTGTAAGTTTCATGAGGCCTCCTCAGCCATGCAGAACTGTGAGTCAATTAAACCTCTTTTCTTTATAAATTGCTCAGTTTCAGGTAGTTCTTTATAGCAGTGTGAAAATGGACAAACACAGGTTGGTAGAAGGATATTGAAAATGGTGAGGTTAGAAGTAGTCAATTAATAAGACACAGTATTGTAGGAGGAATAAATGAACAAGTATTCACTTTAAACCATCAAGATAAGTTTATCATTACCCCTAATCTCACATGATGTCACCATCTTTGTCTAGCTACAGAACTAATGGATATTATAGACTTAAAAGAGATTTTTAATATTACGTATTTATAAATGTCTTCCATGTCTGCCTCTGTTTCTATCCAAATTTTCAAAATCTGAACTATCCATCAGCTGTCATAAAAGTTAGCGGAGGCAAACAAGATGTGCTTCTGCTGTATACCAGGAAGGGGAAAGCAGGAAGCAAGTGCTGACAGAGCAAACCTGGTGAATCTGGGTTATGTGGTTACAAGAAAATTGCCTGCTGGTCAAGAACTTTCTGAGCTCCAGATTGTGAAAAGGGGACAGCATTACGGCTGGGCTCACAATCTGAGCTCAAGATTGTGAAAGGGGACAGAATTATGGCTGGGCCAGAAATCAGACAAAATGGTGGCATGAGAATAGCTATCAAAGGCTGAGTAAAGTCAAAGTCAGCTATATGCTGATGTTGTCAGAAATTCTGAGTAATTCAGAGAGAAAGTCATCAGGAAGGCTCTCTGAATTTGCCCTGGGACAACTCATTTCCCCTGTATGTTCTATTTGGCTTGAGTGCATGGGACCTGCTAGCAACAATCTCTTTGTTTAACTTGAGGTTCTATGTGAGAACTATGTCTATGAAATAAGCAAGCATTTCAAAACATGTTTGAAACTTCTAAGTTATGCAAGTCCTACTTGGAATTCAGATGCACAGAAGATGTTGTATGTTTAAGATGTTTGACCAAAGCGGAGTCCTAAACTAAATTCATGACACCAAAACCACAATGCTCTCGTCAGTAACATAGGACGGTAGAACATCATGTGAGCTCATAAGTCCATTCTGGCATTATAAAATCTATGCCAGAAGATGAAAACAAAGGCATAATTGGAAAGTTATGATCTGCATCTTGGCTCTAGCTATAATGTCAAAGGTAGGACTCTACTGCAGTGAGAACTGTCCATTCAGGGGAGACTGACAGCTCTGGAGCAGCGTCTCCATTCTGGACAGGAGCAGCAGGTTACACTTGTCTGGGGTTCAACTATTTCCCCTTCACAACTCAATGTACTTTCCTGCCTCTGTGTCATTGTTTTATAATTGCTTACTGTCACAGTAGGATTTTCAAGACAAAAAAAGAAATAAGCAAACAAATACATTCAAAACAAGACGAATCTGCAAGCAAAGCAAAAATATTATTAATTCAACAGAACTATAACAACAATTGACAAGGATTCTAAAAGTAGCATTCTATCAGTACATGAAGCTTATGAGTTTATCTTTATCACACCTGACAGGAATTAAACAGCCTTTTCTGAAAATACCGTCCTAAAATAAACTCTAATTCTGCCAACTTGAACTCTTTATACATGTGGCTTGAAGTAATTTCAAAAGATATAATTATGAGACACTTCACTGAAATTTTATTCTTTAAACCCTTGATATAAAGTGACGAAAGTTTTAAGGTAAAAATGTGCTCAACTGCTTAGGGTAGAAAGAAATTAGTGAAGCTGTTATAGAAAGCTTTTTACATAGTTTTTCAAATGCCTTTGTTTAAGGTTAATCAAAAAATTACATTTATGTCCAGTAAAAAAATTTCTTAGTTCTATAGTTATTCAGTTAAACAGAAAACAGACAATATTTTTGAAAAGCTTTAACGATGAAGAATCCATGTAAAATGTATTCTAAAAAGTTGATTTTCCTTTCATAGTATTAAAAATATTTTCTGGTAGCTAAAAAATTATATCTGATATAAAATCAATTTCAAAGACTAAAAAAATTTAGAATTGTTTAGGGTCAGATATACATATGTATGTGTATATATCTATGATTTTTATATATTTATGACATACATGTATATATACATATATATTTAATAAAGCAACTCTTTTATTTAATGATCATTAATATGTGTTTTAAAATCTCTGAATACTCTGGAAGATTTTCAAAAACCATTTAAAGTAACTTGAAAGCTTTTGTTTAATATTTGATAATTTATTGAGGGAATGTTCTGTCTCTAATTTTCTAAGAACCAAACGGGGAAAAAAAGACCGGAAAATCTCTCCAATATGGGCCACTAATTATCATGTAAATTTCACAGTAGGTTAGTTACACCAAAAAAGAGGTTTGCTTATGATGAGTCTCTCCAACTCATTTTATTGATTTAGAGTCAGATTTTTATCATTAAGAATAAAGTTCAGTCGCTTTATCTTATTCATGTGGCCTATGAAAACTTTTTTTTTTTTTTTTTTTTTTTTGAGACAGAGCCTCGCTCTCTCGCTCTGTCGCCCAGGCTGGAGTGCAGTGGCGCGATCTGGGCTCTCTGCAAGCTCCACCTCCCAGGTTCACGCCATTCTCCTGCCTCAGCCTCTTGAGTAGCTGGCACTACAGGCGCCCGCCACCACGCCCGGCTAATTGTTTTTTTTTTATTTTTTAGTAGAGACCGGGTTTCACCGTGTTAGCCAGGATGGTCTCGATCTCCTGACCTCGTGATCCACCTGCCTCGGCCTCCCAAAGTGCTGGGATTACAGGCGTGAGCCACTGCGCCCGACCCTACCAAAACTTTTATTATTATTATTATTATTATTATTATACTTCAAGTTTTAGTGTACATGCGCACAATGTGCAGGTTAGTTACATATGTATACATGTGCCATGCTGGTGTGCTGCACCCATTAACTCGTTATTTAGCATTAGGTACATCTCCTAATGCTATCCCTCCCCGCTTCCCCCACCCCACAACAGTCCCCAGAGTGTGATGTTCCCCTTCCCGTGTGCATTCATAGATGGGAATTGAACAATGAGAACACACGGACCCCTTACGAAAACTTTTAATGTGTATTTGATCTTTAGAGAAAAAAAATGTAGGAAGAAAGTAGAATCTTTGCTAGTTACTAAATTTTTAATGACTAAGCCACTTCTTTATGCAATGTAGATAAATTCAACACTATTGTTAGGAACAATTTTGTGATGGGGTATACCTACCTTAACAGACAAAGTGTTTGCCACTATCCCATCTACGATGCCTTCAGTAAATGGATCAAAATGCTTGTCAGGCCTCCTCATGAACTCTGGCTTCAATCTGTAGCCACTCTTCCCGTTGTATTCATACATCCCCATATTTATTTGCATAGCCAGGTCTGAGTATCAAAAACACAAGCCTTATTGTGAGTTTATCTATATTTGGGGTAAGAAAGTAAGATTGTAAAGTAAAGTTGATCCCAGTCTACTTTTGTGACTGTATTCCCTTGGAAGAGAGTCATTGTAGAAATGTAGGAAACACAGATAAGAAAAAAATTACCTCTAATCCCCAAGTCCAGAAATAATCACTGCCAACTGGTGGGTGTGCAGTCTGCTTTTCCACTTCAAATATATTTTTGACATACAGTATATTGATTTCATTTAATATGTATCTGCCTTAATTATAACAGCTGTCTCAAATTCCTTTGATTAAATATATTAGAATAATATATTTGTATAATATATGTTAAATATTAATGTAATATAATATACATATATCTAATATCTAATATATAATTATATATAAATATAGTATATACAAAATATCTAATATCTAACATATATTAGATATATTATTTATATTATTCTAATATATCTAATATATATTAGAATAATATATTTAATATATTAGATATTAGATATATTAGAATAATATATTAAATATATCATTCTAATATATAAAGCATATATTAGAATATTATGATACAATATCTAATATCTAATTTCTAATTTCTAATTCTAATATCTAATTTCTAATATGATACACTATCTAACACAATATATTAGAATACAATATCTAATACAATATATTAGAATATAATATCTAATACAATATATTAGAATATAATGTATTTAACCATTCCCCTTTTGGGCACATTTATGTTTTTTCTAATTTTTCACCCTTATAATGTTTTGATAAACATCATTGTGGTGAAATCTTTGAAGCCATGATCAGTGATTTTCTTATGAGAGGAATTCCTGGGACAAATGATGTCCTCATTGGAAAATTTTTCTTTGATGCCTTGCTAAAATGCCCTTCAGAAAGCTTAAACCAGCTTATACTACCAAGCCATGTTTTTGAGAATGGACTTCTCCATGCCTCATTAAAAGAGGATTCTATTATTCCTTTTCCTGCTTTTTAATTGGTACAAAAAATTTCTTTTTGATAATTTGCACTTCTGTGATTACTTACAACGAACATCTAATTCTACATAGACCCTTTTCCAGTGGACAAAGGTTACTGGTCAAAATTTTCCTCAGACTCAGTGCGTCAGATGAATGTTCACACATATTGCAACTGATAGAGTGAAAGAATACATATTAAAGTTGTAAAGAATCTGGGAAGTTGTCAACAGTTCCAGATTATCTGTGTCATGACTCATCTCTATGTGCATAATAAAGAGGTGATGGCAGAATTATTCTAAAGTTTCATTTAACAAATCATTTTTAGAGCAGAAAAAATCAGTGAAATTTTCTCTCTTATTAAACTATTATTTTATAAACATAACTATGATGTCAAAATTGGACAAAATTTCAAAACAATAATGAATTTATGACACTTGAAAAAATTAGCTTCAAAAGCCTAAAAATTACATTAGCAAGTCATATGTTCTAAAAATAATACACAACAAATAAGTAGAGCCTATTTTGGGAACAAAAGGATAATTATATATTAGGAAATGAGATCTATTAAGATAACTTATCACATTTATGTCTGAAAGATGAGCATATGATCATCCCAGAGGGTGTCCAAGAGACATTTAATAACATTCAATACCAACTTCTAAAACATTAGTCAATAGGACCCGTGTCCTTTAGTATGTTAAAGAATATCTGACTCAAAGTCACAGCCAATATCTGACTTGATGATATCACAACAGTGAAACTTATATTAGGATCAGGATGAAGCGAAAGATGCCCACTCTTGACTTAGATAGAAGACGTTAAGACCTGGTGTTTGATAGACAAGGAGGTGACTATAGTTAACATTAATAGTTTGTACATTTAAAAATAGCTAGAAGACAGCAATTCGATTGTTTCTAATGTAAAGATAAATATTTCAGGTGATGGATATCCCAGTTACTCTGATTTGATTATATAAATGTATTAAATTATCATACGTACTGCAAACGTTTGTACAGCTATTATGTATCAATAAAAATAAATTAATTGATTTTAAAAAGCCATAAATATCTAGCAAATTACTCTTAATCGTGGCTTAGAGCTTGATAGATACTTAATAAAAGGCATAACGTTGAACTTCCTACTGAATGAAAAAGAAAGATGCCCACTCGGAACCCTCATTTAATACCTGAGAACGGTGAGGCCAAAGCAATAAATAAGGCAGGTGGAGAAATGAGATATGATTAAATTACTGTCTTTGTGTGTCTAAAAATTCCAATGGAATGTACTGCAAAAAATAGGCTATTATAAGAGTTTAGGAAGATGATCATTTGTAAAATACAATCATTTATAAAATAAATATACAAATATAAATATCCAGAAACAATCTGTTAAAAATATAATAAAAAGAAAGATTCAATCTAAGAAAACTAGACCTCTAATGAAGACAAGTGATTTTGCTGAGGACTTAATACAAAAAATTTTAAAGTAAAGAGAAAAGCATGTTTCCTGTGACAGAAAAGCTAAAAATTAAAAAGGTGTCAGTTTTAGTCAGATAAATTTATGAAGTTAATATGATTTTAAAAATAGTTTTCTTTTTTTTAGTGGTCAAGGGAAACATAATACAATTAAATTAAGTTTATTTGAAATAAGAATTCCACTGGCAATGGCAAAAAAGGAATTGAAAATTAATAGTAGTAAAGGAGAATCACCACTTCCAGGTATTAATCCATATTATAAAATACAGTGAAAACAGTGAGTTAATGCATCCAGGAAGGCAGACAAATTTATTAATGGAAAAGATATAAAGTGAAAAAATGTGTCTGAATTAACAACAACAATGAAAAAGGCTGTATCTATTAACGTGTAATTCCAGTTCAGTGGGATGATTGTTTAGGATGAAAAAAAAGATTGATCTCACTGAGACTATGGACCAAAATTAAATTTTGATGGATGAAAAGGTTAAATAAAAAAGAAACCATGAGAAAAATGGGAGCACAAGGCTTTCATCCTGGGGTGAGGAGGCTGTAATCATACAAGTAAACCAAGAACTTTAATTAAACATTAATCAGCCTGACCTGATCCGCTGAATTTGTCTCTGTTTCACAAAAGACAATATACCCTTTAAATAAAAAGTGCTGTTATAAATCAACAAGAAAATTGACGATAGTCCTGAATATGTAATTCATAAAAGCAGAAATACAAAAACCAAGAAACATATTTTAAAAAGTTCAACCTTAATAATGATTCAAGAAATGAATTTAAAATAACAGTGAAATAACACATTTTTGTCTGGTTTAATTATTATTATTATTTAATGATAATACTTAACCAAGATCACAAATGAGAGGCCACGTCATATTAAACATTGCTGACAGCGGAGTAATGTAGCACAACATTTTTTACAGACAATTTGTCAATATTCATAAAGGTACTTAAACTGTTCACATCTTTTAACATTAGTAATTCTGTTTTTAAAATATTTTCCAAAAGAAATTTAGGGAATAGAAATAAGTTTTTAGCAAATTGTGAAATATGCTTAGTATGCAGCTATTGAAATTCATGTCTCTCTATGGCACTTAGGTGAGTGTGTGTTTATATACGTATATATGAATATATATGTATTTATTTTAAATGAGTAGTTACATAGAAAAGCATTTATATGTAGACAAACAAGACATAGATTACAAAGCTAAAAGTCAACACTGTGGAATCTCTGAGTTGGTAGCATTCCTGGCTGTTTGTTTTTAAAATACTTACTGAATTTTCCATTATTTTCAAAATAAATATGTATTATCTTAAAAAGCATAAAAATTTTTGTTTGAAAAATAATGCAAAACCTGTAGAAATAAAGATCCATTTACGGAATAATTGAAGAACATGTCTCGATTTTCAAAATTCACTTTTTTAATGCATTGATATTCCCTTCATTGAAATTTGCTTTTATTTATTTTTTCAGTGAAGTCTGGCAATTTTCTCTCCCCAATTATGTAAGAATGGTTTTTGGACACTTGGCAATGTGAGTTTATAGCAGAATGGGAACAAGCATGTACTTACCCATTGTCTGGAAATTAAGTGCCACCATCTGACAACCTGCATTCCAGAAGAGCTGAGGCATATAGTTGGATGAATCCACACGTGTTCCTTTTGGATATATCCTGCTAAGCTGCATTTTGTTATATCTGGACCATCATGTTAAGTAGTGAATACAATTATAAAAATATTTAGTCAATAATAGTAACTAAGAAGCTACCTTCCATCTTTCTCCATTTGGAAAATGAAGTAAATATTGATGATCTCGTTGGGCTACTTTGGGATATTTAGTGTTAATTTTATGAAAGAAATTAAATAGGCTGTTTCATTTTATTTTAGTTCATGCATAATAGCAAAAATTTTTGTTGTCAGTAATATCAAATATGCAAAAAGCTTTCTAAACAAACAGAATAAGTATGCTCTTATCACATAGGCATAGCATCACCTTTGCAGAGCCCCGTGGGTAAAAGTCAATGGGGTAGCAAAAAGTGGCTGAGCCAAAGTCAATGTGATTTTGTGGAGAGTATTAAGGACAGACTTAATGACTAAGGACACACAAGGAGGCTGGAATGTGTTAAATCATTTGAAAGAATGATATTGTGTTTGGCAGAAGTAGATAATATGCACTGTATAGCTATTTTTGAAATGCTGTCTGCTCATTTTTATTAATTTTCTCTGGGAATGCTATTTGCCAAGACTGTGGTACTCTTTATAATTGATAGCAAGGTCAATGTACCATGGAAGTTTCTGATCTTGCTTAATATTTTGGTTCCTATCATCATCAGTTTTCTATCCTAAGAATCTTGTAGTTGTTGGACCATGCTATGTCTTTAAAACATGACTGACTAGTTCCTATCACCAAGTTAGGTGAAGGTTGGTTAGGGTTCTGAGCTAGGCAAAATGAAATTGAACCTCAACTCTCAAACTTGCTAGCTGAATAACCTTGGACAAGTTATTTTGTCTTTCTGTGTCTCAGTCTCCTCATCTATAAAATAGATTTAACAATTTCTATGTCATAGGACTATTGTGAGGATTAAATGAGATAAGACAAGATCTATCACACAGTCAATAAGGAATACTAACGATGATAATTTTCTAGCAGGACTTTATTTATGGAGTCAACGTTTGTTTCTTCTTCCATTGATGCATTTTAAAGGTTAACTTTATTCTAGGACTTATTACATGAAATTGAGCACTTTGTGATATTTACTGTTAATTTTATGAAAGAAATTTAATAGCCTGTTTCACTTTATTTTAGTTCATGGATAATAGCAAAAATTTTTGTTGTCAGTAATATCAATAAATCCAGTCTTAGTAATGTATATTTATATTTACAATGTCATCATCATCATCCCTACTATTTGGACATATAGTACATATAAGTATGTGAGATGCCAAGTCAGGTATATATTTCTTTACATGTATCTTATATATGTGTAAAGTATGCACACTCATGTTACATATGTTGTACCTAATCCAAAGAGCAAACCATAAAGCTAGTATAATTATTTCTGCTTTATAGACAAGGAAAGTCAGGATTAAGCAAATTGCCTAAAGACACAGAGCTTGGTGGTGTGAAGGCAACCCTGAAATCTAGGCTTCCTTTATTCCAAGACCAGTTTTTTGTTCTATAGGCCAGACTACCCTGCCCCAGCATTGTATATGATACCTGAAACTATTTATCCACCCCAGGCTATATACGTAAGCCATTTTATGCATCTTTCTCCTTATTAAAAAACCAAATGAACAAATAGCACAAGACTTCAGCTGTGTTCATTCTGCAGTCATTCGTCAAATCAAGGATACTCTACAAATTCCACTGGAGACTTGGTGAGTTGTTCAAGTCCTTTGGTTTCCACGAAGGAAGACATTTCAAAACTTTTATTTCTTTCTGAGTTAAGCAACAACAAAACAAAAAAGGGGAAGGTGAGAAATACAATTCATTGTTATAAATTATAACATTATAAAAGAAATGGGTAAATATTCAGTGAAGTTGAGGGCAAATAATCCTCAATGTAACTTCAATATTTAATTTTTTTTTCTAGTGCACTATTTACCTGTAACAAAAGTTGAGTCTTGTTAGTTGTCTTTTCTAACGTTTGCTACTTGGGTCAGAGCTACTTATGCTTTTGTAATTTAGGGACATGAATGAATTTTAGATGAGTATAGTGTGGCAATAAAAAAATTGTCAAAAGAGCAGGGACCCCGTGGGAATCTTTTGTTCTAAATTCACCCAGATTTTTTTCTTAGGGCCAATATGGGGTTTAACAAAAGAGACCATGGGAATGTTTGTGCTAGGTGCTGACTATCTCTTTCATACCCACATTGCCACCTTATCAGTTTGTATATACTTTTTTGGTTCAAATAACTAATATGACAGAATTATGGTCTTTCAAAACAGAAAGATCCTTGGAAATTTTCCAGTCTCATGGCGTCATTTTCATATTAGATACATGATATGGCTTGGGTGTGTCCCCACCCAAAATCTCCTTGAATTGTAATACCCACAGTGTCAAGAGGGGGGTTACCAAGTGGGGGTAATTGAATTATGGGCGTGGTTCCCCTGTGTTGTTCTCATGATAATGCATTAGTCTCATGAGAGCTGATGGTTTTATAAGCATCTGGCATTTCCCTTGTCTGTACTCATTCTCTCTCCTGCTGCCCTGTGAAGAGGCGCCTTCCGCCATGATTGTTAAGTTTCCCGAGGTCTCCCCAGCCATGCAGAACTGTGAGTCAACTAAACCTCTTTTCTTTACAAATTACCCAGTCTCGGATATTTCTTCATAGCAGCACGAGAAGGGACTAATAAAGTATAAAATAAAATGGAGGCCAGAGAGGAGGATGTGCTAAACACAAGAGAAACATTTTGAAAGTGAAATTCAAGCCTCCAATTAGAGTGAGAGAAACAAAACAAAGTTATCTTAGTTTAGAAAGACCGAGAATCACTTTCTCTACCCTCATCCCCACTAAAAACCAACTATTATGAGCAGTATTTTAGATAAGTATAGCACAGGGTGGTTATATAGCTCTGAATTTTTTTAAACTGAGTTATCTTTGAGATATTTTCCCTCTTTGACCTCTCTTTCAAAATTAAAACCTCGTTCTTCTTAATGATTTCCAGGCTTCGTCATCCATCTTCTCACCTTCTCCAATCCACTCTAAGGCAAACCTTGGCTTCTCTTATTTTGGTCCATCATAAATCTACCTTTATATGACTTATTAAATTAACATAACTATTAATTAAAATTCAGTCAACATTAATAGGTACTTGGTAAAATATGTTGAATATTCTTTTTTTAAGGTTATAAAATGATATTAAACACAAGGAGAAAAGTGCTTGTTTGTGAGTCTAGCTGGCGCTGTTGTTTCCAGGTTCTGAAGAATCTAAATTTATTGGCTCTTTCTCACACTTGGCTACTCGTCTTGGAACTTTTAACTAATGAGTTAGAGAAACTCATTGCAGCCAATGAAATTACAGTGATATAAAAATAACTACGCTAGGATGTTTCAAAGAAAACAACTTGTAAGAAACATCAGAAATTAGGACATCGAATTAAATGTTGAGAAATCATTATATATAAACTCTTGGAAGTTGAATTCTTTGTTGTAGAGATCTAGATTGCATATACCACTAAGTGAAGACTTTTTGTAAAATTATACAAATATAAACAAGCGTGTTTGGTAGAGGCTTGGATTTTGATATAGCTGCAAAGCCATCCTTGATTAGAAGCTAGTACATTTAGGCAACATTTCTGTTTTTAAGGGCACACCCTTATAAGCGGCTAGTAAGTTTCAAGGATTCCCTTAATCTGATAGCATCTTACACTTCATGTAAATACAAGGGGCATTTTCACAAAAGAACCCTTTTGTCTGGGTAAAGATGATATTTTTCTTTGCACAAGTGTGGATGTATAGTTGAATAAAGGGAAAACACAAAGTGATGTGAAGTTAATGCATTTTCTTCTAAATATATAAATGTGCTGGACAAATGGAACATAGATAAATTGGTTCTATTTCTAATTATCAGGGTTCATCAAGTCTCTGCCTGCTTCCCTTCTGGGAAATAGGTAGATAGTTTATTTCAACACTATCACTTATGTAATAGATGGATCTCACTGTGTGTTGCGAACAAAAAGCAAAGTACAGTTCCCAATTAGTTGTACTCTGATACTTTCTCATATGGTTATTTTTATATATTACAATACATGTATATGTATTATATGTGTAAAGGTAACAAGACAGTCAAAATGTACATATATTTAAGACTTCAAAAGCATAAATCGCTCTATTAAGGGTAACATTCTTTGGTCCCATTACTCCGTATTTAAAATATAATCATTATATGCTACAAGAGGGGTTTTTCTCCAGGGAAAACTTACTTTTTGAAATTTCAAATGACTCAAACTTGACTGGCTGAATATAGTTCACCAGATTAGACATTTCTTCTGTGGCCATAGCCTCACTTCCAGCAGTCCCCTGGAAGTAGGAATAAAAAAGAAAACATTTCCAGAGTCAGCATTATATTATCAGTTATTTTCCCAGGAAAATGACAACATGATTCAAGCATGCAGAAAATCATCCCTCCCTTTCTGAAAATTACAAAATGAAAATTCATTACAGGAGAAAGGCAACAGCAACACCTCATTTTATAAAAGGGAGGGAGGAAGGGAGGTGGGAGGTTGAATGGTGGCTGGCAGCATGGCCCCAGCATAATCACTCCCTATCCCCTGCCCCCTCCTGTCCATTTAGAAATGCCTGATCTTAGCCCCTCTGCAGGCCTCAGACTCAGATCCTGCATTTTACTAAGGTCATTGGAATTCCCATCAAAGTTTGAGAAGCACTGAGCTATAGCTCATCTTCCGTTGCAGGGTGTCCATAGGTGTTGTCTAAGGTTAGTAATTTTTTTTAACATTTATTTTAAATTCAGGGGTACACGTGCAGGTTTTTTTTAATGTAAGTAAACTCATGTCACCGGGGTTTGTTGTGCAGATTATTTTGTCACCCGGGTATTAAGCCTGGCATCCATTAGTTATTTTTCCTGATCCTCTCCCTCCTCCCACCTCCACCCACAGGTAGGCCCCATGTCCCTTTATGTGTCCATGTGTTCTCATCGGATTCATAAATTAAGAATTCACTGTACAATAAGAAAATTGTTAGGTAGGTGACCACCAAATGAACGGAAAACTGATAATAATAATAAAAAGATTGCTTTGTGGAAATGGGCGGGGGTAGGTAAACAACTGCTTTCCTTCATCAACATTCCTCCCTCCCTCCCTTCTTGGCTCCTGATGTGTCTTAGACAAGCAGGAAAGCATAGTGCAGGGATTAATGGCTCGGGTTCTAGAGCCAGCCTGCCTGATTTCGAATCCCAAGTCCACTAGTTAGAAACCGGGCAACCTTGGGCAACTTACTTAACTGCTCTGTACCTCACTTGACTCATTTGTAAAATTAGGATAAAATCAGTTCCTACAGCATATAGGGGTTTTTGATTAAAAAATAAGTTAATTTATGTAAAGGAGCTTAGAACAGTGCCTGGCAAGTGGTACTACAATCTCATGTTGCTTTTGCTATTATTAGCTATGACATATTACTTTGATAGAGTTTTTAATGAAAAAGAAAACCAATAATGCAGTGTTGGCACAAGATGGGCCTCTGTAGAGTGATCTAATATTGTCTCACATTTTTAGAAGAGAGAATGCATGCAGATGAGTTTCTTTTAAAAATTCTGGTAGTAATATTTAGGTCAAATGTTAACTGGGAAACATTCATTTGCAAATGGACTATCCAATTAGTAAGAGAGTTTAAAAATTATTTAGAATCACTGATCAGAAATTATACACAATTGAAATCATTCTCAGGAACATATACTTTGCCAGACATGGTAAGCTGTTTTCCTCCTGGAAATCAAAAATCGAAATTTAGTGGGGGAACATAATTAAGCAAAACTTTAGACATTAAAAAATAATTCTAAGAGGAAGGACATCAAGTAAGAGCAGCTTATTTTTTGTTTCATTTTTACTAAATTGTAGAGCTACAAGCGTTGAGACAGAACGTATCTAACAAATTTGAAAGCAGATTCAATATAAACTTTAAAATACGTATTTTTAAAGAGAGACAGTGTCTTGCTCTGTTTTCTAAGCTGGAGCACAGTGGTGTGATCATAGCTCACTGTAGCCTCAAATTTTTGGACTCAAGCCATCCTCCTGCCTCAGCCTCCCTAGTAGCTGGAACTACAGGTGTACACCACTGCACCTGGATGTGTTTTATCTTTCATTTTAACTTGTTTTTTTAAAGGCGTGAGGTCTCTCTCTGTTGCCCAGATTGTTTCAGTATAAACTTTTGCTAAGACAAAATTCTAAAATTCCAGTTGATCTGCTTCTGATTCTCTTCTAGGTTCTGTGCAATTAATATTTTTGAGCTAATCAAGTTACTCGGGATGCCTAAGTTTATCTAAATAGGTAGCTCTAGTGTTCCAAAATTAAAACAATGCAATGAATGTCACAGTTCTGATCATTTTTCTAAACGCCATATCTTCTCTGGACTTTGGAACATTTCATGAGCCATTTAATTGCCTCAAAAATTGAAGCTGGCAATTGGAAGGCACAAATCTACTTTTTGCCACTAGATGGCAGAAAGTGACCATGAGACAGACCCAGGAGCGTACAGGGTGGTGGAATGCCTTAGGGACCAGAAGCCCTAAGTACCCACCTCATCCATTGAAGATTTTTTACAGTCATCATCATCGTCGTCATCGTCACTTTCCGTATCAGCTTCTCCTGTCAAATTTTAATAACAGATCATGATGTCACCATTTCAACATTTAGCTTTACAGCATTTGTAACACATATTTTACCTAAAATCAATTACAGATTTCCTTGGAAGTTGGGCTTTCTGTTTGTTTTAAAATTATTTTTTTCAGGGATTTAAATTTTATTCGTTATAGAAAATTATACTGACATTTTGAATATAGATTTTTTTCCTAAACTGGATTTGTTAATAAATAGCACTTAAAATTTCAAAATTCTATTAAAAAATGCGTGTCAATATTTTTTCTCTATATGTTTTTAAACACGTGGCATTGAAAACAGTTTGCTGGCATTTAATACAGTTTGCTTTCTATGGTACATGTATTCTATTTTGATATACAAACACTCTCTCAGGGTCTCTATGACCCCGAAAACAGATAAACTATCCCTCCTTCATCTTTCCCTCCTTTCCCAAGCCGTGACTCTTCCATGCAATGCGTGGCCAGCACATAGCTCAGTGATCTTGTGTTGACATTTTTCCCAAGGCCAGAGAGGACCTTGCAGAATCAAAGAAGTTAGGAGCTGGGGCAGGAACTCTGGGGCTTTGGCAGCAAAGTCACTACAGAAAAATCGTGAAGGGCCAACTTTATCCTATGATTTGTCTGCAAGCTTATTTGACGGATGTAGTATCACAACGAAGCGCATATTGTAGAAAATGCTAATATTATTTTTAAGAGGGCAGGATAACATGGGTGAGTCCTTAAATATCAGCATGATTGGAAATCTAACTCCATCAGAAATAATTCAGCTTCATATTTAGCCAATATGCAGTCATTTAAATGAATTGTTTTTCCCCTGAAGAATTAATGGACATTTCTGCTAGGTTAAATATTCATATCAGTATGAAGCATTACATTCCTCCATAGCTATGGGCTTCAGTCAGACCCAGTAATATCCATTATATAAAAAAGATTTTCAAGTAAAAAGTCAGCGAGGTTGTTCTAAATTGTTCGAAAGTTCTAAATTGATTTAACTACTATCTTTCAGGGTTCACACAATGCAATAGCACGATGAGTCCAATAGATGGCAATAACGGTTCAACAATGAAGTAACTTGCACCCCTGCCCACTGCCAGCCTTCTGAAAGTTAGCTGCCCTACTCGATTTATATAAATGGAGACAGTACCACTGCACTGTCCTCTGAGAAGCTTATAAAAGTTTTCATTTGGCTGACACAGTTCAATTACTGAATGACAGCAGTGAAAAAAGTATTGCTTAAAAATCTCCAGGGGAAAAAAGATTTCTGGGACCAGCAAGGGTTTTTATGTATTGGATTGTTTATTAAGGAAAGCCACATACAACCACTTTATAATGCTGATATTGTGTTAGTTAATAAGGTGAATCGATTATATTTTGGATAGAAAACGTATCTTACTACAATATTAGAGACACATTATTTTAGGGTATTGCCACTTAAGCATTTTTATAATGAAATTTTTGTCCCAAGTTCTTATTACCTTTTTTTAAAAAAAAAAAAAATCAGAGAGGGGATTCTTTTAATTAAGTAATTAAAAAATTGTTTGGCAGAGCTTTCTATAAAATACTTCATGGGACCCAACAATTCGCAGTCATTTCAAATAGCCAATCAGGTCATTCTTTAGTGTCTGTGGGAAAGAAAGAATTTGTCTTTCTTTACTGTAAAAAGCAGAAACCTGATTTTTCTCTTGTAAATCTTTGGAGGGATATTGGGGGAATCTTGTTGAACTATAAAAAATATCTTATGTTACCCTAGTTCCTTAGGACAAGTCTACCAGCAAAGGGCTGAATCCTGCAAGAGGCATCTGGCCAACAGGGGCCATGATAAGTAAACTAGCTTTGAAATACAATACCTGTCACGTTTTTCAAGTTACTTGAGTTCCCAGTACTGTGAACATCTACGAACCAAATGGTAAATTAGCGGTGCTCTTTATTCAGGTACCTACATATTAAAATGTCCAAAAGTTTCCACTGATTGCATAATAGACAACAGGGCTAGCTTAGGAAATCTACTGAATAACTAACAGATTGTTGCCCTTTCTCTATATTAAGCAATAATGTTCACTGCCTGTAAAAATCGTCATTTGTGTTATGCATCCTGTTAATAAGAGGAAGAGAACTGGTAGTGGGAAAGGCAGATGGTAAAAAACACAAGCACCCACATGCAAAGGAAGACAAGGTTTGCTTGCTATCATTCAAGGGATAGAGTTGTGTTAGGAAATAGGTGTGAATGAAAGGCCTGTTAATGATACTCACTTCCAAACTTCAAAGAGAACATTTTTACTGAGTACAGAAATTATTTTTGAAAAAATGTTGAAAGACATGCACAATAATGATGAAAGTACACATTCAAAAGCTACAGGACAAAACCCTTTCAAAGAATTATATAACATCTGTTGATAAAGATTTTAATCGAAACAATAAAAAAACAGGCAATTGAGACAGAAAAATAGAAGAAAAGATAAATCAGGGTCTCAGGCTACTTTTTTTCAACCCTGATTGTCCTAGAGTTTATATTTTAATTATTTTAAAATCTTATAACTGATGTATAACAGGCGTACAGAAAAGTACACGTCGTAAGTCCACAGTGCAAAGAATTTTCACCAAATAAACGTGTCTGAGTAAATGATATCCAGATCAAGAAACAAAATATAACCAATCTCTAGAAGGCTCTTGGGCTCCCTTCTGGTTGCTTTTCTCCCAAGGGAACCCATTATCCTGACTTCTAATAAATAGCATAAATTAGTTTTGCCTGTTTTTGTGTGTTATATAGATTAAATCATACAGTATGTAGTTTTTGTGTACCTGACTTCCTTTGCTCAACATTATGTTTATTTATAGTGATTCATCCATAGTTTTCATTTAGTTATAGATTATTCTCATGGCTGCATATTCTTTCTTTGTGTGAATATACCATAATTCATTTATCTGTTGACGAGTATTTGGTGTCCAGTATTTGGCTATTCTGAATACCTCTGCTTTAAGCAATTCTTGTACGTGTCTCTTGGTAAACCTAAATACACATCTTTAGCAAGCATATACCTAGGAATGGAACTCCCGAGGTACAGGGAGTGCATATATTCAGCTTTTGTAGACACTGCTAAGTAGTTTTCCAATTGATTGTTCCTATGTTTAACTTATAACTGAAAAACTTCCTAGAGTCAAGCTTAAAAGTTTCTTCCACTTAATCACCCTGCAATCAGGAGATGTCTATAATGCGATTTTCAGATTGCCAAGCTTCTGACTGAACTTGGAAGATAAATCAGACTAAATGACAAATAATCCCAAGGAAATGAGTGCCACTGAATTCTTTTCTCATCAACCACAGAAATCTATTTCACCCTTAACTTAAAAGGAAAAGAAATGATATTAGGCATCCTCTAGGAGCTTCAAAAGATAATTTAAGTAATTTTGTCATGTCACAGATTTTAAAAAGTTCTTTAAAACATGAAAAAATTGAAATGCCCAGAACCCTTCAGCATATCATCAATGACAATGCATCCAGTGCTCAGTTCTATAGTTAATATTTCCCATTATGAAGCTTAAAGTCATATGGTCACTCTGAAGACTATTTGGCTTACATGGTAGCCAGAATAATGACCTCCCGGAGATGTCTCTGCTCCATGAATATGTTAGCTTACATGATAAAAGGGACATTGCAGGTGAGATGGAGTTAAAGACCTTGACATGGGAGCAATTATCCTGGATTATCTGGATGGATCCAATGTAATGACTTGAGTTCTTGCCAGCAGAGGACATTTCCTGCCTGTGGTCAGAGGGAGATGTGACCACAGGAGAAAGGTTAGTGAAATGCAGCCTTGCTGGCTTTGAAGCTGGAAGAAGCCCCAAGCCAACGAATGTGGGTGGCCTCTAGAAGCTGGAAAAAGCAAGGAAACAGCTTCTCCCTTAGCGCCTCCAGGAAGGAACACAGCCCGGCTGACACCTGGAGTGTAGCCCAGTGAAACCCAGGGGGCTTCCTGACTTACAGGACTAGAGGATAATACATTTGTGCTGGTTTAAGCCGCTAAGTTTGTAGCAGCAAGAGAAAACCAGTAGTTCAAAACTGTGCAGAAATAGGAATGGTCAAAGTCCTTTTAAGCTAATTTCAGAGCAGCAAATTCTTTTTTTTTTTTTTGAGACGGAGTCTCACTCTGTCACCAGGCTGGAGTGCAGTGGCTGGATCTTGTCTTACTGCAACATCTGCCTCCTAGGTTCAAGCGATTCTCCTGCCTCAGCCTCCCGAGTAGCTGGGACTACAGGTATGTGCCACTACGCCCAGATAATTTTTGTATTTTTGCAAGAGACAGGATTTCACCATGTTGGCCACCAAAGAGACGGGGTTTCACCATGTTGGCCAGGATGGTCTCGAACTCCTGACCTCATAATCCACCTGCCTCAGCCTCCAAAAGTAGTAGTATTACAGGCATGAGCCACCGCGCACAGCCCAGACAGAGCAGCAATTCTTAAACCAACACACAACATGACGGGGAGAGCCCACCAGCCCCTCACCGGCTCCTGGGGATGAGGGCTCGAACATGCTGGAGGAGTCACTGTAGGTGTTGGAGGCTTGTTCTGAGAGCTTCTTTTTGCCGCTTCCTTCTGATGACTTGTGTGATTTCTTCTTATTTTTCACCAAAATTTTATACATTAAATCCATAGGGCTTGGAAGAGGAACTCCAGATTCCAGCTAATAGAAATGAAAGGCATATTCTTTAAAAATACTGCTCCCTCTTTCAGATCCCCTCCCCAGACCCCCAGATCAGCTGTGGATACCAAATGTCTAGACTTCTTCCCTACCTTCAACACTGCTCATTAAACTCTTAGTGTATCTTACATGGGAGCTAATTTCTTTTCATATCAAAGATATATTTTCATTACTATACTTTTTTTGGCAACATATTCTACATGAAGAAGACCATAGAAATGTACTGGTAGATTTGATGTACTAAATCTGAACATTTATGAATTTTCCAATGGACCATAGAAACCCAATCATCTTGATTTAGGAAAGATAAGAAGGCCCTGGCCTGAATTTTCGAAGGAGGGAAGCCAGGCATCTGCCAGGAGGAGTTGGTAAAGACGGGCAGAAGCTTCCAGGTGAGCCCATGAAATCATTTTTTCAGATGTCCCTTAAAATCGGCAAAATCCCCATCCTGGTACTAGGTAGTTTAGCTGCACATGTCCCTGGCATCAACAGAAGTGGATGAGGTGGCTTCAGATTTCCTCCCAGCCCTAAGATTCAAGCTACCATATTTGCAAGCCTTATTTTGACTGTTTCAAGTTTGTACATCTAACGGGAAAATCAATTTCCCATGAGGGGGTCATTAGATATTGTATCAGAGAGCATGTGTGCAAGCCACAAGATAGGTTACTTTAAGAAAATCTATAGAATGCCTAAGTTAGTCCTCTATTCATGGCTTGCAATGAGTGGAGGGACTGGTATAAACTCACTTACAAATGCATGGAGATTGGGCAAAAGGGTGCAGGAAGGAAAATGCTACTTTAGGATATTTCTGCTGCTTTCCTTCCCAAAGCAGAGATATCGTCATGGCAATGGGCGACCTGAGTTGTGCCACACCAAAAGGTGCATCCAAGGAAATAGAGAACAGCTAGCAGGGACAGGCCAAGAAGACACTGTGCCACCTGCAGTGTCCTGTTTTGCCAATCCATTCATCTCAAAGGGGTGTGACGAGGTTCCCTGGGAGTGAGCAGAGGCCTGTCCTCTTGGACTGTCTCTATGGGCTGATTGTAATTGTTGGGAAATCTGCACTCTTGATTGAGTTTCATCAGGCAGCCAGCGAGAGAGAAGAGTGTGGGAAGAGGAAGGGTGCAGAGGCATTCCTCTACCCTTAGTGGGGCCCATTGCTGGTATCCTCCTTGTCAAAGATTTCATCACCAACTGCATTAATCTTACCAAGAAACATAAATATGAAAAGGAAGTAAGTTTTCCCTCAACCTCATTCATCAATAATGCACACATTCCTTCAAGGACAAACATCAGAACTGCTTACTGGATATTTTTCCAGGGGCTCCATGAGAAGGGCATCCCCAAAGATCAGTCGGCAGTACTCCGCCATCTTGGCTTGCTGCTTTGGGCTAAGGGAGAACAAGAACAGAAGAAGGAAAGTAGGGAGGCTTATCCAAAGAACCTGAACAGGATTGCTTTGTGTTATTAACCACAGAAAGAAGTAATTCTCTAATCCCACCCATCAGGATTGGTTTTTATCATCCTGGATCTTTATCTTAACTTATGTGAATTTGAATAACATACACAGATGGACAGTGAAGGCATTGATGTGTGAGGTGGTTCCCAAGGCAGACCTGCATAGACACAGGTGGAGGGGACAGCAGGTCATCTGCTGTAACTGGAGCCTTGAAATTCCCAGAGTTAGAGGCTCAGTCCCTTTTGTTTAACTCGCTGATTCCAAGTCAATTGCAAGACACTTGGAGAAAGAACCCTTTCATATTTCCATGTAAATTATCAAGTGAAATTTGTAAACCACTTTTGCAAAGGAGTGTTTATGAGGAGATGAAAGAGGATAGATAAGGAAGGATGGCAGGGAGGGAGCTGAATAGGGAAAGAGAGACAACGGAGAGAGAAAAAGAGAGGGAGAGAATCTCAAAATGTAGAAAAGGGCAGACAGGCAAACAGTGTGTCCACTTGGGGAGGGGGTCCCGGAGGAAAGATAAAAGTAGCAGGCACCTTGGGGAAAGGTGTGTGCAACTCATATATACATAATAGAAAAGCAAAGGTGGTATCATTCTGAATATGTTGCCAGTAGGGACCTGGTATAATGGAAAAAGGCTGGCACTGCAGGGTTTGCTGAGCTGAGCGACAAGGTCTGAACCACTCTGGGTCTATAAAATGAGGAGAATAATAACCATTCTTGGAAAGGGACAGAGGATGCTGAGAAGATGAAATGAAGTAATGGATGCAAACGCCTTTGAAACATTAAAAGAGCAGGGCAAATGTAAGATGATTCCACTGTTACAAGGCGGCGTCCGCCAGCTAGACTAGACAAATCCTACGCCCAGTAACTTGTAAACACAGCTGATATAGGGGAACATTCATATTCTTTCAATGCTACTGCTTCCCTTGACCTTTCAAAAAGCAATAATTTTTTTTCTCCTTTCGTGGAATGTTAAATATCATTACAAAGTTATCCAGTTCCTTTGGGTTTTATGGACTTTGAATTTGATCTACAGTCTGTCGAACTTGATTTCCAATAGTTATCTCTACATGCTGCAATGATATACATTTTAGCAGGACTGTGACTGTACTAAGAATAAGTAACAGCGATGAAAAGCCTTCTTGATGAAAATTCAAATTGATCATAAAATGTGATTCTTATTCTTATTTTCATTCCCTTTTCCATGAATGTTTAAGCCTGGATCATGGGCTGTTTTTTTTTTTTTTTTTTACTGGGGTTAGGGGGGTGGTATTGACGGTTCAAATCATATTGAAATGGTCCACAGGAAAAGTCACTATTTTGTACTCATTTTTTTCTTTTTAAAAAACCAAGTGTGTGCTTTGGGAGGAAAGTGAGTTCTCTGGCATTTGAATATGAAACCCCAAAGTCACTGCTTTCTTGGAACTGCAGGGAGAGGCTAAGGAGAGATTCAAAGGATTTGCAACGTCCTCCACAGCAACCTTGCCCCTTCTCACCAGGCCTCTCTTGGTCTGTATGGGAGCTTACTAAATGGCTTATGCGGCCATCAGAATACACTGCCACATTCCTCAGCAGTATTAGGGAGAGAAGAAAAACTGCTAATCAGAGAATTGATCCTGAAAAGCATTGGAGGTCGTTGCTGAAGGACAAGTCATTAGAAACTGTGTCTATGAGACCTTTGGGAGCAGGCAGAGAAGTGGCTGATTTGGTAGGGCCAGCCCCGGGCATCCTCGGGTTCAAGTCTTCTTCCTCCAATGACAACTTGCACAGGGGTTCTACCAGGTCAGCCTGTTCTGTGGCTGCTGCTGATAAGAAGTACAGTTGTGCTGGGATGACATGTTCCAGAGTGCACTAAAGAAATGGCCAGGCCGGGCGCGGTGGCTCACGCCTGTAATCCCAGCACTTTGGGAGGCCGAGGCGGGCGGATCACGAGGTCAGGAGATCGAGACCATCCTGGCTAACACGGTGAAACCCCGTCTCTACTAAAAATACAAAAAATTAGCCGGGCGTGGTAGCGGGCGCCTGTAGTCCCAGCTACTCGGGAGGCTGAGGCAGGAGAATGGCGTGAACCCGGGAGGCGGAGCTTGCAGTGAGCCGAGATCGCGCCACTGCACTCCAGCCCGGGCGACAGAGCGAGACTCCGTCTCAAAAAAAAAAAAAAAAAAAAAAAAAAAAGAAATGGCCAAACCCTCCATTTCCCTTTCACAGAAAGATGCTACTGAGTATCATGGAGCTTTACTTCTCCAAGTGTGGCCCCTGAACCATCAGCAGAATCACACCAGGAGCTTGTTAGAAATGCAGATTCTGAATCAGAGACTCCGGGACAGTGGAGTCCAGGAGTCTGCATCATAACAAGCCCTCTTGATTCTGGTGTGTGTTCAAGTTTGAAAACCACTGCGATTGATTAAGGTAAGTCAGCATGTGCCAAAGTAGATGACATTTTTCCTGACTGTTGGAAATTGGGAGCCCCGAATTATCTTTGATCAAACACCTGGAGTGAAAGCAGGGCATTTTACCTGAATGCCCTTCTCTCAGGATTTTCCAGGGAACCATATTCTTTCCATTAGAGGAATTTAAGGGAGATGTCCCAAATATCCCCAAACAGGTGTCCTCTGTCAGGAAGTCCCCAATCAGGCCCAGATAAAGATTTTACTGGAGCCATGATTATCACTCAATTCCACTAAGGAATCACCTGAGCTGTTAATGCTGCAGGTGACAGGATCAAGTCCACAGTCCCCTGATTCATGTAGCTGGGACCAAAGCCCCGGAACATGCATTTTAAGCCAGGCTGCAGATAATTCTGATGCAGGTGGTTAATAAACCATGGTGGTTACAGCTTAGCTCTTCTATTTCATTTACATTACCTGGGGTCTTATTAAAATGAAGAGTCCAACACAGAGTCCAGGGTGGGGTACAGGACTCAGCTGCAGCTCTAACTTGCTCTCCAGGGATGCAGATGCTGCTGTCTGAGGACCACACTTTTAAGAACAAGAATCTATGTCTAATGTAGACATTTAGAACCTGCCTGAGGGCTGGGTGTGGTGGCTCACGTCTGTAATCCCAGCCCTTTGGGATGCCGAGGCAGGCAGATCACCTGAGGTCAGGAGTTTGAGATCAGCCTGGCCAACATGGTGAAACCCTGTCTCTACTAAAAATGCAAAAGTTTGCCAGTTGTGGTGGTGCGTGCCTGTAATCCCAGCTACTTAGGAGGCAGGAGAATCACTTGAATCTGGGAGGTGGAGGTTGCAGTAAGCCGAGATTGCACCACTGCACTCCTGCCTGGGTGACAGAGTGAGACCCTCAAACCAAACAAACAAACAAAAACAAAAACAAAACCTGCCTCAGAATCAACTGAGATGGACAGAACAAGAGGTAGGTGTCCAAGCAAAAAGTAAAATGAGCTATTTGGTAATCAGGCTATTCATGTTCTCAGTAAACATGCACACCCACCTGATGGAACTAAATCAGAGCAGAGAGCAAATTGAATTGAAAAAGTCAGAGGAAAACAAACCAACTTTAATTGCAGGTCAGAACTGCAGAAATAAAAGGCATTAAAATTGCAATTAGCAAAAAACAAAATCCTGAAGTGTTTGGAGCATCAATATCAGCTACCATGGAGACGAAGTGAGAGGGAAAAAAAAATCACAAATGCATTTTGAACTTCAGGTCATAGCAGACATTTCTGAGCATAATAAAATACTCCCAAGGTGTGAGCATCTGGGGCAGAGGTCAGTTTTTCTGACCGAGGAACTCACTTGATTTCTTGGGAGCAAATCCTCCAGTTTGAACTAAACCAACCTCTTTCCCTATAAAGGAGGAATCTGCAATCCATGGAAATTAAGAACCTTGTTCAAAATTTCACAGCTTTCTGTGGCTGAACATGGGTAAAGATTACTTCAATTGAATTTGGTGTAGAATTCTTTTTATAAAAGTGTTAGTTCACAAGTAGGATGTCAGAGTCAAGTAGGGCTTTTAAAAATATATTTTCAAGTCTTATTTCTAGAAATTCTCAGTCAGGGTAAGGGTGTAGCTCAGGAATCTGCATTTTGAAGACACTTCATGGGATTCTGATGTAGCAACAGGATACATTGAAAGCAGCTAATAGCAGATTCCCTTTTATTGTCTATGGATAGGTGACTTCAGATATTGGCAGAGAAAACCAGAAGTTTCAGTGGCTTTTCTCATTTTTTCTTTCTTTTTTAATTAATTTATTTTTTTTTGAGACAAAGTCTCACTCTGTCACCCAGGCTGGAGTGCAGTGGCGTGATCTCAGCTCACTGCAGCCTCTGCTCCCAGGTTCAAGCGATTCTCCTGCCTCAGCCTCCTGAGTAACTGGGACTGTAGGCACCCGCCATAACACCTGTTTTGTATTTGTAGTAGAGACTGGATTTCACCGTGTTGGCCAGGATTGTCTCGATCTCCTGACCTCATGATCCGCCAGTCTCGGCCTCCCAAAGTGCTGGGATTACAGGCGTGAGCCACCGTGCCCTGTCCTTTTCTCCTTTTTTCTAGTATAAATTTGTTTTGGACGTGTGGCCCAAGTGAGCTGGGACCAGAGTTCTGAATCTGAAATTCCATATATGCAGCACACAGGGAAATAAAATAGTTCATCAGAGATGGCAAATAGGTGTCAGATGTCTTGCTGGTCTATTCTGAGGTCACTGTGTTGAGAAGGATTCTGAGGTTATTTCTAGGGTTAGTGGGAAAGAGTGCTGCTACTGCCTACCATGGGCTCAGGAACTAGATGAAGTGGCTCACAAGTCAAGCATGGGGTTTTACCAGCGAAGGGAAAGCTTATCGGTTTTCTTTGGGTGTGTGCTAGCCTCCCAGGAAAGAATCGTGGCTGAACAATTTTGATATCTGAAGGACAAGGGAAATATGAAGCAAGCAACTCCCACCCACTTCCTCCACAATAGAATTTTATCTTTTAGTGTTTCACTGCCATTACATTATCTCAGTGGCTTGGGACACAATCATGGCATCCTGGAAAGGCTGTTTTCCTGTTTTCTTGTGTCACATAGAAATTATTAATGAACTTTTAATAGCTAAATTTATCATTTTTAAGCCAGTAAGGGCCGTACAATGGCACTAGTCTCTTTGCCTTTATGCACAGTGCAGAAATTAGTTTTCATGTCCAGTTTTTGATCTCTAAATGACTAGTGTGAAGAACTGCAAAAAACATCTTGTGTTTAAGGATTACAAGCCACAGAGGCAAACATTTGCTGGCCATTGCCTGGTGGATGCTCTCGTTGTCTGAATTTGATGTTTTGAAGGCTCGCGATGCTTCTGTTTAGGCGTAGGAGATGTGTTGGTTAAAAGTGTGCATTTTGAAGCCACACTAACTGGATTGGAATCCCATCTCTGTCATGTTTTAGTTACATGGCCTTGAGCAAGTTATTCATCCTCTTTAGGACTCAGTTCCATCATCTGTAAAATGGCGATAATCATAATATTTACTCTTAGAAGCACCTGGGTTTGTGGTAAGGCTTACATGAGCTGAGGCATGTAAAATATTTCAAAAACTGCTTGGCACAAAAATGTTTAATAAATGTTCGCTATTAATAAAGGTTAGCTATTATGTTGTTGTTGGTGGTGGCGGTTGATATTTTTCTGGCTATGCCAAGGGGAAGCTCAGTGTAGCAGGTGTGACAATACAGAATGGAACCATAGCCTTTCATTTTGTCTAATTTAAATAGAAACTTCTCTTTAAGAAAATAAGTATGCCAATCCCAGCACTTTGGGAGGCCGAGGTGGGCGGATCACCTGAGGTCGGGAGTTCGAGACTAGCCTGACCAACATGGAGAATCCCCGTGTCTACTAAAAATACAAAATTAGCTGAGCATGGTGGTGCATGCCTGTAATCCCAGCTACTCGGAAGGCTGAGGCAGGAGAATCGGTTGAACTCGGGAGGCGGAGGTTGCAGTGAACCAGGATTGTGCCATGGCACTCCAGCCTGGGCAGCAAGAGTGAAACTCCGCTTCAGGAAGAAAAAAAAAAAAAAAAAAAAAGCATCCTCAAGTCGAAACTATAATACCTGAAAGAAAAGTGCTCAAGTATTGTGATATGGTTTGAATCTGCATCCCTGCCCAAATCTCATGTCAAATTGTAACCCCCGATGTTGGAAGTGGGGCCTGGTGGGAGGTGATTGGATCATGGGGGAGATTTCTTATGGTGTAACACCATTCCCCTTGGTACTGTTGTTGCAATAGTGAGTTCTCATGAGATCTGGTTGTTTAAAAGTGTGTGACACCTCCCCACTCTCTCTTAGTTCTCCTCCTGCCATGTAAGACACCTGCTCCCACTCTGTCTTCCCATGAGTAAAAGCTCTCTGAGGCCTCCCCAGGAGCAGATGCCACCATGCTTCCTGTACAGCCTGTGGAACTGTGAGCCAATTAAACCTCTTTTCTTCATAAATTACCCAGTCTGTTACCCAGGCATTTCTTTATAGCAGTACAAGAATGGACTTATACGTATTGTTACAGGCCAATTATAAATGAATTGACAGAGATGAGAAATTGTCTAACAGAGTCAATTGCAAAGCAGAACCTAGTTGCAAAGCAAACTAGGTATTAAATACAGCCTCTAGAGATGCCCCTTTGAGTAAGAACAGAAATAGCATGGAACAGAATAAATTCCTTTCTCTTCCTTTGACCCTCAGAAGCGTTGGAGAAACTATGTGCCAAAGGATTACATCATTCGTTGGATGATTGTTGCATAATGAAGCAGAACCACAAGCCGGTAAATATAATATGGATTTCTGGTGGGCAAACTGAAAAAATACAGATAATTATAAAATTGTCACATTTAACTACTTAGAAATTCTTCAAGTTGAAATTTGCTCATGACCAGTCTGCATCTTTAAGATCTAGTGAACTCTTTAAGAATTAGAGAATTGAAGCACATGTTACAAATTACTTGGACAAAGAGGCTCAGTGACCTGGGAAAGACTCCCAATAGGAAGGAGGGTAAAAAGAAACTTGTAATCCAAATTAGGACAGGTGCTGCTGGCTTTTAGTTGAAAAATCTGGCTTAGGTTCCTGAAATGAAAGAGAGGCTTTCATTCAATATGGATAAGAATCTTTCATTCCGAAGCTCTTTAAAGTAACTACATGATAAACTAATATACATCTATTAGATATAAATGTGTCTCTCTTTGGTAATGTGTGATAAAATGAATATAAAACAGTGAAGTCAAAATAACCTTTTCTTTGTGTAGCTCAGCAATACATGCAGGCTATTTTGAAATTGGCAAATACAAATATTAACAAACAGGGGAAAGCCAGTGAAAAGGGGGAATATGGAGGTTTGCTGAACTGAGTTCTGTGTAAGTGCAAATTGGTAAAATGGAATTCACAGCTGTCCCCCCACCTGCCACAAAGTGATGAAGTGGACTCAAATTGTGTGCGATAGAAGGAGCTAATGAAGGAGGGTTATAAAAGTGGCCCACAGCACCCCAAATCTATAACAGAGACATGTATTGTGTAGAAAAACGTGTTCCACTGCATTGCAAAAAGAAGAGTTTTTAATTTAAAAACCATACTGTGGTATGAAAATAGATCCTACAAGTCCAACGGATAATTTTAATGTTGATTATTTTAAGTGAATTCCATCACCTACAAATGAAAACATGCCAGTTAATATACAACATGATTGAAGAACACCATTAATCATGTCAAATAATCTTAAATCTGATAAACAATTACTCAGTATGCCCTATTCGGGAAAAAGACTCATTCCTGAATGTGTTGAATACTTACGAATCCACATGGTTCTCAAACGAAAGGAGAATTGGAAAAGGTGAAGTCTTAAATGCACACTCCGCAATTGCTTCTATCACTTCCTAAAAATGAGAACACATGTATATTCAGTATGCCAGAATTTTTCATCTGTATATTCTTGAAAGGTATTAAATCTATTAATATAGTTGTCTTTTCCATTCAGAGAATTGTATCGAATGGCCTGAAATGGCTAGAAGGGATTTTGAGGGCTGCTGGACGGTGCTAATTCTGACTCTTGATTCTGGAAAGTTATAAGAAGATTGGATTTTGGTGGAGGGGAGAGAGAAATGCAAAGGAGAGGATTCTCCTGTTTGCTAATTGTATCTATTTTTTAATAATCAAAGAAATCTAATCATATTATAAACATTTGGGACAGTAAGAGAAGGCAAAAAATTTCACCCACAAATCCACTTTCTGAACCAAACCATTGTTAGCATTTCATTATATTCACTTCTAGTCTGTCTCTCATGTATTTATGTAGCTTAGTTTTAATTACAGTATATACTCAACTTGTATTTTTAAAAAGCTTTGTTATTGCGATGTGACTTTTTTGAGATATAATCTGCCCATTGAAAGTGTACAGTTCAATGGTTTTTAGTATATTCAGAGAGTCATGCGAGCACCATCCCAATATAAGTTAGAACATTTTTATCGCCTCAAAAAGAAACCATGTACCCACTAGCAGTCACTCCTCATTCCTGCACCCCACCCCACACACCTAGTCCCAGGCAATCATTCATCACTTTATGTCCTCATAGATTTGCCTATTCTAATTATTTCATATAAATGTAACCATACAATATATGGTTGTTTGTGCCGACCACCTTTCACTTAGCATGGTTTCAAAGTTCATCCATGTTGTAACATGTATCAGTACTTCAATTTTCAATCTGCATTTTTTAAAATGTATATGTCACAAGTTTCAATATATGTACAAAATTCTAGAAAGTAAAGGTATTAAAATTGATTTAACCATTCCCCAACTGTTGGACAGCTACATTTTCAGAGTTGTCATTCAAATAATTCTACAGAGAACATCTTCATTTTTTCCCTAATATCTTGATTGATTTTCTGGGAATGAATTCTCAGAAGGGGAATTCTTGATTTAAGAATATGAATACTCTTACAGTCCCTCATGTATTTCAAATTACTTTTCACTTTAGATTGCCCAGAGTAATGCATGCAGGACCAGATTTCAATGCATATTCACCAGTTTTGGGCATTATTCTTAAAAATGTTTTTCTTATTTAACTGGTAGTAAAGTGCAGTCTCATTTATTGTTTAATTATATCACTTTCAGTAGTAGTGAGGTTGCATATTCCCATACACTTGTTTTTAGTTACATTTATTTTTTTCATATTCTCCTTTTAAATAGGGATTTCCACTCCTATTCTTTATGCCTGAGCCTTTTCTGCTATCGTCTCTACCTTCCCCATTCAATATATGCGTTCTTTATATCCACTCCTGAAAGCTATTTCCCTGGCCCCAGAGTATAAGTAAGGCTTTCTAATTCTGTACTACATTTGCATATATCCTCTAAGAAGGATTTGCCTGCATGGAGCGAGAAGAATCACTTTTACTGTTTCTTAGAAATGAACTCACAGATTATCTTTCATACATAATCAGTTTAACTTTTATGATAGTTGAGTCTGTCAAAAAAAACAAGCACTATAAAAGGCAAGCAACATCCAGATTTTAAATACTATATTTGATTTATTTGAGTATAGGCTTTGGATTCAAACAGACTTTTGAATCCTTGCCTCTGAGATTTACAAGCTGTGTGACCTTGGGAAAATCACTTAATGCCTCTGTGTATTGGTTTGCTAATCTATAAAGTGCAATAAATCTCACTTCACAGATCTGTTGGGAAGATGCAGCAAGAGAAGGCAAAGGACTCAGCTCATGATGGTTATATATTCTTGATTCAACTAAGGTGCAGAGATATTAACTGACTTACCTTAAGTCATAGAGAAGAGAATCCAAGATTAAACCTCAGGAAGATTTGTCTGACTCTAGAGCTTATTAATACCCAACCATTGTAGTAACTTCCATGCAGCTAATAATCTTAGCCAGCTAAGAGCAAAGCCCTCAAAAGAACTGAGAATAGAGGTCATCAAGGATGTGGATGCTAAGTGTGGAAAAAAAGAGCTGGATTTTGTTTATTTCATAAATTTGGCACTAGTGTATCAGGTAAAGGATAAACACAGTAGAGCCATTCTCGCCTCCTCTCCTTCTCTCACACCTTTCAATTCATCAGCAATCTTGTCCAAAATAGGTCCCGAGTACAGTCAAGTGTCAGCACCTCTACTGCTATCATCCTGATACAAAAACCACTGCAGTGACTGCTGTGGTAGATTTTATCACTATTCCCACGTATTTGCTTCCCCCTTCCTTTGGGAGGATTCTGTCTACACACTCTGTTGACCATAGGCTTGGCCGTGGTTTTATTTTGGCCAAGGGCCTGTGTGTGAAAATGACATGTGCTGCTGCTGAGTAGAGTCTTGGAGACCCACCATGTTGTTGTCCAGCCATTTCTCTTTCTCTACTCCCATGAGTCCAGTGATATCATAGATGTGGGTTGTTCTTTCAACATGAATTCCAAACAATAGCAATCAGAGCAACAGCTGACATCTAACCTGAGTGAGAAGTAAACCGTTGTGGTTGTAAATCACTGTGATCCTAGGGTTTCTTCTTATTGCAGCAAAACCTAGGAGAAGCTGACTGACAGAGTCTTTTTACTGCTTTCCTGGCTTCTAGTACTTGCCGCTGTATTCCACACCATAGCCAGAGTCATTGCTCCTAAACATGAGTAGACAGTTTCGCTCCTTTCTATAAACTTTCCAATGACCTCCCATTTCACATGGAATGAAATCCAAATTCATTATCATAATCTACACAGCCTAATTTGATCTGGCACCTGCCATTTCTTTAAATTCATCTCCTTTTCCTCTCCCTCTCTGTCATCTGGATACAGTCCATTGATCTTGTTGCTTTTCCTTGAATACATCAAGCATGCTTTCATCTCACCATCTTTGCACTTTGTTCCTTCAGTCAAAAATACTCACATTAAAGCATGATTTACTGCATTGATTTGGGAGTAAGTACAGCACCTGTGCCTAAACATCACCTTACCAAAGGCCTGCCTCTACCATCCAGACAGCATAATTCAGCTCTCTCTTTTCCTTGCCCACTGATTTAGATTGCTTTAAAGGGCATGTTTCTATGCACCATATCTTTGTGTTTATTTTGATCTATCTTTCCTCACTAGACAGTGTAAACTTCTTGAGGTAAGAACTTGTTTTCTTCACTGTTCTGCTAAGGCACATTCTAGATGCTCAGGAAATACTTTCAAATGAATGAATGAACTCCTAATATATGACAGAAGAGAAACAGAATTTATCTAGTTGTGTTCCCATTTATTCTTCTATTGACTAGCTCAGAGGTCAGCACACATTTTTTCATAAAGGACCAGGTAGTATTTTAGGCTTTGCTGGCCATATAGTTTCTATTTCTATGGCAACTGTTCAACTCTGCCTTTGTAGCTCGTGATGATTAATTTTATGTGTCAACTTGACTGGGTCATGGGGTGCCCAGATATTTGGTTAAACATTCTTCTGGGTGTCTCTGTGAAGGGTTTCTGGATGAGATTAACATTTGAATTGGTAGACCGAGTTAAGCAGCCTGCCCTCCCTAATGTGGATGGGCCTCATTCAAGGCACTGGAAGCCTGAATAGGAAAAAAAAAAAAAAAGAGTAAAGGAGAATTTGCTGTTTCTGCCTGACTGTTTTTGAGCTGGGACATTGGTCTTCTCCTACCTTGAGACTTGGACTTGGACTGCAGCTTACACCATTAGCTCTCCTTATTCTTAGGCCTTTGGATTGGGACTGATATTGTACCATTAGGTCAGCTGGGTCTCCAGCTTGCCAACTGCAGATCTTGGGATTTCTCAGCCTCCATAACCACATAAGCCAGTTCCTTTTAATAACTCTGTCTCTCTAGAGATAGAGACAGTCCAGACTAATGCATAGCCCCAAAGCAGCCACAGATAATATGTAAACAATTGGATGTGGCTGTGTCCCAATAAAGCTTAATTCACAAAAGCAGATGACAGGATAAATGTGGCCTGCAGAAGATAGTTTGTTGACCCTTGGACTAGTCTGATCATTGGCTTAAGCAAAGCTTAAAACTTGATTGTAACCAAAGATAAATGTAATTTTGTATTACAGAAGATTGAATGTTGATTCATACTTAATAGCCAGATTAACTTGTTAACAACTTCATGGCTGAAATTTCCAATAAACATTAAAAAAGTCCTTCAAATACACATGTAAATAAAAGTGTAATTAGTCTTTGCTAACTTTTGTTTTCTTTTTTTTTTTTTGAAACGAAGTCTTGCTCTGTTGCCCAGGCTGGAGTGCTGTAGCATGATCTTGACTCACTGTAACCTCTGCCTCCTTGGTTTGGGCGATTCTTGTGCCTCAGCTCCCAGGCAGCTGGGACTACAGGCATGTACCACCACACCCAGCCAATTTTTTGTATTTTTAGTAGAGATGGGGTTTTGCCATGTTGACCAGGCTGGTTTAGAACTTCTGACCTCAAGTTATCTGCCTGCTTCAGCCTCCCAAAGTGCTGGGATTATAGGCATGAGCCACTGCGCCTGGCCATCTTTGCTAACTTTTCTGATGATGGCTGTCTTCATTGTCTGTTTGAGAACTTCTCCAGCTGCCTTTAATAATGAAAGTGGATTGTAGGCTCACCTCATTGGTATTTCGGCCAAGGAGAGTCAAATCTGAAGGTGGGTAAGACCCCTCCTCCCCTCCTCTAATTTAGGAAGTGGGTATTTAGCTCCAGGTCAAATCTCTCTCGTATCTTTCTTTGGCTGATAAAATGTGAGTGTTTCTCTGGGCCTCTTAGACTTGTAGGGAGTCCATGCCCCCCATCTTCCTGGCTCCCTGGGTTTCATTCTCTCTTCCCACAGTGGGGATGCTAGTGTGGTCTGAACTACAGCTGGGCCACTGGGGTTCCTAGATCTTCCTGTGTTGTTTCCCCTGCTTTTCCATTTGTCCTGCCTCTGACATTGTGTACTTCTGATCTTGTGTGCTTGGCTAAGGACTCATGTTTGCAGTAGAGCATCCAAGCTCATCTGCTGTTCCCTTCTCTGCTCCTACTGGGCCCCTAACCAAGGCCTGGGCTGTGTTTAGTTTACTATAATTTGGGCTTCTGGTACCTTCCTGGAGGTGAAGTGGATGCCATGGGTTGAGCGTAGAGGATGCCCACACCTTCTACCATGTTAGCCTTACAGATGACTTAATTCAGCCCCCCACCTTCACTCTGGCTTAATAAGTCCATGCCTATGTAATACACAACCATTATATTTACAGAAAGAAAGCTAACATTTGGCTTTTATGAATTTCAATGATAACATCCAAAGCTAACATTTATAGAGTAGGCACTGCATGCCATGCATAGTTTAAGCAATATTTGTGTATTAAGTAGGGTTATTGAATGCTTACTTACAACCACCCTAGGAGGTAAGCACTATTATCATCTCCAGTTTGCTGATAACAAAGGAGACTTGCACTGGGAAGGAAGCTTCTCCAAGGTCTTGCAGTGACTAAGTGGAAGAGCTTGTACTGGACCCCTGGCAGTCATCTCCAGAGTAGCATCCTTACCTTCTGTGTTCACCTTTCTCTCTTTCTCACCCATCCTTCTCCCTCCTCTCTCTGTCCACCTCTCCCCATCTCTACCATAACTTTAGCTAGCAGCTTAGGAAAACTTTTCCAATTATTAAAGCAAAAAAAATTACTAAATTTCATCTAATAATTTTAGTTCGGAGCAACTGAAAACTTTAGAAGTTCCACTGGAGAACTTTCATGCTTTTGTGCCTTTGAAATATTTTGTATGGTGTGCGTGATCAGTTAGGATGAGAAAACCAGTTATAGCTTTTAAGTTACATTCTTTCATACTTGCTATAATTGGTGGACATTGGATGTGAAAGTACGGTAATGCTCCATTGCTCTTTATCAAGCCAAAATTGTTTTTCAGAGACTTGTAACACTAGATTCAATAATCTATAAGCCATATGGTTCAATTACTAAACTCCAGTGAGACAAACTGGCCTTGAAATCCTTTATCCTCGACAGACAACAGTAGGGTGTATTTGGATATCCATTTTATATGTGCATTTAGGTAGCAGTAAAACTGCATCCTAAATTATTGTTTTTCTCAGGGAATGAATGACACTTTATTTTCAGAAACGCTGGATTTAACCTACTCTAATTTAATATGTTTTCCTCATATATTTTATTACATTATCCATTTTTCCATCTTATATAATTGCTGGTTAAAAGGAAGCTGCCTAAAGGGAGAAAAACCACCCTGGGAAGGAGGTGGGTAGGTGGTGTCAAGCGTAAGGAGAAAGGATATTGGGTGGGAGAAGAGAGAATGAAAACTAAGTGGTGAATTGCTATGTCATGGCTACCAGGAAGGCTAAGGTGATGAGGCATTGAAACAGATATATGGGATAAATAATAAAGCCAGACTACAAAACAAAAAGCCCTTCATAAAGAAGCTGAATGTCTCCTTTCCCAGAACGTAACTTTTTATTTTGACCCATACAGTAAACAGGGAGCAAATGCCAATAGGATCTCCTGCTTTTGGGATCTATCACACAAAAGCTTTCCAGGTCACACATACTGAAAGCAGATACACTGGGTGACATAAAAATGAACTCTGCAATCAGTTTATTTTGCTGCTGCACTATGCAGTGTAGCTATAGAATATAGTCTAACTATACTGTGAATATCTGGCCCAAATGTTCAGGGCAGCTGAAACTGGCAAATGTTGGGGGAATGTTTTCCCTGCCTCTACCAACATATTATGTGTAGGATGGAGAAAGACAAATTCACTTATCTGATGAGCAGAGGCAAGAAAGACTGAAAATGGAGGTTATGCTGTATTTGATCTACTTGCTCTGGGAAGGGAAAATTCATTCAAAAACATTTATTGAGCATCTACTATATGTCAGGTTCTGCTCAAAGAAGAGAACTTGGGACAGATCAGGGAACAGAACAAAGAGCCCTGTCTTTGTGGAGCTTATGCGTTAGTAGAAGGGACAATAAACAAGGAACATAGGAATTAAGCAAATTAGGCAGATTGTTGGAAGGTGATATGATAAGTGCCTTAGGAAAATACATTACTAAAAAGTGGGGGTGTCAGGGGTTACGTCAGTAGTGTGGGGATTGGGAGTGGTGGCTGGTGACAGTATTAAATAGATGGGTCCCAGGAGGCCTCACTGAGAAGGTGACATTTGAGGAAGGCTTCAAGGAGGCAAGGGAAGAACCAGGCAGATACCTATGAGAATACCATTCCAGGCAGAGGGAAGAGCCTGTGCAAAGGCTGTGAGGTGGGACCAGCCTGGCACAGCCAATGAATAGCAAGGTCAGTACTGTTGGAGCCCAGTGCGTGAGGGGGAAAGCAGTAAGAAACAAGGTAATGGGATTGCAGATTATGTAGTGCCTTGTGCCCTGTTTATCTTCTTACTCTTTCTTATTACAAAGTCACTTTACACGCTGGGTTCAGGGAAAGCAGACTGCATGCTGATAATCATGCAAGCAGTGTTGGGACTAGGACGAGGCAAGAGAGGAGACTATGTGCAAAATTTAAAGAGACACTCACTCTCTAGGGCCAGCTCTGTGCTTACACAGCCCTGAGAGCAAAGACGTCCTTAAATTTTACTTGCTAGGAGACTTACTTGTCTTTCCTAGTCTCAGTCCTGATGCAAAGCATCCTTGCTACTGTATATCAGCCTGCAAAATAGGTTGGCATTTCCACTCCCCACATCCATCCTCACCCACTATCACCTACCCACATCTCAGCCAGAACTGTCTATCCTGCTATGTGCATTAGCAGGAGGAATAGCTGGAAAAACCAACTGGGATGATGAATTCACTCCTGTCTTTAGCCATCCTGGTCACCTCCCCACTCCCAACTCCAGCAGGCAGAGAGAGAAAGCAGCATTCTGGGTTAGATTTTAGTCTTTAAGCCTCTCACCCACTGGCAAGTGTGTGGACGTGGTTGAGAAGCCATGCTTCCAGAGCCCAGAAAGAGATGTTCAATCAGCCCGTGACTCTGGGATTACAGATGTAATTGAAGAACCACTTGTATGATCGAGTGCACAAGGAGAGTCACTCCAAGTTGACTCAATGGCAGGCAGAGGCCAAGAAGCAAATGCTCCACATAAAATAAATATGCCTTAGGATGTGCTTGGTGTTTATTCTCCCACAAGGAACTCAGAGAACTTGGAGGATTTTAAATTATTAAGAAAATAACAATTGCTTCTCACAATGTCTCTGGAGGGTAGACAGGGCAGTGGCCTGGGGAGTGGGGCAGGTCTTCCTGGCGGATGGACAGTGTGTGGTGCCACCAGCTCTCAGCTCCATCAGGGCGTGCTGTCTGCCATTCCAGGAGCATCATCATCCATCAACAGACAGATGAGCCCAAGCTGCACTGGCTCCACATGGGGGTAACCTGTCTCCACTTTTTCTTAAAGAGCCCAACTGTTAGACTGCATCTTAGGTAGTTGACAAAGGACCATAGCAAGGTCTGAGAGGGAAGAAGTGGGACTATGGAAATGAATTAAACATTGATTTTCCACTTAAGAAAATGCAAGGGTCATAATCATGCTCAATTTCAGGAATAGACACAGCTTTTAAAGACTTTGATCAGAATTAATGTCAACCCCATATTAAACTTTGTTGTAAAATTTAAGTGAAGGGTGCTATTTGCTCTAATTATTGCATTGCAGGCTAAGTTGAATAAATGAAAAGTCGTATTCCTTAGGCACAACATAATACACATATTTTTAGGTGTGAATGATATTACTGCTGAAAACATTTTTATTATTGTCTAATACAGCAACTTCAATCAGAAAAATCCTTTTGTCTAAACAGAAACTTGGCTGTCCCTTGAAAATCTTGCTTCTTGTTATCTGCTTTCTTCAGTGATCACTGTTTATTTTCTCACATCTCAAGTGTTTCACATTAAGAAGCTGGGGTTTGGGATCTTTTTGCTCTCACTGCTACTTCTAAAACACTACCTTTCAACCTTCTTTAAAAAAAAATCCTAGTTCCCATGAGGCAGCCAAAAGAGTTTTTACCTCTTCTTCACTTCTGCCATCTAATGAGCCACTCTTATTCAGAAAAGAGTTGGCAAGTGGCTCACAGTTTCTTCATCCAAAGCTTCGTCACTAACCTTGGTGATATTAACATTGAATTCATCCCATATTCTTGCTTCTCAGTACTCTGATCTCCCATGTTCAATGGCCTTGTCTCCACTCACCTTAATTACTTACATACTTGGACTCTGTTTCCTTGGTTGCTTCAGATAAGAGTTAGTGACATTTCCCTGAGACCCCGGTATCCCAGGCAACAGGGCTTATGCCTTGGGACCTAGTGCGAGAGGTTGTCCTCTGGCCCTTCTCTTCTGATTCCGTTTAAAGGGGTGAAAAAGCCGGAGTCAGCCGAGAGAACATGTTCCCTGAAGCCCACAGCTTCTTTCTCCAGTCACTCTCCAAGTACCTAGGACCCCAGATTTCCCCTACTCCAATGGCCCCAACCCCCCAGGGAAGGCTCTTTGCAGGACATGTGGACAGACTTTAGATATTTGGGCTTGGGTGTCCATACACATGAATGTGTGGCCCCTTGTGGTGCAAAATAGAGCTAAAGGTGGAAAAAGAGAGAGACCAAATGCACCTCATTTCTCACTAACAAGAATGGCTGATGCATCTTTATCAGTAACAGCTTTAGTCCTGCTTCCTAGATAGGATTTACTAAGATACCCTCTCATAGGATTGTTTGTGCCTCCTGACAGCACCCAATCCATTGCAAAACCCTTCTCTTTTGAACCGTCCCCCAAATCACCTACTTTAAGCCCACGTCCTGTAAGTCCTCTGTAATAAACTTTTACTGAGACACCCCAGCTCCCTACAACATGTGTTCTCCTTTGTTGTATGAGCAAACAAACCCAACTTGACCATAGGTATGTTCCTAGGGGTCTTTGACTGATAGACATCAACATTCCAAAAGCTAGCATCACAGAATGGAATCTTATACAATAATTAACAGTAATAATTAATACTATCATCATGATAAAGAAAGCCAAAAAATCTAGAGTTATCTGAAACAATATTAATGAACCTTCTAAACAATGTGGAGTGAAAAAAGCAAGTCATAAAATAATGTATACTATAGTGTGAATCAATTTACAAGTGAAAAAAATTGGTGAAGCTACATCATTTAGGGCTGCATATAAATTTGTACTTTGTGCTCTAAAGAAGCGCAAAGTAGGGACCACTGTAATAGTCAGGATGGTAGTCACCTCCGAGGGTAAGCAGGTCATTCTGATGGGAATGGATACATGGAAGTGTTTCAGGTACTCCCCAAGTTCCTATTTCTCGATTTAGATGGTAGTTACATGGATGCATACTTTATAGCCATTAGTTAAAGCATAGAAATAAGTTGTCTGTATTCTTTATGTATATTCACAAAAATAAAATGCAAGAAATTAGGAGTAAGAGTGCTAAAGAGGACAAGACAAATACATTGATATTTCCTTTCACAAGACAGTTTCCTTAGAATTTGGTTAGCATGAATTAATTCACCTGATGCCAATTATTCATGAATAAACAGCCAAATTTTAGCCTCTGAAATTGCAAAGATGATTAACAGCCTTTGGACTTAATTGTGACCACTGGGACTTTCTACCTTAGGAGGCTTTAACCAAAAGGAATCAGGTGTCTCCAGCTGCCTCTCTTAGTAACATTCATATACTCTACCTTGAAAGATATTTCAGTTGTCATGGTGAAGCCATGGGTAATGACAGGTTCCTCTTCTGCAGTCCGTCCCTTCCAGCAGTCCAGCTCCACACAGCGACAACCAGACAGGAGCACTTGGCGATACATCTCAACAGAGGAGTTTCCAGCCAGTTGGCCAGCTATAAAACACCAACAAAACAAAGCCCAGATTCCCATGAAGCAAGGAAGACCGTGGTGCTTTCTTAGAAAGGCTCCTCAATAACGGGAAAACAAAGAGTCTAAGAGCTGGAGCAGTTATTCTTTGCCTTTCTTCTGCCTCAACATACCAGAAGGTAATGGCTCAATTTCAAATAGAATCTGTAGTAGTGCTTTGGGGAAAGATAGGGCATTGAAACAATAACAACGATGCATGTTTATTGACTATTTACCATGTGCCAATTACAGGTTTTTGGACTGTATATATACTAAACATTTAATCTTCACAAAAAATCTCTGTGGCATAACTATTTAATAAAAAAATACCCATTTCACATAATAAAATGGCACAGAGTTCAGTTGCCCAAGTTTCCAATGCTAGGAAGTAGAAGATCCAGGATTATAGCATCAAAACTCACTCTTTTAATTCTGACTGCCTCCTGATGAGAATTTATTGTTGGAAGACTGTTCTATTATATAAGTCAGCTGCCTCTGACATGTTTGCCAAAGGCACAAATGCTGAGAAAAGCTAAACATTCTGTTTTTAAAAGTGCTCTTTAAAAAAAAAATAAATTTAAGGCCGGGCACGGTGGCTCACGCCTGTAATCCCAGCATTTTTGGAGGCTGAGGCGGGCGGATCACGAGGTCAGGAGATCGAGACCATCCTGGCTAACATGGTGAAACCCCATCTCTGCTAAAAACACAAAAAATTAGCCGGGTGTGGTGGCAGGCGCCTGTAGTCCCAGCTACTCAGGAGGCTGAGGCAGGAGAATGGTGTGAACCCGGGAGGCGGAGCTTGCAGTGAGCCGAGATGGTGCCATTGCACTCCAGCCTGGGCAACAGAGTGAGACTCTGTCTCAAAAATAAACAAATAAATAAATAAATAAATAAATTTAAATTAAACAAAGGATCGCAAAACTTATTCTCTAATAATTACAAAATGTTGTTGAAAGAAACTAAAGAAGACCCAAATAAATGGAAATACATCTCATGTTCATGGAGCAGAAGACTTGGTATTGCTAAGATGACACTACTCCCCACCATTGGCCTAAAGATTCAATTCTTATCAAAATCTCACCAGGATTTTTTGGAAAAAATTGGCAAACTGATCCAAAGTTCATATAGAAATGTTAAGGAACCTGAAACAGCCAAAAGCAATCTTGAAAAATAAGAACAAAGATGGAGGAATCACACTTCTCAAAACTTAAAACAAAGCTACAGTAATCAAGACCATGTGGTACTGGCATAAAGACAGACATATAGATTAATGGAAATAGAATTGAGATTTCCAAAATAAACCCTCAATTTATGGTCAACTGGCTTTCAACAATTGCCAAGACAATTAAGTGCAGAAAGAACCATCTTTTCAATAGTGTTGGGACAACTGGATAGTCACATAAAAATAAAAAAAGAAGAACTTGGATCCTTACCTCATACCATAGAGAACTAAACTCAAATTGGATCAAGTGTACAAATATAAGAGCTAAAACTACAAAACCTTTAGAAGAAAACACAGCAGTAAATTTTTGTGACCTTGATTCAGCAATGGTTTTGTAGATACAACACCAAAAACACAAGCAATGGAAGAAAAAGATAAACTTTACCAGAATGGGACTTCTGTGAATAGAACTAACATACCCTACTAAAGTGATGAGAATTGTTATAATGAAGGCACCTGAAAGGTCTGAGGGCCTTGATTATAATACACAGGGCATGGAAGCCAAAAGCTCCCATTTTACTTAAGTCAGTGGAAGTCACTAATTTCAGGATAAACTATTTTTGAAAGAGTAATAATAAATAGCTCTTGCAAAGGCCCATTAGCAACACACAAATTGAAGTCTTTGGTTTTCCCTATTAAATATTTTCTTTGATTTATATTCTATAAGCCCCAATCATTTTTTAAAAAGTTCTTCTTTGAAATGGGATCTCACTCTGTCACCGAGGCTAGAGTGCAGTGGTGTGATCATAGCTCACTGAAGCTTCAACCCCCTAGGCTCAAGTCATCCTCCTTCCTAAGCCTCCTAAGTAACTGGGACCACAGATGTGCACGAGCATGCTCAACTAATTTTTGTATTTTGTTTAGAGACAGAGTCTCCTTATGTTGCCCAGGTTGGTCTCAAACTCCTGGGCTCAACCGATCCTCCTGCCTCTGCCTCAGGAAGTGCTGAGATTACAGGTATAAACCACCACACTTGGCCTACCATCATTTTTTAAAATAGCCACTTAAAAGATGGCATATTGATGCAAACTGTTAAAATGACTTTGACATGGACAAGATGTGCCCTGTGGAGACACACAGGACAAAGAAAATGGGATTAAGCCTACCAGCTTAATTTTATTTTTATATGCATGTCATAATACTCAACCACCAGCATAACAAAAGGATGACATTTTTGAGTTCTATGGAGCCCTGGTAAATGCACTGAAAGGCTGATTAAGTGGGTCTGCATAATAACTTTTCTCTACTGGAAAAATGGGATGTTTTCAACACAAAGATGCATTTGGAAAAGCAGAAATGCTGACAAAATGATCTAGAAACTTCCTGATGCTGGATAATCAAATTGCCATTCCTAATTGCCTTTTCAAAGTTCATTGTCATGGCAAAGATTTACAAAGGTCTTTTCTGCATTAGGGACAAGGGGACAGTGGGAGTAAAGGGGAAAAGACAAACATTTATATGTTATTTCTAAACTTAAAGAGGAGCTACTATAGCTAAAGGAAGTGAATAATTCAAATATTATCAGGTTATTTAATTTAAAATGCTTGCTCCTGCAGAAAATTGCACCGGTATTAAAGAATAGAGCAGATTTTTGTGTGTACTGTATAGAGAATTGTTTAAGCACATCACTGACTATATCAACACAATTACATATTGTACAATTTCTGAATCAATTTCATTAATACTAGTTGAATGTTACTAACTTTAGTAATGATAGTGTGAAGAATTTAATCAGATTTAACAGTGTATCAAAGTAGATAAATACCTAACAGACACTAGAGCATTCTGTAATAAGAGGTTCAAAGTTTTGAGAAACATTTCCTTAGATTTTCTTGTGAATATTTTTAATCAAAGAACAATGAGAAGGAATTTGATGTATTTTTTGAATGTTGATCAGTTAATGTTTTGAAAACCATGGTAAGGCACGAGGTTGGGTTTGGGAGATGCAAAGGAATGTGGGGAAAAAAACTGAAGAATAAAAAAGAGAAAGAGTTTATTGTCCACCTAAGACCAACAGAATCCCTCCAAGGTAAACTCATTGTTCATTCTTAAAATGAATACTTTTTATTAGAAATGGAACCCTCCCAAAGAAAGCATACTTTGAGAAAACCCACATTTATCCATAATTATCCTATTCCTTGGAATGCATATTAGGTTCCCTGTATGTTTTACTTCATTTATGGAAATATTTTTCAAACACATGTATTCATATTCTCTGTTACTCTCTTTTCTGCCTTAAGCCTCAAAGCTGATTTATTTTTGTTCCCTAAAATTCTTAACTCATTATTACATCTCATCTACCCATTATATTTCCATTTGAATATATTGAATAAATATAGCTTCTGGGGCTAGCGGATCGCTGAAGGTTGAGATTAGTGATAGGTCATGAGTCATTCAACCCTTGGTATTTCTGAAACTAGTATTTGACATCATCTCTCCCTGGCTCTGAACACCCTCTGGAATACATTCCAAGCCCATGATTGAACTTGGGAGCTGAAGCTCCTTCTCAGAGTAATTCATAATACTGCCCCAAGTCACAGCTCTGCAACTTCTCATTTGACTGCATTCATTTTGGGTGGTTGGTTACATTCCCTTGAGCTTTGTCTCAGATTACCCAAGGCATCCAGGGATAGAAAAAACCAGAAGATCGAAAATAGCAATCCCTCCATTAACACAAACTTCTGAAGAATTTCTCATCTTGCAGTTGCTGATGATTAATTGCCTGTTTTCATATTTATCATTAATGTCTTCCCTTCAACCTCCAGGGTAAGAAGGTTCCAGAATGTGTTATATTTGTTAATTCAGTGGCCTTCTTCAATAGTCATTGTCCCCTTCAACAGATGGAGATGAGGACTACATTTCCTTGCTTTCAATGCTATGACAGCCATTCAGGGCATATAATCTCATGGCTACACTTGAGGAAACTGTCCACAATGCAGAGAATGTATTATTTGTCTTGACCCTCTCTAGATGCATCTGTTTGATCTGATTTCTCAATTACGTGGTATCTGCCTGCTGCCCCAGTGAAACCATGGTGCTCTCTTGAACACAGAGCAGTTGCCATGAGATGGCTTAGGAGACAAAGTGTCTATGTAAGAGCCTAAAGTCATTTCCACTCTTAAGAAAATGACTTCAAGTATATACTTTACTGATTATAGGAGCTTCACCATTATGTGTTTGTACATATTCCCCAAAACATTTTCTGTGGGAGGCAAAATACTGGTTACTGGGGATATGAAAGTGATATGAGACATATTCCTTTACCCTTACCATCCAGGTAGGGAGGCAAACATAAATTTCTTCCCATTCTTACACTTCTGGTTGCTCTTTCTGTCTCTTCTTTCTCTTTTTCCTTGCCAGTAAAATATTTTATCTAGGTTCTGATACGCTTCAGGGTCTTCTCTGCAGCCTTGGGGTAAATCTTGATTCTTCTCAGTCAGTCATGGTAGTTCTATGGCCCATGTTAGCAATTACTGTGGGCATTGCTGTGTGGTGTGACTCTGAGCTATATATAACATGGCATAAAGAATGACTACCAGATTGAGGGGACGGAGGTGGGGGGCTGTCAGGGAACCTCTAGGAACATTTTCTTCACTCTTAGAAGGGTCGCAAGAACTTTCGCCATGTCCTTTGTGGATCTTGGTTCATAGGGAGGTAATGCTTAGGGTACACAGTCATCTTGAAACCATAAGGAGACCAAAAAGACAGAAACCACCTGGGTCTTCCATGATATTAATGAATTCCTGATTTAACCAATCCTCAACCACTCTGCTCTTGGGTGCCTTGCTGTGTGAGGTAATACACTGCTTAAATCTTTAAGCCATTAAATAAGAGCATCCTATTACTTTCAGCCACAAGAACCCTGGCTGTTTTAATTTATCTCCATTTTACAAACAAACCAAGGCTCAAATGAGTTAAGTATGTCATTTACTTAAAGGCCATTTTAAACTGGGCCCTGTTTATTTCCTAAGCTCATCTTCTTTTCATTCTACCACCTGACTTTTTAGGTCTGTGTGTGCTCTAAAGCAAAAACAAATGATAAAACGTTGCATATGCTAAGGGCTAAATGAGTGGGAGAGATGGGAAAGAGAGGAGGGGTGCTCAAAGTCTGGGTTTGTAGCAGATGACTGGCAAGGGTACAGCTAGGTCTTAAATCATTTTTAGAACTTTTCTTCAGCCAAGAACTTATACATGAGGAGAGGAGTTGAATAATTATCAGAAACATTCAGTCAGATAATTTAATTCATCAGATTATTGGGGATAGCAAAACCCTCAAATCTAATGGTTTCTTTCTTATCTGAATGAAGATATTAGCTGTCCGGAGATAGATTGCTTTGCCTTTCCAGTGTTTCTGAAGCCATTATCTCCCAAATAGTTGGGAGTATGGGAAAGTTTATGAAGAGGTGCACAAGTATAGGTTGTATTTACTGCATAGTGTTTCTTCCTAGGAAGATTTCTTTTTCTTGAGTCATAAGGGCGGATTCCTCAAGGAAAAGCAATAATTTAAAACATAATCAGTACTGAGGGTACTGCCAAAATCAACCCAAATCCAAAAAGTGACCATGATAATTAAAAACCACTCATTCGGTGCATCTGTTTCTCTCAATGATACAATTTATTTTTACTTCTGGGCATCTTGATATTCAACAAAGGGGCAATAATGAGCAGAGAAATAGACATAATAATAATGCATTGCTAAACTGATTGGTTTCATTCTGTATATTTAATTTTTACAGTCCCTTTGGATGCTCAAAGAAAATATCCTGAATATTGAAATTCTTCCTATTTGGATTTAGATAGCATTTTTCAGGAATATTAGTCCTTAAATGCTCCAAGAAAATAAGTTGGGTGGTGACAAGGAGGATGAAGAGTTAATGACTGTGAGACTCTGATCCTTTTATTTTATATTCAAAACACATTACGGTAGGTGCTAACCTTCCTTTGCACCTAGCATTTCTTAAACTCATTTAAATAGGAAAACTTTCTTTTTTCCACCACTCTTTATATGAAATAATGTTTCTATAAATACAGTTTTTACTTGTTCTGAAAATTGCTGTAAAGTATAAAAACTAGATTATTTTCTAGATATTGATTTAAAAATTTAATAGGATTCAATTGGATTAGGCATTGGTTATATTTTTATCTTATAACATTCTTAATTGATTTGGGGTAGCTTGAATGTTTATATCATAGAAATTTGAGTTTATCCAAAGGCTTCTGAGAAACAGGACTTCTACATTAGTTTCATCTGTAATTAAAACAATGATTCTACCAATAATATGTGAAGTAAAACCAAATTTTGACCCATGAGTCAAAACAGCATTTCAGGCAAAACTTCAAGAGCCTGTATTTATATTTTTATATAGTTTTTTTTCTAATTATATGGAATTCTCCTTATTTCCTTGCAGGAAAATAAATGGCTGGTACTGGGGCAAGGTAATACTGTGAGGATGTAGATTTGACTGCCTTTGCAAAAATCATGACAGTGAGAGAAATCTGACATAGCTGACTCCATCTTGCTTCTAACCTCACAAACTAACTGTCCTTGCTCATTCCTGAGTACAGGCCAAGATAACTATGGGAGGAAATTAGTATACAGTTTGATTTTAAAACAAAGATGATAACAGTCCCTTTCCAAAACTAATCCCCTCCTTTCCTGGGGACCAAAACAACTTTTGTAAGACTAACAAATTAACCACAAGGTTGGAATTATGGTTTAGGACTGAAGTCACAAGATTCGTAACCTCCTTAATTGCTCCTATATATAACATCACTATTATAAAACCTAAGACTGGTGTTTAAGGTATTTTTCAGGCCTTGAATTCTCATGGACCAACTACTGCCACCCATCCTGTGACCCATGCCAAGAAACAGACTTAACTTCTCCCAGGGACTGTCTCAGTCCAAGAAGACAGCTTTGACTCCCATGTCATTTCTTTCCTGACCCACCAATCAGCATTCCCCATTCCCTAACCACTTCCCAACCCCCTCCTGCCTAACTATCCTTGAAAAATCCTAGCTTCTGAATTATCAGAGAGACTGATTTGAGAAATATGTCCCATCCTTCTGCTCCGCTGCCTTGCAATAAGTAAACTTTCTCTGCTGTAACACCTGCTGTTCTCAGTGTATTGGCTTTTTCTAGGCAGCAGGCAAGAAGAACCCAGTTGGGTGGTTACAGATTTATCTAATGCAAACCTTGGTATAATAATACAGAGCTCAGAAAAGGGAGCAAGATAAAAAAAACAACAGCAAAAACAAAACCCCTTAGATGAGAATACAATTTAACATAGTTAATATAGTTTTAAAAACTGAGTATTTGAAAATATGTGGATTCTAACAGTACTAGAAATTAAATAATTGAAGAGATAATTGACCAGAAACGAGGTATATGAATCAGATGGTGTTGATACAAAACCATTGTACAGAAATTTGGAGACAGCTATTAGAGTTCTTTCCTCATAAAAAAGGCAAAGCCTTTTCTTTCCTAATAGCTGAAAGTATCACATCATCTTTTTAGTCTGATTAGCTGTTAATATGCCAACACCCTCAAATTTAAACTAACCTGACACAATGGAGCCAAATTTTTTACCACATCTGTGTTTACCAAGTTATACATAGGAAGGGCATATGAATGACTTTAGAAGAAATTAATTTAGAAGAAATTAATTTGATTGTAAATTTTTAGTGAAATGTAATTTAAAAACTGCATACACAAATTTGAACTACATTTTGTAGTTTTATTATTTGTATTAATATTGAAAATTTTCTTAATACTATTATAAGGCTTTCAGTAAAGCAAATGAGTTAGTATGTATAATCTGTTAGGTATCAAGATTACTAAAGAGAGCACAGCTCAGCAAAATTGGCATACAAGGGACATACCTTAATGAATTAAAAGCCACCTATGACAAACCCACAGCCAACTTAATACTGAATGGGGAAAAGCTGAAAGCATTCTTCCTGAGAACGGGAACAAAACACCACCCTTCTTCATCATAGTACTGGAAGTCTTGGCCAGAGCAATCAGACAAGAGAAAGAAATAAAGGGCATCCAAATCAGTGAAGAGGAAGTCAAACTGTCCCTGACTGCTGACGATATGATTGTTTACCCTGAAAATCCTAAGGACTCCTCTAGAAAGCTCCTAGAACAGATAAAAGAATTCAGCAAAGTTTTCAGATACAAGATTAATATATGCAAATCAGTAGCTCTTTTATATACCAACAGTGACCAAGCAGATAATCAAATCAAGAACTCAACCCTTTTACAATAGCTGCAAAAAAAAAAAAACTTAGGAATATACCTAAAAAAGGAGTCAAAAAGCTTCTACAAGGAAAACTACAAAACACTGCTGAAATAAATCATAGATGACACAAACAAATGAAAACACATCCCATGCTCATGGATGGGTAGAATCAATATTGTGAGAATGGCCATACTGCCAAAAGCAATCTACAAATTCAATGCAATCTCCATCAAAATACCACCATCATTCTTCACAGAGTTATAAAAAACAATTCTAAAATTCATATGGAACCAAAAAAGAGCCCACATAGCCAAAGCAAGACTAAGCAAAAAGAACAAATCTGGAGGCATCACACTACCTGATTTCAAACTATACTCTAAGGCCACAGTCACCAAAACAGTGTGGTACTGGTATAAAAATAGGCACATAGAACAATGGGACAGAATAGAGAACCCAGAAATAAACCCAAATACTTACAGCCAACTGATCTTTGACAAAGCAAACAAAAACATAAAGTGGGGGAAAAACACCCTTTTCAACAAAGTGTGCTGAGGTAATTGGCTAGCCACATGTAGGAAAATGAAACTGGATCCTCATCTCTCCCCTTATACAAAAATCAACTCAAGATGGATTAAGGACCTAAATCTAAGACCTGAAACTATAAAAATTCTAGAAGATAACATTAGAAAAACCCTTCTAGACATTGGCTTAGGCAAGGATTTCATGACCAAAAATTGCTTTTGGGTAAAAGCAATTGCATAAAAACAAAGATACGTAGCTGGGACCTAATTAAACTAAAGAGCTTTTGCACGGCAAAAGGAACAGTCAGCAGAGTAAACAGACAACCCACAGAGTGGGAGAAAATATTCACAATCTATGCATCTGACAAATGACTAATATCCAGAATCTACAATGAACTCAAACAAATCAGCAAGGAGAAAACAATCAATTCCATCAAAAAGTGGGCTAAGGACATGAATAGACAATTCTCAAAAGAAGATGTACAAATGACCAACACGCATATGAAAAAATGCTCAACATCACTAATGATCAGGGAAATGCAAATCAAAACCACAATGCGATACCACCTTACTCTTGCAACAATGGCCATAATCCAAGAATCAAAAAACAGTAGATGTTGGCATGGATGCAGCGATCAGGGAACACTTCTACACTGCTGGTGGGAATGTAAACTAGTACAGCCACTATGGAAAACAGTGTGGAGATTCCTTAAAGAACTAAAAGTAGAACTACCATTTGATCCAGCAGTCCCACTAATGGTTATCTTCCCAGAGGAAAGAAAGTCACTATTTGAAAAAGATACTTGCACACGCATGTTTACAGCAGCACAATTCACAATAGCAAAATCGTGGAACCAACTGAAATGCCCATCAGTCAATGAGTGGATATAGAAACTGTGGTATGTATATATGATAGAACACTACTCATCCACAAAAAGGAATGAATTAACAGCATTTCCAATGACTTGGATGAGATTAGAGACGATTTTTCGAAGTGAAGTAACTCAGGAATGGAAAACCAAACATCGTATGTTCTCACTGATATGTGGGAGCTAAGCTATGAGGACGCAAAGGCATAAGAATGATATAATAGACTTTGGGGACTTGGGGCAGGGGGTAAGGGATAAAAGACAACCAATATGGTTCAGTATATACTGCTTGGGTGATGGGTGCACCAGGATCTCATTTTACAAATCTCCACTAAAGAACTTACTCATGTAACCAAATACCACCTGCACCCTTATAACTTATGGAAAAATAATTAAAAAAATAATTTAAATTGGGGACAGGCACAGTGACTCATGTCGTTAATCCCAGCACTTTGGGAGGCTGAGGCAGAAGGATTGCTTGAGCTCAGAAGTCTGAGTCCAGCCTGGGCAACATAGTGAGACCTTGTCTTTACAAGAAATAAAAAATTAGCCAGGTGTGGTGGCACATGCCTGTAGTTTCAGCTACTCAGGAGGCTGAGGTGGGAGGATTGCTTGAGCCCAGGAGATCGGGACTACAGTAAGCTATCATCATGCTGCTGTGCTCCAGCCCGGGCAACAGAGTGAGGCCCTGTCTCAATAATAATGATAATAATAATAATTTAAATTGGTAGGTAGAAGTAGAAATATTTATGTGAACTCGTGCCTTAAAAAGACAAAAAAAATTATCTTTTCTTCCTTTGTTCACTGAAACAGTCCAGGCAATGTTCAGGGTCCAAATTGCTGTTACTCATACTTTTTCTTTCCCATCAAAAAGAACCAGGGCTCACTGGGGACTAGTCTGTTTCCATCTCTGGAGCAGAAAAGAATAAGGTGAGTCTGGAAGACCTTTATGTGCCAGAACACTTTCAAAGATTAATAGGTCATGTCAAGAGGACACAGATGATAGCCTAAAAATGTCTCCTCCTAACCAAAGTTGAGACAATTTGGTCTCTCAAAAGGAGAATGGCAGCCGTGATTGAATGAACATACATAAAATCTGAAAACCCTAGTGATATTCAGAAAGGGAAAAATTGATATACTCTGAAAGAAGGTGAAAAAATAAAATGTATATCCAAACAGTCTTGTCATTCAATCATTTTGGTATTACTGACTCATTTATTATATAACAAATAAAATAGAATGTAATGAATATAAATATATCAGTTGGAAGGTATTTTGGACTCAAAAGATTATTGGTAAAAAATCTACGCTATATTGTGACTTCCACTTAAACAAAATCACACACAATACCCAAAATTCAACCGGACACATATTTAAGTATTTTTGAGTTTTGTGGTCCTAAATATAGGATAAATGTAAGATTCTATAATGTGCTCAGATTTTAAAAATTATACTTCTTTGAATTTTATCATGTCAAAGATCTAGACTGTTAAAGTGATATTCCATGAACCTCCTTGAACTTGGATGAGAAAGAATGGTTACAGTTTTAATTTTAACCTCTACACAAAATTTAACATTCTCTTCAGTTAAGTATGTAGTTTACAAGTCACTAGCAAGATCTGTGTATTATATTCCAATTGTTGCAAATTATCACAACATTTTACTTTAACTTATTTAAATTGTGTTAATACTGAGATATACAAGGTTATATATCATAACATTTTATAAAAATATTTCAATGAAATTTATTTCCTCTTTAATTCTAGGTACTTAATTTATGCATTTAGCATTCTGAGAAGGGTGCATACACTTCACCAGACTGACAAATAGGTCAAGGCTTAATTTAAGATCAGATTAGGAAACACATTGATGTTTTTTCCTACTTTACTATAATATTTACAATAAAGTATAAAAAGGTCAATTTGTTTTTGTCTAAAGCCCTGTCCTACCTTGAACAAAAAGCAATTACTTCTTTTTTTTTTTTTTTGAGACAAAGTTTCATTCTTGTCACCCAGGCTAGGGTGCAGTGGTGTGATCTCGGCTCACTGTAACCTCTGCCTCTTGGGTTCAGGTGATTCTCCTGCCTCAGCCTCCCAAGTAGCTGGGTTTACAGGCACGCACCACCACACCTGGCTGATTTTTTTTTTTTTTTTTTGTATTTTTAGTAGAGACAGGGGTTTCGCCATATTGACCAGGCTGGTCTCGAACTCCTGACCTCAGGTGATCTGCCCGCCTCGGTGTCCCAAAGTGCTGGGATTACAAGCAGGAGCCACCACTTAAGAACTTCTGAGCTGTCATGTAGATGAACACAGCCCAGAGGACCGGGTAGGACTGGACATGGCTTCAAGTACACTGAAGAATGAGTTCAGTTACACAAAAATCCCATTGATCTGAAAATGTCAGCCATGGTTGCATTTTAGAAGACTTAAAAACTTAGGCTGTGGAGAAATGATGCTATTGCTTCATACACATGTGGACATGACTGCTTATGGGAGGTGGGAGGCTTTGGTGGTGGAACCCCAGAGTTCTCAGAGGCACTTCGCAGGAAATGGAAGAAAACACACTTCAGCTTCTGAACAACAGAAAGTTGGTGAAATTTGGTGAGACTGGCTAAAGTAACAAAGAACTAGAAAATTCATACCTGTGAGGTAGGTGTTGTGCGAGGAATTAATGAAATAGTGAGAAAGGGGCTGAGACATGTCTTCATTCAAATCCAGTTTCTCAGGTGAAACGACTCCGTTTTCTTCTCCACTCAGATAGCGCATGAACCCATCCACTGATATTTGTCCTGGAGGAAATGAAGTTAGAAAGGATGTGAATGCATTCTTTTATGGGTGTCAAGTCGCCTCTTTTTTTTTTTCCAGAAATATCTTGTAGTGTCCAAGGTAGAAGACATTTTAGTATGGATAAATAAGAGTGTAGGATTATTCTGTTTCACTACAATTATTTCCAAATGTCACAGACAATAGAGAAAACATGTAGTTACATGAGCCCCACCAACTTTTCAGAGGATTTAAATAAACACCAACCTCCTGTTTTCCAATATAAGACTGGTATTAACTTTATGGATCGGCACTAAAATGTTATCAGTGCTTATCTCTGTGTAATAGAATTTGGGGTAATTTTTCAATTTTTTTTCTTATTAATGTATGTTACTTTATAATCAAAATTATGTACAAGTGGCCTGTAATCCCAGCACTTTGGGAGGCTGAGGCGGGTGGATCACTTGAGGTCAGGAGCTCGAGACCAGCCTGGCCAATATGGCGAAGTCCCCTCTCTACCCAAAACACAAAAATTACCCGGGCATGGTGGGCGCCTGTAATCGAGCTACTCAGGAGGCTGAGGCAGGAGAATCGCTTGCACCCAGGAGGTGGAGGTTGCATTGAGCCGAGATGGCGCCACTGCACTCCAGCCTGGGCGACAGAGCGAGACTCCTTCTCAAAATAAAAATAAATAAATAAATAAATAAATAAATAAATAATTTACAAGTGGTTTTATTATTTAAAATAATGTTAAAGTGTTTTTGGGGCTGGGCGCGGTGGCTCACGTCTGTAATCCCAGCACTCTGGGAGGCCAAGGTGGGCAGATCACGAGGTCAGGAGATCGAGACCATCCTGGCTAACAGGGTGAAACCTCGTCTGTACTAAAAATACAGAAAAATTAGCCGGGTGTGGTGGCGGGTGCCTGCAGTCCCAGCTACTCGGGAGGCTGAGGCAGGAGAATTGTTTGAACCCGGGAGGTGGAGTTTGCAGTGAGCTGAGATCGCACCACTACACTCCAGCCTGGGTGACAGAGTGAGACTCTGTCTCAAAAAAAAAAAAAGGCGTTTTCAAATAATGATATTTTTCTCTGAAACAGAAAATAAAGATGCCCACAAATGAGTCTTTCCTGAAAATAAAAATTTGAATGCTCATGAAAAAAGATCTTTAAATCTCATATTAAGAATTATTTTACTTCAGATGGCAGAAATATGACACAGGTAATTTAGTTTACTCAGATTCTATTTAGAAATTTTTCTATGTGGTAACCTTTCTGAGTTGACTAATACTAAATATTGACAAAATTCTTTTGTCAACTTTATTGAGGTATAATTAAAAAACTATATATTTAACGTGTACAACTGGATGTTTTGATACACGTATTGAGACAATTTTTTGTCATAATCTTCATAGATACATAGGATCATCTTAAGTATTTTGGTCTATCACTACAATTTGTTTCTTCAATCTTGACAATCAAAGCTTCAAACAACATATTTGTGGGTAGTAAATATGTTGCCAACAAATGTCGGAGGGTAGCATTTCTTTTTTCTTTTTCTTGTTGAAACAGTTTTTATTACTATAAAAGTGGAATATGTTCATTAAAGAAAAATTGGGAAATGAGATAAACAGAGAGAAAAAATAAAACTTGTTTTGAACATCCCTAACTTTTCTTTCAGAGATAACTACTGCTAAAACATTGGTGTGTATCCTTCCAGAAAAATACCCGTGTGTGTGTATAATTCTTTTATGAAGCTGTAATCATGCATATACACACATACATATAATTATATATATAATTTAGTAACCTTTGTATTAACTGAGCAATATATTATGAACATTTTTAATGTAAAAATAAATTCTATGCAGATATTTAACTATAGCATAAAATATGCAACTATCTATTTTTATATCATAAAATATAGCAGTATAATATGAAATAATATTCTATTATCATTGATCATTAAAGTTGTTTCTAATTTTTTCACTAGTATAAATGACATTGCATTGACTGCTCTGATGGTTACATCTTTGTATAAATACTTAATTATTTCTTCAGGATGAATTCCCAGAAATAGAATTTCTGATTCAAAGACTTCACATACTTTTGAGGATTTTAATACACATAACCAATTTTCTTTCTGTTAAAGTCCTAGCAATTGACTTTCACCAATGGTATATAAAAGTATCTGTTTTCCTTCTCTTCTCCCCTACTGCCAAACCTATCAGTAAAATGACAACATTTAACAATTCTAATTTTTACTGATTTAAACATTATTTATTCTTGATTGCTAAGAGATGTGTCATTTGTAAATGGCAAAGCTAGCACTGATTATTTACCACAGTAAAAATCTTTTCACATTCAATACATTTCTCAAGGTGACTGATGACTGCTTTTCCCAAGTTCTGGAAACTCAATAGCTAAATTGCTTTTACTATTGTCCAAGAATAAAAAATAAGAAGGAAAGTTTGTTTTGGCTCTTTTGATGAGAGGAGCTGTTTTGCAAAAGAAAAACCTTCCTCCTGGGCTCGGGCAATCCTCCTGCCTCAGCCTCCCGAGTAGCTGGGACCATAGGCATGCACCACCATGCCCAGGTAATTTTTTTTCTCTGCGTAGAGACAGGGGTCTTCCTATGTTCCCCAGGCTGGTCTTGAACACCTGTACTCAAGCGATCCTCCCACCACAGCCTCCCAAAATCCTGAGGTTACAGGCGTGAGCCACTGAGCTGGGCCTGGGCAAGTGCTTTTCACACCAGAATCTCTATTCCTCCCTTTCTCTCTATTTCCTTTCCTTCTCCCCTATCTCTTTTCCTTTCACTAATTTCACAAAGGTTTATTGAACATCTACCATACAATAAATGCACAGAAAAATAAAGCACAGTAAAACACAGCCTCTGCCCTCAAAGAGCTCACTTTCTAATAGAAAATAAGGCCATTCACCCCTTGAAACCCAGGCACGAGCACCTTTAAAAGCTGAATGTGCATGTATCTTTGTCGTCCCTGGTGTCTACTAGATGCTTTGTGTACAGTGGGTGCTAAATCACTACTTCTTTTGGATGATTATTGGGATTCAAAATAGAAAATAAATTGTTTTGAAACTGGAAGATCACCAAAGACAGCAGCATTTTGTTTGATTCTTATGTTCTGATTAGGTCAAATGATACGAAATTTGTAATATTTGCTGTTTTTCACCTATGCAGAAGGCAATTTCACACAACCCAATCTCTAACTATAGCAATTCCTTAAAAGACAGGCAATAAATGCAAGTATCTTCAGGGGCCAGGAAAGGAAAGTAATGTAACTGCTGGATGAGTGTGCATACTGGGGGAGTCACAGGGTATGGAAAACTGGCAAGTGTATGCTTCTTGTATACACACGCATATCATAGCAATAAAATAACTGTGCAATCTAATACAATGGTTTATTGAACATGAAAGAAGAACAAGAATGAAATGCAAGAATAAACATCCTTTGGTTTGATCAGCAACTTTTAAAAGCAAGAAAAAACAACAACATAGGCCAATAGGGCAGAAATGACAAATGGATTTTAACTTTAGTTCCAAATTCCATTTATTGTTAATGTCTTCTGGGTGCTTGTGTTGAGAAAGATTCTGAACCATGCCTGTGATTAATTTTGATGTCTGCCTTGGGTACAGGATAGAAAAGTGAAGGTGTACACTTCATATATTTGTCATACTCAAATGAAGATATTATAATCAAGGTCAAGGTATAATTTGGAACATGCAAAGAATGTGTATCCAAGTTTTATTTAATCCATTGTTGAGGAATCCAGAAGTTGTCAAAGACAGGTCAAAGGAGGCTATGAGACACTGATTTTATATATATTATATATATATATATACACACACACATATACACACATATATACATATAAATATATATACACAAATATATGTATGTGTTTGTATGTGTATGTGTTTGTATGTATGTATTTGTATATTTTTGTCAACAAAAACCAAGCAAATAAACCAAAAACCAAAAACACAAACTAGACAGATATTACTAAATTGAATACAGACTAGTTAATACCCTACAGGTCAATTAAACCATAACCTTTTTGGTTATTTTCTCTACCTTTATTATCTCATTGGAATAAAATATTTTAACATAATTTTTAGTATAGATTAAAATCAACAAACAACAATAGTTTGGTGAGTGAGTGTGAGGATTATTTATAATTATATTAAAGAATTTAAAAATCCCTAGTGAAGGAATTTACCTAACCTTGAATAAGAACAAAGATTGAGTTTGAAGGGTAGTTTGGGTAGAATATGATTGTAGACTACCAGTGAGCTTCTTGTAAACACATGCATATCATAGCAATAAAATAACTGTGCAGTCAGGGAACTGTAACTGTGAACCAGGGATCAACTTTTCGATCCCAAAGCTTTGCCTTGCTAACAAAAGGAGCAAATGCTGAAGATTTTTGATACATTAAATGATTAGGCAGAGATATGTCAAAGTCAAGGAAAGCCAATAAAATGTAAAGATAAAGAGCAGTCAGTTTGTAATCTTGTAGGTGTCAGCTAAGGGGTCAAGAGTATTTGCAAAAATACAGATGTTTTGTCATAATGAATTAGCCTAAAAAATAGTTCTGACTAGTAAAGACTCGGGGCAGAGAACAAACTCTGAGGATATCCCTTCCATATAACCTTCAGCTGGAATATTATTGTCGCCATTGACTTAAATGCATTAGCCCTTTTCTATCAAACTTGCACTGTTTGTGAAAAATTTACAATTTTTTTTCTGATCCACTCTGGTCCACTGAGGCACATAGAAGAATGAAAAACCTTGAGAATTAAGATAACAAAACACATTGCTTTTCTAAAAAACTTAGTAACAGCACAAGAAATCCAGTTTTCTTCCATTCTTGCCAGTGGTCACTGGTCAGGGACAAATTCCTTAATTATAGGATGAGTAAACTATATGGATGCCTCAGTCTCCTTTAGCTCTAAAAGTCTATGAATTCAATCAGGCTAATATATTAGGAATTATTTCTAGCTAAATTAAAACAAAATGTCCCATATTTGAGTGAGATTATGAAACAGTAAAAGCAATGCTACTATTTTCTGAAATAAAATCACCAGAAAGAGAGGTTGAGTTCAGAAGGATAAAGTTAGTTGACAAAGGCTAAAAATAAATTACCTTATATATTTTGTTAATAATAAATCAGTATGCCATTGGACATGTCACTCATATAATGGCATTTAAAAGTCTTTATAAACAAACAAAGTGTTTGTACCACTTCCAGCTGAAGTACAAAAAATGTAAATCCCTCAAGGAATGGAAAAAACAATGCTCCTAAAGATGTCAGAAAGACATCAATTCAAAATTCTGCTATGACGTAATGATACCTTCCAGGGATGCTTTAAAATCATGCTTTAAAACCCTGAAGTGTATCCAGTGACACTCAGCTGGATGCCATCATGCTTGCAAATGCATACAAAGGCCCTTGAGTATTTACTGGGCTATGGGCTACTCTGATGCCTCCTCTACACTCAGGGCCATCTCATTGGCCTTGCAACAATTAAGAATGAGGAAGATCTGTATCCAGAAAAGGGAGCCCTGGAGAACAGAAAGGAAGAATGGTCTAGAAGAGCATTGTGGAGTGGTTCTCTCATCTTCTCAGGTTCAGATCCCTTTATCTATTGGCTTCTAAAAACCTACTTTTAAGGAGACATTCTGGGTTGACTCTCCTGTTTCACGTACATGGGAAAAGATGTTTTCAGCTCATATTTCTCCAGGAACAGCAAAATGTTTTGAACGCACCCTGGAGCTGGGGCATTCCTTACTGGTGGTTACCAATGAACACATTTTTACTGAGGGTGCATCTCTATGTGTCAAGGGTTGGAAATAACCAAGGATGCGTCCATCAGAGCACTGCCTTTTAAGAACTTAAAAACATGGCACATAAAATTCCTCCTTGATTCCTGTTGCTGATCAGTTCAGGTTTCTATTCATTTAGTGTTGTTCTTAGTGCATATAACACTAAAGAGTTTGGAGTTGCAGCCGATGCAATCAGTTAGTGGACACACTAATTTCATGTTGGCCAGATAGGAACCTTCTTGGGGATGTAAATTTCAGGACTCTTCTGAAAGAAGCAATTCATTTTGATCCAGCTCTGCTCCAGTTTCCTTTCTACCATTCTGCTGCCCAAGTCTGGTTGAAGATGAAGAAAAATCAGTCAGCGTTGATTGCTGATGGGCTAAGTCTAGAAGGAAGGAGTAGGGAGGGGCTGAATGTCTCCAGTGTGTGGAGTCACCAAGGGGAGCTAAGAAGCCACCTGTGTGATTTGCTCTTGATGTGCAGATACCACTTCAGGAGACAAGTATAGGAAAAACAACATGGTCGAGAAGCCAAGGGTTATCTGCTAAATTTAGAATTATTCTATGGCTGCCATCCAGCACCACTTTTACTAGGATGGTTAATAGAAACAGTCTTCCTCATGTCTCCTTACTCAGAAGCAAACACCTTCAAATCTTTTAGCAGAAGCTTTTGGTATTTACTTCTGTATCTCAAAATAATACGCATGTATTGCTATTTTTGACTTACCACCATGAAAGATGAGAATATTGCTCTTTCTCATCTCTACTCCTGTAGCACATGTATACATTACTCTCATTCTTTCAGAGACAGTAATACTATAATTTAGTTACAGTGTTCAGTCTTTATGTTATCATGACTACACAGTGTGTTCAGGGTTGAGTCATACAGTAACCTAACAATTATTTTTATCTTCATGCACAATTTTTAAAAATTTTCCCTATAGTTAATAATTATCTTGTTTTATCATTTGCTTAATTTTTTGCATATATCTCCAGTCCAACTCCAAAGTATCCACCGGTTAGCTAAATGTTTTTGCAATATGTACAAATATAACAAGTGTTCTCTTGGTTAGATTCTCTTGAAGTCTTTTCTGGAGCCTTTTATCTGCCCAATCTAGATTGGTTAATTTCTGTTTTCTTCAATTCTATTCTGTGCTAAATCTCTTTTATTTATGCCATGTCTTCCCCTTTAATTGTTAATTTTTTAATTTTAGTTGGAGCACATTGGTCAGTAGCTTCCAGAGAAAGCGTTCATGAATGTTAAGTTTCTTGAGCCTTGCATGTCTAAAAATGACTTCTTTACACCTGCACACTTGATTGCTAGTTTTGCTGGACACAGTATTTTGGGTTGGATTTTTTTTTAAAAGATTTTTGTGGGAAAAATTTGCTCCACTGTCTTTTAGCTCTGTTAAGAGGTTTGAAGACTTTGTGATTCACCATCCTAAAAACAGGTGTGTGGCCTGTTTTGTTTTGGTTTTTGTCCCTCTGGCAATTTCTAGCACTTTTGGTCCCCGTTTCTTAAAATTTCACAATGATGTGCTTTGGCATAGGTTTATCTATCCCCTATGCTGGGCACTCTTTGAAACCTTTCAGTCTGAAAGCTGTTGTCTTGTTTGGAAAAAAACATGAATTATTATGATAATTTCCTCTGTTTTTTCATTCTGGAATATTATTTGTCTGGATTTTAAACTTTTTTTTTGAGACTGAGTTTCGCTCTTGTTGCCCAGGCTGGAGTGCAATGGTGCGATCTTGGCTTACCACAACCTCCACCTCCCGGTGGAGGTGATCAAGTGATTCTCCTGCCTCAGCCTCCCAAGTAGTTGGGATTACAGGCATGCACCACCATACCCCACCCGGCTAATTTTGTATTTTTAGTAGAGATGGGGTTTCTCCATGTTGGTCAAGCTGGTCTCGAACTCCCGACCTCAGGTGATCCACCCACCTCAGCCTCCCAAATTGCTGGGATTACAGGCCTGAGCCAACATGCCTGACCAGATTTTAAACTTTTATACGTTTTCTCTCCAATCTTCCATCTAATTCTTTTGCTTTACTCTCTAAAAGATTTCCTCAACTGTGTTTCCACCTTTTTTTGGAGTGCTTTGTTTTTGTGTTTAACAGCCAGTTTATGTTCTCTGACATTTATTGAAAAAATTAGCATTCTGTTCTTTTTCACGGACATAATATATTTGGTTATTTTTCTATGGACATTAATGATATGTGTATACTTAATGAACTCTCACTATTTAGTCATTATTTCCTACAAAGTTATTTTTTCCCTGCTTTTTCCTGTTTTTAAGGAAGTTTTCCTCATATGTCTAGTAACACTTAATTATCTGTTCATATTTCAAGTTGGCAGACTAAAAAGCTGATTGGATTTCTGGATGTGTTTGCTGCACTTGAAAAGTATGAGAGTTGGTAAGGCATCACTGCAGAGGGATCTGTCTTTGTCTCTTTCGGAGTAATCCCTAATATTGATATCTTTAGGTCTTTCCTCTTAGGCAGATTAGATTCTTGGGAGAACTTCTATCTAATCTCTTGCCAGGATAGAGTGAAGGCCTGGATGCCAGCATTCTAGAGCAAGATTGGAGAAGAATGCAGGAGGTCTCAGCATTTTTCCGTATGCTTACAATCACTTTATCTTCTTGCTTTCAAAATGGTACTCTTTCTCTCTCTCTCTCTCTCTTTCTTTCTTTGTCTCTCTTTTTTCTTTCTTTTTCTTTCTTCTTGAGACAGAGTCTTGCTCTGTCACACAGGCTGGAGTGCAGTGGTGTTATCTTGCCTCACTGCAACCTCTGCCTCCTGGGTTCAAGTGATTCCCCTGCCTCAGCCTCCTGAGTAGCTGGGACTATAGGCACATGCCACCACGCCCAGCTAATTTTTGTATTTTTCGTAGAGAAGGGTTTCACCAGGCTTGTCTCTAACACCCGACTTCAGGTGATCCGCCTGTTTAAGCCTCCCAAAGTGTTGGCATTACAGGCGTGAGCCACCGCGCCCGGCCTGTAGCCTGCTTTCATCTGGGCTTTGTGTCATCCTCACACCCTCTGTTTTCCTGACTCCAAAGAATAAATACATAAATAGTCCCTCTAAGGTGGGAGTTCTGATTGTTCCTTAAGTAGCTGTCAACTATCCTCTTTGTTTTATGCCTTATCTTGAATCCCACTTCCAGAGGAAACAAACATCATCAATTTCTGAGACTTTTAAGGTTTTTTATAAAATAACTTGGATTGGTTCCAGGTTTTCACACGGATGATCAATGATCAGGTTCTCAGATCTGTCAACTGCTGTAAACATACAGCCAGATGCCTAAATTATGTGATGGTGATTTCTTATCTATTATCCCTCACCCTTGCCAGATTATGCCCTTAAAAGTCTCTTTTAATGGAGTTTTGGTGTGGTTTCAAGAAAGTTCAGTTAGTTGAATATGTTCAATCTACCATATTTATCCTGAAGTTCCATGGTTCTACTATACCATACCGCAGATATTTTTGTTGATTAAGTTTAAAAGTCAGATCTTACATTCCTTATCTTTGATCTTGTATTTGTAGGTAATGGTGAATCAGATGGGAAGAGCAGAAGGTCTTCTGCTTTGCCTGGCTGGGACTTATCATGGGATTCCCTGGCTTTCTTTATATTTTTTCTAATGAAAAGTATGCAGTGACTAATCTCTTACCACAGATGGCACCGTATGGATGATCTGTCAGGTTCTCCTTGCTATATCTTCTCCCAGGTAGAGTGCCATCAGAGCCACAGAGGAAGCTTGAGCTCCCAGGTACTTATGAGGTGGGAAATAGCTTGGATATCTTGGCTTCTCTTGCCAATCTCACAAGGCCGCTTGTGTGGAACAGGTGCGGTGGTGCGTGCAAGAAGAAGTCAACTCCCTACGTTTCTAAAGGAGTGATCATTGAGTCAAGCTGACCTTTGATTTTCTGAGTGCTGGTGACTTGTCCAACTCCTGTCATGGTGGTCATCGGATATGTTGATACTTGATTCAATCGCCAGGAAATTATGTCCAGATTCGTAATTCTGTACCCTAAGTCTGTCATGTAAAGTTGCAATTTGAATTCAAAACACTGCCAGAGAAATTATACCATTAAATCTAAAAAAAATAAGGAGACTTCTAGAACTAAATTCTAAGGTGATAAAATAAATCATGTGTTCAATCCTGTCATATTTGAGAGTTGACATATTTCCTCCTTTATCCTTCACCAGTCCCTCTTACTCTTTTCCAAAACAAGCAGCAACAAAGCATTTGACCTTTTGCTTCAGGGAAGAAAGGGATGGCAGAGAAAGAAGAATGAAAAGGTACATTCTTCTGCTTGGTCCTGAGGACATTCTCATACCGAGGCTTCCTTGTCCTCAAGTCTAGGAGAAACCGCAGACAAGCCTGATGTCCTAAAGAGAGAAGCTCTGTGGCTCCTTTCCCAGAAGGTGCTCCAGAAAGTTGCTGCTGGTATTCCCAAGCAGCCAGAACCTATTGAAGCAGAAGTGTCTAAGTAGATGGGCCTGAGCCTTAGAGAGTTCCTCCTCGGTCCACTCAAGGGTGGCAAAGATGGAGCTGAGTCTGTGGTTATCAAAAGGATGGTCAATGACCAAGACCAGAAAAGAATGAGGTAAACGCAGGGCTACCAGCTTGGACCAGATTCCCTCTCTGATGCCCAGGCACTAGGGAAGGCTCTTAGTGCTTAGCCACCACTCTAGGTTATTTCAAAATAGAAATTGAGAGCGAGAGAGACTGACTTGTTTTGAGTGCACTGAGAGTCTCCTCAAATGTTACCACAACATGAAGTCTTTCCTGAGTAGCCCATACAAATAGCACTCTCTCCTGCTGGCACTCCTGTCTCATATGCTGTTTATATTTCTCCATAGCATTTATCACCATCTGTCATTGTACTAATAGATATATTTGCTGGTATGCTAGTTTTGGTCTCTTCATCCAGGGACTGTGAGTTTCATGAGGATGGAGTGTCTTAGTTTGTGTTTCCCTTGAAGGAAATGAGACAAAACATGTACTTGAAGGTGATCCCATTTAAGGGGAGAGGGAGCTGGAGTATTTATACCAAGTCCCATCAGTCATTGTTTGAGGACGGCTTCCAGGGGATAATTCCCCAATACTCTTTGGCCAACTGCGCCCTTGGGAAGAGGGGGCTCTGGCAGCTAAAGAGAGCCGTCAGCAAAGAGATGCAGGCACTCAGTGGGAAGTCCAGCAGACAGGCAGTGTTTCTCTAGTTCACTGCTGATCTTTAGAACTCACAACAGTGCCTGGCTTGTAAATGCTCAATAAATATTAATTGAAAAAATGATTATTTTGTCCCCAAATATTAACATTTATGTATTAATTTATATTGTGAGTGGTTTTGTGCTTCATCTTGGCAACCAGATATCTCAAACGATACTGTACCATAGACAACTAAAAACGGCAATTCCAAATTCAGCCGTAAATGACACTACAAAGGAAGGACTAAGAAGAAAACATCGAAGAAATGCAATGAACAGCTCACAGAACAGAACCAAGAGGCCTCGCTGGCACTGACTAACGGTACCTTGAAGTCCAACAAATATGCGGAAGAAAGACAGGGATTTGGGGGGCTGAGTCCTAACAAAGTCTTAGAGAGATTGAAAGTTTTATCCTTACACCCTACCTCTGCCTAGAAGAAGTGCTAACCAGACAGCATTAAATGCTCAAAGCTATCAAAATAGACCGGAAAAGGGGACTAGAATAATTCAGAATAAGCCAAATCAATCCTTAAGTGACAGCAGAGTTGGCTGTACTTCAAGGTATTGCACATTGCGAGCCACCTGCTCCATCAGTGCCATCTCTTCTTAGCCTCCTTTGCTCAGCCCTGGTAGAATTTCCTATGAAGTTCACGAGTAAAGTATCTGAAATAATTTAATAGGCTCTCACTTTCCACTGAGTTCATGAATGTGACTTTATTTATTTATTTATTTATTTTTGAGATGGACTCTGGTTCTGTCGCCCAGGCTGGAGTGCAGTGGCACGATCTCGGCTCACTGCAACCTCTGCCTCCCAGGTTCAAGCGATTCTCCTGCCTCAGCCTCCCGAGTAGCTGGGATTACAGGCACACATCACCATGCTAGGCTAATTTTTATATTTTTAGTAGAGATAGGGCTTCACCATGTTGGCCAGGCTGATCTTGAACTCCTGATCTCAAGTCATCCACCCGCCTCAACCTCCCAAAGTGCTGGGATTACAGATGTGAGCCACCGTGCCCAGCTGAATGTAACTTTAAATAAGGTCAGGTAACACAAGCTGATGCCCCTCATTTAACTGAAATTTCTGAGCTCAGTAGCAAGTCCTCAGCACCTAATTCTCTCATTACACTTTGCATGAGCTCTGTGAATCAGGGCAAGAACAAAGTACATAGGGCATAGTCAAAAACTAATCCCTAAATACAACTCATGGCACATTGCTAACGTCTCTGGAAGGGCCCCCACTGAGGCTCTTCCCTGCTCGATATGCATATCTGGATGGTTAGCTAGGAAATGCCCACATCATGGCATCAAAGAACTAGCATGGAACTGCTCCTGAGCTAGTCCCAAAAGCAGTTTAAGGCAGCAGTAGCAAAGTGCTAAAGGAAAAAGGATCAAGGAAAGAACATGTAGCAGGCCATGCTTACATATGCAGTACTAAAAAAAAAAAAAAAAAAGAGTATAACAGGAAAGTGCAAGGAAGAAGAGAGCCTTAGAAGAGTTTCATGATTTCAAATATTTCCAGCATATTGTTTAACAATCTTTTATGATATGCTACTTGCTATATGCAAGTATTAACTCATTTTATCCTCACAGTAACTCTGTAAGTGGGTACTTTTATGACTATTTTATAGATGGGAAACCTGAGGCAAGTAGCTTGCTCAAGGTTTGTGCCCAAGCAAAGATGAGGTTGCTCAAGTAGCTTGCTGAAGGTTGCTCAAGGTTATACAATTCATAAGTGAGTAAGTTGGGATTTGAGCCCAGGCAGTCAGGCTTTGTGTTTCATGCCATTAAACATGATGCTATGCTGCTTGCTGTAGACATCACACATCATCTAGTGGTAGAAGAAGGTAAATAACAATAATTATCATAATAATGGGAGCTACTATTACTGAGCATTGACCACATGCCAGGCATAGAAATCCTATGAGAGACGTACTTTTAAATTACCATTTTCAGTTGAGTACACGGAGGCTTAGAGATGTTAGCAACTTGTCTGAGGGCACGGGGTTATTTAGTGTGAAATGGATCTGGATATCATGCCTGGGCAATGGAAAGACAGATAGTGGTGGGTGTGGTTGATGGTGCTTATCCACATAACTTTCCTAACACTGGCCTGGATAGGGGGCATGGATGATGGGAAGGAAAGGTATCCTGCCTTCTTGGCAGTTGGCTTCAATCTGGACACTCTGCATTGGTCCTAAAAATAATCCTAAATGTGACCAAGGCAGAGTTTTCCCATGATTTACTTATCTCTCTAAAACGTGTTACTTTAATCTTTCTGTGTAAAGAAGCTGAGCTCCGGTGGACAAATGACCCATCTGGCAGAGGCGTGAGGATTAGCTCTTTGATTTGAATTTGTCTATCAAGGTCCAAATTCTTTTCCCGACTTAATTTACATTCTAATCTCTGCAAGTAATTTAAAGGTGTCCTCTAGCGTTTTTATCCCTCAACCCATGAATCTGATTTTTAGGAAGAAAAATGAAATATAACAGAAAACTTGTCATGCCAACATGAGGACAAGAGAAATGCTGAACACAAGAAGTGACATTGTTTTGTGGGCTTTGCAAAAAATATGCAGGTTAGCTTTAAAAAATAAAAACAGCTAAACACATGCAAATAACATCTTCAGAGCTCTGCAGCACAGAAAAATCTACAAATTTTGCCTTGGAAGACAGATGGCCCATAAATCCACGTAGAATAATCACAGTCAAGATGGGAAAACTGGACAATGTGTCTGCCAGCTTGCATGGACACCAGCCTCCTTCTACTGTGCCAAATGCCAATTAGGCAGGATCTGGCACTCAGATGTTTGGATGTCACTGGGATTAGGTGGTTGAGAATCCATTCATCATTGCTCAATCTTCACTCTTAATGCAATAATACCAGAGCATACTGGAAAGCTACCAGCCCAGTGGTTTAGCACCTCCTTAAATCACTTCTAAGCACAGCACTGAAAAGCAATTTCTCGGCTCACGTTTTTTCCTGGTGCTTTGGCCCTTGCGAATTCTGCCAGATCAGCTCAGAGAAAGTAAGTGCAGATGGCATTCATATCCCATGGCTCACCAAAGTCTATTTGCCTATTTTAAGAAATAATCTAAATGTTCCCTTCTCAGTTATCTTTGCCCGGGCACAAACTTTCCTATCACACTGGCCAGCTAACTGTGCTTTTGTACATTACATGAACTTCACTGGCTTCTTTCATTATTTTACCATTTTTCCCCTAAATCTGGAGTCAATATGTTCTGCACCTGTTTTCATGTGTTATTATTTTATCTTAAGTTGAAAAGTGTCATATATTGTTATTCCATCTTGATTGCAAAAACTGTGCTATTACCATAACTATGTGCAAATACAGCTCCAAGATATGGTGTGATAATGGCCCCTAAATGGCTATGTACTCTTCTCAAAAGCTCCTGCAGATTAGCTCTTCACGCAGTGCTCACAGCTTTCTGTGTGCCTGCAGTTTCCCTGTATTAAGTTGTACTATTTGATGCGGTTTTGTGTGAAAATTCTTAATAATAACATCTTACTTTGATTTAGCACTTTCCGTTTTTCAAAGTATTCTCACATCTGTGAGTTTATTTACTCCTCATCATTCTATTTGGTAGGTAGAAGACAGTTTTATTATTTAACATGACAGATAAGCAAAGTTGTCCCAAGAGAGATTAAATAGCCCCTTTAAAATGACATAGAAAGATAAGAACAGAATCCAGATTAGAACCTGTCTCTCTTAAATACAGCTTTAGAGCTGTGTTTGGAACATGGATTTGTGTAAGTACTTATTTATCATTTAAAATTAGAGGTTCTCAGAGGGTAGGAAACCAATTCCATTGCCTTTTATGAGTACACTGTCACAGTGCTTTATGAGCGGAGACCCTCCACAGTGGTTCCTGACCGTAATGCATGGGAGGAAAAATGTTCTAGCTCCTTCACCAGAATGTCATGTTCCTTGATCAAATTGGACATTGGCTTTGTATGAGCAAGGACCATGGCCTTCACTTTATTTACATCTCTTCCATAGTCTAGCATAAATGCAGGCCCAGAATATTATGTTCTCATTAATGCTTTCTGATGAGCTACTTAAAACATGTTATCTTTTAGTGCCCTAAGTGCCACTTGTCTCTCATTTGGCCCTCTGCTCTGCAGCATAAAGCACAGCATGGAATGCCAGTTTCCTCTTCAGATGCCTTCAGCACATCCTTCCCCACTGTACTGACTACAGAGGAGGTTCTACTACATTGAGAGCCCAGATAGGTGAAGAATGGTGCCTTTTCATTGTCTGACTCAAGGGTTGACACAGGTAGCAAGACTCAAAAAACTGTGTGCTGAGTAAATAAACCAACGAGTAAATCAAGAATAGCATGAAGGCTTCCATTCAGGTCACAAATGTTACATTTTTAGACTTACCTCTCAATAACTCATTCCCAAACAGTATAACAAGTCAAATGTCTGGACCATCCAAAGACTCGGTTTCCTCATTGTAAAATGGGAATAATAATATGCACTTGAAGACTTGTCTGAGGTTTTGTACAAGAAATAGAAAAGCTGAAAAATGTACCATGGCAATTTGCAGGTAAAGAGCTTAGAGCAATTCCGGAAACTCCCCACAATGTCAATAAACAAAACTTCCCTTTTCCTTCAAGCTTCCCTCGCACATAGTTATTCAATAGATATTTGCTAGATGAATGAATGGAAGTATATTCACGAATGAATGAATATTAGCTAGATGAAGAAATGGAAGTGAATCACATTATAACTTGTTTTATAATTATTTGTGATATTAGAATTTTCTCCTTGTAATTATAGGCTCCTTGAGAGCAAATATCTTATCTGGATTTTGTTCCCCTTTCTAGCAGTTCATAAGTTAGATGGGTAATACATGATTGTTAAAGTGTCCACGCAACTGCATTAGGTATATGTTAGAATAAAGAAATGCGTTCAATAAGCATCAGGTACTTTGAAGGATCTCTTTTTTGACACGCTGGAGATTCTTGTTAAAGCTGCAGAGTGAGGTGGGAATATCCTTTTTATAGTATCGTGAATAGTGTTTTGCTGGTAATAATATCATAGCAGACTGTACTGGTGCTCCAGGAGATCCAGCCGGGCTGGACTTGTATCTGCATCTCTGCCTGATGGCTGACTTTATGTGGTGCAGGCTGGAAGGGCCTAAGAATTAACTTTCTAAGAGCATCCTCCAACAATGGCTGTAGTTGGGAATGACTGCCTTGACAACACATTTTTTTGTAAGCTGCTTTCTCTTCCTCGTTCACACTCCCTACTGCCCTACTAGTACTTCCTGGAATCACCTTCCAAACTCTATGGACTTGAATCTTCTTTCAAAGTTGGCTTCTGGGAAAACCCTCAACAAAGACATATAGCCACATTGTTCAGAAGCATTTTTGGGGCTCATTTTCTACATATAAGGTAGAATGCTTAGGTAAGAAGCTTGATTTTGTCCATCATTCTCAATTAACTCTCCTGTTAAAATAATGCTATCCCTAGCTTGGAGATAATCTTTGCTGTCACAGCTGGCATCCTAGAGACTGTAGTGATTCAGAGTTAAGATAGACCTTTCAGAATCTCCATAAGAGATTTTTGAAATCCTTGGTCACTGTCCACTTCCTGGCAGGATTCCCTACTATGGTACATTTTTCAGCTTTTCTATTAAGGGTTAGGGTGGAAGGTCCATCCCTCACTTAATCTGGTTTCCCTGTGGTTTGCTTTTTTTTTTTTTTTTTCTGCATTCGACCTATTTCCCTCCCACTTATCTGTTGTATCACATTGACTATTGACAAGACCCTGGATAATGCCGAAGTTAGGAGCCAAACCCCTGTGGCCTCTCTCCCTCCCAACACAGTACAACCTGCCAGGCAGTTTTGACTGAGCCAGAGTCCCCTCCACCCCACCCCACACGCACTGCAACCTGCTCCTAGACCCTGCTGACAAGGGGAAAGCTATACTAGCCAACAATTGTCAATGCTGTGTTCTGCTGGGAGGTCACATCTAGGGGGAAAGAAGCCATTCTCTGCTCTGTCCCAACAGCTCTCCCATGAAATGGCAAGGCACCTCTGAAAGGTGTGATGCAGGAAAGAAGTTTTAACAAGACTCAGCAGACTATGGGGTTGATGAGGCTACCAAGCTCACTTATCTATCCTGTGGACTGGCATTTTATTTTGCCTTTTACTATTTATATTTTTCCTGTCTGGTTATTTTCTGAACAAAGAACATTTCAGCTGTGAGTAGACAGGGCTGTGACTTTCTGGCCAGAGCTGTGGGCCTGAGCAGACACTGAGGTCACTGAAATAAAGGAGAAAAGAAACAGAATTCCTAGGCCAGGCCTTTGCCTTTCCTCAGGCCCAGGCCCTGCCTTCTGGGAATAAAGGAAATGTAATAACGGAAAGGAAAGCAAAGGGAGTTGCCAAGTCAACCAATGAACAATAGATCCACAATTACGATCTTGAAAAATTTTTTTTTCATTCTTAGGCAATCTGAAATATTTCAGAGAAGTCTATGAACATACCAAACATGAAGTTAAGAAGAACTTGGAATGCACTCGGGGACGACAATGCCATTTTTCTGTAACCTTCCGCAGAGGTTAGAGAGTCAATAGGAGGAATTTAAATGAGATTTCGATCAATAAAATCCTAGAGTAGCTTTTCAGCAGCTTTTTCAGTGTAGTAACTTAATTAAGGCATGAAAGCATTGGCTACATCATATAGTTTTCCTCTGTTTTTGTCTTTTGGGAGAAAACTGATCTTATTTATGTTGACTTTGTTGATTCACGTCGGTTCTGTTTCCTCAACTACTTTGTAGGTAATCTATATAAAATGACTTAAATGGATGCCACCTTAATTGTGAGGCAGATCTTTAAACTAGTGAGTATTTCCTTCAGAGGAGTGGTTTTTAAACTGAGTATCCTGAATATCCCAGGGTTTGGGCAGACATCCCTGCAGAGAATGGGGTAGGTCAGGAGGAGAAAGAGTGGTAGGGCAACAGCCACCATCACCTGTACTCCAGGCTCCCCTCTATTCCACCCAGACAGCACCTTTAAAGCTTTTCCCTACATATTGGCCTTTCTCACGAGACTTTGTTAGAAGAAACAAACAAAGGGTGCTATGTCTAGGACCAGCTTGGAAACCACTGCTATAGACATCGATCACTAACTTCTAAATGGTCTGTGTTGCAACTTTTTTCTAAGCAAGTCCTGTTGGAGTGCCTAGGTGGATGTCTGGAGTAGCGGGACAAAGAAAACATGGTCTTGGTCCCAACATTGCCATTTCTGCAAACTGCCTCTTCTAATAAACTGACAGTTTGACTAAGCTAAATGGCTAAGTCCTTTGTAGACTGGAAATCTATGATTGGAGGCCACTGGCCAGGGCTTCGTGATTGGAAACAACGAAGACAATAACGTGATAGGTTGGCAGGAATGATGAGGCACAGCCTCTTTCCATTTTTTTTTCTCTCAATGCTCAGCAACTCTGACCTTACCCATCTTTCACTTTTGATTCCCTTAAGGCCATTTATAGAAAAGTGCTTGTCTTAGTTTGGGTTCTTCCAAAAACAGGATCTGAGACAAGGATTTGAGTGCAAGCACCTTTTTTGGGAGTTGACCCTATGAAACAACAGTAGAGAAGAGAAGTGAGACAAGAAGGAAAGGCAGCTAAGAAGGAGAAGGGTATCAGGCAGGTTACAGCTGTGGGCAGTTAGGGCTCAGTCTCACCGAGGAACTCTGGGAGAAAGCAGAGAACACACATCAGAACTTTGCAACCCAAGGGGCATGGAAGATAAGGTATTTATTCTTCAACTACTCCTGAGGCATGCAGTCCCTGGGAATTGTAGCCTGGCTGTGGATGGACTGATAGAAGGCCCTGAAGAGTTGCCAAGTGTGTAGGTGGCTGGGTTGGAACCATGATTGCCAAGGGACATGGGAATAGCACAGGTGTCTGCTACATTGCTGGTCTCATCCCATTTTACAGATGAAGAACCTGAAGCTCACACAAGTCAAGTCTCTTGCCTGAGGTTTACTGGCTTCATCATGACACTATGCCAGCCTATTTCTTTAATTAGGGCATGTTTGATCTTTCAAGGATGGAGAATAGAGATTATAATCATCACCATCGTTAGTTTTTATAACTTCTACCTAGTAAAGCGAAATGGTGCTGGAAAAATATGATTCAAAAAATTTACTAGGAAATTGAAGTGATAATGAAGTAAATAGTAAGAGTCAAGTGTACATCCTTACACTTATGACTATAATTATAATTCCATTTTAATAAAAAGGTATAGAAAAAGAATGATTGAGTCAGAAAGGACCATTTGTGCACAGATGTGACATGCCATATTTTTTTCAAGTTTCATTAATAAATTATTATACTTATCCTTAATTGCAGTACATTAAATAAGCCTGTTAGATGAGAAACAGCAATGTTCAGGAATGCCTCAGCCCAAGGCTCTGAGTCTCACTTCTAGACTCATAAATGTTTTAAAATAATTTGGCATAAATGCCAATGATCACTTTTCATTAGTTCAGGTAAATGACAATTTAGCCAACAACAATAAATATATGTAACCTCCTTAACAAAAGCATCTTATTTAATTCTTCCAGTAATTCTGTCAGGAAATAATTTCAAAGTTGAGAAAACTAGGGAGCAGGGCTAGTCAAAGAAGTTAAATGGCTTTGTAAGGCCAAATAAAAAGTCATAATGAATGAATGATTTCTGAACTAGTTTTAGTGTGATCTACTCTTTTTATTTGCCAAGAGACCACTATTCCTTCCTTTAGGAAGCACATCCTGGTTGAATTTTAGGGAACCATCTCTCTCCAATTGTCGGTCCGTGTGGTTTGTGCTTTAGGTAGTTGACCCCTTATGGGCTCTAGGGGGAGTCATATGACTTAAGCCTGTCCATTTATTTTTATCCCATCCTTCAGGACACTGTGATTCTAATTTAGAAGTGGCCTTGAGTGACCGAAGCCATGCCCTGGATTCTGGGACTTTCACAGGAACCATGAGTAAAAAGGATTTCTGTATACTAGGACTGGTGAGCTATAGGCTTGGAGCTGCTGGTGGCTGTCTTATCATTCAGGAAAATCTGCCCAAGAACTAGAGCCAGTATGAGAAAATGATGAGAGATGAAAAAAGACAATTACTGATAACATGACTTGAGCTCCTGGATATAGTCGTGCCTGAAACCATTAACACCTTGACTTTTTGCTTATATGCACAAGCAAATTTATTCAGTGCTTTAGTTTGAGTTAAGTTTCTGCTGTTTTTCAACTGAAGGAGTCTCAACTAAAACTATAGTTTTCAAGTTTCCCAAGTCCAGTCTCTTTCTATCACTCTCAGCCTATTTCTTGGTGTTGACAGTGAGAGAATATAGCTTAATTGTATAATACTTTAAATAAAACTATATTGAAAATGCAATAGGGTTTTTTCCCTACTGATACAATCATTATTGGCTTAGGTCTATTTAAAGGAAAAAAAGCTAAAGCACTTGCTATATCTGAACTTTGCCTAAAACCAAATTGCTTCGCCATTATAATCTTGAGTTCATTTCAACTATTAAACTATTAACTCAGCGAATAGTGATCACTAAAAGGGATTATAGAGCTTCATTTTTATGACTTAATTACAACAAAGTGGGGAAGCTTTTGTATAGTGTACCTTATAAAAATTTAGGAGGAAGAACTGATGATAAAAGGAATGTAGTTTGAAACATCTGCTATTATAATCTGCTACATTAATTCAATTATTTAACAAACACTCATGAACACCTGATCTTCACAGAATAAAAGCATGAAAAAAATTACTGCTTTCTTTTGGTTTGGCAGTTTATTTAAGTAAAATTTGGACTTCATTTATAGATATATCAGTTGAAGTCTGCATTCTGTTACCAAAGGTACCTATAGAGCTATTCTATTTTTCATGCTAATTTTACTCACTGTCTTTCATCTGAAGAGTTTAAGTGATAAAAAATAACTGTTTTGGAGACACTGATCTTGAAAGTACGATATTCATGAACATTTTGTTTGGAAGAGGCAGGGGTCACTGCATATTCCTGTGCCAGGAATATTTAAGTCTACAGTGCAAACAAGATGGAAAGGAAAAAACTTTTGCTGACCAGAGGCCATGGCATTTTTCAGTGTGTAATTTTTAAATAGTAAAAATAAACCACACTCCCAGGAGAATAGTATCCTCTGTGACAAGCTTCAAATTCTCTCTTTCTGGAACCCACATACATGACCCATTTGGCCTTAGACTGCACAGAAATCCTCTGATTATTTATAACCAATATACACATCTCCCAAAACAGAAATTCCAGTATGGAGATGTGGCTGACATGCTAATTACGGCAGGTCCTCAGAGGATCAAAGTCTACTGTCTCTTCTGGAGTTTCATTTCATACTTCCATGTGTCACACTTTTAGTCAGTTAAACTACGGTCGGCTTTGGCATTTGGGCTTTTGGTGACATTAAAAATTTTTCATTTAATTTCAAGTCTATCTTTTATGTAAAAATTATGTAAAATGCACATAAAAGCTAAACAGCATATGTCAGGTTTGTATATTATTTATTTGCTTAACACCTACTTTAAGATATGTTTATTGATATCAGAGAGTGTGTGTGTGTCTCTGTGTATGTGTATACACACACAACTATATGTTGTGTGTATATATATGTTGTGTGTATATATATGTTATATATGTTTATATTCTATTATGTATATTATGTGTGTATCTTATGCTTAGCATTTTATAACAAGTATAGGCTATATGGAAGTGCCTTTCTCAGGTAAATAAGACTCAATTTCCACATCAGCACTGAGATCAACACCAATTTAACTAACACCTGGGCACATCTGAAAACAGTTAAAATGAAAGCAGCAGAAGAATAAATTATAATGTAATACTAAACTCCCCTACTTATTTTCTTATGTGTTTATTGATCCAAATGTATTAACTACTTGACTAAAAGTTTAAAGTGTTAAAGTCTGTAGCTCATCTGTGTTAAAATCAATTCAGCCCAAATGTTATCTCTTCCATGAACTGTCCCCTACAGGAAGAAATCTCTTTATCTTCATGCTTAACGCGCTTTCTCTGTACTTCTCAGAGCTTTGCTACTCGGTGTGGGCCTTTGCTAAGCATCTTCTGCCTCACCCAGTAACTTGTTAGAAATGCAGAATCTCGAATCTGCATTTTAACAACGGCTCAGGTGATTCAGGTGCACGTTGGATTTCAAGAAGTAAGGTTTATATATTATATTAATTATAGATATTAGATTAATCTATTTAGATATTAGATTATTAATCTATTTAGATATTATGTTAATAATATATTATAATTATATAATTAATTATATATAATACATAATTACATAATAAATAATTATATATAATACATAATTACATAATAAATAATTATATATCATACATAATTATATAATAAATAATTATATATATTATACATAATTATATGATAAATAATTATACCTATTATACATAATTATATGATAAATAATTATACCTAATACATAATTATATAATAAATAATTATACCTAATACATAATTATATAATAAATAATTATACCCAATACATAATTATATAATAAATAATTATACCCAATACATAATTATATAATAAATAATTATATATTATACATAATTATATAATAAATAATTATATATTATACATAATTATATAAATAATTATATACTATACATAATTATATAATAAATAATTATATACTATACATAATTATATAATAAATAATTACTATACATAATTATATAATAAATAATTATAATTATATATACTATACATAATTATATAATAAATAATTATAATTATATATACTATACATAATTATATAATAAATAATTATAATTATATATACTATACATAATTATATAATAAATATATATTATACATAGTTATATAATAAACATATATATTATACATAATTATATAATAAATAATTATATTATACATAATTATATAATAAATAATTATATATAATATAGAATTATATAATAAATAATTATATATAATATAGAATTATATAATAAATAATTATATATAATATAGAATTATATAAATAACTATATACAATATAGAATTATATAATAAATAACTATATACAATTATATAATAATTATATACAATTATATAATTATATACAATTATATAATAATTATATACAATTACATAATAAATAATTATATACAATTATATAATAATTATATACAATTATATAATAAATAATTATATACAATTATATAATAAATAATATATAATTATATAATAAATAATATATAATTATATAATAAATAATTATATATAATTATATAAAAATAATTATATATTTAATTATTATAATTAAATATATAAATAATTATATATAAATAATTATATATTTATATATAATTATATATAATATATCTATACACTTTTAAGAGGAGTGCAAATCTCTAGGGGCACAGGGTTTATCTCTGGGTCTGTCACTGTGTGTAGCCTCTTGCCTTTCACTGAAGATTTATTAAATACTGAAGTTATGAATGACTTAACGTAGGTTGGCTTGTAAGTTTGAGTTTGTAAGACTAGAACACCAGAGACTGTGTGCTTCCTCTAGTACTATTTGGCCTGCTTTAAACAGTGATAATAACAATTTAGGCCATTTACTGAACAACTATTGTGCGCTGAACTAAACATAAACAGGCACAATCTCACTTTATCCTAAAACAAGGCAGCTATCATGAGTCCGTTTTTGTGTACATGCCTTAGAGTTGGAGTGACCCTACTAAGGTCTTTGTAATTTGACTTTTAACTCCTCAAGAGTTGAATTTCTTTCATATGGATTCTAGAGAAGAAGGAGCTACAAATACAGCCAGCCAGAACTTCTGAACGGGTGCTGGAGTCCCCTGGGGTGACTGAGGATGCATGTTATATGGTAGCAGGTGGCTGGCCCTTTAGCCACGTTCTAGCTGTTGGACTCCAAAGCCTCTGTCCTTCCCACGTGCTAGATAAGGCTTTAGGTAGAGACAGCATTAGCCAAAATTTTTCTGTACAGAGACCACTAGGCAACATTCTTAAGTGATAAGTTGGGGCATAAATGCTTTGGGTCACTGATTAGATCACAACTACAAGTCTACATTAAGGATTTCATCATGAGCAGGTGCATCTTCTAGGTGCTGGGGAAAACAGAAGAAAGTTTAAGGCCCAGAAATCATGGGATCTCCTAGAAAAAATGGACAATGACACCTGAGGAATGAAAACCAACATACTACATTTCAAAACATTGAGAGGAGTTAACACTTATTTATCGCATTACACAGGCCCAGATTCTTCTTTCCAAATGCTTTGCAGGTATTATTTAATTCAAATCTACAAAAAGCGAATCAAGAATTCTTCTGTCCTTAATTTTGAGGATGAAATAATTAAGGCATACAGAAGTTAAGCATAAGGCTATATAACTAGTGAGGTGGATCTCAGCTTTGAAACTCAAAAGTGGAACCACTATTCTATGTTGCTTCTTTATACTGCTATTAAGGTTGACACAGAGGTTTTGTGATCAATGTCATATTAAGGTATAGAAAAACAGATAAAGTTGCCTTTAAAAATATTTAAATTTTTAAATATTTTGTGTGCCTCTTTCGATTTGAAATTCATAAAATGGCACTAAATAATTTTGCAAATGCTAGGAGACATCATCTTAATTTCCATTAGAATCAAAATCAGTTTTTCTAGGATTATGGGGTTTTACAGTAATCTATCACAATTTTTTCTCTTTGTACCCTCTACATCGTGCAAGTCATCAGAAGATGATGTATGGAGGCATTGGATACCAGCTGAAGCCTGTGCCATCAGCAGTGTGGTGTGAAGGAAGGAGAAAAGGAAAAGGCTTACACTTTGGAGTGCTTCACTGGTTTCACAAAAGCTTTTTGTTTTCCTAGTGTCGTGGGCTAACTGGTTTTCAGAAGTGTTGTTGGATTTGTTGTAACAATGTGTTCGTTATTTTTGGAGAAGTTTGGATTTTAGAAGAGAAATGCTAAGCTACATGGGCAAAACCTCCAAGATGTTCCCTGCTTCATGATAAGGGGAAATCTCATCTCTTGTGTACTAGGGAAGGAAGGGCAACCTATTTAAGTAGGTTTGGAGGGGCAGGCCTGGCCATGCCAAGACATACTGTTGGGCTAGTTGTTTCCTTTAACTAATCTCACCTTCACAGCATCAGTGAAAATGATAACAACAACAAAGGCAAAGTTCTTCACCAAGAAAACAAATGAAAACTAAAAAATTGCATCTAAAAATTCCCAACTAGTAGTATGTAGAATATGATTAATAGATTTTTAGATTTTACATTTATACTTCTTCTTCTTTTTTTTTTTTTTTTTTTTTTTTTTTGAGATAGAGTCTTCCTCTGTCACCCAGGCTTGAGGGCAGTGGTGTAATCTCGGCTCACTGCAACCTCTGCCTCCTGGGTTCAAGCAATTCTCCTACCTCAGCCTTTTGAGTAGCTAGGACTACAGGCATGCACCATAATGCCAGACTAATTTTTGTATTTTTAATAGAGACAGGATTTCACCATGTTGGCCAGGCTGATCTTGAACTCCTGACCTAAAGTGATCCACCCGCCTTGGCCTCCCAAAGTGTTGGGATTACAGACGTGAGCCACAGTGCCTGGGCCCATTTATACTTCATGCTTTCATTTTCAATTTAGAGGACCAGTTCCAGATTAAACACAATGGATTAAAAGACTTTTAAATTTACTTTTATGATAATCATTCTTATTGATGACCATAAGCTTGCTAGAGCTATTTCTGTTACTATAGAAAATGCCTGCATATTAATATATAATTGATTTCTTTTCAATAATTGGTTAATTGTACTTTATTTTCCTTCCTATGGAATATCTAGGCAATCTGCAATAACATCAGTGATAACACACTAATTTTCTTGGTGAAGATATTTCAATCCAGATGAGAGTTAGTCTTCTCAGTGGAAGATCTTGTTCAGGGACAGTGCTGCCACATATAGTTGAAAATTTGCAGTAATTACATCTTCATGATCTTATTTTGGCAATTCATTTTCCCAGAATCAAAAATATAAATTTCTTAAAAACTTCCAGGTAACTTAGAGCTGCCTTTGGGCTATCAATTTTTGGATTGTTTTGTATTTACAACACTAGGCTTTTTTACACAGAGAGCCAAATTTTAGACTATTTCCCCAAGTAGAAAAATTTATCAGATAGTATTTATCAGACAGTATATACTGGAAAAAGATAAGGGTCTCACAGACTAAATATTCTCTTCAGTTTTAGAACGTTAGAAAAACTTGTGGGCCACTTCACAGAACTTACTAGAAAAAGACAAAAGGGTAACCTAAAGATAGTGATTTCCTGTATGAAATATGCATTCAGTCACTGGGTGAATTTGAAACAAAATAAAGGATTAGACATTTTAAAAATATGTTACATGCACCTATACATATAACAACAATGACAAAAAAATCACACACCAAAGTTTAAAGAAAAACCTAGTGCACTGAACCACCAAGTGATTTCAGACCGAAAGGAATGCCTTGTAAACAGAGGAAACTAACCTAACGATCACTGGTGTTCCTAACTCCCAGCGTGTGACTACCCCCAATCAGAAACAAGAGCTTCCCTTTGGTATGAAAGAAAGTACTGACCTTTTCTGGCGAGGCTGTTGTTGGGTTCATACTTCTCAATCAATACTTGGACTTGCTCTTGTTTTAGAGGTGGATAAAGTATTTCATTAAGCCGAGGATCTCGCTGCTTAAGGTTGATAAAATCCATCATCTGATCAACGGTAAGATATGGTTTGCTTTTGGCACCACTAAAAACAATGAAAAACCAAGCAATAAGAATTTTTTAAACTAAGTTTCATTCTAATATTTGCATTTAACTCTAGGGAAATAAAATCTTATACTTGATAAGAAAATGATATATTGAAACTCCTATCTTGCCCTGTAAACACTGTGCTGCTCCACCATAATTCCTATACCTCTATGGGCTACAAATATCTTGTGCAATTGCTACCGCTAAAACCCAATGCTCTTGCAAAATACCAAATGGGTAAGAAAACCCACAGTAGAAAAACACTGCATCATGTGCATAAGGGTGCACCACTCTAAACCGAACACAGAGGTTTTTTGATTATGACAGTAAATTTTTGGTTTAATCATCCAACTCCATATCTCTGTAATCATTTAAAGATGTATTTATTGTCATTACTTAAAGTAAACAACCCGTTTGAGCGTTTTTAAAACTTACAGTTAGGCTTCAACAAGAGAGTATAATTCCTCAACATATCGTTCAAACTTCCCATTTCAATTGTATTGACCATCTAAAGACAAATTCAGTGGTACAAATGTTGCAGATGTTCAGTAAATATATGATGGCAATGAACAGCACAAAGCAAGAATATGCAATGTCATTTTCAGCAGTACTGTTTACCTGTCTTCCATTTGAAGAAATCCTTATTTTGTTTACCACATTTTGTATTGATTTTCTGTCATGTGGATTTCAGTATTTTAAGAAAGGTAAACTGCTACTTTCCCCATATTTGCCTTAGTGCTTTGGTTTCTTTCTTTTTTTTTCTTTTTTCTTCTAATCTTTCAAAAAAAGGTAATGCCTTGATATAAGTTTATAATTTCTAACAGAAAAGCAAATAATTCTTCAGCTGAGAGGGTTCTTAGTAATCCAAACTTCTCATGTCGCTAATGTGGCTCAGAGAGATAAAATAACTGGTTCCCAATCCAGAGTTCTTCCTGTGACATGAGTCTATCTCTGCTAAGCCAAGATGACTCCCTGTTCTACCCATAATCCTTCAACCATACAAAGTTATCTGAGCATACAAAAACAGCTACCTCCAGCAATATATCACAGCAAACTTGTACTCATTAAAAGCAGTGGTTGCACCTCAGGGGCAAGATTGTGTGATCCTATCCAAAACATCACACAGGAATATTGCTTTTAGACACAGTGTATGATGTTCTTCCATCTCCAATTACCACTCCAAGTCCTGCTCTAGCCACCTGAGAATCAATGCAAGCTGAAAAGGATATGGGTTAAAATGTGTACTCTTACAATTCTGAAAAGATGTTATCAATTTCCGGTCGAGGGCAAAGGTTGTTGAGGAAAACTCTGTACACTTCTGGAGTGAAATCTTCTTGAGGTATTGAATCATTCTGGGAAATAAAACAACAGAGTCAGCAAATGGTCTTTTTCTTTCCCCAGCTTCCTCCCTCCCTGTTTTTTCTCTGTCTTCTTTTCTCTCCTTTCTTTTCTTCCTCTCTTCCCTCACCTTCTCCCTCTCTCTTTCCTTTCTTTTTCCTTTTCTTCTAGGAGGTCAGGGTAAACATTCATAACACACCTATGAGGTCAACCGTAGCGTTCATTTGGACACTGGCTTTAGGGTGTCAAACCCTTTTTTTCTGTGGCTTTTTCAGTTTAATTTAAGCTTAAGAATTGTCTCCTGCTAAAGGGATGTTAATGCAATTTCCTATATACATTTTCTAAAGTAAGTTAGATCTAGGAAAGATAGTCTGTTTGACAGAATTATTTTTAGGTTTTTTTTTTTTTCTACTTGAATCTTTTTTTTTCTTTTTTTAAGTAATGACCCTAGAGACAGACATAGTCAAAATGAAAACATAAATTCCAATTTTGTGTCAATTATTTTCAAACTATGTTCCCTCTGGTTTAAATAATCTGATAAGTTGTAAAACAGTTTTCATAAGTAGGACAGCACCAGTCATTATTTTTTCACTGATTGCTCCTGGTCCTATTGTTTAGGAAGCAAGTCATTGATATAAAAGGCCACTTCTATGACTTATTTTTCTGTTTGGTTGGGCTGCCATGGAAACCGGAAGCATGTATTCAAGCCTTTGTTAACAGGAAAGACATTTTTCATGCAGTCTTCCTATTTCAGGTATGTGTTAATGTGATTATTTTTATTTTTCAAGCCCTTAAACAAAAGAACACACCCTTCCTTTTACTATTTTCATATGTTTTGAAATGTACAGTTATACAAATGTCTAAAAATTATTGTCTGAAGTTGTTCACCACTTGCAAACAGATAAGAGAACTTAGCTCACCACTTGGCAGATAGCAGAAGACCCATATTTGTGGATTGAATGAATGAAGTAATATTTCCTTTACTAAATCTATTTACAGAGATAGAAAAAATCTATTTTGCAAAACAGAATTTTGAGACAACCAAACAATACATGAATCATTATACATAGATGTGTTGTATCATTATAACTTGGGCTACTTGGGCACAAACTTTGAAATAAGCACAAGCGGACAAATCCAAGAGCAGTGGGGACTTCTTGTGAATTGTTTTATTAGTATTTTGCCATTCATAAAAAGGGAACAAGTATAACCTGCAAGCAGGTTTCCAAAAGTCCTCTTGATTTATAGAAAGAGATAAATCTCTTTAGCCGGAGAGTGCTCACTTTTCAGTACCACCTTCTCTCTAAGTGGACACCTAGAGCTCTGTAAATGGTTTTAATAGATGAAAATGACCCTATCTACCATACTCATTGGCTGTTAGACACAAGGAAGAGAAATATTTAAAATCAATTGCAAGAACATGCTCAATGGCACTGCTGGCCAACTCAAGTGCCTCCAGCTTTACTGGATTTTATGAACCCCAAGGGTGTTCTCCTATTTTCCCTACTAAATAGAGTTCACCTCATTCCCCCTTTCACCAACTTCACTCAACGTACACATAAATTAATTTGATCTAAGGATAGCAATAATTGTCATCCTTCACTTACTGACCTCTCTTTTCCTTCCCGTCTATTTATAACTTCTTTTTCTGGAAAGCCTTGCCTTCCCCTTGAACTGGATTTTGTCTTCCAGTTGTGCACACATCACACCTTGCATGTCTCACATTTCAACACTCAATGTATTGTGCTCCCAGCTATACAATTCTGTCTATTCTTTGCTAATCTGCAGATGTACACGAGCTAGGATATGTGTCTTGTCTGTTAATGGCTCTATTTCCAGTGTGCCACATACAGTAGGTATAAATAAATATTTACTAAATGAATGGATGTAATTTATTGAGAAGTGTGGAGAAATGGATAGCGAGCACTCATGTGCTGTTATTTCCTTTGAAATATCAAATTTAACTAACATCATTTACGTAAGAGTCCTGACACATAATTTGATAGAACAATATGCTTTACTAAAATCTTAGCATTGTTTATGTACCAGCTATGAATTAGGAGGAGTCAAATTAATGAGATAATCTGAATAAACACAACATTATTTTCATTGCGAGTTGGATGATAGCATATTGAAGAAAGAAAACATTTCAATACAGCTGATTTTCTTTGTCTCATTTTTCTCTTGCCCAACTTGACTGATGAGGATACCCCAAAGTCTTTGGGGTTAGTAGGTGAAAATGGAAGAAAAAATGTTCCATAAAGAGGAGTTAAAATAAGTAAGCATCATTAAAAGCTGAGATGAAAGGCTATAGGGGAGATGTTTAGATAAAAGCTATGGATAATCCCTAATTCCTTGCATCTTAAACAAGACTGAAATTCACAAAGCTAATTCATAGACTTTCTCTTTCTCAATCTCACAGCTTGGTGAAGTGAATGGCACGGATTCATTTTTCCTGTTTGTCTAGGAGGAAATCCAAGGTCTAATACTCTAAAGATCCTGCCCAATGTTCAAATATTCCTCTGTGAACCCTTCCTGACCACATCAGCTAGACATGACACTACTTTTTCTTTGTGTTCACAGTCTCCCTTTATCTATCTTCATCATTGCATCCATTTCACAGCTTTTCCTTTATTTTTTATATTTCTTATTTTCTACTGAATTATGAGCTTTTGAGTGACATGACAATCTCTTATTTAATTCCTTTGTGTTCCCAGCATGGTGCCTGCTATATAATAGATACCTAATCAGTGTTTGCTGGATGAACCCAGGAGATGATACCAGACCTTGGGTCTTCTGTTTTAATCCAGGACGTGGTACATCACATCAGGCACCCAATACAAAACGCACTGTCAGTGATGACTTGTTGTTGTTTGGCCTTTTTGAAGGATGACTTAAGAAGGCTAGTATAATCTAAATTAGTAATCTGAACGAGGCCCATTTATTTTAGAAACTGCAAAGTACTGGCAAACTTGAAAAAATGGAAGTGTTTCAATACCATGCTTATATACAAGGAATCTCAAAAGGGAAAAGATTTTAACAATCTTGGCGGTAGTACTGGTGGCATTTGCATTTCTAGATTCCATAGACCTGGTAATGTCATATCCAAATGCCAAATTAAAAATAAAAACAAGATCCCCCCAATATATGCATATGAAAAATACTCAAAATGAGAATAATAATTAGCATTTACAGTATATCAAACATAGTTCTATGAGCTTTACTTGAATATTTTCATGTAATCCCATCAACTCTATGCAGTTGACATTATTACTGTACTACTTTTATAGATAGGAACACTCAAGTGCTAGGAGGTTACAAAACTTGTCTAAGGTCCTGGGTTGAGCAAACGGGTGTGATGAGGTGACAATGACTATATTTTGAATCTGAGTTGCTTAATTCTATACCTTATACTGTAAACCAGTACACTAAATATTCCTATTAGTTTTGGGACGGTGGTTTGCATTTTCTTCGTTATACATTTCTTGATTTAAAAAATAATTATACGAGAAATGGGTACTTAAATTTCGGAAAAAAATCAGAAAAAATGTTATTTTAAAATATATTAATTCACTGAAGCAGACTCTAATGAATAAAGTCCACATATAGACTTGTTTTTCTTGACAAGTTGATGGACAATTTCCCAGTAAATTCAGAAATTCAACATATTGTCAATATTTTTATTCTGAAACTATAAATAAAACATTTAATTAGCCATGGAATACATGAAATAACTACAAGTAAATCACTCTTAATGAACGGAATACTTAATTTGGTTTTAAAGTAGAATTTTGATATTAGTCATGTTAAGAATCACAACTACAAAAGTGATTGTTTCTGATTTATATTCAGGATGTAAGGCATAGAAGAAAGGCAATATACTAGTAAGTTACACACAGAAGTTATTTTACACATTTTATTCATAGTATTTAGTAAAATTTATACAATTCTTCAAATTTAAAATAATTAATTTCTCTTTGTATTACATGTGTGCCCATCAACTACAGTAAACTTTATTATTTGAAACAAATACATGGGTTTATTCCTGATCTTCTTCGTGAAAATGCAACTCCGTATGCCAGTGCTGTGGCAAGACTATTATACAATTCCAAATGTCACTGAGCTCTTTTCAACTTAATAAGCCTTAAATCAAGGGAATTTGGTGCAAATAAACTATTTTCAGTTCTCAGAAAGTTTGTGGGTAAAGTGGTAATTTTTTGAATACAGAACAGTTTTCAAGGGTCTCACTGGAAAATATGCTTGGGTTGTTAACACAAGGACAGTAATTGCTTTGTCTCTCTCTTTGGATACAGTACTACCTTTTAACAATTAGGGTAACTTCAGGCTAGCAACTGTGATTTCTAAAGAGTAGCATCTTCTAAAGGAATGTGTTATTCTAGTGGATCATGTCGGCCAGGATACAAGTTCAAGTGCCTTATTTATCCCTAACAATGTGCACTAAGATCACGTTTTAAAAAGAAATCTCAACAGGATATCCACTGTGTTTCTGGTAATATTTCTATTTACAGAGCACAATTAAATCTAGCTTAAATGACTTGGCTACAAAATATGCTCACATTTATGCAGAACCAACTATGATTTATATAACCCTTTTCTTCCGTGGCTTGTTTAAAATACCTCTTGTGAATATGGCCAAAATTTTTTGCTAATTAGTGGATATTTCCTAGAGTCATTGTTATGTAGGAATGAAATTATCACAGAGATTTATAACCGAGTTTTGATACGTCATAGTCAGTTCACAGAAACATTTATTTCCTAGCTCTGAAACAGTCTTTGGTTTTTAGATTTTTAAAAAGCATTCTAATTCTATAAGTCATCCAAGTAAATTATACTTTACTATGAATAATAATTTTTCAAAGTTTTAGCATAGAGGTTGTTTTTTAAAGTTTTCTCCAACTTCAGATAATTATCATTACATTTAATTTGTTAGAGATAATTTTTTCCAATTTAAACATAACTCATGTTATTTGAATCTCATTTTCCTTTTAAATTTGCCTGCAGTTGACATTGGTCTGAGAGTTTGAACATATAATAAACATAGTAGATTACTCAATGTATATTTATTGACTGCTCAGAATCCAGTTGTTTAGAAAATTACAATTCACGGGGAATTGGTTCATACATTTAATTTTCTATTCCTTCTTTCCCTTAGCTAGATTCATAAGTTAAATATTTTGATTATTATATTTTACCAGAGGTTATCCAGAAAAGGTAAAATCAGAAGTGATTGCAAAGGGAAAAAAATTCTTTGCATGTCTTTGCAAATCCATCTCTCATGTTTTCTCTTTATGCTTGAATGCGGTGGTCTTTTCTCAGTTGCTTAAATCCAGTAGGGAAATTATTTCCAGCCTCAGGGATTTGCATGCCTTGTTTTCTTTTTCTGGAGTGGGCTTCCCTTCTTCTCAATAGCAGTTCTCCAGTCTTTCTTTTTATAGCACTTCCCCCAGTTTACAGACGCATTTGTTGGCATGCTTATTGGCTAGTTTCCCCAGAAGACTCTATTGTCCTTGAAACCTTGAGTTTCATTTTCTTCACCACCATAAATGCCTATGGGCACATAGTAAGAGCTCAAGAAATATTTGTTGAAGTCGGGGACAGGACCTTAATTGTTATATTTTTCCTATTCCAAAGCATCTAACAAAAAAGCAATAGCAAGCAGGTTCAAGCATTTTATTTTGCTTTATAAAATGAAGGTGAAAATGTTTTGGGGGAGCCTTTCCACAGTTCTGCTCACTTTTCGCAGCCTCATTAGCTTTTTCCACCTATAGAAGAAAGGTGAAAGTGAAGAGGTGCTCTTATTTCTTTCTTGTGACCCACCAAAGTTGTTAATGAACTTTGCTGTTTTGAAAAGTCTTCACAACAATAATTGGCTGATAAATTTAACCATAGCACTCAATACTTTTATAATTCAATCATAAGTCTAAGAATGGCTTTGCAAACTTATTCAGTGCAACTTGAACATTGCTGGCACGTTTTGAGGGGCTCAAAGGTTCTTCCTATAAAGTCATGTTATCCTTAGGTAAAGGCTTCCTTGTTGCTTAGATACTCAGATAAAAATAATGAAAGGAGAGCTCTGCACGAGAAAAAAAATTTTATGCAATGGACATCCAGAAACAATAGTAACAAATCATTTTAGAGCCAGTCATGTAGAAATGAATCAAAATGAAAGCAAATTATTTTATTTGAGGTGGTTAATGTATATGATGTACCCTGTGTGTGTCAGGCATAAAAATGAAAGCACGTTACATGCTTGTCCTCTCACCTACTTTACCACCGTATGAGCAAAGTAGGTGTTTAGATCCAAACTGTTTAGATCCTGCACCCCTCTCAGTAAAAATTTTCTAAGCACAGCTCTGTAAAGTATGTAAATATATTTATTTATAAGCACATAGCAGCATACTAATTGCTTACATAGCTTATACATCTTAAAACTAAACATTTTAAAATGCTAAGGTGAGATGAAATTAATATTTCAAATATCTTCCTAAACATAACGGCTTCACACTGATCCAGGGCTGGAAAGCCCCAAAGTAGGGCTTAGCCTGCGAGGGTTCTTGGCTTCACTCAGGAAAGAATTCAAGGACGAGCCAGTGGTAGGGTAGAAGAAAATAACTTTACTGAGGCAGCAGTGTTACAGCTCCATGCCTGTTCCCACAGAGCAGGGCTACTCCATAGGCAGTGTGCTGAGAGTAGCACCTCAGGCAGTTTTGAGGTTGTATTTATACTTACTTTTAATCACATGTAGATTAAGGGGTAGTTAATACAGAAATTTCTATGATAGGAGTGGCAATTTTTGGGTCATTGGATCATTACCGTGGAAAGCGGTGGTAATTCCTCGGTGTTGCCCTGGCAATGGTAAACTGACATGGACATATCTTATGGAAAGCTGCTTCCGCTCCCCCTGTTTTAGCTGGTCCTTAATTTGGTCCGGTGTTCATACCCCACCACCAGAGTTGAGTCTCGCCTCCTAACTCAACACTATCATTAGCTAATATCTTAAAAAAAAACAAGAAGGGTTTATTGTTAATAAGTTTGAAACCACATTTCAAATTGTCATCTTGATAATGTTAGCCTTTTTTGACTATTTTAAAAATATTACCTGATTAGGTGACTTTTTAATCTACAAAAAGCAAGGGTCATTCTAGATTGAAAGACTGGGGTTATAGGAGTGAAAAGAGGCCTCACCAAGTCTTGGCTGTTTCTAGCTAGCTCTATAAACTTTTTTCAGCCTCTGTTCATTACCCAGTTCCAAAGCTGCTTCTACGTTTTCAGGTATTTGTTATCAGCAAAAACCCCACCTCTTGGTACCAATTTTCAGTCTTACTCTGTTTTCTGATGCATATAGCAGAATACTTGAAACTGTATAATATATAGGAAGCAAAATGTATTTCCTACAGTTACAAAGGCTGGGAAGTCCAAGGTGGAGAGGGCACATCTGGCAAAAGTCTTCTTGCTAGTGGGGACTCTCCACTTTGGCAGAGGTGGCACAGGGAATCAAATGGTGAGGGGGAAGAACATGCTAGCTCAGGTCTGTTTTTCTCTTCTTATAAAGCCACCAGTTCCTCTCCCATGATAATCCATTAATTCATTAACCCATTAATCATGGAAGCTCTTAATTTCCTCTTAAAGGCCCTACCTCTCAAAACTGTCATATTGGGGATTGAGTTTCAACACGAGTTTTGGAGGGGCTGAACATTCAAACTATAGCATAACACACATGCTCACCCTTGAAGATGGAAGACTACAAGCCTCTAAAGCAGTTTCAACTCGCTTCCGGTCTGCTGAAAACAAGCGATATATGCTGTGAAGTGAACACAACAAAGGAGAGAGGTTTAAATGGCACATGGATCACAGCACTAACAGATGATGCCAACTCAAAATATTCCATTCAGTCAAATCTATTTATTATTCATATTTAAAGAACTAAAAGATAACCATTCCTCCATGCATTTGCATCTGTCTTCTGAAAGATCAACTGCGTGCTTTTTAAAATTAAGGTGTCTAGTATAAAATCAATATTTTAGGACTATGGTGCTGACCCAATTAAAAAATATTGCATTAAATAATCTCTAATATTAAGCACTAAAATAAACATCCTTATTAATTCTGTCCCCTTGCTGCTACTACCCATTGCCCCAAGGTGTACACTGCATTATTAATAAATTTAATTTTTAATTTGTTTACTTTTAAATTAATTTCTTTTCTTTTCTTTCTTTCTTTCTTTTTTTTTTTTTTTTTAGAGACAGGGTCTCACATTGTTGCCCAGGCTGGAGTGCAGTGGCATGATCCCAGCTTACTGCAGTCTCCACTTCCCATGCTCAAGTGATCCTCCCACCTCAGCCTCCCTAGTAGTTAGAACTACAGGCATGTGCCACCACACCTGGCTAATTTTTAAAAATTTTTGCAAAGATAGAGTCTCACTATGTTGCCTAGGCTGCTCTCAAAATCCTGGCCTTAAGCAATCCTTCTGCCTTGGCCTTTCAAAGTGCTGGGATTACAGGCATGAGCCACTGTGCTTGGCTTAATTTGTGTATTCGCAGAAGCTTTCTAGTAGCTTGTAAGTCAAAAGTTAAAGACTTTTGGCTGGATATGACCTAGAGATGGACTTTTTTTGGTTACTAATTTGATTTAAAAATAGAACTTAAGTACTGGACAATTTAATATACTAATTTAGGTTTATGGGTTCTATAAAGACATTAGACAATCTAGTGTCAGGTGCTCACCAGTCCCACAGGATATATGGTGGAGATGAGCTGTTGTCTCCTTTAGACAGGGTTTGCTCTTTAGTTTTTCCTCCTCCTCCTGACCTGTTTCATCATTTACATTCCCTGCCTGGCTCCAGTTAGCATCTGAGGTTGCAAACCCTGCTTGAGGGCTACAGCCATCTTGGTAGAAAGAGGCACTGAGGTCGGCCAATTTCCACTCCTAGAACAGATCTGAATCTCAGATGCCCTTTCGGCCTTAGTAGCAAGGGTCCCTCCACTTCCTCCACCCACTTCCTGCTTTGGTATTTCTTGAAAATAATGCCAGAGGAAAGGGAAGCCCCGGGGAGATGTCTGTGAGGAAAGCAGCTGCACTGACATGAGACATGCGTGAGGGAGGACAGGGCTACCACGCATTTCCACACTCCCACTTAGGCTGCTGGAGAAACAAAACAGAGCCATGGCATGGATTCAGATCTTTGAGGAAAATAAAATGAATAATGAGAAATGCTCACAAAGCTTACTTTTTGAGAGGAATACGCCCTTCTGGAGTGACTTGCAGCTTAAGTTTAGTATAGCTGTTGGAGAAGCAGAAAAACAAGGGTTTGATTTTTTTTAAAAAGCTTTTTTCCTTGAAGAATAAAATACACTCAAAAAAGC